>NC_134269.1:86113752-86774997 GCF_031893055.1 Leptodactylus fuscus
CTAACCAGCCCAGTTTGGGCAAATTCATGGTGGAGGGAGCCTCTAAAAAACCCAGTTTGGACCAATTCATGGTGGAGGGAGCCTCTAACCAGCCCAGTTTGGGCAAATTCATGGTGGAGGGAGCCTCTAACCAGCCCAGTTTGGACCAATTAATGGTGGAGGGAGCCTCTAACCAGCCCAGTTTGGACCAATTAATGGTGGAGGGAGCCTCTAACCAGCCCAGTTTGAACCAATTCATGGTGGAGGGAGCCTCTAAACAGCCCAGTTTGGGCAAATTCATGGTGGAGGGAGCCTCTAAAAAACCCAGTTTGGACCAATTCATGGTGGAGGGAGCCTCTAACCAGCCCAGTTTGGACCAATTAATGGTGGAGGGAGCCTCTAACCAGCCCAGTTTGGACCAATTCATGGTGGAGGGAGCCTCTAAACAGCCAAGTTTTGGGAAATTCATGGTGGAGGGAGCCTCTAACCAGCCCAGTTTGGACCAATTCATGGTGGAGGGAGCCTCTAAACAGCCAAGTTTTGGGAAATTCATGGTGGAGGGAGCCTCTAACCAGCCCAGTTTGGACCAATTCATGGTGGAGGGAGCCTCTAAAAAACCCAGTTTGGACCAATTCATGGTGGAGGGAGCCTCTAAACAGCCCAGTTTGGGCAAATTCATGGTGGAGGGAGCCTCTAACCAGCCCAGTTTGGACCAATTAATGGTGGAGGGAGCCTCTAAACAGCCCAGTTTGGGCAAATTCATGGTGGAGGGAGCCTCTAACCAGCCCAGTTTGGACCAATTCATGGTGGAGGGAGCCTCTAACCAGCCCAGTTTGGGCAAATTCATGGTGGAGGGAGCCTCTAAAAAACCCAGTTTGGACCAATTCATGGTGGAGGGAGCCTCTAACCAGCCCAGTTTGGGCAAATTCATGGTGGAGGGAGCCTCTAACCAGCCCAGTTTGGACCAATTAATGGTGGAGAGAGCCTCTAACCAGCCCAGTTTGGACCAATTCATGGTGGAGGGAGCCTCTAACCAGCCCAGTTTGGACCAATTAATGGTGGAGGGAGCCTCTAAACAGCCAAGTTTTGGGAAATTCATGGTGGAGGGAGCCTCTAACCAGCCCAGTTTGGACCAATTCATGGTGGAGGGAGCCTCTAAACAGCCCAGTTTGGGCAAATTCATGGTGGAGGGAGCCTCTAAAAAACCCAGTTTGGACCAATTCATGGTGGAGGGAGCCTCTAATTAGCCCAGTTTGGACCAATTAATTGTGGAGGGAGCCTCTAACCAGCCCAGTTTGGACCAATTAATGGTGGAGGGAGCCTCTAAACAGCCCAGTTTGGGCAAATTCATGGTGGAGGGAGCCTCTAACCAGCCCAGTTTGGACCAATTAATGGTGGAGGGAGCCTCTAACCAGCCCAGTTTGGACCAATTAATGGTGGAGGGAGCCTCTAACCACCCCAGTTTGGACCAATTCATGGTGGAGGGAGCCTCTAACCAGCCCAGTTTGGACCAATTCATGGTGGAGGGAGCCTCTAAAAAACCCAGTTTGGACCAATTCATGGTGGAGGGAGCCTCTAAACAGCCCAGTTTGGGCAAATTCATGGTGAAGGGAGCCTCTAAAAAACCCAGTTTGGACCAATTCATGGTGGAGGGAGCCTCTAACCAGCCCAGTTTGGACCAATTAATGGTGGAGGGAGCCTCTAAACAGCCAAGTTTGGACCAATTCATGGTGGAGGGAGCCTCTAAAAACCCCAGTTTGGACCAATTCATGGTGGAGGGAGCCTCTAACCAGCCCAGTTTGGACCAATTAATGGTGGAGGGAGCCTCTAACCAGCCCAGTTTGGACCAATTAATGGTGGAGGGAGCCTCTAACCAGCCCAGTTTGGACCAATTAATGGTGGAGGGAGCCTCTAACCACCCCAGTTTGGACCAATTCATGGTGGAGGGAGCCTCTAACCAGCCCAGTTTGGGCAAATTCATGGTGGAGGGAGCCTCTAAACAGCCCAGTTTGGGCAAATTCATGGTGGAGGGAGCCTCTAACCAGCCCAGTTTGGACCAATTAATGGTGGAGGGAGCCTCTAACCAGCCCAGTTTGGACCAATTAATGGTGGAGGGAGCCTCTAACCACCCCAGTTTGGACCAATTCATGGTGGAGGGAGCCTCTAAACAGCCAAGTTTGGACCAATTCATGGTGGAGGGAGCCTCTAAAAACCCCAGTTTGGACCAATTCATGGTGGAGGGAGCCTCTAACCAGCCCAGTTTGGACCAATTAATGGTGGAGGGAGCCTCTAAACAGCCAAGTTTTGGGAAATTCATGGTGGAGGGAGCCTCTAACCAGCCCAGTTTGGACCAATTAATGGTGGAGGGAGCCTCTAAACAGCCCAGTTTGGGCAAATTCATGGTGGAGGGAGCCTCTAAAAAACCCAGTTTGGACCAATTCATGGTGGAGGGAGCCTCTAATTAGCCCAGTTTGGACCAATTAATTGTGGAGGGAGCCTCTAACCAGCCCAGTTTGGACCAATTAATGGTGGAGGGAGCCTCTAAACAGCCCAGTTTGGGCAAATTCATGGTGGAGGGAGCCTCTAACCAGCCCAGTTTGGACCAATTAATGGTGGAGGGAGCCTCTAACCAGCCCAGTTTGGACCAATTAATGGTGGAGGGAGCCTCTAACCACCCCAGTTTGGACCAATTCATGGTGGAGGGAGCCTCTAACCAGCCCAGTTTGGACCAATTCATGGTGGAGGGAGCCTCTAACCAGCCCAGTTTGGACCAATTAATGGTGGAGGGAGCCTCTAACCACCCCAGTTTGGACCAATTCATGGTGGAGGGAGCCTCTAAAAACCCCAGTTTGGACCAATTCATGGTGGAGGGAGCCTCTAACCAGCCCAGTTTGGACCAATTAATGGTGGAGGGAGCCTCTAACCAGCCCAGTTTGGACCAATTAATGGTGGAGGGAGCCTCTAACCACCCCAGTTTGGACCAATTCATGGTGGAGGGAGCCTCTAAACAGCCAAGTTTGGACCAATTCATGGTGAAGGGAGCCTCTAAAAACCCGTTTGGACCAATTCATGGTGGAGGGAGCCTCTAACCAGCCCAGTTTGGGCAAATTCATGGTGGAGGGAGCCTCTAAACAGCCCAGTTTGGGCAAATTCATGGTGGAGGGAGCCTCTAACCAGCCCAGTTTGGACCAATTAATGGTGGAGGGAGCCTCTAACCAGCCCAGTTTGGACCAATTAATGGTGGAGGGAGCCTCTAACCACCCCAGTTTGGACCAATTCATGGTGGAGGGAGCCTCTAACCAGCCCAGTTTGGACCAATTCATGGTGGAGGGAGCCTCTAACCAGCCCAGTTTGGACCAATTAATGGTGGAGGGAGCCTCTAACCACCCCAGTTTGGACCAATTCATGGTGGAGGGAGCCTCTAAAAAACCCAGTTTGGACCAATTCATGGTGGAGGGAGCCTCTAAACAGCCCAGTTTGGGCAAATTCATGGTGGAGGGAGCCTCTAAACAGCCCAGTTTGGGCAAATTCATGGTGGAGGGAGCCTCTAACCAGCCCAGTTTGGACCAATTAATGGTGGAGGGAGCCTCTAACCAGCCCAGTTTGGACCAATTCATGGTGGAGGGAGCCTCTAAACAGCCCAGTTTGGGCAAATTCATGGTGGAAGGAGCCTCTAACCAGCAGAGTTGTGGGAAAGCAGGGTGGAGGGAGCCTCTAACCAGCAGAGTTGGTGGAAATCAGGGTGGAGGGAGCCTCTAACCAGCAGAGTTGGGGGAAATCATGTTGGAGGGAGCCTAGTATTAGCAGAATTGTGCAACGCTTATGGTGGATGAGTATGAGGATGCGGAGGAATTGGAGAGGTTGAGTACAGACATGGAGTTTCATGTTGGGGTGCTTTACACAGGTGGGCACAAAAATGAAGGCTCTATCCAGTGGTGGTTCATTTTTATCAAAGTGAGCCGGTCGGCACTCTCAGCTGACAGACGGGTGCGCTTGTCAGTGATGATGCCACCGGCTGCACTGAACACCCTCTCAGATAGGACGCTGGCGGCAGGACAGGACAGCACCTCCAAGGCATATAGGGCAAGTTCAAGCCACAGGTCCAACTTCGACACCCAATACGTGTAGGGCGCAGAGGGGTCGGAGAGGACAGGGCTGTGGTCGGAAAGGTATTCCCGCAACATGCGCCTATACTTCTCACGCCTGGTGACACTAGGACCCTCCGTGGCGGCACTTTGGCGAGGGGGTGCCATCAAGGTGTCCCAGACCTTAGACAGTGTGCCCCTCGTTTGTGTGGACCGGTGAGAACTTGGTTGCCTACTGGAGGAACTGCCCTCCCTGCCGCCAACGTCACATGCTGGAAACATCTCCATCATATTCTGCACCAATTGCCTGTGGCAAGCATTGATGCGATTGGCCCTCCCCTCTACCGGAATAAAAGACGAGATGTTGTTTTTATACCGGGGGTCAAGGATAGCAAAGATGCAGTACTGGTTGTCCTCCATGATTTTGACAATACGCTTGTCGGTTGTAAAGCACCCCAACATGAACTCAGCCATGTCTGCCACAGTGTTAGTTGGCATGACTCCTCTGGCCCCACCGGAAAGTTCAATCTCCATTTCCTCCTCATCCTCCATGTCTACCCATCCGCGCTGCAACAATGGGACGATTCGAAGTTGCCCGGAAGCCTCCTGTATCACCATCACATCATCGGACAACTCTTCTTCCTCCTCCTCCTCCTCCTCCTCCTCCTCCATTAAACGCAGTGAAGCGGACAGATGTGTGGACCTACTCTCCAGCTGTGACGGATCGGATGCTATCCCTAACTCCTCTGTGTGATCTGAGTTATCCCTGATGTCAATCAGGGATTCTCTCAGAACACACAAGAGCGGGATTGTAAGGCTCACCATCGCATCCTCAGAGCTCACCCTCCTTGTGGACTCCTCAAAGACCCGTAGGATGTCACAAAGGTCTCTCATCCATGGCCACTCATGGATGTGAAACTGAGGCAGCTGACTTTGTGGCACCCTAGGGTTTTGTAGCTGGTATTCCATCAAAGGTCTCTGCTGCTCAACCACTCTATTCAACATCTGAAACGTTGAGTTCCAGCGTGTGGGGACGTCGCACAAAAGCCGGTGTTGTGGCACATGCAGGCGTTGCTGGAGAGATTTTAAGCTAGCAGCGGCTACTGTCGACTTGCGAAAGTGGGCGCACATGCGCCGCACTTTCACCAGTAGCTCTGGAACATTGGGGTAGCTCTTTAGGAAACGTTGCACCACTAGGTTGAAGACGTGGGCCAGGCATGGAACATGTTGGAGTCCGGCAAGCTCCAGAGCTGCTACCAGGTTCCGGCCGTTATCACAAACGACCATGCCTGGGCCCAGGTGCAGCGGCTCAAACCATATTGCCGTCTCATCGAGGAGGGCATCCCTCACCTCGGAGGCAGTGTGCTGTCTGTCCCCCAAGCTGATCAGCTTCAGCACAGCCTGCTGACGTCTACCAACGCCAGTGCTGCAACGTTTCCAACTCGTAGCTGGGGTCAATCTAACAGCGGAGGAGGAGGCGGTGGCGGAGGAGGAGGCGGTGGCGGAGGAGGAGGCGGTAGAGGAGGAGGAGGAGGGGGGTGTTCTTCTCGTGTCCCTGCCAGGAATGTTAGGCGGGGAGACGAGGTACACCGGGCCAGTTTGGGAAGCAGTCCCAGCCTCAACTACATTTACCCAGTGTGCCGTCAGTGAAATGTAGCGTCCCTGTCCGCATGCACTTGTCCACGCGTCGGTGGTCAAGTGGACCTTTGTGCAAAGCACGGAACTAAGGGCCCGCCTGATGTTGAGTGACACGTGCTGGTGCAAGGCGGGGACGGCACACCGGGAGAAGTAGTGACGGCTAGGGACGGCATAGCGAGGTGCCGCAGTTGCCATCAGGTCCAGGAAGGCGGGAGTTTCAACAAGCCGGAACGCCAACATCTCCTGGGCCAGCAGTTTAGCGATGTTGGCGTTCAAGGCTTGCGCGTGTGGGTGGTTAGCAGTGTATTTCTGCCGCCGCTCCAATGTCTGAGAGATGGTGGGTTGTTGTAAAGAAACGCCTGATGGTGCCTTTGATGGTGCAGGAGAAGGAGATAAGACAGGACCAGGGGAGGATGAGGTAGAAGTCAACAAAGTGGCGGAGGCAGATGAAGTGGTGTCCTGGCTCGTCCTCTGGAGTGCATCGCCAGCACAGTCAGCAGTGGCAGTGGCAGAGGCAGAGGCAGAGGCAGTGGCAGTGGCGTGAACGGCAGGCGGCCTTTGTCCTGCCGTTGCTGCCTGCCACTGATTCCAGTGCTTGGATTCCAAATGACGGCGCATTGAAGTGGTGGACAGGTTGCTCTTCTCAGAGCCCCTAATCAATTTCGAGAGGCAAATTGTGCAGACAACACTATATCTGTCCTCGGCGCATTCCTTGAAAAAACTCCACACCTTCGAGAAACGTGCCCTCGAGGTGGGAGTTTTTCGGGGCTGGGTACGAACTGGAACATCTTGGGAGATTCCGGGTGTGGCCTGGCTTCGCCTAAGCTGCTGACCTCTGCCTCTGCCTCTAGCTACCCTTTTTGGTGCTGCACCTGCCTCAACATCCACACTACTTTCCCCGCTTGACATCCCCCCTGTCCAGGTCGGGTCAGTGTCCTCATCATCCACCACTTCCTCTTCCAACTCCTGTCTCATCTCCTCCTCCCGCACAATGCGCCAGTCAACTGGATGCCCTGACGGCAACTGCGTCACATCATCGTCGATGAGGGTGGGTTGCTGGTCATCCACCACCAAATCGAACGGAGATGGAGGAGACTCTAGTGTTTGAGCATCTGGACACAGATGCTCCTCTGTTAGGTTCGTGGAATCGTGACGTGGAGAGGCAGGTTGAGGGACAATGAAAGGAGCGGAGAACAGCTCTGGGGAGCAGGGACAGTTTGGGTTATTGTTCTGTAAAGCTTCGGAATTTTGGGAGGAAGGAAGACAAGACTGTTGGGTAATAGGAGGAGAGGAGGCAGAGTCTGACTGGCTGCTGGACAATGTGCTGTAAGCGTTCTCTGACAGCCATTGCAAGACCTGTTCCTGGTTCTCGGGCCTACTAAGGTTTGTACCCTGCAGTTTAGTTAATGTGGCAAGCAACCCTGGCACTGTGGAGTGGCGCAATGCTTGCTGCCCCACAGGAGTAGGCACGGGACGCCCTGTGGCTTCACTGCTACCTTGCTCCCCAGAACCATTCCCCCGACCTCGCCCACGGCCTCGTCCACGTCCCTTTCCGGGAGCCTTGCGCATTTTGAATTCCTAGTTAGAAATTGGCACTGTATACCAGTAGTAAAAATTGTGGGTGCACGTAACCCCAATATATTCTTTGAATTCCCAGTCAGACACTGGCACTATATGGCAGTAGCAAGAAATGAGGGTATTTGTATTCCCAATATACTCTTTGAATTCCCAGTCAGACAATGGCACTGTATACCAGTAGTAAAAATTGTGGGTGCACGTAACCCCAATATATTCTTTGAATTACCAGTCAGAAACTGGCACTATATGGCAGTAGCAAGAAATGAGGGTATTTGTATTCCCAATATACTCTTTGAATTCCCAGTCAGACAATGGCACTGTATACCAGTAGTAAAAATTGTGGGTGCACGTAACCCCAATATATTCTTTGAATTACCAGTCAGAAACTGGCACTATATGGCAGTAGCAAGAAATGAGGGTATTTATAACCCCAATATATTCTTTGAATTCCCAGTCAGACAATGGCACTGTATACCAGTAGTAAAAATTGTGGGTGTATATAGCCCCAATTCTATTGCTAGGGGACTTGCAGGGTATTTCTGGGGTGAAGGTGGGGGGGCACACCGTTGGAACGGGTATCGGGGTATATATCGGGTATACGGGAATACACTGACAGTGTATTCCATTCAGGATCCTGGGAAAGCTGGGTTGCGGCGATTGAGCCCGTCAGTGCCACGTTACACTGACAAGCTTCTCCCTGGAATTTAGCTCTTACAAGAGCTGTTGGTTGTCTTCTCCTTCCTATCCTAGCCTGTCCCTGCCTACCCAGAATCTAAGCCCTAGCTAGCTGGACGGAAACCTCCGTCCTCGGTGAATTGCAAGCTCAGAATGACGCGAAGCTGGGCGGCGCTGTTCTTTTAAATTAGAGGTCACATGTTTTCGGCAGCCAATGGGTTTTGCCTACTTTTTTCAACGTCACCGGTGTCGTAGTTCCTGTCCCACCTACCCTGCGCTGTTATTGGAGCAAAAAAGGCGCCAGGGAAGGTGGGAGGGGAATCGAGTAATGGCGCACTTTACCACGCGGTGTTCGATTCGATTCGAACATGCCGAACAGCCTAATATCCGATCGAACATGAGTTCGATAGAACACTGTTCGCTCATCTCTAGTAACCACCAGTGTGTTTGGCTGGACACGAAGTCGGACATGCAGGACTTTGTGTCTGGCCAAAAAAACCTCTTTCTCTTGGACAGACTGCATATGGACACTGGCTGTTACCTTTAAAAACCCATTCAACCAGTCCCCTGTCTAGTTTTGCTGGGGCTGAAGACGGAAACCTGGCGGAATGATACAGGACGGACATGGGCGCAAGTGTGAATGCCCCCTAAGGCTGCATTCACATAGCTGAGTGTTCCCTGAGGACCAAGTTGGGTAAGTGGTGGGGTGTTGGTGTGGGAAGGGTGCAGGGTTGGCTGGTATTTGTTTTTACACAGATTTTATTAACATATGTTATATAAAAAAAAATGTGGCATGCTCCAAGGGTAAAATGTGATGCCACAAACCCATATAAATATAAACATAAGTATATTATATTATTATTTATAGTATATTATTCTAGAAACTGTCAATCTGGGTGCCATAGATGCACTTGACAACTTGTATATTTCAGCCTCTATTTGTTGCCTTTTTAATAAATATTTATCAGTAATATGATAAAAAGTGCATCTGATCTACAAAAAAGAGAACTTGCATAGCTCTGTACATGGAAATAGAAATACAGTTACAGGTGGTACAATATGGCGACTTAAATATTTGTTTTTTTCCAATGGTTATAATTCTACAAAGCTATTAAAAACTAGAAACTATATAAATGATGGTATGTTCTTCATTGCACTGACCCGCAGAATATAAGTAACGTTATTTTTCCCACATGATGAACACTGTAAAAACTTAACCTGCACGAAAATGGCACAATTGTTTGTTGTTTTTTTTCCAGTTAAACCCCATTCTGAAAACCTTGTGTGCTGCAGTCCTTGTGTTCAGCATCTTCTGCCTCTCAGGGATGTGACAACAGGGATGTGACAATTCTCCAGTTGCTTTTACATACTGTAGAGCAGTTTGCCGTGTGACTACGAGCGGTGGCAGCAGAATGAGACCTCGGAGCCCCTCACCTATGTGAATAAGATTGATTATTCAGTGGAGTGAATGTACTGCAAAGAAATAATCCCTTTATATTGTGCCATTATGAAGTATACATTTTCCTGAGTAAAATAAGCTATTATACAATTAATGTCGCACAAAGACAGTTTTTCATGAAGACCGTTTCTTAAATCTCACCTATAATCACAGATGGTTATTCTGGCATTCCTTCCTCCCTGTCATTGATAGCAAGCTGTTCTGGTCTCATAGCAACGTACTGGAACTTCCCAAACCTGTGATTCCTGGGATAACATTCCTTTATTAAAGTGTACGGTTTTCCCTAATCAGACAGTAATATTTTACATGAAAGGTTATGTTTCAAAACCTCCATCCAAAAGCTTTGTCTTGTCGTTTTCTTATCAAATTCATGTGGTCATAGAGTAACCTTTATATAGATGGTAGTGATGTGGTAGTAGTTTCCAGCTTCCTTTCTTGATCACCAAATGAAATTGACCCTAGTGGGAGATGAGACCTATATGGCAGAAACTAACATTGCCGGTCCCTTCGGTGTGAAAAGCATGTTTATTTGTTATTGCCATTGACTTACCGTAATACTGCTATTGGCTTGTAGTAACTTTACATCTACATTACGTTTTCAGGAGGTCTCACTACAAAAGCCCCCTGACTAGTTTTCTGACTTGTCTATATATCAGAAGGTAATTTTCCCCTATAAGAAATTGGGAAACAGTATGGTAAGGCAAATTCAGAAAATTGTAACTATCTTACTAAATGTCTAGGGCAGTTGTAGTCTTTTTATGTATCTGTACTACCGTATTTTGCGGACTATAAGGTGCACTGGACTATAAGGCGCATTACCTATGAGCGCCTTATAGTCCTGTCTAGGTTCATATATAAGGCACACCGGACTATAAGGCGCAGTGCTGTCCGGTGCACCTTATATGTGATTGAAAGCGGCGGCACGCAGACTTTGCCGGTGGCCGCTTGACCCCCCGCGTGCCAGCCGTTTCTATTCATATCAATGGCACGCTTCCATTGAAATTAATGGAAGCGCTCGGCACGCGAGGAGTTAAGCAGCAGCCACCGGCAAAGTCTGCGTGCCGCTTCCATACATTGCAATGGGAGCGTGCTATTCGAATAGTATTCGCTCATCTCTAACTTCAATTGTAAGAAGTTACAATTGAAGTTAGAGATGAGCGAATACTATTCGAATAGCACGCTCCCATTGCAATGTATGGAAGCGGCACGCAGACTTTGCCGGCGGCCGCCGCTTAACTCCTCGCGTACCACCGCTTCCATCCATATATAAGGGGCACCGGACTATAAGGCGCACTTTCGATTTCTGAGGAAATCGTAGGATTTTATGTGCGCCTTATAGTCCGGAAAATATGGGTAGTGGGGGCCACACGGTGGCTCAGTGGTTAGCACTGCAGCCTTGCAGCGCTGGAGTCCTGGTGTTCAAATCCCGCCAAGGGCAAAAAAAAACCAAAACATCTGCAAGGAGTTTGTATGTTCTCCCCGTGTTTGCATGGATTTCCATCCCATATTCCAAAAAAGACATACTGATAGGGAAAAATGTACATTGTGAGCTCTATGTGGGGCTCACAATCTACATTAAAAAAAAAAATATATATATATGGGTAGTTTCCTTTTATTGCCAGGATACAGATGGGTGGCAACGGTAAATGAGATGAGTCGTCTGTATAAGGTAATGAAGCACCATCACATATACATAGAATATACTGAACATGAAGGTTAGATTTGGAGTGTTTCCTCTTTATCGTGTATGCTTTGGGACTGATTTGTTTGGACTGGAATTGAATGAAGGAAACACTAGCAGCCATGAAGAAACTGATGTTCGTCAGTGAAATACAACAAGATAACAAGCCAGCGCTTAGGAGGTTAAAGCTGTTCCAATGTTTTCCTCACACATCCATTAAAGTGTTCCGTATAAAAAGGCCAAAGTGTACCGTACGTCTCAAATGACATTAGCGCAGAAAGGAACAGTAATAGAAACAACTGCACTAATGGAATTCATCCATATTCCATCTGAAATGCAATTAAGCTGATTAGTCAACATTTCCTCAATGAAAATTCATTGTGGATCATTATAAGCTGCGTGCAATGGACTTCAATGAGTAACTGCTTTATGGAGTCATTTAAGGGAAGCCGTGAAAGAAGTGATGCCAGAAATAAAGCCTAAGGTATGACCCGTAAAACAATAACGGGTTGTATGGAATTGTATGAAAAGGGCTGCTTTCTTCTAGGAACAGTGACCCATCTGTGCACAAGTGGCACATAGTATTGAAGTTTGGCTCCATTCAAGTGAGTAGGACTGTGCTCGTATACAGCACACATCCTTTCCAACTCCTTTAAAGGGAATCCTATCAGCTCCCCCAAGTTATACAACAGACACCACCATGTCACAGAGCATATTACAGTGATAAAAAAAATTATTGGTTATTTATTACACTTTTGTAGATTTGGAGAAAAACAACTTTAAAGTCTTATGCAAATGAGGCAGTTGGTGCACTGAGGGCGGGCCTTCAGCTCTTGGAGCACTGCTCTTGCTGATAATACTAGGATTGGTGATTTCATATTAATGGGGATTAACTCCCATTGCAACTGATATAGTTACATAGTAAGATGAGGTTGGATGAAGACTTCAGTCCATCAAGTCAAACCTATAACCCTACAACCCCCTACAGTGTTGATCCAGCGGAAGGCAAAAAAAACAAAAAAACAGATGAGGCTCATGCCAATTGTCCCATTTCTAGGGAAGAAATTCCTTCCTGACTCTAATCTGGCAGTTAGAATAAAAACCCTGGATTAATGTGTCCTTAAACTGTCTCTGCGGCTTGCGTGGTCCTCCTGTCATTTGAATAAGTGACATATAATGTAGACAGTCATATTATAGCTAGTGTAAGCCGGTGGCTGGGATAATACTTGAGGGGGTGCACATCTCACCCAGATTGCTTAGTTGGGTAAGGTGATGAATATCGAGAAAAGTTTGTTTTTCAGCAAACAGCTTGGTTTGCAGAGCTTTGTTTAGTGCTGTGCACTGGGCTGGATTTTTAGGGAATGGCAGGTAAGTTGGTAGTGGGACTTATCATTCTCAACCCCTCCAGTCCACATCTTGCAGACGCTCCTGCAGGAGCCCAGCTATGTCAGGTTGTCCTTGTTAGCGAGGAATAAGAAACCTACTCTCCTAGCAGACTGGCCCAGAGTTTGGCTGGAAATCTACCTAGGAGCTTGTTACTGCCTGAGAGGTTCCTGACGATTTTAACTGGTGGTTATTATAGGTGAGGCAACCAACACACAGGTCACACAGGACAGGTTTTTGTACTCTACTTTGCTGCTGCATATACCACTGACTGTTGGAGTGAATAAAACTCTACACTTTGGACTGACATCTTGGAGTCTGTGTCTGTGCCAATCACCTAGCAACCCCAGATCTTGACACTAAAAATAGGTGGAACTGGTGTTTCTTTGGTTCTTATCAGTCTATGAATGTTTAGAATTTACCAATACTATGTTATTACTTGTATTGGGTTGTTGATGCCAGTTTTACATAGTTACACAACTAGAAGAGGTCACATTCAAAGTTGCATTGCAATGAACCTCCATAGCATTCCTTTCCCTCCTTGTGTGAATTTTGTAAACTCTATCTGCTAACTTAAATGTGAGGTTCTTGGCGTACAGTTTGGTCAACTGTGCGAGCCCATCTGCCACGTCAAGGCGACCTCATTCAGATGGGTCCCTACACTAAGACTTTACTTAAAGAAATGCTGACCCTCCCCTATAGAAAAGCCCTGTGAAATCAAGTTCTTAGACACTGCACCGTGAGTCTTTAAGAAGTTTATCTCCTGCCCTATATGTAAAGTGTTAGTGTAGGAACCCATCTTAATAAGGCCACAAAAGCAGATGATGGGGTCAAGCATGTCCATCGATGACTCCTCTTCTCCATCGACGACTCCTCCTCTCCTCTCCTCCATCGACGAGTCCTCCTCTTCTCTCCATTGAAGACTCCTCCTCTCCATCGACGATTTACCCTCTCCTCCTCTCCACCGACAACACCTCCCCTGCTGTCCATCAACGACGACTCCTCTTCTACATTGACTCCTGCTCTCCATCGACGATTCCTCCTCTCTTCTCCATCAACGACGACTCCTCTCCTCCTTTCCATCGACGACAACTCCTCTCCATCAACGACTTTTTTTTGTACCAGCCCTGGTTTTCATGAAGTTTTTATGCACATATTTTTTTATATAACGTATTTTTATATTATTGTAAGTACAGTATATAATTTAGTATATTTATAGATATTATGAATTTGCATTATTTATCAACATTTATTTATTCATTCGTTTTTTCATATACATATTTTTTCAAATATGGATTTATCTATTATACGTTTTCATTTTTACACATTCATTCATTTATGCATTTATGTATTTATATGAGTAATATATAACATCATTTTCGGATCATCCTCTCCATCAACGACATACCCTCTACTGTCCTCCTCTCCATCAATGACTCCTCCTCTCCATCGGGGACTCGTCCTCTCCATCGAAGACGACTCCTCCTCTCCTCTTCTCCATTGACAACTCCTCCTCTCCATTGACGACTTCTCCACTCCCTCCTTTCCAGCTACCCATCTTCTTCTCCTACTCCTTATCTATTACTTTCTCTCCTTCCCTCAATCCCTTCTCCTCAATGCCCTTCCCTTCAACCCTTATCCTTCTAACCTTTTTCTACTCTATATCTATCCCTCCAGTTTTCCTATTCTTCTACTCTTCTCCGCCTACTGCTCCTCACCTCCTACCTCTCCTTTCTGTACTCCTATTCCTCTCCATTGACGACTCCAACTCTCCTCTCCTTCACTCCATCAATGACTCCTCCTCTCCATCAACAATTCCTCCTCTCTTCTCCATTGACAACATCTGCTCTCCTTCACTCTATTGACAACTTGTCCTCTCCTTCAACAACTCCTCTTCTTCATCAACGATCTCTCCTCCTCTCCATCGACGACTCCTCTCCTCCTTTCCATCGTCGACGACTCCTCTCCATCAACGACTATTTTTTGTACCAGCCCTGGTTTTCATGAAGTTTTTATGCACATATTTTTTATATAACGTATTTTTATATTATTATATGTACAGTATATAATTTAGTTTATAGATATTATGAATTTGCATTATTTATCAATATTCATTCGTTTTTTCATATACATATTTTTTTATATATGTATTTATCATATGTTTTCATTTTTACACATTCATTTATGTATTTATTTATATGAGTAATATATAACATCATTTTAGGATCATCCTCTCCATCAACGACTTACCCTCTATTCTCCTCCTTCCATCAATGACTCCTCCTCTTCATCGATGACGACTCCTCCTCTCCTCTTCTCCATTGACAACTCCTCCTCTCCATCGACGACTCCTCCACTCCCTCTTTTCCATCTACCCATCTTCTTCTCCTACTCCTTATCTATTTCTTTTTCTCCTTCCCTCAATCCCTTCTCCTCAATGCCCTTCCCTTCAACCCTTATCCTTGTAACCTTTTTCTATTCTATATCTATCCCTCCAGTTTTCCTATTCTTCTACTCTTTTTTGCCTACTGCTCCTCACCTCCTACTTCTTCTTTCTGTTCTCCTACTCCTCTCCATTGACGACTCCACCTCTCCTCTCCTCCTCTCCATCAACGACTCCTCCTCTCTTCTCCATGGACAACCTCTCCTCTCCTCCACTCTATTGACGACTTGTCCTCTCCTTCAACAACTCCTCTTTTTCATCAATGATCTCTCCTCTCCATCGACGACTCCTCCTCTCCTCCTTTCCATTGACGACGACTCCTCTCCATCAACAACTTTTTTTGTACCAGCCCTGGTTTTCATGAAGTTTTTATGCACATATTTTTTATATAATTATTTATCTTTATATTATTATATGTACAGTATATAATTTAGTTTATTTATAGATATTATGAATTTGCAGTATTTATCAATATTTATTCATTCATTTTTTCAGATACATATTTTTTTATATATGTATTTATCTATTATATATTTTCATTTTTACTCATTCATTCATTCATTCATTTATATGAGTAATATATAACATCATTTTAGGATCCTCCTCTCCATCAATGACTTACCCTCTACTCTCCTCCTCTACATCAATGACTCCTCCTCTCCATCGGCAACTTGGCCTCTCCATCGATGACGACTCCTCCTCTCCTCTTCTCCATTGACAACTCCTCCTCTCCACTCCTCCTCTCCACTGACGACTCCTCCACTCCCTCTTTTCCAGCTACCCATCTTCTTCTCCTACTCCTTATCTATTTCTATCTCTTCTTCCCTCAATCCCTTCTCCTCAATGCCCTTCCCTTCAACCCTTATCCTTGTAACCTTTTTCTACTCTATATCTACCCCTCCAGTTTTCCTATTCTTCTACTCTTCTCCACCTACTGCTCCTCACCTCCTACCTCTCCTTTCTGTACTCCTACTCCTCTCCATTGACTTCACCTCTCCTCTCCTTCACTCCATCAATGACTCCTCCTCTCCAACAACGACTCCTCCTCTCTTCTCCATGGACAACCTCTCCTCTCCTCCACTCTATTGATGACTTGTCCTCTCCTTCAACAACTCCTCTTCTTCATCAACAATCTCTCCTCTCCTCCTCTCCATCGACGACGACCCCTCTCCTCCTTTCCATCGATGACGACTCCTCTCCATCAACGACTTTTTTTTGTACCGGCCCTGGTTTTCATGAAGTTTTTATGCACATATTTTTTTATATAACGTATTTTTATATTATTATATGTACAGTATATAATTTAGTTTATTTATAGATATTATGAATTTGCATTATTTATCAACATTTATTTATTCATTCGTTTTTTCATATACATATTTTTTCATATATAGATTTATCTATTATACGTTTTCATTTTTACACATTTATTCATTTATGTATGTATTTATATGAGTAATATATAACATCATTTTAGGATCATCCTCTCCATCAACGACATACCCTCTACTCTCCTCCTCTCCATCAATTACTCCTCCTCTCCTCTTCTCCATTGACAAGTCCTCCTCTCCACTCCTCCTCTCCATCAACGACTCCTCCACTCCCTCTTTTCCAGCTACCCATCTCCTTCTCCTCAATGCCCTTCCCTTCAACCCTTATCCTTGTAACCTTTTTCTACTTTATATCTACCCCTCCAGTTTTCCTATTCTTCTACTCTTCTCCGCCTACTGCTCCTCACCTCATACCTCTCCTTTCTGTACTCCTACTCCTCTCCATTGACGACTCCACCTCTCCTCTCCTTCACTCCATCAACGACTCCTCCTCTCCATCAATGACTCCTCCTCTCCATCAACGACTCCTCCTTTCTTCTCCATGGACAACCTCTCCTCTCCTCCACTCTATTGACGACTTATCCTCTCCTTCAACAACTTCTCTTCTTCATCAACGATCTCTCCTCTCCTCCTCTCCATTGACGACTCCTCCTATCCTCCTTTCCATCGACGACGACTCCTCTCCATCAACGACTTTTTTTTGTACCAGCCCTGGTTTTCATGAACTTTTTATGCACATATTTTTTATATAACTTATTTTTATATTATATGTACAGTATATAATTTAGTTTCTAGATATTATGAATTTGCATTATTTATCAATATTGATTTAGTCATTCGTTTTTTCATATAAATTTTTTTTTTATATATGTATTTATCTATTATAGGTTTTCGTTTTTACACATTCATTCATTTATTTATGTATTTATCTATTTATATGAGTAATATATAACATCATTTTAGGATCATCCTCTCCATCAACGACTTACCCTCTACTCCTTCCATCAATGACTCCTCCTCTCCATCGATGACGACTCCTCCTCTCCTCTTCTCCTCTCCATCGACTCCTCCACTCCCTCTTTTCCAGCTTACCCATCTTCTTCTCCTACTCCTTATCTATTTCTTTCTCTCCTTCCCTCAATCCCTTCTCCTCAATGCCCTTCCCTTCAACCCTTATCCTTGTAACCTTTTTCTATTCTATATCTATCCCTCCAGTTTTCCTATTCTTCTACTCTTTTTCGCCTACTGCTCCTCACCTCCTACTTCTTCTTTCTGTTCTCCTACTCCTCTCCATTGATGACTCCACCTCTCCTCTCCTTCACTCCATCAACGACTCCTCCTCTCCATCAATGACTCCTCCTCTCCATCAACGACTCCTCCTCTCTTCTCCATGGACAACCTCTCCTCTCCTCCACTCTATTGACGACTTGTCCTCTCCTTCAACAACTCCTCTTCTTCATCAATGACTCCTCCTCTCCATCAATGACTCCTCCTCTCCATCAACGACTCCTCCTCTCTTCTCCATGGACAACCTCTCCTCTCCTCCACTCTATTGATGACTTGTCCTCTCCTTCAACAACTCCTCTTCTTCATCAACGATCTCTCCTCTCCATCGACGACTCCTCCTCTCCTCCTTTCCATTGACGACGACTCCTCTCCATCAACGACTTTTTTTTGTACCAGCCCTGGTTTTCATGAAGTTTTTATGCACATATTTTTTATATAATTATTTATCTTTATATTATTATATGTACAGTATATAATTTAGTTTATTTATAGATATTATGAATTTGCAGTATTTATCAATATTTATTCATTCATTTTTTCATATACATATTTTTTTTATATATGTATTTATCTATTATATGTTTTCATTTTTACACATTCATTCATTCATTTATTTATGTATTTATATGAGTAATATATAACATCATTTTAGGATCCTCCTCTCCATCAATGACTTACCCTCTACTCTCCTCCTCTACATCAATGACTCCTCCTCTCCATCGGCAACTCGGCCTCTCCATCGATAATGACTCCTCCTCTCCTCTTCTCCATTGACAACTCCTCCTCTCCACTCCTCCTCTCCATTGACGACTCCTCCACTCCCTCTTTTCCAGCTACCCATCTTCTTCTCCTACTCCTTATCTATTTCTATCTCTTCTTCCCTCAATCCCTTCTCCTCAATACCCTTCCCTTCAACCCTTACCCTTGTAACCTTTTTCTACTCTATATCTATCCCTCCAGTTTTCCTATTCTTCTACTCTTTTTCGCCTACTGCTCCTCACCTCCTACTTCTTCTTTCTGTACTCCTACTCCTCTCCATTGATGACTCCACCTCTCCTCTCCTTCACTTCATCAACGACTCCTCCTCTCCATCAATGACTCCTCCTCTCCATCAACGACTCCTCCTCTCTTCTCCATGGACAACCTCTCCTCTCCTCCACTCTATTGACGACTTGTCCTCTCCTTCAACAACTCCTCTTCTTCATCAACGATATTTCCTCTCCTCCTCTCCATCGATGACGACTCCTCTCCTCCTTTCCATTGACGACAACTCCTCTCCATCAACGACTTTTTTTTTTGTACCAGCCCTGGTTTTCATGAAGTTTTTATATAACGTATTTTTATATTATAAGTACAATATATAATTTAGTATATTTATAGATATTATGAATTTGCATTATTTATCAATATTTATTCATTCATTTTTCATATACATATTTTTTCATATGTATTTATCAATTATATGTTTTCATTTTTACACATTCATTCATTTATTTATGTATTTATCTATTTATATGATTAATAAATAACATCATTTTAGGATCATCCTCTCCATCAACGACTTACCCTCTACTCCTTCCATCAATGACTCCTCCTCTCCATCGATGACGACTCCTCCTCTCCTCTTCTCCATTGACAACTCCTCCTCTCCACTTCTCCTCTCCATCGACGACTCCTCCACTCCCTCTTTTCCAGCTTACCCATCTTATTCTCCTACTCCTTATCTATTTCTTTCTCTCCTTCCCTCAATCCCTTCTCCTCAATGCCCTTCCCTTCAACCCTTATCCTTGTAACCTTTTTCTATTCTATATCTATCCCTCCAGTTTTCCTATTCTTCTACTCTTTTTCGCCTACTGCTCCTCACCTCCTACTTCTTCTTTCTGTACTCCTACTCCTCTCCATTGATGACTCCACCTCTCCTCTCCTTCACTTCATCAACGACTCCTCCTCTCCATCAATGACTCCTCCTCTCCATCAACGACTCCTCCTCTCTTCTCCATGGACAACCTCTCCTCTCCTCCACTCTATTGACGACTTGTCCTCTCCTTCAACAACTCCTCTTCTTCATCAACGATATTTCCTCTCCTCCTCTCCATCGATGACGACTCCTCTCCTCCTTTCCATTGACGACGACTCCTCTCCATCAACGACTTTTTTTTTGTACCAGCCCTGGCTTTCATGAAGTTTTTATAAAACGTATTTTTATATTTAGAGATGAGCGAACACTAAAATGTTCGAGGTTCGAAATTCGATTCGAACAGCCGCTCACTGTTCGAGTGTTCGAATGGGTTTCGAACCCCATTATAGTCTATGGGGAACATAAACTCGTTAAGGGGGAAACCCAAATTCGTGTCTGGAGGGTCACCAAGTCCACTATGACACCCCAGGAAATGATACCAACACCCTGGAATGACACTGGGACAGCAGGGGAAGCATGTCTGGGGGCATAAAAGTCACTTTATTTCATGGAAATCCCTGTCAGTTTGCGATTTTCGCAAGCTAACTTTTCCCCATAGAAATGCATTGGCCAGTGCTGATTGGCCAGAGTACGGAACTCGACCAATCAGCGCTGGCTCTGCTGGAGGAGGCGGAGTCTAAGATCGCTCCACACCAGTCTCCATTCAGGTCCGACCTTAGACTCCGCCTCCTCCGGCAGAGCCAGCGCTGATTGGCCGAAGGCTGGCCAATGCATTCCTATGCGAATGCAGAGACTTAGCAGTGCTGAGTCAGTTTTGCTCAACTACACATCTGATGCACACTCGGCACTGCTACATCAGATGTAGCAATCTGATGTAGCAGAGCCGAGGGTGCACTAGAACCCCTGTGCAAACTCAGTTCACGCTAATAGAATGCATTGGCCAGCGCTGATTGGCCAATGCATTCTATTAGCCCGATGAAGTAGAGCTGAATGTGTGTGCTAAGCACACACATTCAGCACTGCTTCATCACGCCAATACAATGCATTAGCCAGTGCTGATTGGCCAGAGTACGGAATTCGGCCAATCAGCGCTGGCCAATGCATTCTATTAGCCCGATGAAGTAGAGCTGAATGTGTGTGCTAAGCACACACATTCAGCACTGCTTCATCACGCCAATACAATGCATTAGCCAGTGCTGATTGGCCAGAGTACGGAATTCGGCCAATCAGCGCTGGCTCTGCTGGAGGAGGCGGAGTCTAAGGTCGGACCTGAATGGAGACTCGTGTGGAGCGATCTTAGACTCCGCCTCCTCCAGCAGAGCCAGCGCTGATTGGTCGAGTTCCGTACTCTGGCCAATCAGCGCTGGCCAATGCATTCTATTAGCCCGATGAAGTAGAGCTGAAGAGCTGAAGAGCTTAGCACACACATTCAGCTCTACTTCATCGGGCTAATAGAATGCATTGGCCAATCAGCGCTGGCCAATGCATTCTATTAGCTTGATGAAGCAGAGTGTGCACAAGGGTTCAAGCGCACCCTCGGCTCTGATGTAGCAGAGCTGAGGGTGCACAAGGGTTCAAGTGCACCCTCGGCTCTCCTACATCAGAGCCGAGGGTGCGCTTGAACCCTTGTGCAGCCTCGGCTCTGCTACATCAGAGCCGAGGGTGCGCTTGAACCCTTGTGCACACTCTGCTTCATCAAGCTAATAGAATGCATTGGCCAGTACTGATTGGCCAGAGTACGGAATTCGGCCAATCAGCGCTGGCCAATGCATCCCTATGGGAAAAAGTTTATCTCACAAAAATCACAATTACACACCCGATAGAGCCCCAAAAAGTTATTTTTAATAACATTCCCCCCTAAATAAAGGTTATCCCTAGCTATCCCTGCCTGTACAGCTATCCCTGTCTCATAGTTACAAAGTTCACATTCTCATATGACCCGGATTTGAAATCCACTATTCGTCTAAAATGGAGGTCACCTGATTTCGGCAGCCAATGACTTTTTCCAATTTTTTTCAATGCCCCCGGTGTTGTAGTTCCTGTCCCACCTCCCCTGCGCTGTTATTGGTGCAAAAAAGGCGCCAGGGAAGGTGGGAGGGGAATCGAATTTTGGCGCACTTTACCACGCGGTGTTCGATTCGAACATGGCGAACACCCTGATATCCGATCGAACATGTGTTCGATAGAACACTGTTCGCTCATCTCTATTTATATTATAAGTACAATATATAATTTAGTATATTTATAGATATTATGAAATTGCATTATTTATCAATATTTATTCATTCGTTTTTCATATACATATTTTTTCATATATGTATTTATCAATTATATGTTTTCATTTTTACACATTCATTCATTTATTTATGTATTTATCTATTTATATGATTAATAAATAACATCATTTTAGGATCATCCTCTCCATCAACGACTTACCCTCTACTCTCCTCCTCTCCATCAATGACTCCTCTCCATCAATGACTCCTCCTCTCTTCTCCATTGACAATCTCTCCTCTCCTCCAATCTATTGACGACTTGTCCTCTCCTTCATCAACTCCTCTTCTTCATCAAAGATTTCTCCTCTCCTCCTCTCCATCGACGACTCCTCTTCTCTTCCTTTCCAATGACGACGACTCCTCTCCATTAAAGACTTTTTTTTGTACCAGCCCTGGTTTTCATGAAGTTTTTATGCACATATTTTTATATAACATATTTTTATATTATTATAAGTACAGTATATAATTTAGTATATTTATAGATATTATGAATTTGCATTATTTATCAATATTTATTCATTCGTTTTTTTGATACATGTATTTATCTATTATACGTTTTCATTTTTACACATTCATTCATTTATGCATTTATATGAGTAATATATAACATCATTTTAGGATCATTCTCTCCATCAACGACTTACCCTCTACTTTCCTCCTCTCCATCAATGACTCCTCCTCTCCATCGGGGACTCCTCCTCTCCTCTTCTCCATTGACAACTCCTCCTCTCCATCGACGACTCCTCCACTCCCTCTTTTCCAGCTACCCATCTTCTTCTCTTACTCCTTATCTATTTCTTTCTCTCCTTCCCTCAATCCCTTCTCCTCAATGCCCTTCCCTTCAACCCTTATCCTTGTAACCTTTTTCTACTCTATATCTAACCTTTCAGTTTTCCTATTCTTCTACTCTTTTCCGCCAACTGCTCCTCACCTCCTACTTCTTCTTGTACTCCTACTCCTCTCCATTGACGACTCCACCTCTCCTCTCCTTCACTCCATCAATGACTCCTCCTCTCCATCAACGACGACTCCTCTCTTCTCCATTGACAACCTCTCCTCTCCTCCACTCTATTGATGACTTGTCCTCTCCTTCAACAACTCCTCTTCTTCATCAACGATCTCTCCTCTCCTCCTCTCCATCGACGACTCCTCCTCTCCTCCTTTCCATTGACGACGACTCCTCTCCGTCAACGACTTTTTTTTTGTTCCAGCCCTGGTTTTCATGAAGTTTTTATGCACATATTTTTTATATAACGTATTTTTATATTATTATAAGTACAGTATATAATTTAGTTTATTTATAGATATTATGAATTTGCATTATGTATCAATATTTATTCATTCGTTTTTTCATATACATATTTTTTCATATATGGATTTATCTATTATACGTTTTCATTTTTACACATTCATTCATTTATGTATTTATCTATTTATATGAGTAATATATAACATCATTTTTGGATCATGCATTATTTTTCTATTGTACACCAGGTAGTCCATCTATGAGCATGTATGTCCATCAATATATTCTTATCCCGCACCATACTGCCAAGCGAAACCTTGTGACAGTTGTGCTATGCTCTAGCCTTCTACCCCCAGCAACTGGACGCGGTGGTCCTGTCATTCTAGCAGAGATTGCGCGGCCCGTCTTGTCGAAGCGGGGAGCTTGTATACTGTGCATGCGCGTGGTCCAAGAGCCGGCGAATGCGCAGTGGACATTTCCTGACGCGGTCGATGGCTCGCACGTTCGAGCCAGACGCCCGACTGGGCACGACTAACTGATCCCTCCCACTGAAGCGTCAATGAGCTTTATAACCAGTGACCCTCCACAGTGGAGCCATACTTCTGGCCCAATGTGGAAGGGTAACTTCTGACAAATACATCTGAGAGGTACTTATTTATATATGCATATATCCCATTTGTTTATGTCCAAGCATCATTGTAAACAGTCTATAATTGCAGATAATTTAAGGACTTCAATATTTACTTACAGTGGTTAATATGCCTATATACAGCTTCCAATCATATAGTCCCTAACTACTCATATGTAAATGTATATATCCCATTTGTTTATGTCCAAGCATCATTGTAAACAGTCTATAATGGCAGATCACTTAAGGACTTCAGTATTTGCTTGCATCTGCTAATATGCCTATATACAGCTCTTAATCATATAGTCCCTAACTACTTATATGTATACTTTTACTGACTCCCAGGATCTCTGGAATAGCATTATAGAAAATTATCATCTGATTGCCCCATGTTTACTAATGTACATGTGTGTTAGTGTGTATTAATATATATTATACATACCATGCACATACTTTTTATATACATACCTGATTCAAAACTGGACACCACTTACATAGATATTACATATATACTACCTGGATTCTTCTGGTGCAATTCATGTTCTTTGTCCTTTGCAGCAAAAAAGATAAAACCAAGTAAGTCATCTACAAAGTCTATGATAGAAGTAACAATTCACATACAGGGAGAAAAGCTATAAATGTGCACCATGCCACCAGTGGTAAGGCTCTGTTCACATTCCGTTTGTGGCATTTGTGTGACACGTCTGGAAATACTTCTAATATAAACATCTAGTGGCTGTCTCTAACCCCTGCAACTGGGAGTCTCACAGGTACACATATCACCCATCAGCCACCACTGTAAAAATCCATATTGCACAGTGTACATAGTACCTGCTGGCTGCACTTTACTACACAGCAGAAATAATCCTACTGTCTATAAACTGACTACAAGTATACGGCAGCCATGCTTTATCTGTCCCCCATTGACATATTTGGTGTATGTGCTGAGAACATTTCCTACCACATGTACAGACTATGACTTGTGTTCCTAATGGATGGAAATAGAAGGCAGGACAGATGTCATTGGTTATAATGGTAGAAATATAAGATCAGGGCGTCAGGTTCTCACTGTTCTACCTATGTAGTATAGCAGAGCTGACTGCACTCTTCTGCCTGCCCTATAACATCCCAAACCTGACTGAGCGGAGATAACTGATGACAACTGATGTTATTGGACAGGGGACGAAATCTTATTCAAAATGACTCAGACATTAATGTCTCTTATCTGTTATATAAATGATAGAGAGAAACTGATGTGAACAGAGACTAATTCTGGTCAGTTAGTAGCGGTCGCCCCCTAGTGTTATCTGTAATATAGTGTGTATAATGATTGGTCATGTCTGAAGTATTAGGATTAGATCCCGGTCACTTACCAGAGGGGACACGTGCACGTCCGTCTTCTCCCATCTACTAACTGACTGCAGGCAACTGACTTTTCAAATTCCTGTCCTGCAGTCCTATTGGTTGTGGCTGCAGTTACCATGGTGACTCATGCAGCCTGAGGATTTAACCCCTTAAGTGCCAAGCAGTGTTTTAGCAGTAAGGCCTATTTATATTTGTATAGACATTGCTGTATGAGGTCTTGTTTATTACAGTATAATATACATATTACTAACTCATTCCCTGGTATTAACTCCTTATGTGTAACACCAATTCGTCTATTCATTTTACTTTGTAACATTTGCTCTATACTCCATGTCTTATAACTAAGGCTAGGTTCACATCAGCACTGGAACTCTGTTTGGGGTTTCCTTCCCCGAACCTGATTAAAAATGCAGAGAAAAAAATGCTGCAAGTAGCGCTTTTCTCTCCGCATTATCTGCCCTTTTTGGGCGGAAACCCGCCGGACCCCATTATAGGCTATGGGGGTCTGTGTTTTTTTTTTAGTGTAATGAAGACCCTTATGCATTTTCTCTACCTATTATTGTTGCTCTCAAATGAATCAGTCTGAGTTGCAGTACTCACACCAGCACTTGGGTGGCAGTAGTAATATGCAGGGGGCTATTAACCACTTCAGTACTGGGCCAATTTCTGGTCCAGGACCAGACACATTTTTGGTTTTTTTGTATGTGTTATTCATATTTTGTAGGGGAAAAAACCCATTCCCCAGGTGTGCACGTGTTTATAGAATGAGGCTGAAGAACATTTCTAAGAATTGTCTGTCTGGCAAAGAATTGTCCTGATAACCACAACAAGAATTACATTGGACAGAGGTCTAGCTGAGATTTTGGCAGTGTTGATGGAACAATCCTAAATTTCAGATCCTCCCTCCTCTTTCTAACAACACAATGTGTGAAGGAGTCAGCACTAAGTGAAGAGCTACTTACCTGCACATCTGTTCTCTTCAAGCTCTAGTGACACAAAATGGCTGACGTTGAGAACTTTACACATTCTACACCCATTGTGATGTCACAGGGTGTCTGTGATGTCATGCACCCTGCAATGTCACATGGTGTGTATGGTGGCAAGGGGTTTTATAATACATTTACCTGTAGAGATTATATTTAAAATCTAGAGTCCATAACCTGGAGCAGTCAGGAGATGGTATAAGTCTCATCTGCAAGAACAGAGTACCAGGAAGATGAAGCTCCGCCTCCAGTGCACCAACTGCCTCATTTACATAATACTTTAAAGTTGTTTTTCCAAATTTACAGAAGTGAACTAAATAACAAGGTATGTTGTTAATCACTGTAATGTGTTCTGTAACACTGTAGTAGCAGTTGAGTATACTTGGAGGAGGTGGTAAACTCCCTTTAAGGTAATATTGTTTAAAATGAGCTTGGAATTATTCCCATACTATAAAGAGAATTCACTATAAGTCATCAGTTAAACTTGTCTTGTATGACTGGATATTGGCTCCTTTGCTGATAATCAGCTATAGACTATGTCATAAATGCAATCTCTGCCAACTAGCAATAGATGTATCATGCTGGATTCATTATCCTCATTGACTGTAGCGACGCCATGTTTCATGCCTAATCTAGGTCAGAAGGGGTACTGTGTCTCATTGAAGGGACTGCCATCTCAGCACAAGAAGATTTATAAGACTTGTTTACTCCTTAGGAGTTCTGGAAACAGTTATGCAAATCAATTCTCCATGTTGGATAAAGGATAACTCTGCCCCTTGTACCATTTGTTGTAAGGCAGCTTCCTATGGGTTATGCCCAAATTTCCAGAATCTTTGTAATATGACTTGGTATCTAACCCTATTCCACAAGGAATAGACACCCATCTATAGATGATGATGTTTTGGGTTCTTGGCTCTCACCATTGAGTCTTTCTGTTTTGGCTTTCGGAGGACCTAGTATAAAGGACTTCTATTGATATCATGATGCTCTTAGGCCTTGTTCAGATCACTGGTCTCTGAGGTATATCTCAGGAAAAGCTCCTGATATAGACCCCCAACAGAAGCCCCAATTCCATGTTTAAAATGATATTTGTGTGTGCAGATCTTTGCATGTAAATAACTATAAGCACATACACGTATAATAAATATATATATATATTATGGGCTAATAAACACTCGTTGACAATGTATTTCTTTTTATTCTTTATTAGAAATGTTATTTCAAAACAACAGAACTCATGCATACAGAACATGATCTATAATAATTCTACACTTTCTTTGCTTTCCTTAACCATTTCGTTTCCACAATATATAGTATACAAAGTACAAAATACATGAAAAATAAGTACAGTGAAGGAAGTGTTACATTGGTACAACCATAATACTCAATACCATTGAATTAAACAGATGGAGCGGAAGACTTCCATAAATCTATGGTTGCACACTGTTCAGACAGTAACATGATACCTACAAATTGTTCCCATTTTATACACTGTTATCTTCCTAATAGACTTGTTTTTCTGAATGATCTATGATAGTCTGCATTTCACAATCACCGTCTGTTCCTTGAAACTGATCAATGAATTCCAGATCAACAGTCTTCTGTCTTAGGTAGACACGGTGGTTATACAATGAGATGCACATATACACAGTATACAAATGTGTGGCATTGCTATCTATGTGTTAACGCATACACTAATGTAACATATTAACAATTTGCTAAGATTGTCGTTTATTTGGTTACATAGCATTGGTTAAAAGGGTGTTTTGGCTTCGTGACAAGCTTCATAGCTTTATCAATGTGAGTAAAGGGGATTCTATGCAACATTCTGTCTATTTCTGTGTTTCTGCCTGGCAACACAATGACCTGTAAGGATACAAAGAATTAATAGGATTAAAGAGCGATTTCCCAGCTTATATCTATGCATATGTCTATAACATATGTCCTGTAGCAGGAAATGCCTGAAGAATTTACTACAATTTTCAAAAACTATGACCATTGAAATAATGCATTGCATATTAAGAAATCTGAAAGTAATAACCACATTATGCAGTCTTCAGGGTGGAGACTTCCTTAGGTCATTCTCAACATATACATAATAGTCATTTATATAAAAAAAAGGATCCTCCCTGTTACCCAAAGCCAAGGGTCAGCTCATTTTGTGGATCCACTATGCTAAAAGGGTAATAAATGCTGAAGGCTCAGTTCTGTATTGGCTCCAGATGATTATTTTCTATATAGATTTTTTGTGAGTATAGAAGTATGGCACACACAAAAGGCACCTATAACACTCACATTGTAAGATTTTTGTTCTCATTCAGCTCACTAGATGTCATTTTGAGGACATTATAACTGCAGTGAAGAACTTGCATCCATGTTCACTGTTAAATAGACATTCATCTCTATGCAATTATCATGTATTGCAAGCTGCAAGGACAAATCTAAATAGACAGTGCCCCCTTCCTGCAGACTTAGGTTCTAAAACAACAGCCTGTAACCTGAATAAAAACACTAAAAACATTCATTAGAGTACTGTAAGCGCTTGGTTATGTGAGTCATATTTATGCAATGTAATGAGTACCTATAGCTAAGGCTAAGTGCACACCATTTTTTTGTCACTACATTAAGTTTATAGTACGTATGTATACTAAACAGTGTATACAGACGTACATTACATTAGCCACAGGTTTTATCCTGAATACCTATAACATACTGTATCTTGCCAATTATCTGTTATAAATTTTAAAAGTGCAAAAAAAAAATCTGCATTACAGTATACATGTTATTCCAAAAAAGTCAATGACAGTTGTATGTAGTAAGATAGGTGTATATCTATATTTCTTTTGGTGTGTTTGCCATATACATCATATACTCTTTAGCACAGATATGCCAATAACTGAAATACACATGTGAATAGTGTGCATAGAGCCAGTAGGGAGATAGAGTCCCTGAGACATAGACACACTGTGTTCTGCCACAGAATGCTGTAATAGGTCAGCTGGTAAAACATGGCAAGATTTTTTTTCTAAAAGAATCAAATATAGAAAAATCTCCAAATAGGATCAGAAACATAAAGAAGTACAATAGAGCCGTATAGAAGTTTAGAGCCGATGAACTATGGCGCCATATAGCTTGGAGGTTCTACAAAGCAGTAATAAGGTACTGTACATACTAATTCAAACTTCAGATAACTTAATAATCTAACCTAAGAGATTATTTTTTTTTACTGTGAAACATAAGTATTAAGACCGAGCTATATAACAAAATGCTTAAGAAAAACAAGAATAAAAAACCCTTTCCTATAAGCAACCATACTTCACATACTGCACATGGATGCTGTAGAAATTTACTACTGTTCAATAAAACAGTTTTTACTACGAAATTGTGACACTGGTGAAATGTCCGATATAAAGGGGCAAATTTATAATCCTGCCTAACTTGTACATATCGTAAACGCAAATATACACCAAATGGATCACAATAGTTAGAGCTATATGAATCTATTGGTGTCTCTTGCAAGACGTTACTCATTTTACTCTAATTGTACAGCAACTCAAAGTTGGCTTATTTTGCTACCAAATTCTTAATGTCACATTTCAACCATAAGTTACATCCCTCATATCTAAGCCACACCCCTTTGTCTTTTGAGGTGCAAAAAATATCTAAACCACGTAATAAGAGCAGTGCAAGGAAATCATACGAGTTTTTGGCACAATTCTGAGTAGAATTCTGGCATGTTGAGCTTACCAGATCCGCCCCATTGTCTTCACTTGCAAAAAAAAAAAAAACATTAGTACCTATGGGCAATACTACCACTATTATACGTGCACAATGCCTTCATTGGCAATTGCTCATTCTACTGCCTAAAAAAGTTGTGTCTTTGTACATTCAGGTTGAGGACACTTAAGTTGAAATTAATCGGAATGTGTAGATATTTATCTGGTTTCCTCTCACTAAGCTGTGCAAATAACCAAGAGTTTTTTCTATTAGGTTTCTGTATCTAAATTTATGTAGCCTTCTTATGGTAAGTGATGTATGCCTCGTGAGACATTGGCCACTCAAGTGCTAGATCAATAAGTGCTGCAGTGATCATAAATAAAGACTGCATATAGTTCAGGATACTGTATATCACTTTCACTTATCTGAATGCATTGTATGACCTCATGTGCAAAAATATATACCGTCATACAATCAATACTAATCATTGATTAGCTGTTTCCTGATATGAAGCTCACTGTGTTATGACAGCTATGTATAATCACCCATATCAGAACTGTGTACTCTTCCCATTCACACTGTCATGTCTCTTTAACTTTCCGGTAAGCATGAACAATGCATAAACCAGATTTTGTTACTTTACCTGGTATATACGTGAGGACCTTTCTATTGTGAATGTACAGCGCTGCAAAATTAAATGAAAACCAAATGTTATAATCCATGGTATATTATTATTATATATTGACAAGGAATTTCAGGATAGCAGGATATCCTTTTTTTTCTGTACCACAAAATATATTGTTTCTCTGTATATTCTAGTTTGTTTAAAACGTTATTTGTGCCAAGTGGTAATATGGTCACTTTGATACAGTGGCATACATAGAAGGGCACCCCATTATGGTACTGGTACATAACAGCCTTTGGTTTGTTTCCCACTCCACCCGTGAGACAATTCCATAACCTGTGCTTTCCAACAACAAAAATTTTACTAGAAGTGGAGTCTTGTAGAAGTAGTGATGGAACCAACCAGAACTGGGCCTCCTCCATCCAAGGGCCCCATAGCTTTTGTATAGTATGCCTCTATGGTATGTATGTCTTTGCTTCCACACATTGAAGAGGAGCAAAACAGTATAAAAATATTTTCTGTAATATTCTTTTATTGTAAATTTTAATGTATTCTTGTTTTTTTGTACTGTATGTATTTCCTCCTTGCAGTCAGTAATATGCTATGCTTTAGCTACATGCCCAAGACAAATATGCTGGGCTTTAGCCACTTGCTATGACAAATATACTGGGCCAAGCATGATTCAAGTTTCTAGTACATGATAATAGTAGTTGTATGTATGTAGTCCAAGAACAATGCCTACATACAGTAAAAGTTGGGTGGTGTAGTTGTAAAACTGATACCATTCATATAATCTCTATACAGCCCCTTCTTAGGCCTAAAGACTGTATAGAGGCACATGGAGTCCCTGTTGTACTGTACTAGGAAGCTATAGGCACTCAATGTGCCACTATAGGTATCTCCATATTATATCAAATAAGTAGGTATGTGGCTGTATGAAATCGGAGGCATATGAAGTAAAGTCTTAGAAGTCTATGGGTGCTGTATTACAGCTCCATACAATTAAGGCCTGAAACTGACCATATTTGATCCTATCTGACCATCAGGAAAGAATAGATGGATGCGTTCTAGTATATAATTTGAGCTTCTCTCTGTGACCCAAGTCCTTCTCTTTTTAGAAAATGGCATCATTGTTTGCTCATGCCATGCTGTTTCACTGTTGATCAATGTTGGCAAGATCCTTTCTCACACATTGCATATGCTGAGACTCTAAAAAAACGTCAGTCGGTATCTTATGCTCATTTAGTATTGTGATCTTTAGGAATAAATGCCTCTTGCTAAACATTAAAGAGACATAAGCTCACATGTAGAGTTTCAGCAGAGGCGGAGAGATGTTTTGTGATCTACTCTTAGCATAGCATCAATTTTCTGTGTCTGGTTTTCAATAGACTGAAGCTGTCTATAAATGACAGGCTTGCCAAAACCTGAATGTCAAGGATAAACTCAAAGAACCACTAAGCCTACTTAAGAAGCAAAAATCTAAAAGCCCTTTATTTTTATTTGTATTGTTGTGTCTTAGGATGTCGCAGCTTTTTTAGAATCAATGCATTTTGCTGTAATAGTGTATTGAAGGTAGTCTGTATGTACCTATAGGTGCATATCTTTAAGGCTGCTCCTAGAGTTTTGATTGGAAAGTAAATTGTAGAATTAACTTGGAACTGCTATGACTATTAGGTGGCAAGTGACCCGTGGGGAGTCCCAATTCAGGCAAATGCTCCGGGTCTCTCTCTTAAACCACGTTGGTCAAAAATGAACAGTGTTTGCATGAGATTTCACTAGTGGTACCACGGAAGTCAGCAAAGGCTACCCTTTCCACTTTTGCTAAAGGCTATCACTGTTATGCAGAGTGGAACTTGTTAGGGAGGAAGAGGAAAATGGTGAGGAATTTGGTGTGGAATTTTCCACGCTGAAAATAAAACCTCCCATTGATTTCAATGGGTTGCGCTAGCTTTTTTTTCCCACTAGCTAGTGGAAAATTCCGCTAGTGGAAAAAAAGCTAGCAGCATCCCTTGAAGTCAATGGGAGGCTTTTTTTTCAGCGTGGAAAATTCCACACCAAATTCCTCACCATTTTCCTCCGTGTGAATGGACCCTTAGGTAGAGTTTTCAGGCAAGACCCAAAGCACTTGTAAGTGTAGGTACGGTATACACTTACAAGTTAATATGCATAGGGGGTTAAGGTTACTTTTCTTGGATTTACTTTAGAAAAAAAAAAAAAGTCTCGGGACAGCCACAAGAGTACGTGCCAAAAGGTTTGTTTGCTATGCCTAGTTGTTTGCTAGGTATAAGTCACCTGACAAACTCCCTTATTGCAGAAAGGCTGCTTTTTTGTTGCAGATTTTGCTGCTTTTTGAGCCAAAGACCAGGGTGACTCCAACAGGAATGGGAAATATATAGAAAGCACTTATATGTCTCCTTTGTGCTCAATTCACTCCAGGCTTTTGCTAAAAAAAAAAAAAAAAAAAAAAAAAAAAAAAGGCTGCAAAATCTGCAACAAAAAAAGCAGTTTTTCTGCAATGTGGGACCCCGGCCTAAAAGATTTTTCTACTTACACAAATTACATTTTATATATTAAATATATTCTGCTTATTTAGCTGGACATGTCAACAAGCTAATATATATGATAGACTCCTCACGTGCTAAATCTAGCTGCATATAACGTTCACTCCTTATAGTGGGTGTCATCAATGGTGTCTGGCCGCTGCTCAACAATCCCTGCCCACAAATGGATAAGCATGTTACTTTGTTGGAGTTCTGAGGTAGTGAATAGCTGCCATAAGGATCAGATCCACAGTACATAGCAAGCTGACCACTACTTCTACCAACTCCCCATACATATGCATGACTTGAGCCAAGTATGCATGTGAAAGGGGAGTAAACTGTTGCTAGATGCCTCTGATGGTGACTTCTATGTATCAGATCTTAATGCACATTAGATAGCGGGCTGGTCCTGCTGCAACTGGTGCAGTTGGTTTAGATCGCATTAATATATGTCTGGCCAACTTCACACAAGGCAACAGGGATCTGATGCTACAATAGCCTTTAAATTCACTTCCATACCATAGTGTTTTTGCCCTTCCTTGAACACATATGCACTTTTTTTTTTAAATGCTGCAAAGCATATTACCAGTTTTTGGCAATGCCCCACAAAGAAATTTTCTTTGTAGTCACATATGCACCAGTTTGAGCATGTTGTGGCTATACTGACCATCATCATTTGGTTATCAATGTACATGGCAATAATGTTAAGGTAATAACTAATTGGAAAGAGGGAGAAAAATGACAAGAAATGATATCATTGTAGTTATATGCTGACCAAATCCCATTTAATATGTATATTGAACAGTATAATAGTCAGAGCAGGAAAGTGAGACTTGTTTAAGGTCATATTTTAGGAGGTGTTAATGCAGAACTGGATTTTGCAAAGGAAACACAATCTACTCTGGCATTATATACCAACGGCCGCCAAGAAAATAAATGATAATTCTGCCAGAGATGAGGTCAGCGCACAGTTGCTATGATTTACAAAGACAGTACTCTGCCAGCAGTATGCATATTTATGACGGTAGAATGTGAAGTTAACAGAAATATGACAGAATATTAATAATCGTGCAATTTAATACAGCTCTGTACATTAACAAGCAACAATGTGAGGTCTGACTATTAACATGGCTGGCCAGAGAACTGGACCTGACCATTACCAGTGATGTATTTACACTGGGGAGCAATAAAAAATGTACAATTTCAGTTTTCCTGACATGTACATGTTAGTACGTAAAGGATATGATAATCTCTCTAAAACATGTTATGCACAATGAACACGTTAAAGGGATTCTATCACTAGAATCCCTTTTTAAACTAAATACATGTAGGAATAGCCTCAAGAAAGGCTATTCTTCTCTTTCCTTTATTATTCTGATTTATGTCACGGTTCCTTAAAAATATCTTCCTTTTTCCTTATGTGAATGAGTTTTCTCGCAGCACTAGGGGCGTCCTCAGAAAAATCTACAACTCTCCAACGACTGCCTGTCTTCTTCTCCGCCTCCCCCTTGCGCACTCCTCTTCTCTTAGTTACAAAGTGCCGGCTGCGCAAGTCCATCAGCCATTTTCCTGTGGCCGAACAGAAGAAGCCCCAGGAAAATGGCTGACGGACATGCACAGTTGGCGCTTTAGAACGAAGAGTAGAGGAGCATGCGAGAAGAAGGTGGAGGCGGAGAAGACGAAAAGGCCGTCGCTGGAGAGTTTTCAAGCAGCACTGGGGATGCCCCCAGTGCTGCAAGAAAACTCATTTATATAAGAAAAAAGAACATATGTCTAAGGAACGGCGGTGCGGATCAGAATAATAAAGTTAAGAGAATAGCCTTTCTTAAGGCTATTCCTATGTGTATTTAGTTTAAAATGGGATTCTAGTGATAGAATCCTTCTAAATGCTCAACCCAAGGGTTAATGACAAACTCAGCACTGCTTTAAAAGAGAACTCCAACACAAACGGAAATATCCTATTGTAATTATTTACCTGAAATCCCACATATGTTGGTCATTGCATAGCAATACTGCTGAAGTCCTGATCTCCGATAATATTATATTAGGAGGGCAGGGTTGAAAGGTCGATCATTAATTTTAGGTTTTATTTGCAATTTGTTTGTCAGGGAAAGTAACCTGGGTCTTCAAAGGTGAGTGAGCATGTGAACAACCTTGTAACCTTCAACTAAATTCTTGACCATAAGGCAAATACAGAAAGATTATACTGTTCCATTATAACCGAGGACAAATCACACTCTACCAGAAACCAGTATACTTTATACACTCAGTACTATAAAATGCTGCATTAAACCGCTCCGTTTCCACAATCCCTTCTAAACTAGAGACAAAGTATACTAGTAAATCCCACTAAAACAGAACCCATTAAATAGATATCACCATTATATATACTCTAGTTCTGCACATTACAGATCACACCGTTTCATTTTCCTTTATATAACTTAGACAAGAGGTATTATATTGTACAATGTTTTACTATACTGTCCACAATTACACAGTACAACACCAAAGCATAACCATAAACCGTCATTACTTTCTTATAAAACATCTTCATAAACATCAATCGATATTATCTTCTGTTTCCTCATATTCATTTTATTCCTATATTCCTCAATCTAAAATGCTATTCTGTGTCATGCATGCCCAAATCTGTACATAGACAATATATGAGAAAAGCTAACAGCTTGTAAAGGTGAGGTAGCTAAAAATGCCATTTTCTGTATTTTAATGGGATAAACGCATGCCCATAGAGTGGAATACATACATGGGAGGTAGAAAGAACAAATGATTGTCATGACCAATACTCCCAAAGAGTTGTGTCATATCAGCTTTCCAAATACGTGTAAAGACATTGACATATTTTGCTTTCTTCTATGGATATATGAATAAGTATTTCACTTTCTTCTAACCATATTTTACTGTAAACGATTATTGTTTGGTAATCCCTGTTTTTTGTAATTCTTTTCAGCACTGTTTTGTCTTGTCCCTCTATGATGTACAATATACTCATAAGATCGCTCTATTCTCTTTCCCAGAATACTTAGTATTGTGTTGTGCATTATGTTACCTACAGCAAAGAAGTGACGTATATAAGGATTCATAAGAAAGTATAAATGTCCTCAAACCATTTACCATAAGTGCATTTAAGATGTGGGCTCACTGAAGAATGGATGGCCTAGACTCCTTCCAGGTGCTTAGTGCCGCCATTTACAGAAGAAGTGTATATGCTATAAATATATATTTAGTACTGAGAAACTCTTGATTCCAGCTTTATTACAGTCCTATTCACCATCCATGTTATCTTTGGTTTCGAGAGGTTGATCAGTCTCTCCTGACATTTCTAAAATGCTACAAATGAACCTGCACATAGAAAATGCCAAATACTCTGACCCCTTAACATAGCACCCCATTCAACCCTCTATTCTGCCCATGGATATAGTGTGTAAACAGTGGATGGCAGAACTTGCACGACTGCTTTCCTATCCGTAAAGGTACAAGTGGCAGAATCTCATGGACCATGCATGGGCACAAGAGAACAAGCTGGGAGCCATCTTCAGTGCATCGGACGCAATGAGTGCTACATCCATTGTATACACACAGCACCCATACACAAAAAGGGGGCTTGGGGGGCCCACACAGTGGCTCAGTGGTTAGCACTGTAGCCTTGCAGCGCTGGAGTCCTGGTGATCAAATCCCGCCAAGGGCAAAAAAACATCTGCGAGGAGTTTGTATGTTCTCCCCGTGTTTGCATGGATTTTCATCCCATATTCCAAAGACATACTGATAGGGAAAAATGTACATTGTGAGCTCCATGTGGGGCTCACAATCTACATAAAAAAAGGGGGGGGGGCTTGGATTGAGGTGCTGGGGTATTTAGGATATTTGTGTCAGTGTATATGAGCTTGACATTTTAGAAATGTCACTAGTAAGCGGTCATCCCTTTTAAGACCTCTATACATACTTCCAATTCTGGTTATTGAAATATACACACTTTTTCACTGTATGGTATGTAATATGGAAAGCTTGCCTATAACCATTATATCACTGATCCAACAATATGTAAGCGTTTAGGAAGTTATACGTTGCATATATAATCTGAATGTGTCACAAATCCCTCTTAAAGGGATTGTTTGCTTGGACGACGTCATGGTAGAAGTGTCGGAGATCATGGCAGTGACATTACACAATATTATAAAATGAAAGTGTAAATCTTATTTAGTAAAACTTTCAATATATAATGACGTCAGATGTTTAGATTGCTCGGGGTCTAGGTCTCCAGTGATCACTGAAAAAAATAAGCTCTCAGGTGACCACTCCTTGAATAATGGAGACAGCATTGTACGCACTGACAGACAAGCCAAGCAGAGTCTAGTGACCAGGGCTGGTCAAAATTTACAAAATGACAAGGAAAATTCCATACAAAACATTAGACGGCTTGTTGTGTTTCCAAGGATAAGAAATAAACTGTTAGATCAGAGGATGGTGGAATTTAGGAAGTTCCACCAACTACACCCAAAACAAACATGGTAGAGATGAGCTGTGCGCCTTTCCTAGCAATAGTAATGTCAAAGTGGTTTTTACCAGAAAGGTTAGGTAAAATGAATAGTTGCTTATCCTTAGTACTGTATTTTCCATATTTTGTTCACTCCTACATAAGCACATTTTCTTTTTATAAAATTTTTATTTCTATAACCTTTATCTGAAATGCATTTACTTTATTGTTGGCAATGGTATGGGCATTTTACTATTGGTATTGTGACTGACTGACTGATTTTCGATGTATAATTTTTACCACAGTAACATCTAGTTTACCTACTGCTGAAGTATAGGATGGTTGTAATTCTATAGCAAAGTGTAATGAAGCTGATTGACGTTGACATTGTGGTTGACCAGGTGCATCCCTACACAGCCATTGTTTCTTAGTACTATGTATACTGATACATCTTCTATTGTTTTTCAGAATTCTTAGAAACAAATTGTAGAGGCCAGGACTGCTGGGCTCAGCATTTCATTCTGTAAACTGGCACAGTACCAATGTATGGCAGGGGCCATGAACTCAATTGTTTATGATCTCAGAAAACCCAATACATTTCTTCTGGTTGAATAGGGAATACCAATCTGTTTTATGTAAATGAACTGGAAACTGTGTTCATATGCTTGTGTCTGGTAGTGTGTATCTAGCATCCTAGGATTAGCAATCTTGGGATAACTTCTATTACCATACATATTCTGCTACTGTCATTTCTACTGACTCTATTGCCATAAAAATGTACAGCGCCTGGAGAGGTTTCTCTTATTTTCATTCGAACTGATGCATTGTATTGATGTAATGGTTGATGATGGGATGTAATCCATATAAATGGTGGTGATTTATGAAAAAAAGTTCTAGTATTCTATTGTATAATGATGAGCTTGAAATGACCATTGATAAATCAATTTAACACACTGAAAGTCACCAACCAGGATACAGTATAGTTCAAGCCTTAACCACAGGGTGGGCTACAAGTATGTATACACCCAGGGTGGGCCAGAGAGGGCAACACATCATCACGTAGCAATTGCAGATACCCAGTGGAATATAGGTTTCCATTGATGAAGTTGAATTCAAAATGGCGGATTTACAGGTGGCCGCCATGGTCGTCACCTGACCTCAAATGTTTCCCCCCTCCCATGTACTAATATGTCACAAACGGTAAGGTGATTTCAGCAACCACTTCCATTTTATCTCGGTGTATCCATACTTATGGCCCACCCTGTATATTCTTGAACTATGATCACTTATTTGATCAGTGGTTGGTGCAAGATCATAAAGGCAATGCCTTAAGGGGTATCTAGTTTAAACAATCCCAGTTTAGACGGTTCTTGTTGCTGGAAATCCCTGTGTTTGGCGTATAGGACACCAACTGTACTTAGTGTGTATCTATCATTGGACACCATGTAGTTTTCCAGAGTAATGGCTCATCCAAGGCGATACCCATTTGTATTATCTCAATAAGATTAGGGTGACATAGACTGTCTTAAAATGTTACCCTTTCAACAACAACAACAAAAAAAAGAGTGGTGCTCAGTGTTCATGTGAATGAACTAGTTGTTTCTCAATAAACATATATATAAAATAAACATCTTTTGGGTATTATGTAATAAAATAAAACCAAACATAAAATAAACGTAACGTACAGAATGAGCAAAAACAACAAGCCATTAACTTTGTAAGACTGTGCATAAAAAGTACTTTTATTAAATGAAGAAATCATGAAACTAAAAATGAAAACCTAAAATTCTAAAAAAATGAAATTGTATACATTGCATAACTCTTATTATGAAACGTCTTATCAAACACAAAAGGATGAAAATGTAAGTAACACATGCAAAATATTACAGATTATAACTATACAAATGACTCCTAACTTAGGATCACTTTATTATTTTTACAAAAACATCTTAAAACTCCAAAATTATAACTTTTATCACCCAAAAAGGCAGAAATTCAAGATATATGCAAAATTCAAGTTTATATCAAAATTCTGAAGACTTACTGTACAGTGCTGATGAGTCTGTATAGAAGAGGGATTTGGCTTTACTGTATTTCTATATATTTGGGAGAAATAAGTTTACTCATGTCTTAAGTAGGGGAATGTTCTGAATTGGGACACAGTTTATTAGAACTACTTAGATTAGTATAAAACAAATGTAAATTTCTTCTGTGCTGATTGCCCAGTTACAATGAGTATAATATATGATTTTAGGAAATCACTCCCACAAAGTTTATGAATATGGCTATAATAACTATTATATATAATGCCCATATAGCAGAAAACCAATGATCATTCATATTATAAGGGATTATTATTTTTTTCTTTTCAGTTTCTGGCATTGAATGGATCCCCATTTTAGAGCGGGTTCACACCTGCGCCTGATCTCCGTTTTCAGGTTTGTGTCTTCTGCCGACAGAAGACGGAAACTTGGCAGACCTTGTCCGGCCGTGAATGCCTGTGTGTTTTGTGCTCTCCGCGGCGAAACCAGTTTTTTTTAACCGGACACAAAGTCCTGCATGTCCGACTTTCTGTCCGGTTAAAAAAAAATGGTTTCGCCGCAGAGAGCACAAAACGCTCATTGGCGCTCACAGCCGGACACTTTCCAAACTCATTCTAATGAATGGGTTTGAAAAATGACTGCAGTTTTCCGTCTCCTGTCCAGTTTCGGACAGGAAACGGTAACCTGCAAATCGGAGATCGGGCGCTGGTGTGAACCCGTCCTCAGCTGCTTTGGCTATTTCATTTATATGCCAAAAATGTTCTGACTGCTCATAATGCCTAAGGGTAATAGTAACCCTGCTATATCACTTTATGTTGCTGCGACCACTAGCTCATAGCCCCCTATTACTGCTGTGGGAACCATTACATTACTGTCTTTAGGGGATCACACAGTCTACATACAACTTTTTGTTTTTATAGTCATCCATCACATAATTTATCTAAACCCTATCTTATATTCTGTATCAATTTGGTAAGCCTTTTAGGGATATCGTCTGGTAAAAGAGCATTGCTCTAGATGTGTATCTAGTTTATATTGTTTGCTATTATTGCAATCATTTAGCTTTCTTGTCATCTTAGTAGCTACACCCGATAACAGCCGTGTACATTGCATAGAGAAACTACTGGCTGTCATAAATAGCAGGTTGTATTCTGTCCAAGGGTCCGCTAGGTTGACACTGGGACACACAAAATACCCTGGAGCCCTGGTTTTCTCCCACTTGTAATTGAAGTGATTCATATTAGAATATAACAATAGGTTTTTCCATAAAAGCTCTGAAATGATCGCATTATACACTACATTAGCATTACAGTTGCTAAGATGACATTAAAGCTTTCTGTACAGTTTCTCTAGTATTCTTCCAACCCTTAATATCTGCTGATTGTCCACAAATTTGTGCATTTTTTTTAAACCTTTATTTCATTAGCAGTAGATACACCCATATGCTTAACAGCCTGGGCTTTCAGGATGAAAACCTCTAGACCAGTTTTTTTTTTTTTTTTTATATATTACACTTAAAACTATAAAAGATTATTTTTTATGTGGCTCTAAAAAGCATTCTGATATATATTTTTTTACAATGCTATTAGGTAATCTGCTTTCCGGAATACATTTAGAACTTGAGGATGAATTTATTACTAATAATTGGAATCACTCATTAGCTGTGGGAATGATTTAAAGTGAACCGATGATCTTAAGTTCTTACATTTTACAGATCGCAAATTGAGTTTCTGCGCCCTATACGCATGCTATCGAAAATTTAACTTTTTTGTCGCACAATGGTAAAAGATCGCCAAAGTATTACGTAGCATGTTATTTATTTTGGCCAGACTTGACTCCATTGAGTTGCAAGTAAACTCTGCTTATAGCAAAGTCAAAGATTTTATCTATAGCTATATTATTTGACTGTACCTATTTTCCCTAAGAGTTCACATAAGTAATGGTGTAAACCAAGGTTCTCCAAATTCCTATTGTGACACTTAAAATACGTCTAAAGTAGACCAGGACTGTTTGCTATCATTTGTGCTTAAAGAGGTTTACCTATGTAGTTAAGTTGTTCCACCAAATATGAGACTGTGGTGAAAAACCAAGACTATTATTCTATTGCTAGTTATCGATTATTATGCTAAAGTTATATTACAAAAGCAAAGTAGCAAAACCACTTGTGTACTGAAACAGCCAGTGTTGTATCCATCAACTCTCCGCACAGTATCTGACAAAGTAGGTGTTATCCTAAATGCAACATTTCTGACATTTCACATCATAGGCAAAACTGATTTGGCTCCACAATTTAAAACCAACTGTGATGTAAACTGATGGGATGGAGGTCCTCAATGCAGTTTCTAGTCAATTCCAGTACATTTGGGGTTGGGGTGCTCGTTTTGGAAACACAGTATACACATAGTATGACAAAATTTTCTGCCACGTATGGATACAAATATTTCAAGATGTCTCTTCAATAAAGCTAAGAAGCTAAAACCTATAAATTATGGCACGCTAATAGATGCCACAATTGTTAAAGGTAGCCAAACACCCCTTTTTAATTTTATAAAGATATACAATTTATTTTTTTTTTCTGTCCCATAGAGAGCAGAGTAGTGCTAACTTTATAACAAACAAGCCTTAAAAATGCATCAGAGTGCCCACTGGCTCACTGCCCATCTCATACAGTGGAATAACAATATGGGGTACAGAGGTTGCAATCACACCCAGGCTCCTAGGAGAGGTGGGTCAGAGGGGCCCTTTGCTATATAACAGAACAGTAGTACTTATGTGGGCGGGGGAAACCCTGTAAAGTAATTAATACGGTTTAAAAAGTCTAATTATGTGCACAAAATTGTGCTGAAAAATACTATTTCTTAAGTGCTATGGAATCCAAGAAGATAGAGAGGTACAACACCTCCAAATAAAAATACATACAAAGTATCATCATTATGAAAGCTATACAATAATTGGATTTTGGGTGTCTGAATTAAATTTTATATACACAGTGAAATATGCTTTTGGGGAACTTAAACGTGGCAGTAAAATGAAATTGACTCTCACCTGGAGTCTGCACAACCAGTAGTGAAATACTATTCATTTCTTTGTGGCAATAGACAATATACTGAGCGTAAAATAAAAATAAACTCAGCCATTTAGTAGCTGAACAATTTGTTTTAGTAAATGGTGTGGGTAAGCCCTAAATCTACTGGCATGCATGTACTGGAACATGGTAGAGAGGATGTAGAAGGGGTATTAGAGGATATAGAAGTTGGACAACCCCATCACTTAGGCATGGGATTCATGTCCATCACACTGTCTACCCCTCCTTTTGATAAATGAACATTAAGGGTTAAGTGCTGAAGTCAATTTGTGTCAACAGGATCCACTGACAATGCTGACACCGGCATATTATGAGGCTTTCAACTATAGCTAACAAATTTTTATTAGCTAGACATGCCCTTATAGGATATAAATCCATGTATTCAATTGTAGGAAACCCCTTTAAGAAATAATTTCTGCAATGATAGATCTCTTGACTTTCTGGAGTAATATTGCACTTATGGATTTCTTACAAAACATGAGACTGTTTATTTTCAAGAGAATGATCTTATAGGACAATTAATCTATCAATGCAGTACTCTTACTATGTACACATCCTATATCTATCTGTATTTGTCAATATCTGATAGAAAAATGGGTAAAATTCTGCTAAAATTTACCTTCTATATATTTCACAAAGGTTTCTGAGGACATATAACATCACTGTGCCTACCGCAAACAACATATTTTAGTACAGCTTTATATAATGCAAAACTACAAGCCTTTTAAGACATTTACTGACAACCTTAATAAGAAAAGAGGAATGCCTTTTAATATATAATATGTAACAACAGCCCAAACTATAACATCGACAAAAAGAAAACAGAAAATGCTACACATGCGGCTTCAATGCAAAACTAAACCAGAATAATTGTTGATGCCTTAAAATAAGTAACTAAATACTAAAAATAATAATAATACACAAGCATACATATATTTTCCCTGCATGCAATATTCCCTGTCTGTTGGAATGTCATACAGCCACATACATGTTGTGACCTACATGGTTCATTGCTTTAGACAAACCTAACAGCTCCCTTTTAAAGAGACAAAACAAACGCAAACAGTTAGGAGAAATACTGCTGGAAAAAATTAACTTAAAATTAATTGACGTAAAACATAAAAAAACCCCAGCAACTTATTTTATAATAAAACAATCTATATTATAAAGAAAGAATAATAAAACCGAGATTGCACAAAATGCCTGCTTTGATAAATACATATGGAACCTGAATGCCCAAATATAAAGTCTATGGAATGCTAGTTATCAATGCCTTACTACTGGTACATTATTGTTTCTTTGTAAAATATCTCTTTAGAATTGCTTTATATACGTAAGATGGCCACTCTGCAGAACATGTCACTTTAAAAGTAAAAAATAAAAGTTACACATACTTTACAACATATATTGGTGAACTCAACATGCAAGTTGTTATTCTTATTTGTAACATTTACATTGATCCCCCTTGGGGCCCTTTAAGAGAGCATTCGATCTAGAGGATGAGAATGTATTAATCGATGAAATAATGGAATCATATAGTCAGATTATTAATCCCAATGCGACATTTATATACACTGCTCTAAAGTGAACCCAAAGAGCGGTTTCTCAAAATGCTGCTCCAAAAGAGCCCCATTTGATTGTGTCATAAGATGAATTTCTTAGTTTGCAGTAAACAAAATCTTGTATGTGACACTTGAAGGATAGTATGTACATAAATCCACACGGCACCTAAACTAGATTTGTTATGATGTACAAGCATAGAACGACTTTGGTGAAATTTATTGGACAAAACTCATATGGCTTTATTAACACAGACCATGCTGCATACGCACAACAATTAGCACCTAGAACGTTTAGACTTTTTTCCTCCACTTGCTGATACACTCCTTTTCAGTCTATTAATAAATAGGTGTAACTATTCATTGTACTAAATTGTTTAAGGATTAACTAAGATTAACCCAAGGAGATACGTTTTTTTGCTGCTGCATTTCCCAGTGGTTTTAATTGCATACCATTTTTTAGTTGAGTTTCGCCATGTGTGGCCATAGCCTTAAGAAGATTCTGGAGGACATTGAGAATGCCCCTTATGAAGAGAGCACATTAGATAAGTTTCTAATTCTCAATTATAGCTAAATTAATTTATAAATTAGCACTATGCTGAGGTTAGATGGCTACATCTTTTACGTCATATTGCTAAGACATTGCCAAAGTATTTTAATGAACACTTATGGTTTAAAGGGGGCCTTTCACAACCGCCACCAACTCTTAATAGGTGCTGCTTTACTGAGTCTAGCACAGTTTGAATTTTTTTTCTCTAGCCCCCCACTGTTCCCAAGCATTCAATGCACTTAGTTTTGGTGCCTGAGATTTTGCTTAGGCTCTTTACTGTCATGTGGGCAGCGTAAGGCAGGAGTAGGCAAGGGGGCGTGATTCAGAGCTCCAATCATAGATGGACAGTGTCAGACCTCAGCATCACACACCTTATCTGCTCCTGCCTGACACTGCCCTCCTGACAGTAGAAAGACTAAATAGTATATGAAGCACCAAAACTAAATGCACTTATTGTTCAGGAATGGTGAAGGCTACCAAAAAAAAAAAAAAAAATACAACTGAGGCAGAACAAGTGGAGCAGGGTCTAGTAAATGATGCAAAAAGATAGACTTGGTGGAAGTGGTGAAAGTTACTCATTAAATCCAGTATGGATGTTTTGGCCAATGTGATCACTGTGGTCTCTAGCATAGCGTCCTGACATGATAAACAGAGGTACTGTATACCATACAGATGGTTATATTATAATATGAAGACACATGATGCTGACAGCTGGAAAATATTGGAAACTATTACAAGGTTTTTTTGCTTTTTTTTAAAATCAATTTCTGCCTGCAACCTAAGGCCAGCTGCACACTACCGTTTCACTGCAGAAAATATGGTCCCTATGTTGACCATTTTTCCCAGACTGAATGTTGTCCAGAGACCCATAGCTTCATAGTCATTTACGATACAGCGAGTCCCTTCCTCACCATAGGACTACTGATTATGTTCAATTCGAGAAATATGCCTGATATAAGGACCATACTTTCTAGATGGAAAAAGCCAATGCTCAGCTGGCCTAAAAGGAAACACTATAGTAAAATCATTAAAGAATTCTAGAATCGTTCACATCAGTCAGCAGCCAGATATCTGGAAAATGTAATTGGCATAACCGCAAAAAATGATCGTCTCCAATAAAATTTGGGTGTGAGTAAAATGCCAGGTTTGGATTAAATCGACCAAGAGCTTTGTCCAAATATGTAACTGGAAATGATATCAGATATGTACAAGGATGGGGCTTCTTATCACTTCTAAAATATGAAATATGAAAAGTAAATTATTGCTAAATTTTAGTGATATTGTCATATGATCACCAACCTTGTTCTAGTATTGTTATTACTAGTTTGTAACTAATTGTAGAGGAGAAAGTCTAAGGCAAATGTAGGTTAAGGTAGGTCTGGTGTTCCAAACTCTAGTATTTCTTGTCTCTAGCATTCCAGATACTAAACCCCCATACCTGTACAGTATATAAAAAAATATTCTTTCAAGTAGAAGATGGGAAGTTGTGTAAAATATTTAATAGGCAGTTAAGCCTCATCTGAAAACCTTGAGAGAGTTGTTTTGTTGGCAATCCACTTTTAAGAATATCCTTAATATTTGCTAATGTGAATGTTCATTTCATATTTGTGTAACTGTATCGTCTTAGTGATGACTTAGTAGTATTGTACAAGAACTTTGAAATGAACAATTTAGATATATTACAATGCTGTGTTTGCAAACGTGTTCCCTGCACCCAATAAACAATTCACAAACAGATTTCCAACAAGAAGACATTAAGGCTCTAAGCATTTCACATAATCTATAGATTTCTGTTAAACTTTTCTACCATATTATAAAACAAACAAAGTAAGCTCATGATTTGTTTAACTACAGAGTGGTAAAATGCAATGGGTAAGTGAAAACCAGAGAATCAAAAGTGTGGCTTCATAGATCCTGCTACAAAACCATATTGCAGTTTACTGTTGTATAGATATGTATAGATTTATATAGATTTATATATATATTTATATAGAAACACACAAACACACTCAAAAGCCCAAAGTGCAATACCGATTAGTAGTGAAGCTGATAGTTAAATGCATAAAAACCATTTGATAGAGATGTGATCAGACACATGGTTAGGTTCATCAAAGCGGTTGGCCAGGATTAGAAATACATGGTGGCTCCACAACTGGCCACTGGTTGTATTTGGTATTGCATCCCAAGCTCATTAACAGAATCCTAATGCCAAAGGTGATCCATGAATAGTAGCATTGTTTTTGGAATAAAGCAGCCATGTTTTTCTAATTCTGAACAACCATTTTAAGGCCCGAGCTACACTGCAACTTGTTCTTGACAAGAGTAGCAGAAGGTGGGATTCAATCCATTTACAGTGAACCACACAAATGCCACAAGCAAAATGCAATTGACAACAACTTGCATGGGATATTTCAGCAAACACAACTCAAATTCACAGATGGAAGAGCTTTACCAGCTGCCACCTAATGTTATTACAACCTGTAGCCCGGGCTGAACCCATTTTATGTCACAATAATACAGGCGTTGTCTAAGTTGGCGCCTCCTGCATTAATATACGGATGCACCATATAAGTGCCCCCTTCTTAGACACATTTCATTAACCCAATGCTTTTCAAATTGTAAGGTGGCTCCCAGATTTTGGTGGTGCAGCTGGGGAGAAGTTTTTACAGAAGTGATCCAATGCAGGAGAGGGTCTATCTCTGGCTACAGAAATCTCTGTAAAATGATATATTTAGTTCTTATGTTAATGTTACACCACGTTCAGCAGTCAAACCAGAGATAAACTGAGCAACATATTAAATTTTGGCATCAACATCGACCACTAGAAGTAAGACCCAGGCATCACTTTGTTGGTGGTGGCTGGTGAGGCCCCAAGTACAAAAAGTTTGAGAAGCAATGGATTAAACTGTTGAGTAAGCAGCACTACCGTGTGAAACAAATTGTCATAATCTCATGCCAGCCAGTTAGGACCAGACTCTGAAATGTTCATCAGTCCCATTGACTTTGAATGGTTCGACCACATACATTTGACCACCACTTCATTCAATGTCCTCCTCACTCTGGTCATGCCATGGGGAGGGAAGGGTGACCAGTAGGTGTCCTGGCAGTGCGGACCCCAGCAATCAGATACTTATGACATATGCACATGACTCCCAGAATTCTCTGAAAACCCATTATCCTGTAAAATTTATTATTTTTAAGGCTTTCAATGTTGCCAAAGCTATTTTATGTGATGTTACATTTTACAATAATTCACAATTTTTTTTAAAGATTTTTGCTTGCAGTCACTGAATTTTATTTTTACATAGGTAAGCAAAAACATGCCCTGTCCTAGTCAAGCACTGAACAAGAGATTTTTCTCCTGCAGTCTGGACAACCTTATGTACTGATAGCTCTTACCTACCGGCCAGGTTGGGTTTGTATCCGCTGACTGCAAGCAATAATGTTTTAATTCACAGACAAGCATAAATTTAGAAAATAGTGATGAATTTAAGCACAATGTATATTAGAAAATTGAATTACTTTTATTATACAATGATTCTGTTTTACTCACATAAATTTGAGCGATCTCTTTATTTGTGAAAATGTGTACTGCATAGAAAAATCTTTAAAAGGGTACATACAATAAAGTGGTGCGGGACTGGAAATAAAATTCACTAGTAATAGTAGCAAAATAAATATGTTTGACATCGTATTTTCCTGTGCTGTCAATATATCCGTTGACGGATATAGCTTTCCCACTGGCAGTGCTGCTTTCTCAGGCACTTATCACAGGTGACTTGGTAAGCGGTGCTATTTTTTTTTTTAATAACCTGATATGAATAATAAAAGTGCTCTGAAACTATAGTAGACTGTAAAATATAATGCTCATGTGAGTATACAGTACAGCCCTTGAGCATTAAAACTCAATTTTTTTTGTAGAAAATATGAAAATCAGACTGATCATACACAAAGGGCACATATATGTGCACACATGTGGACATGGCTAGGAATAACATATACAATTGAACCATATAACGGTAAATATGACAAAACCAGAATTACCACAACTTTAAATGGGCACTGTATCCTAGGACTGGCACTTCCCATTTGTGTACGTACGAAACAAAAATTGCAGTGCAAAAAAAAAAAAAAAAAAAAAATTAGGACCTCACACAGTATAAGGCTGCAGTAAAGGTGTGACTTCATTGTACTGTAAAAACCAATGGACAATCCCTGAGAGAGGGCAATATTGAAGAAGAGGAGGGAGTTTATATTGTTGAACTGCAAGTTATGGACCAACGCTCTTGTGCAAGTTTTCTGAGTCCTGAGGTGAAGAGAGTCGTTTCATATACCATTCTTTGTCCTTTTGGAAGAATATATTCAGCTTTTGATGAATTTCAGACAAACATGAAATATAGCAGAGAAGAAAGTGGGTTGTAAGAAATGGGCTTTGGAGATATTCCACGTAGAAAAAAAAATCTGCAGTTCAGATCTGGTACAGATAGCTGTAGACACAAATAAAGTATGGGATTATAGATTCTTAGAGAGAAGGATATAGTATTTGTATATAAAACAGAAAAGTTATGGAAATCTGGAGGTAGACAACTGAGGAAGTACTGAATTCTGAAGATCCAGAACAGATTAACCTGTATAAATCTGGAGATCCAAAACAGATTTGTTAAGAGAATTTTGGAAATCCAATAGAAAGGCAGCCGAGAATGTTTAGAAAGGTAAGATAAAAGGAAATCTGGAAGGTTATCCTTATATTGGTAACTGGTATTTGTTCTAGTCATCTCAATTTAGCCATCTTCAAACCAAACAAATACAAACAAAAATAATAATACAAAAAAAGAGTTAAACATAGGTAAGAAAAAGTTCATTTCCCAAAGTGTTCCACATTAACAGAAGCAAAGTGCTAATGTCCAGTGCAAGTAGTTTTAAGGGGAGCTTGCTGGGCTTATAGCAGGGCTAGATGCATCTGAGCGGCTGTAGTCGCTAACCGAGCCATTTCTGGAACTGATACCACCTCGCCCTTTAAGCATGCTGGGCTGGAAGTTGGCATGGCGACGTGCATGCTTAGTTAGGTGGTCGCTACGCATGAAACGCTTTTCACAGATAGGACAGCAGAACTTCTTCTCTCCGGTGTGAGTGCGGTAGTGTCTGGCAAGTTCATCCGATCTGGCAAATTTCTTGTTACACTCTTCCCAGCTGCACTCAAATGGTCTTTCACCTGCGAAAACAAGTAGCGAGAATATTGTTAGTATAAAGAAAAGATCTATAAAGAGCTTTGAATCACGACCCATGTCTGTTCTGATCCAAGGACACTCACTTAACAGTACATTGCCTAATTGGCCTATAAGGTACTTAAATAACCGGCACCAATTGTTCAGGGTTGGTGGGAGCTAGAGAAAAAATGTCCAACTGCAACAGAATTAGTGGAATAGGGTCTATTAAAGGATGCAAAAAAATGGAGCTGGCAGAACTACAAAAATACAGTTAATTAAAGCTAGCTTCAGATTCATGTTTCTGATGTATGTTTAGGCTGTAGACCAGGAAAGCACTTGAAGGACCTGATGTTAAATATGTCTATAGATTTGCATCAGCCCAATGGAGACCAAAACAGTGTCCTTTTGGCCTCTGTCTGGATGGTATGCATCAATTTACCACTTAAAAATAAATTAAATAATAATAATTAATAATATCAGTATAATGATATCTAGTAAAAAAAAAAGAACACAGCATGGCTAGCAAATACATATACATTCCTATACACGGCTATACTATTATTCATGCTTCATGTACATAAGGGGGTTATCTAACTTTACTAAATCTGAAAGTCTATGCTTAAAGCAAGTCTGTCATCAGTATAAAGTATATTAAATCAGCAACACAATAGGTCAGGCTATGACTAGTTTCACACCTGCGCCTGGATTCCGTTCGGGGTTTCCAACCTTGAATCTGCTTAAAGAATCCTGCAAGCTTGACTTTTCTCTCCGCATTTTTCAGGAAGAAGCCTGGTCGACTCCATTATAGTTTGTGGGGGTCCATGGGTTTCTGTGGGTAACCGCTTTTTAAGCGGATTAGGTATCCGTTCTTCTGGTCCCCAGACAGATCCAGAAAAACAGAAACCCAGGCACACATGTGAAACTAGCGTTACCTGAATGTAATGCCTTTTTTCCCATGAAAATTTGCACCTCCATTTCTCCAAACTGCTACTCCACGCACTGCTCTAATACCTTGGTGTCAATGCAAGAATACAGGACCAGGTGAGATTTCTGCTCTGTTACTCAAAGAATGAAGGGGAAGAGAAGGGTGTATTAGGGTAGGGTGGGGTCTAGCACTTTGGAAGAATACAATCGCCCTCGGTGCTCCAAACTGCTCACTTGCATTTTGTAAAATAAATTATATCAGTAATGGAGGCAAAAATTTTCATAGTGAAAATGGCATTGCACTCAGGTAAGCCTGGCCTATCTAACTTCCCCCTGGTGACAGACTCCATTAAAGATAGGCCATCAATTTTAACTCCATATGGCTAACTCATTACCCCCTCCACTGATCAGTGAGAGCATTGTGGCCTCGCCATGGCTTACAATACAGGTGCAGCCCCTGCTCAGAATGCCATACTTTTCATAGTGGCTATTTTGGGTATTGCAGCATATATTTCATAGAAAAGAAATATAGTAAAATGTCACAGCATTTCACTGCCTTCTCTTTTTTTATAGCAATATTATAAATATAGTATGTTCTGACTCTGACAGATTAAACATGTTATATTTTTATCTTTAGCGCTCACATCATACCACAAGTATATACGAACACACCTTAAGCAAGCAATCTCACCTGCTGACTGCACATTTTGCCCTTTTTTAATGACCATGAATAAATCTCTTGGTAAAACACCTAAGCAAACACATTATGCAGTCTTGGGTAACTCCTATCCGGTTCTTTTCAGTTACATTTGTAAACATAGCTGAGATGCCAGGAAAGCAAAATATGTGGCATTGAAGACTTATGCCAGATCCACAGCTTTCAGAGTGCCTGTGTGACTTCCTATAGCGATACAGATAGTACACGCTGTCTCTAAAAAAAGGATGTGGTTTCAGTTTACTATCAAAGCTTTCTGAAGGTTTCCCCATATTATTACAACTGAAAAGGACACAAAAAGCAGAAATGTAATGGCCTCTTAAAAGCAATAAGCCCAAAGAACGATCGGGCCTTGGTCACATGTTACATTTTTCATGCAGTGCTGGGTCCAAAAAAATAAGGAAAAATAGAAATCCTTCATTTTTTTCCTTCTGCTTATAACATAAAAAAACTATATAGAATTCCAAATGCAAATACCGATGAAAAACGACACCATACAGTACATAAGGGTGTGTTCACATGCCACAGATATGCTGTATTCTGCCCATACTGTAAATGTGAAAGCGGTGTTTCCCCTACGAGTACATGGATTTCTCCAATCTCCAGTCAGATAAATGGATAGATTGATAGCCTGTCATTAGATTAGGTCATCAATATGAGATAGGTGGGGGTCAGACATAGCTGATATTTCTGTAGTGTACGGAGTTATCTATGATGCTAGGAGTCACTGGAATCGCTACAGGACTGTATGTTCCTGGGATGCAGGGACTCCTAGTCTCATAGGTAACTATACTGCAGGGAGTCCTGTTCCCAGCATGAAGGTGAGGCTGGTAAATCCGACCAACACATGGATCGAAATTAGTGTGCATAGAGCCTGAGGCCCCACTTTCAGAAAAGCTGCTTTTGGCTAAGGCCCCATGTAGCATCCCACAAAACTAGCGCTGCGGGAAAACTGCAGTGGCAACCCATCACGTTTTTTCCTGCAGTGTTTTTCACAGAAAGTTGGAAGAGGTATCCTCTGCGGACTTTCTGTTTCAATTATACGTATAGGGAAACCGCTGGCAAAAACTATAATAAATAATTTTTTTTAAAAAAAAGCCTTGAGGCCCCACTTTGCAGAAACACAACTTTTTTTTTTTGCAGATTTTGCTGCAGTTTTTGGACCCTAAGCCAAGAATGGACTGATAAGAAGGTAGAAATATAAAAACTTCCTATATATTTCCTATTCTTTTTATCCCCATTCTTGGCTTTGGCTCAAAAAACGCAGCAAAATCTGCAACAACAAAAGAAAAAGCTGTGTTTCTCCAAAATGTGTTTCTCCCAGCTGCAGGTAGACCAAAATTTCAAGACGATTTAAAGACCGGTCAGGGAAGAAGGAAATTTCAGTTTCACACATAACCAGTAAGCGTTGGCTAAATTCCTCTTAAAGTAAATGATGATTTAATTTTTTTTTCTCTTAACAACCAATCAGATTCCACCTCTTAGTTTTCTAATGCCCTCTGTAAACTAAGCGATGCAGCGTCATTGGTTGCTTTGCGCATCTTCTCCATTTTAATATTTACTAATTTTACTAATAATTTACAAACGTCCACAATATTTTCAGCTTTTGTAACTGATAAAGGACAAAATGTCAATTTCATTGAGGCCTAAGCAGCGATCTGAAAGAGACAGGCGTCCTGAATTAGGAAGAGAATCGAGTTCTGCCCACATTTGGCCCTGCAGAATCTTGAGAATAGAAAGTGCAGACAATACATTAGCAGGGGCCAAGGCAAACAATATACAGGACTTGCTCCCCCACACAGCTGGTGCATCTTTCAACAACCGTTTTTTCCCCACTTAATCGGAATTGGCGTAACTCGTAACCATATCAATTAGCGTTATTGCAGCTGTTTCTATCATCAATTCCAGTAGCTGTTCAGAGGCCATGAAATATACATCATACTGTATTCATGTATATTCCATTATCCATGTGATATAATGGTGCCATAACTATGTCAGGAAGATTTATTTCCTGGACAAGCAAGCTGTGGCAATGCTACAGTGATATCATTTCTATTGGAAACTCCATTGCAGCAGTAAAGAGTTGGCAACTTAATTAGTTCTCCTCCGGCCGTAGGCAACATAGGAAACAATAGCTCCTTATTTGGGAGATTTGTTGCTGCAATTATGTATCAACATTATGACTTGTTATGTCTATAGTGCTGGTGCGGATTCTGCAAATGTACAGCTGTTAAAGCAATAATAGGACATTTTCATGAAAACCATAGCGTGATTTTATGGTACAACCTGCAGGTTTGAGGTTGTGCCTGCTGAGGCAAACTACTCACGCATTGACAAATGTCTATAAAATCTGTTACAAATGGCTGTATTTGCAAAAAATTGTTGCAATGCTCTTTTTTTAGTTGGTAACATGTATGTGATTTTTGACCACAAGTGATCAGATTCCTAGGATGATGCATGTCAGACAATCGGTAGAAAACTTGGTACGAGCGGGGGTTTATATACATGACATCCCCTTTAAATTGGCTACGGACATTAGTAGCACAACTCCAGCTCTATAACCCAGAAATACTATGATCTACTCCCTCATAAATTGTTGCTAATGGAGTGCTGCTTGCAGTTGCATATACGCAGGAGAATGCTTTAATATTATCTCACATCTGAACATTTGCCAAGATTCGCTCAGTGCCTGATACACGATAAAGGGTTACTTAAGTGTCCTTTTTAGCCACTTGAAATAGTGAGAGATATGCAAACATTTCCACAGTCTTTGATCTTGCATATGGACTGAATTGTTTCAAAAATTTGCTGACTTGGTGTCAAATCGGGACAACATTTACTTTTCCTACAGTACAGTTTTGCAGCTGATAAACATTGTAGCCTTTTTTCTTCTAAAACTTTACCAAAAATAAGAGCAGTTTTAGATAAAGCTTCATATTACTGCTCTTGAACAGCAGTCAGTAACATATTATAACAGAATATTATTTGTAGATGCAGCTTTTATAACACAATATTACTTCACTGCAACATTAATACAGATTTTATGGAACCTTTAGTTACTAGGTATAGCATATTGTATCAGTTCTGTCCAGAATGTTCCTATAAAACATAGCTAAAATCATTCTCATTTCTAGCCATCCCATCATTCATAAAGCTATTATAGTTATCATACTCTCCCACTGTCTCTTATATTTTAATTGTGCTCTCTTTATATCTCACCTCTTGTTGTCTTCTACCACATTACATTATATTATATTCCGAGCCTCGGACTCCATAGCTGAATTAGCCGGGGAATCCGCAGCAAGATCGAGCAGGACACTTCTTTTTTCCGCGCCCTGCTGTGATCTCTGCCTCCCACTGAAAACAATGGGATGTGGATTCCAGGAAGAATCTGCTGTGGATTTGGCGGCGAAATCTGCCTCCAAATCTGCAGCAAATTCCTCCATGTGAACTGACCCTTAGCAGAAGAACAAATCATAGTCAATAAATATTTAACTATGTAAGTGCCTCAGATCCGCACAGCATGTGTTCACCCTTAAACATATTAATAAAAAAATGAAAGTAACTGCAGTAAGGACTCTGTCACACGACCATGTCCAGTCTATGAGTCAGCTAAAACAGCTCGGATCGGTGTAAAATACGGATAGGTATAGGACCTACTCCATACTTGCAGATCTTCACTAGGGCTAAGACACACTGCCGCAAAAACTATGGCTGTGTGTATAGGCCCATAGAAATGCATGTGTCCGTATTTTTGATCCACAGTTACAGATCCACAATGTCAAAGTATGGCCGTGTGAAGGAGGCCTTAAGTTGTTGTCCAGTAGTAAAATCCGGTCTTTCAGCTCCACCAAGGAAGCTTGCAGATCTCAGAATGTTCAGATGAAGCAGCATTCTGTAAGACATGGGCCTGGAGCATTAAGTGCCAAGCAGCTCACATGAAGCATGTGGTATTTTTATTGCTCAGGAGCAGTGATTGATGTTCTTCACACATTTGCTTCATATATGGAATGCTTTATTGTTGAGTTAGGCATATACGGTGTGCTTACCATTATGTAAATAATCTCAGGCTTACACTGAACTCTATTAATAAGTATATAAAATATAAAAACATTGTCACCGGGTCTCAAGTCCACTCTGCAAATTATTCCTTTATGATATTGGTTAGCAGTTTGTACACTAAAAGGATTAGTTCTGATAAGAGCCTGTACCACTGAAAGCAAATAAGACGACACAATGGATCAAGTTACCCACAATGCAAACCCAGTATACATACCAGCAACATCAGTCTACAGTATGTCTTTACATGTTCCTTTTCCAGACTATAAAAACTGCACATTTATATGAAGCATTCTTAGGGAGCCTTCACGCGGAGTATACGCTCCGCTCATTCTGAACGTAAAAATCGTTCAGAAGGAGCGCGTAAAAACCAGCTCCCATTGACTTGAATGGATGCCGGCATACGAGCGCTACCCATTGAAATCAATGGGAGGCTTTTTTCCCTATTGCTTTCAATGTGAATCGCGTGTATCACTCAAGTCAATGGGAGCTGGTTTTTACGCGCTCATTCTGAATGACTTTTACGTTCAGAATGAGCGGGGCGTATACTCCGTGTGAAGGCTCCCTTAGATGTACCTCTAAGAATCATTTGCAGAAAGATTACTTCCATGTAAAAGCAGCATACATAACACAGCTTACGTAACACAATATAATCAAAGCCAAAGTGCTTTCATCAACAGCACGGTGGCCCCATTAAGGGTTTTTTTGGGGACATCCGGGTAGTTTTTTTTTAACACTTATGATCTATCCATATAAGTTCATCAATATCTGATTGGTAGGGGTTCAACACTCTGACTCTGTACCCATTAGCTGATCCAGCCGCATCCTGGAGCTGGAAACTACTGCATAGTATGGGGCCAGAAACAGCTTGGCGTCCATCCAAGTAACTGTTGCAGAGCTTTAGCACCATCCCCTGTATAGCAGTGACAATGCTCTGCAAAGCTGTTTCTGGAATGTCCTATACAGTATCTTTTGGTACCAAAACAGCTGATCTGCACAGATTCCGAGTGTCAGACCCCACTGATCAGCTAGCGTTGGCCAATCATATCTTGGGCATTCAGAATTAAATGACCTGTTTTATCAACACATTCCAAGTTCTATAACTTTTTTTTTTTTAATTCTTCTGTCAACAAGTGTTCATATCTTTTTATTAATATTTATTTTTTTGTGATTCTCTTAAGGCCGGGGCCCCATGTAATATAAATGCTGCAATTTTGTCACAGTGTTTCCACCGCAGAAAAAACTGCGACTTTTGCTTGCAAAGTGGATAGGATTCTGGCTATTCCCATCCACACATTGCAGAAAAATATCCAAAGCAGACAGGCTGTGATTTCAAAAAACTGTTGTGTTTGTGTAAATTGCAGCATGTCAATAATACCTACAGAAATGCTGGTGTTTTCCACATAGGAATAGTTTAAGCAGAAAGTCCGCAGAGGAAAACTCTGCAGACTTTCTGTGAAAAGCACAGCGGGAAAAATCGCAATGTGTTTCTGCTGCGTTTTTTCTCGCGCAGCTTTCTGGCTGCAGCTCACTAGCTGGGGCCTTAGACTCAATGTTGAGCAGATTTACATTTCATAATTCCAACAGAAGTAAATGAAAAACATGCGGCCACCTCACCATTCGCTCTGTGCCACAATGCAGTGAACAGTGGCCACCTCAACAGATTAGGGGATGACCTCAACATAATTATGGACACACACCTATCAGACATGTATTTTTCAAAAAGAGAGAACACACAAACTATTAATATTCTATTGGTTCTTTTCAGACCCCAGAGTATAATGATCGGAGGCCCAGGACAATAAATACCAGTGGTATTCACCTGTCGTGGGCTCCGCTGTGGCCCTCTTCAATGACGTCGCAGATGTGGGTTATGCTAGCGCCATTATGTGTTACGACGTTAGTCTGACCCATGTGACATCACTACAGAGACTGAAGACTGCATGGAGTCAAGTCGGAGTGCAGGAGAGGTGAGTGACTCTGTCTTATATGTTTGCTCATCTCCCCTGGGCCTCTGATTATTATACTCAGGAATCTGAAGAGACCCCAGAGTATAATGACAGCAGTATTTGTTAGGGCTTGCCCAACAAATATACTTTTGCCACAGGCTTGTGGCTTTAATTACTGATTCCTACTTCTGCTCACGGCCGCTTCCCCTTTTTCCCTCCAAGGTGACCCAGTGAGTTGATATGAGACGCATGGGGCCCCCTGGAGGGCAAAAGGGGAAGGAGCGGCATTCGTGAGCAGGAACGGGGATCAGTAAGTAAATAGGGCCCGTTACTTGTTGGGGTTACTCCAGCAGGTAATGAGCTATTTAAAAAAAACAGCAGGGGTCCTCTGGGCCCCCTATGTTCCCAGGCCTTGTGGCAGCAGCTATGGCTGCTGCCGCGGTACTTATGCCACTGGCAGCACTGCAAACAATTCAATATAGAGTTAATTTTTTACTAGCCAATAACTTTTTTAAGAATGGGTAGGGACAAAAACTAGCTGCATGGAACAAGAAAAAGAGAAACAACATAACCTGCTGAACTAGCAGTATTACAGGGTGATGGACATATTGTATCAACAAAGTGTTTAAAGCCACGTCTGGTATAGATCTAGCTTCTATTTTACACAAATGACTTGGTTTTTTCTTTCTATGGGGGAAAGGGCTAGACAGATGGAACAGTGAGAATAACTGCAGAAACTGGGGGAGGGTTAAACAGACAAGGGTGGGGCACCTTTCCTCTAAAAGCAAAATGCTTCAACCAAGAGCAAAAAAGAAACAGAACAAGCTGCTGTCTGATTTCTAAGCCCGGGGACTGTGGTTTGCATAAGTGAGTCAATGGCGTGTCAACAGGACCCTCATTGTGCAAAGCCCATACATACTTCAAGGAACATGACTAACAATATTAATGCTTACATTTGTTTTGCATACAGTTCACGACAGCTGTGCCTTAACTGATATAGATGTGACTGAATGTAGAGTTATAGCTGATACTGAATAAGGTCGACTAAGCTAATACACTTCTATGGCACAGAATGATATTCTTATTTATATATCGACAACTGCATGAATGGCTATTCCCTGGTAAATATGAAGTATAGCTAGAAAAGATCTTTGGATCCAATTCTAGTTTTGGCTTAAAAATATTTACAAAAAAATTAGACTGTATAAACAGTACAGCAAATGTGTGTTGTGTAGGGGATTAGCAACAAATTATTTGCAGAACAATGCAACATATGAGAATAAAGTTTTTATAGACAAATTGTATTAAAAAAATCCTTGTGAATTTAAGCTAAGGCCCCATGTAGCAAACCGCCATGAAAAAGCGCTACAGGAAAAGCCACAGTGAAAACGAACTGTGGTTTTTCCCGCAGTGCTTTTCACAGAAAGTCTGCTGCTTCAATTATACCTATAGGAAAACTGCTGATGTGTCCATAGATATACTTGGCATGCTGCAATTTGCAAAACTGCAGCATTTCCGATGCACTTGTTTATCTGCAATGAGTGGACAGGATTCACATGAATCCCATTTACTTTGCAGGAACTGCAAAATGCTGTGGTTTTCACCGCAGCCAAACCGTGACATTTACACCATGTGGGGGCTCAGTCTTAAGCTAAGGCCCCACTGGCTGGAAACGCCGCAGGAACAACCGCGGCGGGGACGCATGACAGTTCTTCCCGTAGTGATTTGAACAGAAACTTCACTTAGTTTTCCTCCGTGGATTTTTTGGTCGCATTATATCTACGGGAAAGCCACCGGCGTTTCCGTATATATAATTGACATGCTGTGGGGCCCCGGCCTTAAGGGTAAATCTGTTGCTGTTTTTTTTTTTCTGGTTTTGCTGAACATTTTTATCTCCTGTTATAAAGCTTATGAAAAACTGCTAGAGTATTTTCATACACAGTGGCCCAATCAGAAAGTAGCCCCGTACACTGGCCAGTCAGAGGGTGACCCGATAAACAATGCCCTACAAAACACCACCTGGCTAACATGTTTGTCCTGACTTGAAGGAGCACTGTTTATTACTTACAGAATATACTAGATATATTCAGAAGACAAAAGTTCTACAAAATATTGTAAGTATTCTGATCTTCACGTTTCTTTATTTAAAGTAAATAGTAATGATGGTAAAAACAGCCAAAGCCTTTACAAGATACATATAATGCAATTCTGTAAACTCCTTGGTTACCATGCCAAAATGCTAAATAATATTTTTGAAGACACTGTGGCTTCTAATTTGTCCTCATCAACCAGAATGTTTCTAGACAAGACGTGGTTGACTAGGTCAAAATTGAAGTTCTTTTTGACTTCTTCATTGCTTGTAATCATTTTGTCTGTAAACCCAACCAATACTACTGAAATCTTCCAAACACAGAACTGCTATCAGTATCCAATTACCTAAAACTAGGGTTGAGCGATCGGGATCGGAAAAGATTGGATTCCGATCGGCGATCGACTAGATTTCACGATCGCGATACTTTTTAGGCGGGATCGAGATCAGAGGTCATTTCCCACAATGCTTAGCCAAGCATTGTGGAAAAAGCTAACAATGTTAGCTAGATCCCATAGGAATGAATGAATGCAGCCGGCACACAGCCTGTGCCAGCGTCCAGCCGCTTGACCCCCTGCTCGCCGGCTGCTTCCATTCATTCTAATGGGAGACTAGCTAACATCTCTAGTAGCTATCACTTACCTGCACAGATCGCTGGTCTGGTCCCCGCTCCTCTTCTCACCTCGCTGCCCCCGCCTCCCAAGTTAGTGTTACAGACCTAGGAAGAACGCGGGGCTTGTGGCTTAGGAGAGTGTGGGCGGTTACTGGGAGGGGAGACGTGAGTGACTCACATCTCCCTGCCCTGTACCCGCCCACACTCTCCTAAGCCACAAGCCCTGCCTTCTTCCTAGGTCTGTAACACTAACCTGGGAGGCGGGGGCAGCGAGGCGAGAAGAGGAGCGAGAACAACAGGGACCGGACCAGCGGATCTGTGCAGGTAAGTGGACACCAGGGGGGACTAAGTAACCAGAGGATTTTTTTTTAAATCACAACTACACAGCGTGGAGTCTAACAATTAAAGCGTTCAATTTTTAGACTGCATGCTGTGTAGTGAATAGGATCGTTATTAAAATCCGATCTTCAATTATTAAAAAAATCCCATTGACTAGCATTGGGATCGGGTTCGAATGGAAAATGATTGGAAATCGGATTTTAAAAACGATCCTGAAATCCCAAGATCAGCTCAACCCTACCTAAAACCATAGCAGTATACACAAACATCAAACTGGCTAAAGGACCATTTTCTAAAGTAAAATGTTTAACTGTAAGAGGTTCTTTAATAGTGTTGACAGGTTCTACTGTATTCACAGGAAAGTTCATGTGTATCTACTCAGTGGAGGTTCATCACCTGGGCCCCATCCTGATCAGCTAATCCAGCTGCCTCAGGGTGCTGGAAACTACTGTGTTGAATGGAGTGTGAAGCACCAGTAAAGGTCCAGAGCTGCAGTACTCTGGGAAACAACGCTATACAGTTAATGGAGCCTGAAACTCTGCATCTAAAACTTGAATAGGAGCAGAATTACTTCCAGTACCCGGGGAAAGCTGTGTCAGCAGATCAGGAAGGGTATGTTCACAAGGAGTTTTTTTGCAGGCAGATTTTGACTCCCTTTAAAAATCCACCTGCAAAAACGTCTCCCATTCATTTCAATTGGAGTCACTTGCTTTTTTTCCCCGCTAGCAATTTTTTCAGCTAGTGGGAAAAAGAAGCGACATATCCCATCTTCCCGTGGATTCCGCGGCTGAGTCAACCGTGTCCGCGACTCAAGACACCCTGCTTCTTAGACCCATTAATTCCGGCCCAATCCAGAGTGGGATTCCGATGCACTGCATCGGCATCCCGTTGCAAGTCGCATGGTGGAAAAGATTTCTGAAATGTAAACAAACCCTAGGGCAGTTCAGTGGCAAGGAGATACAAGGAGACATCCTTCTTAAGACATAAAATTGCTCTGCACCAGTTTTATTTACATTTACTTGATTTCATACAAAATTCAGATGAATGGAACAGGTTCTGACTCAAAGCAGAGTTTGCAATAAATCTGTTGTGTGTATTCTAGAAATATAGATTTTCTGTTCTAAAACAAATGAGTATATAAGTATTAGTGGTTCACGTAGAAGCGCATGACAAGCTTGTATACTGTATATGAGTGCCACCACCAGCTGCAATTCTTATGTCTAGACACTATCTAGCAAGTATAGTATTTACAAGTCTGAAGGACTTCCTAATAACACCAAAGAGAAAGTCCAGTTTGTACGCAGCTTCCTTTAGGCGTGCTTTATAAAAATGCACACACCAATTTCAATCCTATAGCAAAGGTGATCAAACAATAAATTGACATTTCTTTGAAAAGATTGTCCAACATATAATTAAAAAAAAACAGGCTTGTAATGCTGTAAAAAATGCAAAAATTCCTATTCTGATGCTTCCTGTGTACACTGACTGACTGACTGTCTCGGATTCCTTGTCCCTTTCAAAACACTGGAAAAAAAGAATATCAGTGCTACAACCAATGGCAGGCTGGGTATTCATTTCCTGTGTTTTCAGAGGGATAAGGGGGACCAGTGGGGGCCCAGGATGCATTGGGACAGGATCAGTGTGTTTGACATTTTCCTAAAAATATTTCTACAGAATTCTGAGTGTATTTTAAAATAAATGATCTGCTACACAACTTGTTAATACAAAAATTATTTATAAAAAAACGTAATGCTTTAGCATTGCGATAATTCTAAAGACATAACAGTATAGAGCAATGACTGAGAATGGCTGTTACAGAGCCGTCATACAACGTTCCATAGCAGGGACTCCGTGACCCTGACAGATGGAACAGATTTTCAGCAACCTAACCTATCCCATAGATATGAAGAGATTTCCAAGAATTGGCTTTTGTTAAACCAGCAGAAGACAGTAAAATGGTGCTTTACATTGTCTGCACATTCTATTGCAAATTATTCTTTAGTCGTCCATTAACCAACAAGAATTTGTTGTAAATCTGCAAGTTTCTTATATTGTTGCAGACTGTGTTGCCTAAAGTGAACTAAATGTATAACTCGGTAGTCATTACCCATTACATAATGTCCGCTCAAGTTCATGAAACCTAGACTGTTTTTCTAGAACAGCTGTTGGGTTGCATTTGACTACTGTTGCATGGTAAATAGCGCACATTTGTAGGATAATCATTGCCAGATGGGCCAGTTAAAGAAGCATGGAGAATGGTCGACTGAGGAGAAATGCCTGGGAATGAAGAGGAGGGCGTTACTTTATACAGTATTTTGCCTGTGTGACATTTCAGGAACAAGGTTGTTAACAATTAGTTTCTCTGCTTGTAGAAATTACATTTTGGCAGCTTAGACAAGCAGTCTATACATAAAGCAAACAGAGGGCTTGTTTTCACATTGGTAATGAATGCCACATGTACAGGTATCGGATGGCTACCAAGAAGGCCCATGTTCATACCCATAATAATAACAATGATGTGGGATTTACTTTATAGCGATCATAATAACAACCAACCTTCATTCGTGAGGAAACAAGTCACTGACTCGCTGACTCCGTCTTTCCTAACCTACACATCTGAGACATATGAATATAGATGGCCACCTAGCTATAATCTTGGATACTCAACAGACATTGCTACTTCATTGATTTTAGATACCTTATTTTTATTATACTGTATGTATTGACATTGCCAACATCACTTCATGGCTCCATAGCCAACACTAATAGAACTTCATTACCAGGAAGTACTTGACTACTACAGACTACTAGGATGCAAATACCTAAATCTACCTCCTCCTACAGAAAGAATTTTTAGGATGTGGTTTAACAAACGGCATTGAAGTAGGAAGGGAACTTCAAAAGTAGCCAAATTTAGTAACCAACACATAAAGCTGGTCATTTAGTCACTTAACTGCACCATAAACATGCACAGACAGCCTTGCATGCTTGTTTATTTCAATAGAAAGAGGGAATATCGCCAGTGGAAACAAATCAATTTAACACGCCCAAAGCATTCCTTTCTAGGATTCATCATCAGGAGGTATTTGGGGGGCCCCTATTACACATTAGCTGGCTGTCAGGAATATGGACAGGACAAGAAAAATAGGCACAAATAACACACGTACTTATAGGTAAAGGAGAGAAATGACTGAAAATAACATTTTATACACACGCTGGCATTCTAGCGTTCCCTACATCCACAGTCGCTAAGTTACCCTGCTACAAACTATACAGTTCCTACTTCTCCATACTGCCTCCTGCTGTTGATGCAGATAAGCCTGCCCATAGGCACGACCTTACTCCCTGAAACATGAAGGCTTAACGGGCATATAAGTGGCCTTTTCCAGCCAATCTCAGGAGACTCTGCTCTATTTCCATCTACTCAGCATGGCTCCTGAGTTCCTGCCAGGGCATCTTGTTTCTGTGTATCTGCTTGATTCACCCGTAACTGACCTTGGCCTTTTTTCAGACTTTGCTGTGGATTATGATTCTGTTTTACTACCCAATTTGTAGAACCTCTGTCTGTCCACAACCTGTGAACCTGAGCTGCCCGTTCGGTCTTTTGGGTTTGTTTTATGATTTTGCACACCTGCTCCTTTGGCTGCTACCTGACCACTTTGTCTGACACACAAGTGTCACTCTGGCCTTTGGCCATCTGCCATCAATACCAAGATGACTCCAAGAAGTAGGAAACTGGTGGTCTCCCCACAGCACATACCAGATCCCTGTACATGTGTTAAAGGGAGAAAACCAGGAAGGCTACTTAGACAATGCCCTTGGGATTGGCTCAAAGCCAAACCAATTGGTTCAAAAGTAGACATCTGTTACCCATATTCAATAAGGGCATTCTTATTCTATCAAATAAATACATTTTACAGCAGCTTGATAACTCATCTGATGTCACATGACCTATAAAATAGGCCTTCAAACAGCTGATCCTTGGGGGTCCTGGACCCCAGCTGATCTTCAGTTGATGACTTGTCCTAGGGCTGTAATGATCCAGGACAATGCAATGCAAAAGCAGCCTCAAGCTGACACAGATTTTTCCAGTGACCTGTGAATTAGTAGTCCACAATAGAAAAAAAAAACTTGGCAGGTCTCACTCCTTTACTCCTAGCAAAACATGACATTTGCAGTTTGTGAAGAGAGCAGGACATGTCTGGACTACACGCTCATCCCCATACTGAGCTTTTGTTTTGTCTTTGTGTTAGGTCGGTAGGCTGTTTTTCTTTGGGTTTCGGTTATGCAATAACAGAGTATTTTATGAAATATTACACAACCCATCCGTTTGTTCTTAAATAATACACTGACTTTTTATTATTTTAATGCCCTACATTCACATTCAGTTAACATCCCAGCTGCGTACTTTTTCTTGATTCTTACAAGAAACTTTCATCCGTGACGTACAGTAATTACAAAAATCATTTCTTTTTTTGTATCATATTTTAAGGGATCCTTCAACTTCAATTACTCCCACTGGTATAAATAAAGTTGAATTACCTGGTTGTTCAAGGTTCATCATTTCCACATTGAACAGGGAGATTTTACGTTTGTGAAAATCTATAGTCACCTATACAGTCATCATCTACTCTGTGGTTCATTTAGGTAACTTGGGGAGGATGGTAATTTTATTATAATAGGGATTTTACTTCCGCCATGCAAGTGCAGATACACTTGTATAGGACGTATGCTAGACTAACCTTTTAAAGCCCTGTTCACACGGGGCGGATTTTGGCGCGGAATCCACATCATAATCTGCCCCTTCACAATGGTGGTCTATGTAGACCGTTAGCATTCTTTTTTTCCGCTAGCGGCATGTTGCCGCTAGCAGAAAAAAGAAACAAGCTGCCCTTTCTTCAGGCGTGGCAGCACACTCCAGTCTAGGTCCATTCATTTGGGCCTAATCCGGAGTGGAAAGCTGCGACGGGATGCCGTGCACTGTACCGGCATCCTGTTGCAGCAGCTCCGACCGAATATGCACACACGTAATTGCGTGTGAACTAACGCTATACCTTTTTATTTAATCTAACAACAATTTTTACCCTTGCCAGTATACATTAAACTTTCATGTCTGACTTTTTATTTGTTCTGATACCTTCTTCTCCACAGTTGACTGTTTGATATACATCATACATAACATCAGTGTTCACATTTGAGTTGTAGTTTCATCTATGGGAAAGGGAATGTTTCACCACAAAAAAAAAAAAAAAAAAAAAAAAACCCAAAAACGTATTTTTTAAATTAAAGAGGACCTTTCATATCCTTGGGCACATGCGGTTTTACATACCGCTAGAAAGCCGACAGTGCGCACAATTCAGAACACTGTCGGCTTTCCCTTTATGTGCCCCGGGGCTGGAGATATCCTTGCCGTTATAACGGCAACAATCTCAGCCCACTGTCAAAAGGGCATTTCTGACAGTCTAGTTGGGTTGTAAGAAACGCCCATCTGAGAGTAGGCTGAGATCGGTGCCGTTATAACAGCAAGGATATCTCCAGCCCCCAGGCACATAATGGGAAAGCCGACAGTGTGCTGAATTCTGTGCACTGTCGGCTTTCTAGCGGTATACAAAACCACATGTGCCACATGTGGATTTCAGCCTGTAATAGCTTTTTAAGCGGACAGAGTCTCCGTCTTTCGGGGTCCCCGTGCAGACATGAAGGATAGAAAGTCAAATGCTAGTGTGAACCTAGCATCAACAAGCTAGCAGCCCCCAAAATAGAATTTAACCATCTACAATCAGAAAATAAAAACACACGCGGAAAAAAGTGATATTCACCCTTCTGTTTTACATAATAAATAACATGGGGCTACGTTTCCTTTAAGTCACAAGTCTTATGCCTTCTGTGCAGCTATTTATAATGTGGCATTACCACTATCAAGGTACCCTAAGCACCACATAAAATTCTACATACCCATTCCTCAAAGTACTGCCACATACAGTATTATTCCAACACACCAAGCCAAGGTATCTACTAGCATGGTTAGGTGAATTCTATATACTGTATATACTGGAGTATAAGCCGATTTTTTCAGCACATTTTTCATGCTGAAAAAAGCTCTCCTCGGCTTATACACGAGTCAGGGTCCACGGAGCACAGAAAATTGGAAGGACCTGGAAGGGGGGGTCCTTTAGTGCTACTGCTCTGTGATTGGCTTGTCATGAGGTCACGTGACTGTGATGTCATCAAAGGTCCTGTAGCCACTGATATGCAACATCTGCAGATAAGGTTGAGTAAAAAGCCTAGTAGCTCCGCCCACACCAGAGTCCGATCACATGGTCATGATGTCATCAGAGGTCCTTTAGCACACTAGGCTTTAGCATCTACCTTGCATATGAGTGGCCAGGATTCATTGTGTCTTATGGAAGATGTCTGTTGTATGGAGGAGAGGAAGCTCCAGTAACGTGACACACAGGGACCTTCCTTTAGTTACTCTGCCTACTAATGTCAGGCATTTGGGGTTATTAATTTAGTTTCAGTAACTCCATGTGCCTCACAATAATAACAGTTAACCCCATCATGTCCCTCATATTAACCCCTGTGTGCCCCATATAAGGGTTACTAATATGTGAGACACATGAGGGCACTAATGAAGGACCTTAATTATGAAGATACCTAATTATTACCTCCATATATTCCACATATCAGTAACTGTTATGTGAGGCACACAGGTGGTTAATGTGAGTGACATGATGGGGCGAACTGCAATTACTTTGAGGCACATGGAGTTACTAAGCTGCAATGTACATGACCAGACTTTATCTGCAATGGTGGATTTCCCCCCCTCGGCTTATACTGGAGTCAATAAGTTTTCCCAGTTTTTTGTGGTAAAATTAGGCTTATATTCGGGTCGGCTTATACTCGAGTATATACGGTATGTAAAATATTTACAAATGATATCACTTTTGATATTCAATTTACTTCTATTCAGGCTCTCAAAAAGTCATTAGTGTTATAGGACTGGGAATAAAGCCTGGACAACACAAGCCACTCGGTACTTTCTGAACATTCATGAAAGGTATCCAATAAGATAATCCACGTAGCTGCAGCTATGGGAAACACATAAAACTAATTCATAACGTATGTCCTTACGTGTCTGTTACAATGCAGCTCATTATCTGTTCTCCTTACGCTCCTCCGTATATCTCAGACGTTAAATATATATTAAGATTTGTTCGTTTTGGCCATATGACACCAACATCTGTGGTGAAATTGCGGTTTTCCTTCCCAAAATCTACCCTTTGAGCTTAGCAGGTGTAAAGTGCCAACTTCCAGACAGCCCAGCTGTTTAAATAAAATGCTATAATATTGGAACGGGGTGGAAAAACTGGGTTCATGTAAGGTAAACCTCTAGTCATTTCTTTGATTTCCACAGCTTATTTCCTTTGGCACAGAACAAGAATTATTGGGGTCTTTACATTAAGGCAAATGTTGTTGCAGCGAATGTTGCCAAATGTTACTCGAGCTTTTCTCAATGGAGTCTGTGTGTGTAGAAGTATGTATTTCTAGGTAAAATAAAAACCTAAACAACTGCTAAAGAAATCAAATCTATCTTTAGTTATGTCCGAATTCTGTGTATAAAGAAGAAGCACAATCCATCCATCCATATGGAAAATCTCAAAATCTGCTACCCACTAGATTAACAAAATTGGCTATATGTATAAAAACAGACAGATTTTATGTGTAAATCTGGATTTGTAAATATATAAACAGTTTTTACTGGTTTTCCTGATGTCTGCCAATTTTTTTGGTTTTGAATATACAACATATTTAAGCATATGCAACCATTTCATTGAAAAAAACTGTTGTTATTTTAGGGTTGTTCAAAATAAAAATAAGGGGCCGCTGGGTTTCTGGGTCGGAACCAGTCCAGAAACCCAGTTCCTGCATGAAGAACTAGCAGGCCAAAGTAAGTTAAATAAAAGTCTTTGGACAACTCCTTTAAAGAAGCAGTCTCACAAACCAATACCGATAGATTCAGTTGTGAAATCTTCTGGTTTATTGCTATATCACATGGCCAGCACTCAGACTCAAGACCAGAAGAATTTAGACTGCAGTCTACAGTTAAGTGTCTGTCACGTAGCACAGTATAGAACCAGAATAGAGCTTAAACTTACAAATAAAGCCAGACTTTGTATATTGTACATTGCATGGACATTTTGTGGAAGAAATTCTTTAAAGAAGACCTTTCATGTCCTCAGGCACATGCAGTTTTAAATACTGCTAGAAAGCCAACAGTGCGTTGAATTCCCCAGGCATGGAGATATTGGTGCCATTACCGATCTCATCCCACTGTCAGAAGGGCGTTCCTGACAGAATAGCTGGGTTGTGAGGAACGCCACCCACGCCCCCCCCCTCCCCATGTCAGTATTCGTCCATAGCCCTGTACTGTCAGAGGGGGCTTTCCTCACAGCTTAGTGTCATCGCAGGGTGGTAAGGCATGCCCCCTCTGACAGTACAGAGCTATGGACGAGTACTGTCATGGGGGACTTTCCTCACAGCCCAGCTAGAGTGTCAAGTAATGGCACCGATATCTCCAGCCCTGTGACACATAACGGGAAAGCTGACAGTGCATTGAGTTCAGCGCACTGTTTGCTTTCTAGTGGTATATAAAACCACGTGACTGAGAACCTAAAAGGTCCTCTTTAACTTAGACAATTAAATAAAATAGGTCAAAATCCAATTTCCTGTAGTACTCCTCAGCAGACAGTATTCTCATTGTCTTAATAATAATACATTTTATTTATATAGCACCAACATATTCCACAGCACTTTACAAAATGTAGGGTTCAAGTACAGCCTTCTGGTCATAGTTTATTTATTTAACTTACTTATATAGCGCCATCATATTCCACAGCACTTTACACATATTCCCAAAACTCTTTGGAGTGTGCCCAGTCATAATAGGTACAATTTATTACCAAATCTTTTTGCATGCAGGGTTCTTCTGTCCGCTTGAGAAGTCGGACATCTTCTCTTGCGGACAGGGAAGGACGGGCACGGAGTGCAAAAGAACACACCCGATGCCCATTCAAGTGAATGACAGGTGTCACGGACACAGCTAGTGTCCGCTCCTAGTGTCCGTGACAGATTTTGAGCAGACACTAGGAGCGGACACTACATGTCGGACACCGACGGTAGTGTGAACGCCCCCTTACAATTATAACAGAGGGGCAAGTTTTTTTTATCTTTCAGCCAGATACCAAACATCTCAGTTAGTCCTATTAAACAGCGCAATATTCGTGGCTCCTTGGAACATTCATTCCCGATATCAGCCCTGTCTAATAGAGCTGCCAATCATTCAACCAACAAGTGAACTGGTCGGCTGATGATATCTTTTATGCAGGTAACAGAAGCAGATTATCGGCAGCACATCACTCTATATAGTCAGTGCACTGCTGCCCATTGCAGTAGAGATGGTTCCTCCCCCATTCAGTTTGCATCAGCCTGTGTAATTAGGCCAATCCAAACGAGCTCTGATCTCCTTGATTGGCACTTCTCCAGGGTTAGATCTGTTTGTGTAAAACCGCCTTTATTCATGATGGGGTGAAAGAGAGGGAGATAAACTCAGCATATCCAGGAAACTATTGAAAGATACTATAGAAGACTTCAGATTTTATTGTATACCCCTAATTAAAATCTTATTTAAAAATTAAACACTATAAGGTAAAGAAAGGTACACTATAATAGCGATCTGTAACTTGTGACTTGTAACTTCAGCTGCTGGAAAACTACAAGTCTCAGCAGTTGCAGGATCACTTCTATATTAAATGCTTCTAGCTTTTTGCCTTTTATAAAGACAATTATTTTTTTTGCGCAGTATATATGAGAATATTATGTTTTTAGCTTCTAGAAATAACTGGTATTTTTAAGAATTTTTTGAGAATGAACCCATACATTTCCAACTCTTAAACTCTGATACATGCTCTTTTGGGGCATAGAAGTTTCTTTGTTGAGGAGCTATGTAAACTGACATTGTGTGTTAACGTCTATCTGACAGGCTGTTAACAAAGGTAGCGGTATTCAGTGATTGTGTAAATGCATGGGCCTGATGGGCCGATGCATTGAAATGCGCTAGCAAAGGGAAAATCTTTGAGTTCTCAATCAGGACTCTGAATTCTTTCCTTACAATAAGATCCAAAACTCCACTGCACGCTCCTGTGACCAACAACCTAATCTGACACAAAGGCAACTACAGGCTAGAGGCACGTCTATATTACTCAAGAATGCAATAAACAAACTAAAGCGTAGTTACGTAAGTAAAAGGAGACTGCATTTGACATTTCTATCATAAATTGTGAAAATAATCCTTGCTAGCTGGTTATGGATGTGTAATAATGGATGGTTATTTTGGATGTTAATTTAATGCAAGTGGTAGAAGATGCTTGCCTGACATCTTTCTTTACATAGGTATTAGTGTCAGGGTCTGGGGTTGCTAGGTGGGGTGGCATAGACACACAAGTCCAGTATCTTTAGTCCAAAACAATAGTAGAGTTTTATTTTCACTCAAAAAAGGTAGTGCAGCAACAAAAGGAAACAATACAAAAATAAATACCTGCCCGGCTAGGCTCTAACTAAACATAGAATAGGTTACCTCACCTAGAATAACAGAAATCCAAAAGCCAGTAGAATCATTCAGGACACAGCTTCAAAAATATGACCTCTCTGTTGGCTCTCCAGCCAAGCTCTATCAAAAGGCTGCTGCTGGAACAACTTCTTAAGCCTCCTTGATGAGCAGACTCTCAACAGTTGAGTCGCTGCCGGAACATCCCCAAAGTGTGGACTGGAGGGGGGTGGAATGACAGGTCCCACTACCAACCTACCTGTCATTCCTAAAAATTCAGCCCAGTACTGAGCATTTACCAAAATGCTCAGCAGACGAAAGTTGTCTGCTGAGAACAAACATTCCTTCTGGAGTTTTCTCATCTCACCTACCTGAGTAGTCTGGGTGAGATGTACACCCCCTCCATTACCTGACCCGCCATCAGCTTACAATAGCTAGAAGAATGTACTTAGATAAATTAATATTAAAGGCAATTCCGAAAATTTAGAAATTTTGAAGTTGTTCTTACCAACAATTCATAGAATAGATGAAATCCCTAGTTGATCCCCCTGAGAATTACGTTCCTAAATGTATTACCCAAAAATCATTAAAAATATGCTGACAGATTTCTCATGTACTATAGACTACTTTGCCAAACTTTAGTGAAAAATAAAACATAACAGCAGTGATGTAAAGTGGCCTGCCGTGTAATGCTTTATGTAGGCAGGCTAGATGCATCAAGACTTTCTATGGCTTCTTCCCTTCAGTAGACCGTGATCGGCTGCCACAACAACAACAGCATGTGTGGTCCTAAAACTACTGTTACTCATTTAAATAATACAAGGGGCCAAAAATGATGAATATTTGTTTGGGCCTGTGTTCTCTCAACCACATTAACAAGACCCTGTAACCACCAAATGCCCGACTTATCACTCTGATCTACTAGAGACAAGCGTTCAGTTGTAGAAGTTATTGAATACAACAGAATCTATGCACTTGTGGAGATATCACATATGTAGACACATTAGCAGAGCACAACATGAGGAAACTTACATAGAACAAGTATCATGTTAGGCCTGGTTCACATCTGCGTTCGAACACATTAAAAAGCAGTGAAAGCACACGGACCCCATAGACTATAATGGGGTCTTTATGTTTTCTGCACGTTGTCTGCACGAATCGTGCGGAGACTAAAGCAGCTCTGGAAGTACTTTTCTCTCCCCATGACTTGTGCAGACACCGCAGGGAAAACACACAGACTCCATTATAGTCTATGGGGTCCGTGTGCTTTCATTGCTCACCTCTTTTTAATGCGTACAGGTTTCCATTTGAGGGGTCCCCAAGCGGACTCCCCTAATGGAATACCGAATGCAGATGTGAACTGGACCTTAAGAACTGAAAGAAAAGTGAGAAAGAAACAACTAGGTCAAGTCTACCAATTTCAACGGGATCAGCAAATTCTCACCTGACCTCAGATGTTAGGTGGAAGAGGTAACAGGCACAGTGGCCTATCAGAATATTTACCTGTCAGCAGAGGGGCAACTTCTAGGTCCCCATTGAAAATTGGTAATTTGGCCCCCACTTAGCATATCCTATCTATAATACTGTGGTCTCTTCATGCGCTAGGGCCCGTTCATAATTTCTACATCTGCACCCCCTATAGCTAAGCCCCTGCCTGTCAGACTCTTTGAGGTACGCACGAAACTTAAGATCCAGATCCCAGCTCCAGCGATATTAATAAAGGAGTAGTTATTGGCCAAAAATAATCGGGGGGTCGAGTCACAAAAAGGGTCACAGAAACGTTTAATAATATGTAAGTGGGTGGTGACGGATAAAAAACTACATGTTAATGCTAAAGTTGTGCAGAATACAGATTACAGACGTTATCTAGGGCCCCAACAAGGAAGATCACCAGTATATCAGCACCCTGTGGCACAGTCAGCAGAATGCAATCTCTTATTTTAGCCATCTCACCTAAGGCTCTTTGTGGTGCACAGATGAAAGTAAACCAGAACTGCCCAGCAAGTTTGGAAGTAAACAGATTAACTAGGAATGAAAATGAATGCAGAAATACATGCAACTCAGCTAAACTTTCTTTAAGAAAATATTCCTGGTTGACACTCATTGCTTCAAGTTCCAAAGACTGCAGAATGCTGCTATCTGTGAAATTCTACACCCCATGACTATGAATGGTGGGTTTATACAATGACAGAACATTAGGTAATGTCTAGAAAAAAGTTTAAAAAGACAAATTTAAGACCCCACATAGATATACATAAAGATCCGGTATGTACGTACATACAGGTTAGTGTGTTTACAGTACAGTGAGGTCTTTTAGGACAAGGGCCCCGTCGTACATTCCTAAATGAGGTGAAATAGCTCCAGGTAAGAGTCCCTGGCCAGGTGTACTTATCACACCGCCATCTACGAGGGCTTTTCACTGCTCAGCAGCGTGCTTAGTCTATGACACTTCACACACAATGTCTGAGATGATTAGACTGTGCAGGAATTCCCAATACTCTGACTAGACGCCTGACTGAACCCTTAATATGGAAAGAGAGCAAAGGTCAATTAGAGGGGATAAGTATAACTCAGTCTGATGGGGCACCTTGAATTATCTGTCAAGTTTAACTTGCACTGAACTTAAGGTAGACACTCTGCTACAGTATGTTATATAGCAATTCCTGGTTGGAGAGGGTTTTCCAAATAATTAAAGGGACTGTCTGGAATTTTTTTTTTTTTTTTTTGAAAAGGCAAAAGTTGTGTAAATAATAAAACAGGTCATGTTCTCACTGATCCCATATCATTACTGTTTCATTGCTTTCTGGAGCTCGATGATGTCAATGGTAGCGAAGATGCAGTAACACTCCCTGACCACTATGCAGTGTATGGAGCGATCTGCTTATGACTGAACATATGGCTGATTCATGGGTTTTTGCAAATGTCTTACTTTACTTTCATCTGTTTTACAGACCAATTATGCCCATTAAAGTATACTTCTACAGATTCAAGAAATTAAAAAGCATAGAAATTTTATAAGAGAAAAAAAATCTTAATTTTTTTTTTTACTGCTGTGAAATCCATGAAATCCGTAGGATTATGTGCCGTCCATGAAAAATGGGTGTGTGAATAAGCCTTAAGGGAAAGGGTTGTCTTCATGGTTGTCATCACTGCACCATAATTGTTAAATTATGTTGTCATACTATGATAGAAGTCAAGGGATTTTTGTACAGTATTTCTGCGCCACTTACTTTGAGCATTGCAAATATTGCATTGTGTACATGAAGCTAAGCTACCCTGCTGTGTAAAGTATCATTAGGTTTTGTTTTCTGTGTACCCCCATGTTATTTCAGAAATAGACACTTATATAATTCTGTTACTATTCACAATTAAAAGCCGAACTGAAGTTATTCCTGAAACTAGCAATATACAATGCAAAGAACCAGAGCGACGCACATGTGTAAAGGTTTCATTGTTTCCAAATAAGTACTCAAGGGAAATCTAAAAAGTGTTCAGCGAGGGTTCATAAAGAGGTGTCCTCAAATAACCTGCCAGCGGTGGAGGGACTACACTGGAGAACTTCTCCATACTGAAGCCAGATTTCCATATATACTGTACTACGTGCATGCTTCACCCAGAATGCGATATAATATAACCAACCAAATACAGCTCGGCAGATCATTTCATCATAGTCCTGAACGTCTGTATGTCAAAGTGAAAAAACTAAATAAAAAAAAGAAAAATTGTATTGAAATAAATATGAATTAGATAAAAACACAGTAAATAGAATGTCGGGCTTTATACATTTTTAAGACCGTTCTAGGAAATCTTCCTTAAGTTGTTTCTATATCCTTATACACAAAATAATGTAGCTTGTATGCGCAGTTTAGTATTTTATGGTGTTGTTCTCAGCAGATAATGGGTACATAACAAATGTAAATAGTATACACTGTGGTGCTATGTTTCTGCCAGATGAGCTCACTCTAGGTGACTTACTAGTGTAATACGTTCCAACTTCCAAAAAGAGATTTGTTATTCTTGCTATATATCAAGTTAAACTATTTCTACAAGGGTCAACAATAATTTTCTGTGACAAATATTATGGTCTCTTAGGCACATTTGCGGTTTGTGGTTTACTGAGTACATTGATTTTTCTATAATGATGTAGAACAAGTAGAAGAATTGATGGGGAACGGTAAGAAGTGCGTATTCCACCTAGCAATACAGTTTATGCTATACTTACATTACATGTATTTGTTAGGTCCTGGAGTAATATGACGTACATTTTTTTTTTAACATAAAGTTTGTCCACTGATAAAGTAGAAGCACCGCTGCTTACTAACTCACATTCACATTGGCAAATGGGTTTGATCAGTGTAATGTTGATAGTATTGCACAGCTACGTTTGCCTCACCATAGTCTGGACAACCAGAATATAAGGTTTGAACTGTAACATAAGATATATCAGGGCATGAGAGCTCAACAAGACTTAATTTCTGATATATTAAAGAGGACCTTTTATGTCCCGTGATGCTGGCAGTATTATATTCTGCTAGAAAGCTGACTGAATTCAGCGCACTGCCAGCTTTGCCGGTATGCACCCCAGTGCCAGAGATATCCCTCTACTGTCAGAAGGGCCGGCCTTACAGCTCAGACTCATCGCTGGGCTGTGAGGAACATACCCACTAACAGTACAAGGCTATGGAAGGTCGGCCCTTCTGACAGTGCAGGGATATCAGTGCAGAAACTAACAGCACCGTTATCTCTGGCACTGGGGCGCATACTGGCAAAGATTAAATCAGTGCAGTGTCAGCCTATTATTGGTATATAACACCACTAATGTCAGACGACATATAAGGTACTTTTTAAATACTACTGAAAGGGAGCCTGCACACGGAGTTTACGCTCGCTCATTCTGAACGTAAAACTCATTCAGAGTGAGTGGCGTAAAAAACAGATCCCATTGACTTGAATGGGTGCCGGCATACGCGCGCTCCCCATTGAAATCAATGGGAGGCTTTTTTACCTATTGCTTTCAATGTGATACGCGCGTATGCCGGCACCCATTGAAGTCAACGGGATCTGTTTTTTACGCCGCTCACTCTAAACGAGATTTACGTTCAGAATGATTGAGCGTAAACTCTGTGTGCAGGCTCCTAAAGACCGATCTCTGTCCATATTAGAGAGCTCTTTCACAGAGATAGTACAGAGACCCCTAACACCTGACACACGGATAACAGGAAAAAACAAAAAAAAGAGAGGCTCAACCAAGCAAGATCCCGCTTTCTTGTGTTGATGTGCCTATGATTCTTTTTCACATTTTTTACACGGTTGAATGGAACTTTCCTATAGGGCAACACTGTAGTTATTCACGAGTTGTAGCAATGCTGTAAATTTACTATGAATCTTGGGGGATTTCTTGTCACTTTGGAAACCTAGCCATAGAACCAGATTGAGCTGTTTTAGTACTTTAATTCCTTTGCTGCTACATACTGGAAAGTACGTATCCTTCCTAATAACCATTCTTTAATGTATTGCTGATCATCTTAGAGGGGATTTGTCACATGGTGTCTGATCTGTAAGCAGCATCTTATAGAGCAGGAGGAGATTCTTATACATATTTGTGGCCTTATTCAGTGACTGACAGCTATCTCTGCATGACTGTCCTTACTGAGTCAGTGACTTGGTAGGAAGACCAAATGTACTCCTAAGCATAGAAAGAACAGGGATATATAAATACATGACAGGTCTTACTGAGTCTTTTACAACAAACTGTAGATCAACTTTCTCAGTCTCTCCTGGTATATATTGTGCTGTATCCAGCTTGGACTACATGTACAATATGACAGAATTCTTTTAAAGCCATAAACAAACTTTTAGCTAATTTAATAAGGGCTCAAATTTTTTAAATTTTTTTTCCATGGTACAAATGATGGTATCACAGCACCATTTACTCATTATATCAGTGTTACCCAATGAGCCGCACCCAGTGATGTAAAGAAAATTTTGGGAAACAGCTGTTCTCAGTTAAACATGATCAGATTGAGAAGTCCTGTACACCCAACCTTTATACTGTTTTCATTATATTTTGTAGCCTATTTCACTTTATACTGTAAACTAAGTGACTTGTGTACAGACTTGCTCCCAGTATCCAGCAAAGATGGAAAGCAAATGGATGTGGAAATTTGACTTCAGTTTTAACAATGTCTTTTTACTGAATATAAAGACACATAGGAGTGTAACTATTTCACAATTAGGCTAAGGCCCAATGTAGCAGTGGCCTGCGGGGTAAACAGCAGTGAAAACGAATTGTGGTTATTCCCGCAGTGCTTTTCATAAAGTCAGCAGAGTTTTCCTCTGCGCACTTTCTGCTTCAATTAAACCTATAGGGAAACCGCCAGCATTTCCGTAAGTATAATTAACATGCTGTTATCTCTAAAAAAAAAAAAAAAAAAAAAAAAAAGCAACGGTTTGGAATTCATGGCGAGTCCGCAGCAGGTTTTTATCTCCAATTTGTGGATGGGATAAGCTGCCTTTCTGCTCTTAAAGAAGACCTTTCACCACTTTTGGGCACATGCAGTGTTATATACTGCCAGAAAGCTGACAGTGCGCTGAATTCAGCGCACTGTCGGCTTTCCCGATCCGTGCCCGGTGTAAAGCGCTATCGGTCCCGGTACCGTAGCGCTTTACAGTCAGAAGGGCGTTTCTGACCATTAGCCAGAGACGTCCTTCTGCCTCGCGGCGCCAATCGCGCTGTGCTGTGGAGCTGGGAGGAACGCCCCCTCCCTCTCCTGATAATACTCGTCTATGGACGAGCTGTGTGAGCAGAGGGAGGGGGCGTTCCTCCCGGCTCCACAGCACAGCGCGATTGGCGCCGCGAGGCAGAAGGACGTCTCTGGCTAATGGTCAGAAACGCCCTTCTGACTGTAAAGCGCTACGGTACCGGGACCGATAGCGCTTTACACCGGGCACGGATCGGGAAAGCCGACAGTGCGCTGAATTCAGCGCACTGTCAGCTTTCTGGCAGTATATAGAACTGCCTGTGCCCGGATATGGTGAAAGGTCCTCTTTAAATTACAAACCAAATATGCTGTATATTAATCTATATGACATATGAAATAGATTTACGGTCCCCATTACCCAGACCGATGCAAGGATGTGCGCCAATTAACGATCAATGCTCATCTGCATGGCCATTTACACAATCTACATAGGATTGGAACCTTGCTAAAATGATCTTTCATCCCTCATACTGTTTCATTGTTTGTCGACCACACATAGATGTACATCCAGTATATAATAATTTGGTGTGTCACATAAAAGATGAGATCCCCAGTAAATGTACACAGTCCAACTATCAAAAAAAGAGTGCTGCTATGAATGTTTGTTCCTGATAACTAACATTATCAGTCTGCATATACAGTATTAAAGGTAACCTGACATGCTGCTTGTTTATAGACACCAAATCTAGTGATAGGTTCCCTTTAAGACAATTTGTCATTTTTAACAGTTACCCTGGTAAAGCTTGTGTTTAGGCAGGAAAAAGCCTGATAATTACAGAAAAAAGAGAACTGGTCCAGGTACTGGGCTCAGTTGGGTGCTCGTACCTGGGGTACAATGCCTTTAGTTAGAGGCCGTCATTAATAGCAATGCGCTTCCTCTCTCCCTGTAGTTACAGTTACAGACCACTCCTGCCAGAGACCGCACACAGCAGAGATCAATATAGGATGAGTAAGGCCAAGCTGTAATGCAAATCCAACCCTACAGAGCGTGTTGTTGTGCAAGATTTGTCCAGGCCTCACTTATACATAAAGTAGCTGCAATGTGACACAGGATTTATAGATGTTTTATATTTGAGTCTGTGTCTGATTACGTTGTTGCTATGCCATACTAGACACTTCTTTTTACAGGTGTTACTGCTTTTAACATGACTTATTGGTGAAAACAGAGGCATTAGAAAGGAAGGTGTGTATTTGTTACAATAAAAAGCAAATAACAAAAGGAAGCTTGTGTCTATAAAAATGTGGCATATTCAGGTATCACAGACCTCATTGTTTAATGGTTATCATAAGATAATCCTTTAATAGTCCCACCATGGGGAAATTCTGTGTGTTACAGCAGCATGCCTGCTGGGGGAGTAGCATAGCAGCCAGGGATAGACTTGACAAGCTGATTAGAAGGGACAGCCCCCTGGACCCAGTCCAGGTGTTGGGTGACAGAAGGACACTGTCTGTGGTGAGCTCCATACTGGAGGACAACTCCCATCCCATGTATGAGACAGTGACAGCACTGGGCAGTACTGTCAGTGACCGACTGCTTCACCCCACGTGTGAGAAGGAGCACTATCAGAAGTCTTTCCTCCTCACTGCAGTTAGGCTATACAATCAACACCAGGCTAAACGAAGATCACTCCGCACAGAGAACTAAATGATCCTTAAGTCTTTCTTTTCTTTTTAATTGTTATGACTCCTAGTATCTTTTTCTATCTGCTAGTCTGAGCTTGTATGTGTTCTTACTTGTAATATATTACTGTATTATCATGTAATAAGAACCCCAAATATTATGTGCCAGCAGCAGATTTTTTGGCATATTGACCACCTGTATTCTAAATGATGTCTTGCCTTGGGTCAATAGAGGAACTAGCATGGGATACGCCATAATGGGCAATACGCTTTTATTTATAAACGTACACTACAGCTAGTTGTGTTGTCTCCATTGTGGTTTCTGACCATCTGTCAGTATGTACCAAACAGATATTTTCACACACTCCAAGATAAAAGGAAGCTTCACAATTGGGAATGGCCAGAGAGAAATGGTAAATGCTCTTCATATCATCAATTATTTACTCTGACATTTATGATAAATCAGTGCTAATGAATTTTAATGAAATGTTTTTTTCATGTCTTTGCTTTCTAAACAAGGGTCTGCACTAAAAACCATCAAATTGACACATCTGAATCTTTGTGAAATGGTCTTTTAGCCACTTGTTTCTATCACTGATTCCTAAAGGGGCATGCAAGAGAAAAGACAAAGAGAAAAATACCAGCTAAATATGTTGCACAGTCGAGAAAAAATAACTTGTTCAGCAGAAATCAACGATACTTGTGAAACCTGCATTGCGTAGGTTCTGATGGAAAAGCCAAAAATGAACCAACGCAAGAAAGAGGAACTAACATTCATGAGAAAATTGGTGCCAGGAAATACAATAGGAAGTTTACTGGATTTCAAAGCATTGTCCCTGTTTGTAGAGGAGCAGACAAAGCAAAGCGAAACTATGTATGATGTATATTATCCTTCTATATAAAACATCACACTGTTATATATACCAAAATATTAATAAGACATACACATAACGTGGAGCCGGTCTATTTTACATATAAAACTATTTAAGTTGATCACAGACACAAGGTAACTGTGTGAAAGGTTTACATAAGGTTCTGGTCAGTTTGTTAGTTAAAGGTGAACTAAAAAAGAAGGGGCTTAAACAGATCCCATCATTGGATATGGTGGATATGATTTCTTTGGTATGCAAATGAGTTCTCTCGCAGCAATGGGGGTGGTCCTTGGCACTCAAACAACACTGGGGGCGTCCCCAATGCTGCGAGAGAGCTCTCCAGCGACGCCTCTATCTTCTTCTGGAATGCCCTCTCCCTGTGTCTTTTTCCGTCCTGAGTTTCATTCTTCTAGGCCTCGGGCAGAGCCGACTGCGCATGCCCGGGCCACAAGAAAATGGCCGCTGACACCAGCTTACTGTGTCAGCGGCCATAAGAAAATGCCCTGAAAAAGATAGAGGCGTTGCTGGAGAGTTCTCTCGGAGCATTGGGGATGCCCCCAGTGCTGTTTGAGCGCTGGGGATCGCCTCCAGTACTGCGAGAGAACTCATTTGCATACCAAAGAAAACGCGGATTTCTATCAAACGGCGGCAGGAAGAAGACATCTAAAGGTGGGAGAATAGCCTTACTCAAGGCTATTCCTACGTGTTAGTCAGAAAAAAGGGTATCCAATGATAGGATCCCTTTAAAAAGAACATGTCACCATGAAAATGAAGGCTAATCTGCAGGCAGTATGTTACAGATTGTTATATAGTTTTGTGGGAATACCACAATATAACTTGCCATTTATGTCTCTATTCTTTCTATGAATAGAAGGAGTCCAGGAGTCCAGTGGGTGGTGCTAATAATGAAGGACAGCCTCCAGTCTACGATTGTATATATATGGACAGCTGTCAATCACTGTTACAACCTCCCACCAGAGCAGAGAGATAAAATGAATCAATGACTGGTAATTTGTCCAATCCCTATTTCCCAAAATCTTTTTATATATATTTGAAGCATCAATATTAAACCTAAGAAAGTTACATTACACTATAAATAGAGCAGTAAAGGCCATATAAGAATAGAAATAATAAACTCTTTGTATGCATTTTAATGATATTACTATATCTTGTAATAGACATAGGTATAACTATTACACCTAGACAGCATAAAGAAGATTTTTAAATCTTTACAACTGATTCTAAACTATTTACGCACAAACTTGGTGAATTTGGTGAAAAATCTCCTATTTCACAGCGCTGACACCGGCGTATCACATCTGAAAGTCCTATTCTCTATGATGTGAGAGCAGCACATGGCACAACTATTGTGTTGAATCTAGAAGAACTGCATTCATCAAACCCCATTAGGTCTCAGCCATCTTGCCTGTAACCACCATTCATGTCAATAGGATTTACAACCACATTAACACGTAACCAAGGTTGATGAATCTCTCCCACTGGAAAAGCATGCCATTTTCAAAGTTGGCTGTGGTTTCCTTTTGCAATGGAAGGAGAGTTTCTATTATGGCTTGATTTATGAGCCATCTGATATACTGGCACTAAAAGGATTACGTTTTTGTAACTCTTCATAAAAAAAAGAAAGGGCAGGTTGGGAAACACTCCGAGAATTTCACCTGCAGAACACATTGTGTTGTGAGGAATATAAAAAGGCGGCAAAGTCAGAAAGACTACATCTCCAGTATATCTGCCAGACTATTTGACACAGTGCCAGAGCGGAGTAAACCCTAATCCTCCATTTAATCTAAGATGAGGTCTGCTTTCAGTAGGATTCAACAGATAATAGAGAAGTAGGAAGCAAACTTGGCAGCTCACATACTTGGCAGAGAAACAGTGTCTTCAGTTGACCCATATTACGAAAAAAGGGCTGGCAAAACATTAGTGAGCCGCCACTAAAAGCAGGCAGGCAGGCTGAGGTTTTATATGAAAATAACCTATAGAAATCATTGTTTTTCATCTATCCGACATCATTGCATTTCATTTGTTTGACGTAGCTTTAAAGGGATTCTACTACTAAACCAACATTTTTTCTAATTACCACATTGGAATAGCCTTAAGAAAGGCTATTCGTCTCTTACCTTTAGATGTGGTCTCTGCGGTGCCGTCTCTTAGAAATACCGGTTTTAATCGGTATGCAAATTAGTTCTCCGCAGCAAACAGGGCGGGCCCCAGCGCTCAAACGACGATGGGAGCGTCCCCACTGCTGCCCGAGAGCTCTTTCCAGCGACACCTCCATCTTCAGCTGCAACCTCGCCTCTTCTGTCGCTCGTCTATCGGTCCAACTTCCGACACCTGTGCAGTACGCTCCTGTATTGAACTACAAGAGCAAGAACGGCCTCCCAAGAATGGCCACCGGCCATCTTGCTCTTGTAGTTCAATGCAGGAACGTACTGCACAGGCATCGGAAGTTGGACCAAGACGAAAGACAGAAGAGGCGAGGTTGCAGCTGAAGATGGAGGCGTCGCTGGAAAGAGCTCTCGGGCAGCAGTGGGGATGCTCCCATCGCCGTTTGAGCGCTGGGTCCCACCCTCATTGCTGCGGAGAACTCATTTGCATACCGGTTAAAACCAGTATTTCTAAGGAATGGCACCGTGGAGACCATGTCTAAAGGTAAGAGACGAATAGCCTTTCTTAAGGCGATTCCGACGTGGTAATTAGAAAAAATGTTGCTTTAGTGGGAGAATCCCTTTAAGAAGCCACGATGTCCAGCTTCTAGAAAAATTATTGTGCGTTATATATCTGTCACTTGTGTACTTCGAATGAAGTAAAAAGCTTTACAAACATCATCTGGTGATTCCATTATTTTTTGCCAAGGTTTATAACACTGCAACCACAACATATAAGAACATATTGGAGCCTGGCAATTCTAACCTAAATCCAAAAACATGATTAATTGAACAATTTACCTCAATTATGACTAATGACGGATTATTTTACATGTCACGCCATTGAATTTTGGTTTTGCAATCCTGACTGGATAACGTACAGTGACATAGCCTTTAACCAATGGCAGTGTGACATAGGATGGAATGGATACAGAATAATTAAAATAATCAACGTGAGCAAATTCACTGAAGTAATTGAGGCAATTTTCATGATTAAGGCTAAGTTCACATCTGCACTGAGGACATTTCAGTATAAAAATGGCAGAAACCTAGCAGACCCCATTACAGCCTATGGGATTCATGGGTAACTGCTCTTTTAGCAGACAGGTTTTCCAACATTTGGGTCCCCCGAAGGACCTCAACGATGGAGAGCCTAGGGCAAGTGTGAACCTAGCCTAATTTGTGTTTCTTCCTCTTCTATGGTCCCTGTGTGGTGCCCTCTCTTGTAGCTTTGGCCTATGGCATGTTTAACTATGTTATCTCAATGGTCTCCCACTAATGGTGCGCGCTATATGCCTGTACGCTTTAAGTATATTATACTGTATATACCACTTCAGTACTGACAGTATTCTGTGCTATATTGTGTTTGATCATTAGGTAGTTGTACTTTACATGTAAATGATGTATTTACACCGATGATTACTTCTAGTTATATATTGTGCCAATATTGCTACAATTACAGCATCATATATTGCATTGGGGGGGTAAATGTGATTTATCTATGTGAGTAGAATTTTTTTAGTTATAAATTTCGGCACCTAGCCAGAATTCATAACTACTATTATAGTTATTAGGGCCTAGCTGGTGTCTAATCACTTGCCCATTGTAGATTAAGGCCCCATGCAGCGATCTGCTGCAAAAAAAACCTCGGACTTACGGACAGTTTGCATTTCATGCTTATGACCAGCCCGAGTATTTGTATTTGTGTTTCCCACCTCAGAAAAAATTGCTGTGTTTTGCAGTACCAGCAAGCTGAATGAGATTCTGCTAATTCCACTTATACAAAGTGGAAGAGCTGTGGTTTCAAAAACACACCTGTTTTTGAGAAACGCAGCATGTCAATTATACCTCACGTTTTCCCTATAGGTTTAAAGGCTAATGCCCCCACGTTGCGGAAATGCAGCTTTTTTTGTTGCAGATTTTGTTGCGTTTTTTTTTTTTTTTTAGTCAAATCCAAGAGTGAATTGAGCAGAGAGTAGAAGTCTGACTCCCTTCTATATATTTCCCATTCTTTTCGACGTCATTCTTGGCTTTGGCTAAAATAGCTGTGTTCCGCAAAGTGGGGCCTTAGCCTAAAGGCAGATAAGCCACCTTCAAATGGTCTGTGAATGACTTACTTTCTATTGAGAACACATGTATGCTGGTCTGAGCATGCATGTGTTTGGGAAATCAGAGGTATAGAGTAGATGTCACCAACTATCTAAATGTTATGGTCAGCTTACGCAGTAAAATTCCAATTCTCGGCTATAGTCGTCTCCACCATCTGTTCAAACACAGATGCATTATGGCACTCTCCGACATCTGTGCACAATGAACACTTTGCAGTGTGTAAGCTAACACAACAACGTCCAGGCTGATATACAACTTGTCATTCCTTCCATATATACCAAAGCCATTGACAGAGTAGTCAAACCGTCTATCAGATTGAGCCTTATTAATGCATAACAGGGAAGAATACTAACGTCTCATTATGATCTTCTCATGCTAAATACATTGTGAAACCCTCAGGTCTTTGAGTCATGACTGTAACTGAGATTGTCACTACGCTGTCAGCTGCTGTATGGCAGGCATGGTATGATTTATAGGAGACGAGTACCTAATAAGAATATATTATCATCTGCAGCAACACTTTGCTATGTTCCTAATATAACAAGTATCCTAGGTTTAATACATAAGACATCTAACTGTACATATACATGTTTTATTGCAACCTTTACAATATGTATAATACTGGGACTCTGTTCAAGCGATGCTTGGTACCTCCGTTGCAAATTCCTTATTTTTTAATAGGAAAAATAGTACTTTAGGATACTTCTTACATATCATTATTATCTGTATACAAAAAAAACTTCTTGCCATTCCAGGTTACGGTGACAATTGAATTGTTACTTTCATTAAATGTTTCACTAGAGTAAAGGAGTGTTGTGTAACTATCTTTGTAGCGCTATGCAAGAGTAACCTTCCGTTCATTTCCTTTATCTTGCCCAACACAATGTATAAAATGCTCAACACAAAATACAATAGAGGTAAAGTGCTTGAAGGAAGGCTGTAGTAAATGGCAGATTATTATCCACTTATTATAGAAGAGAGTCCCCAGTGTATTTTATTGTACTCTTTTCAGTAAGGAATGTACGTGTGTGTTTTTGTTTTTTTAAAGAAACCCCAAAGCCCCATCCCTAAGCTGTTTGCCAGCTGAAAGTAGATCGGATCAAAAGCAAACTGAGTTTGGCCATATACAATAGAGTCTGGTATTTGACTGACTATTCAATGCCTATAGGGTCAGGCAATCATCTGATATTGGGAGAAAAGTCCTTTTAAGGCTAGTTCACACGTGGGCAAAGGGGAGGTTTTTGACAGCGGAATTCGCTTCAAAAACCTCTCCTTTAACATGGTGGTCTATGTAGACCACTAGCTTTTTTTTTCCTCCTAGCGTTTTCCGCCTGAAGAAGCGACATGACCTTTCTTCAGGCGGAAAACGCCTGAAGAATTGCATAGAAGTGAATGGGAGGCGAAAACCTCGCGGTAAAAAACCGCGCGGTTTTTTGCACACAAAACCGCGCGGTTTTTTGCAAAAAACCGCGCGATTTTCGCCTGCAGTTTCTATAGCACATATAGGAAAAAAAAACCCTAGCGAAAACCGCTAGCGAAAACCGCGTCAAAAACCGCGTGGAATGCAAAAAACAGCGTCAAAAAAACTCCTCGAGGTTTTTTACCTCGCACAAATAAGCTAGGCGGTTTTCACGTGTGAACTGACCCTTAGAGGAGCTTTCCTACTAAGGGCAACAAATACTCTTGGTAGATCCGAGCATGCATGTTTATAGGGAAGTCCATAGGTAGAGATCTTGAATATGATTGGATTCAAAGAGGTTGACCAGGAATTAAAAATGTATTGCCTATCCTTAGGATAGGCCATGAATAGCTGATCAGTGAGGGGAGGGGGGGCAACAAATGATCCCCACATGGATAAGCTCTACAGGGCCACTTCAGTACAGCTGTAGAACTGCCACCCAACCACTAGGCAGTGACTGGAGCTAGCTGCTTCTGGCACCATGTTGTGTATCGTAGCAGAAGTGGCGCTGTGGAGCTGATCTATGCAGTGCCAAGAGGTGGCCCCCACACTAATTCCTGGACAATCCTTTTAGGCCCGGTTCACACGGGGTATTTTGGACTGGAACCTGAGGCGGAGGCCACCTCAAGTCCTGATTCAAAATACGGGTAGCACTGTACTGCACTGGCATCCAGTTGCACACTCTGCTCCAGATAAGGCCCAAATGAATGGGCCTAGTTGGGAGGGAGGTGTCTTCAGGCGGATATCGTGAGACGACTCCACCTCAGGAATGAGCATGACTGTTCTTTTTTCCCGGAGCCAGAACAAACGGCTCTCGGAAAAAAAGAACTGACCAGCTCCCATTGATTTCAATGGGAGACGTCTTTTTGGTCAGGATTTTGAGGCGGATACAGTGTGTGAACTCAGCCTTAATATGGCTATACATTGAACATAGGTGTCGGCCGATTGCTGTTCACCTGAAGCCCCAATACACATGAAAACGAGGCTGATCAGTGATAAATTTTAAGTGAGGAGGAAATAAAGCGCTACCCGCCTGACTTATCAAGCGCAAATGAGCCCCAACTTCATCAGTCCATTAGGGAGCAATGTACTTTATGAGCAGACTACAGAAGGCAAAAACAGCACTCTACATTCTGCTAAAAGATTCCCATGTTTCTCCAACAATTTACATATATTAGACAACTGCTGAAGGTGGAATGAAATGTAAGGAGATAAAATTGAAGTTAGGGGGCGTTCACACTACCATCGGTGTCCAACAGGTAGTGTCCGCTCAAAATCTGGCACGGACATTAGGAGCGGACACTAGCTGTATCCGTGACACCTGTCATTTATTTAAATGGGCATCGGGTGCGTTCTTTTGCACTCCGTGCCCTTCCTTCCCTGTCCGCATGTAAAGATGTTCGACTTCTCAAGCGGAAAGAATAACTCTACATGTCGGGTTTTTCTGTCCGCTTGAGAAGTCAGACATCTTTACATGCGGACAGGGAAGGAAGGGCACGGAGTGCAAAAGAACGCACCCGATGCCCATTTAAATAAATGACAAGTGTCACGGACACAGCTAGTGTCCGCTCCTAATGTCCGTGCCAGATTTTGAGCGGACACTAGGAGCGGACACTACTAGAGATGAGCGAACAGTGTTCTATCGAACACATGTTCGATCGGATATCAGGGTGTTCGCCATGTTCGAATCGAATCGAACACCGCGTGGTAAAGTGCGCCAAAATTCGATTCCCCTCCCACCTTCCCTGGCGCCTTTTTTGCACCAATAACAGCGCAGGGGAGGTGGGACAGGAACTACGACACCGGGGGCATTGAAAAAAATTGGAAAAAGTCATTGGCTGCCGAAATCAGGTGACCTCCATTTTAGACGAATAGTGGATTTCAAATCCGGGTCATATGAGAATGTGAACTTTGTGACTATGAGACAGGGATAGCTGTACAGGCAGGGATAGCTAGGGATAACCTTTATTTAGGGGGGAATGTTATTAAAAATAACTTTTTGGGGCTCTATCGGGTGTGTAATTGTGATTTTTGTGAGATAAACTTTTTCCCATAGGGATGCATTGGCCAGCGCTGATTGGCCGAATTCCGTACTCTGGCCAATCAGTGCTGGCCAATGCATTCTATTAGCTTGATGAAGCAGAGTGTGCACAAGGGTTCAAGCGCACCCTCGGCTCTGATGTAGCAGAGCCGAGGCTGCACAAGGGTTCAAGCGCACCCTCGGCTCTGATGTAGGAGAGCCGAGGGTGCACTTGAACCCTTGTGCACCCTCAGCTCTGCTACATCAGAGCCGAGGGTGCGCTTGAACCCTTGTGCACACTCTGCTTCATCAAGCTAATAGAATGCATTGGCCAGCGCTGATTGGCCAATGTATTCTATTAGCCTGATGAAGTAGAGCTGAATGTGTGTGCTAAGCACACACATTCAGCTCTACTTCATCGGGCTAATAGAATGCATTGGCCAGCGCTGATTGGCCAGAGTACGGAACTCGACCAATCAGCGCTGGCTCTGCTGGAGGAGGCGGAGTCTAAGATCGCTCCACACCAGTCTCCATTCAGGTCCGACCTTAGACTCCGCCTCCTCCGGCAGAGCCAGCGCTGATTGGCCGAAGGCTGGCCAATGCATTCCTATGCGAATGCAGAGACTTAGCAGTGCTGAGTCAGTTTTGCTCAACTACACATCTGATGCACACTCGGCACTGCTACATCAGATGTAGCAATCTGATGTAGCAGAGCCGAGGGTGCACTAGAACCCCTGTGCAAACTCAGTTCACGCTAATAGAATGCATTGGCCAGCGCTGATTGGCCAATGCATTCTATTAGCCCGATGAAGTAGAGCTGAATGTGTGTGCTAAGCACACACATTCAGCACTGCTTCATCACACCAATACAATGCATTAGCCAGTGCTGATTGGCCAGAGTACGGAATTCGGCCAATCAGCGCTGGCCAATGAATTCTATTAGCCCGATGAAGTAGAGCTGAATGTGTGTGCTAAGCACACACATTCAGCACTGCTTCATCACGCCAATACAATGCATTAGCCAGTGCTGATTGGCCAGAGTACGGAATTCGGCCAATCAGCGCTGGCCAATGCATTCTATTAGCCCGATGAAGCAGTGCTGAAGCGGACCTGAATGGAGGCTGGTGTGGAGCGATCTTAGACTCCGCCTCCTCCAGCAGAGCCAGCGCTGATTGGCCGAATTCCGTACTCTGGCCAATCAGCACTGGCTAATGCATTGTATTGGCGTGATGAAGCAGTGCTGAATGTGTGTGCTTAGCACACACATTCAGCTCTACTTCATCGGGCTAATAGAATGCATTGGCCAATCAGCGCTGGCCAATGCATTCTATTAGCGTGAACTGAGTTTGCACAGGGGTTCTAGTGCACCCTCGGCTCTGCTGCATCAGATTGCTACATCTGATGTAGCAGTGCCGAGTGTGCATCAGATGTGTAGTTGAGCAAAACTGACTCAGCACTGCTAAGTCTCTGCATTCGCATAGGAATGCATTGGCCAGCCTTCGGCCAATCAGCGCTGGCTCTGCCAGAGGAGGCGGAGTCTAAGGTCGGACCTGAATGGAGACTGGTGTGGAGCGATCTTAGACTCCGCCTCCTCCAGCAGAGCCAGCGCTGATTGGTCGAGTTCCGTACTCTGGCCAATCAGCACTGGCCAATGCATTTCTATGGGGAAAAGTTAGCTTGCGAAAATCGCAAACTGACAGGGATTTCCATGAAATAAAGTGACTTTTATGCCCCCAGACATGCTTCCCCTGCTGTCCCAGTGTCATTCCAGGGTGTTGGTATCATTTCCTGGGGTGTCATAGTGGACTTGGTGACCCTCCAGACACGAATTTGGGTTTCCCCCTTAACGAGTTTATGTTCCCCATAGACTATAATGGGGTTCGAAACCCATTCGAACACTTGAACAGTGAGCGGCTGTTCGAATCGAATTTCGAACCTCGAACATTTTAGTGTTCGCTCATCTCTAGACACTACCTGTCGGAAACCGACGGTAGTGTGAATGCCCCCTTACGCTTTACATTAGATGCTTACACTGCTGTGTTGTCTGTATTACTGACTGTTGAATTTTTTACACCAATTCAGTGCCAAAAGTATTCATATGAATGCATATAGAAAGGAGTAGAAAATGTATTGCCAAACACAACTGTATCACTCGTGCAACATTTGATGTTGGAATTTGTAAAAATTCACTTTATATTTTCAATTACCTATTCATATTTATGCAAATGGATAAAAACGTATTCACCAGATCCAAAGGGGATAAGTTACCAGTCCCATAAAATTATTTCCATCACCAATGCACCACTTCTCAAAAGAGTGTCAATTCTGAAAACACTGAAACCAATTCCAGCAGTCTTTGCCATGGCACATAACAAGCGTTATTCTTTCTGTAATGCCATACCAAACCAAACTGTAATTCCAAAGGTCAGGACACTCTTAATAGCAGCTTGATGAAATCTCTGCAGAGTCTCAGCACAAAACCCACATTTCTTTAAAAAAAAAAAAGAAAACATACATAGAAACATATTTTTCTGCTGCTTTGTCTTCACATATTGTGGCAAACCATGTAAGATCATAAGAAATAGTAGGAAATTGAAGTTTGTTTTTACCTTTATCTTATTCTCCTTAAGAATAAACCTGAGCTTTCTTCCTGAAATCAATAACCATGCCGCAATTTTTTAAAGACATTCTAGAACAAATTATTCTCCATAGACAACCTCTCCAGACGGACAGGTGATTTCTTACTCATTCATATCAAGGTCATATAATCTAGATATTTTAATGGGAGGATAATCTTGTGACAAGTCACGCATTACAAGGTGTAGAAGAAGAATAAAACATGACTCAAGAAGCATTCCTGACGATATCTCAAAATTTGACCTCTTTGATGCGGAAACGCATTGCAGTTTTGTTTTTCCCGCAGCTCTTTTCACAGAAAGTCCGCTGCGTTTTCCTCTTTCTGGTCTTGTTGTCTTTTTGCTCTCACACTTGACAAATTTGTCTTTCCGTTTAGGCTGAAGCCCCATATAGGGTTCTTGGAAAATTCAGCATGTCATATGGCATGATGGTTTCCGTATAGGTATAACTGAAGCAGAAAGTTTGCAGAGGAAATCCGTTCCTGCCGCTGTTTTTACTGCAGCACTTTTTGTCTGCAGCCCTCCACGTCAGGCCTTAGCCTTAAAGAGGTCCTTTCACCATCTGAGGCACATGCGATTTAATACACCGCTAGAAAGCAGACAGTGCGCTGAATTCAGCTTTCCCGTTCAGTGCTCCCAGTGAAGAGCTATTGGTGCCGGTACCGTAGCTCTTCACTGTCAGAAGGGCGTTTCTGACAGTCAATCAGGAACGCCCTTCCTCAGAGTAGTGTCTACAGTACTGTACTGTGTACCCCCCCAGTATTCATCCATAGATGAGTACTGGGGGGGGTGTCCTTACCGCTCTGCCTCATCGCTGGGCGGTAAGCAGCGACCGCTCTCACAGTACAGTGTTATAGAAGCTGCTGTGAGGAAGGGCGTTCCTGACTGACTGTCACTCACAGTGAAGAGCTATCGGTGCCGGTACCAATAGCTCTTCACTGGGGGCACAGAATGGGAAAGCCAATAGTGCGCTGAAATAAGCGCACTGTCGGCTTTCTAGCGGTGTATTAACCGCATCTCCCTAGATGGTTAAAGGTCCTCTTTAATCTGTTCTGCTCTTTTAACAGTATTTAATTATATGCTTTACCGCATAGTCATGACCATAGGCAGCAATAGTCTGGAGCCAACTTGTTGAGGTCTATGGGAGAGTCCTCTAGGCATGCTCTCTATAGGGAGAGGGGCATCATCTATTAACAGCAATGTTTGCAATGATGGGTCAGTGGTATCAGTGTTATCACCTACTGTAATCCTGTGTGTGATGTAAATGAGGTGACTGCTGGCAAAGAAAACCTTTTCAGAATTGGCAAGGGGCCAGAGTGAAAATTGTTGGATTTAATACTTTTCAAAAAAATAAAGGTACTGGCATAAAAAAAATTATATAAAAAAAAGAAATCTAAAATTCTTAATAAATGTTTCACATATAAAGTTTTTTTTTTTAAAAAAAGGTCCTTTTCTGGTGAGACATTCCCTTTAAAATAATTGTTTACCAAGACTTGCAGCAGTAAAGAAATGAGATCACTGCTATGGGAAAGCCATTGAACTTTCTATGCATTTACACTTAATGGCCGTTCAGAGGGACTTGCTGAGTGTGCAGAGCAGGATGTGAGTGTCTGCACTCAGTTGTGCACTCGAATGACCTCCATTGTATGTTAACAATGCACGGCTCCTATCTGGCGTGTCATGTGATTTCAGCAAACTGCAAAAAGAAGTGCAATAACACAAAAGACAAAAAGGAGTAAAGAAAACAACCCACACTGCTCCATATTTAACAAATGTATCTAAATTTGGAGAGTGAAATAAGGTTTTTGGCACCGCAACACGTTTCCACTTTCTCAAAACAGGCGATTTACAATTGGAAAAAGGAAAACACATGGCTTCATTCTAAAAACAGAACCAAAACCACATGGCACATCAATTGGACATCCAAGTTTATTTTTGACTTCTTGGAGATCCTACACTTTTTCTGTAGCCAAGTAATAATACGCTGTAATCCTCGTGTTTTATAATGTATACTGCGTGGCTAAAAAGAAAAAAAAGTTCAGAAATAAAAAAAAACTGTATAAAATGACTATTCATGAGGGAACAATATTACTTTATGTATATGTATAGTGAGCCATTTTTGTAAAATGAATTGACTTTGCTCATTACGAGTGTCTTGGAAGTACAGACCCCCATTGTACTGTACTTGTGTTTGTTTTCCTATAGTCAGGCAATTGGGAATTCGCAAACAGAATAGAGTGTGTGCCCATACGTGTAACAATGTGCGGTCCTGTTCTGCCTAGTTTGACTATATAAGAAGTAATATGAGAATGGCTGAGGTGGTGAGCAGACCAATATAGGGCCAGCAACCTCAACGGGAGTCATTTGCCAAGACACATTTAGAACAAGCGATGAAAAAAAGGGATTTTTTTATGCAGTGTTTAGAGTGTATTTTCATATCACGTGGGGAGTCTGGATTTGGTCAGACACCAGATGAAACCAAACTAATATTCTTGTTAACTGAGGTTACACATAAGTATGAGCGGCCACTGTGTGAGGTCTCTGCGTTCAGAGGAAACTGAGATGATATTGTACTAAGAACACCCATATGATGAGCTCAGATATTACCGGTAGTATGTATCTCTATGTCCAGCTTAAATGTCCTGTTCATGGTGGCAATTTATCAAGGAGCCAAGAAGGCAGTTTATTGGGGGGGGGAATGACAACTACAATAATATATGATCAGATAAATAACTGCTAAATCTGCATAAATGAATAGATTTTAAAAATCTCTAGATTTTCCAAAAAAGATGACCCCTACAGAGTCACTATAGCTTCTATAGCAGCCGTGACAACGTCTTAGCCCATTACTTAATGAACCCAAGTGATCTGACACAGAAAGGATATCTGTAGCGGAATTTTGTGATTCTCTTAAAGAGAATGTTGACACTATGTTCGGGTTCGGGGGGTCCGCTTGGGGACCACGATGGGTTGTCGCTTTTTTGGTGCGGGACGCCCCGTGGGGCCTTAGCCTCAAGGTGTAATTGAAGCAGAAAGTCCACAGAGGAAACCTCTGTGCAAAGCGCTGCGGGAAGAACCACGATGTGTTGCCGCCGTGGTTTTTCCCACAGTGCTTTTTTGCTGCAGGATGCTACGTGGAGCCTTAACCCAAATCGTGGGGCATTACACTAAAATCAGTAACATTAGATAACTGATGGTTGAACAATTGTTTGGCCGGCAGCTACTATCCCCTTAACCGTGCATTGGGCTCAGCCGAGTCATGAGTGTACTGAGTTAGAGAGGGGAAGAAGCCTCTGCCAGACCCATCTTGCGGCGGCTTGTTTCTAAGGAACTACAGGATCGATCAGTTCTTTTAAAGGGAACCTGTCAGAAGTTTCATGTCATCCGAACCAGTAAAAGCAAAACATACCGATGGGTCCAGGCTATGCTCCAAATTTATTAAGGGTTTTAGATAGTTTGAACCTCACTAAACACTTTTTTTTATAAAGACTATAAAAAAGAGGAGTTCGCTTAGTAGATTCAATGACTTATTAAGGACATGCAACAGTTTTTGGTGCTAAAAAATGCTGTAATGAAACCCATAAGGAAAAGTGTCAAACTCATAGCAAGAGGTGCCAAATCCTATCACAGAGTGCATCTTCAGAGTGAGTCCATGTAAGCTCATGAAGTAAATCTGCCCCCCCCCCCATGTCCCATTAGTGAGCTAGTCAGAGAAAAAGTGCCACAACAGAACGCGATATTGTACACCATATTCTACTTACAAACATTAGTAAATCTGCCCCTATGGTTTATCTGAAGTGTCACAACATTTCGTAATAGATGTTTTGTGCAGTTTTCTGTGATGTGGCTCACAAATTACATCACCACAATATTGCTAGTTTTGGCCACTAGACCAGCAGTCAGGCTAGGACTCATGGCTGTAAATTTCAGGCTAAACTAAATGAGGCCTACGACTGTATGAGGTGAGACTATAAACTGGTTAGTCTACAGCTGCACTGTAACGCCACCATTTGGCCATGGCGGAAACGCTGTGGTAAAAAACGTGCGTTCTACAGTCCCTGCAAATTGAATCGGATTCTAGCGAATCCCATCCACACATTGCAAAAAAAATACAAGCAGTGGTTTTTGAAATCGCAACATGTCAATTATACCTACAGAAACGCCAGCAGTTTCCCTAAAGCTATAAATGGAAACACAAAGTCCACAAAGGAAACCTCTATGGACTTTTTGTGAAATGTGCTGCAGGACAAACCACGATGTGTTGCAGTTTTTACCACAATGCTTTTTTTTGCTGCAGCCCGTTATGTGGGGCCTTCAGAAGTTGTACTATAATGGTAAGCCTTTAAAGGGATACTTCTATAGACAGCTTATGTGCTATCCACACAAAAAGAAGCAAGTGTCTGATTTGTGGGGGATCAACTAATGGGACTTCCACTGATCACAAAAACAGGGGTCCCTGCACAGTCTGCCTGGGGCAGCAGCCACTTCATTCAGCTCTATGGGGATCTATTAGTCTAGCATAGCATTTAGCTATCTCCAGCAGTCCCACAGCATTGAAAGGAAGTGAGGTGTTCGTGCACAACCATTGCTCTATTCAGATGAGGGTACAAAGGACCCACTTTCTTGCGATCAGTGGGGAGTTCCGGTTCTTGTCTTTGAAGGTACACTGTAGGGAGAAGCAGTAGTGTTTCGGTTAGATTTCCTATTCCTTTTGAAACCACTGTTGGCATTGGCTTGAAAATCCTAAGATAAATCTGCAACAAAAAAGACCTTTTTCTGCAATGTGGGGCTTCAGCTTTAGGAGGACCCCACGTTGTGGAAATGCTGATTTTTTATTTTTTTTGTTGCTAATTTTGTTGGATTTTCTTGAGCCAAACCTAGTAGTGGCTACAGAAGGAATGGTAAATATCTAGGACGATCTTATACTTTACCCTTCTGCTCAATCCATTCCTAACTAGGGCTAAAAAAAAACGTATGCAAAATCTGCATAAAAAAGCAGCTTTTCTGCAAGGTGGGGCCTTGGTCTTAATGTTAAAGTCCAGCCTACATGGCTTATCCACATAGCAAATAATGAAGCTACATAAGATACTATAAAGACAAGGCCCCACGTTGCAGAAATGTAGCTTTTTTTTGTTGTAGGTTTTATTGTGTTTTTTTGAGCCAAAGCCAGGAGTGGATTGAACAGAAGGGAGAAGTACTAGAACTTCATATATATGTCACAATCCTTTTGTAGCCATTCATGGCTTTGGCGCAAAAAAAAAAAAACAGAGCAAAATCTGCAACAAAAAAAGCTGCATTTCCGCAATGTGGGGCCTTGGCCTTAGTCTGCATCAGGTCTTGTTGTAGCCGGGGTATGATGAACCCATGATCAGGGCTCCAGGAACCCCACAATTCAAGGTAAGCCCATAGGGAAACACAGCACCAGGTAGTTCTTATAAAACTTAGGCAAGAAAAGTTAATGTAACTGTAATGCCAAGTGTAGTGTGATGCATGGCAATGTACAACTCCATTGAGGAGAAGCCCTTTCACAGGAAAAATATGTATCTTGTGAACAATGCCATAAAGAAACGCAGTGTACCGTATTTTTCGGACTATAAGACGCACTTTTTTTTCCCAAAAAATTTTTGGGGAAAACAAGGGTGCGTCTTATAGTCTGAATGTGACCGCAATACAGACCCGGCATCCGCTGTAATAGAAAGGCGGGTGCCAGGGAGGGTTAGGTGCATGTGCCGGGGCCTGCGACATCGCTACGCTACTGCCCTGCAGGAAGCCAACAGCAGCAAGAGCGATGCTACTATTCCAGGGGGGGAAGCAGAGGTGCGTATTATAGTCCAGTGCGTCTTATAGTCCGAAAAATACGGTAATTCCAGTGTCAGTGCTGCCATCTGTGAGGGCAGGTACAGGCAAGCAGATACACAGCTTAGTACAAAGAAGCTGGGCACAAGCCATCTACCTCATTGACCATCTTGTGCCATATTTGTTCAATAAAAAAAAAAAAAAAGTGTGTGAAGAATCGCATGAGATCCTCCAGTGCAGACACGTGTTTGTGCTGCAGTATTGGCTATACATGAGTCAGGTATTGTGCTGCACACGTCACATGGTCAGCTACCTGTCCTCCAGCACCAGGCTGCCTGCTAGGAGCCTGCACACACCGCCTAGTCTGCAATCCGTTAGTCATGTCTGTTGCTGGCCAGAGGAGCAGGCTGCCCTGCACAGGGCGAGGTCGTGTGACTGGAGGGGGGAGGGGATATTGTCTGATGCCTGGGATGGGCGTGCCCGAAAGGCGGGGTGTGTCACAGGTGGGCGTGGCGGCTGCAGGGGGCGTGTATCGTATAACAAAGAACCCGTCAGGCTTGTAGTGTCCTGTTATGTGGTCACCTGCGGGTTATGTGCCGCACATAGCACCTGGCGCAGCGCAGTGGTGCAGGCTTAGGGCACCTTACACCCGGGGCGGCTGCCTGCGCACGCACTGCCCAGAGGTCATCTGAGGTGCTGGGCTTCTGTGACTGGGACACGCTCCTCCCAATTCTCTGCCTCAGCTCCACGCTTCATGTCATGCTAAGTTATTACACTAGCAGAGCTGCTGCCCGTGTGGCCAGGCACCATATACACGTACACACCAGCAGCCCGAGGGGACTGCTGCAGGCTACACCCACCCAGAGCTGCCCCTACCCCAGTACGTGCCCCCTCTCTCCTCAGCACATGTGCCATCACCTAAGTACCCCTCATGTCATGTGTCAGCCGGGGCCACCTGGCAGAGGGCACTGACCTGTGTGTGTCCTCAGATGAGCCTTCAGATGGGAAGACTTGCCATAGACTTTCTCACAGCCCGGGTAGGGACACTTGTGCTTCTTAAGGGGTGACTCGGGGTCACCTCTGCTTTTCCCACGTCTGGCTCTTTGTCTGACGCTTGGCCCTGGCAGGAGGGGAGGTGTGCCCGCCCTGTCTGCACGTTTACCGGCCACAGTGCCCCCCTCATCCCCGGCTGGCACCTCCACGCTTTCCTTCCCCTCCTCCTCCTGCACATGTTCGGGGACTTGCTGGTTGAAATCCGCCAGGATCCTGGCCACCACGAACAGGGACGCGTTCTCTCTGCCAGCCTTGTCTTCTGTCGGGGCAGTGGCTGCGGGCGCCGGGACATCACTCTTGTGGCCGGTGCTGTGGACGATGGCCCGGCTGGACATGGACACCAGGCACTCCGCCGCGAAGTGATCCACATAGGCCAGCGTGGACATGTTCCTGTGCAGGATTCCTTCACGTCTCAGCGGCGGCTCGGGGAAGCCTCGATCATCTAGAGAGCAAGCTCTGTGGCTGACACTTGGTCCATACAGATCACGCCCAAGTTGCATAGAGAACTAGATCCATGTGAGTGGCGGGAGGAGGGGAGGGCTCCTGACACTGACAGCTCTTCATAGATCCTGAGAGATCCCTGGGATCTACATGTCATGGAGGTGCCCGCTCTGTGGTTCTGATCACCGCACTAGGAGCCGCTCAATGTGTCTCAGTCCCACGTGGGGGCGTGGCCTGTAGAAACATCTGTGAGTGACGTCACTGAGAAGCCACATCCTGGGCTGATCGCTCTTCTTGAGAAGTCTTCATCCTTGACTCCTCAGGCAGCAGAGAGCTGCTCCACCATTGGGTCCTGGCATCATCCTGGGCCAATCATAGACTTGTTTATACCCATCCCATTGGTCCTTCAATTGTTGCAAGTTGGAAAATGTAGGCAACATGAGAAGGGACAGCAGTAGCTTGAAGCCCCATCATCATCATCAGCTTCATCATTTGTGCAGCCCTGACAATGAGCACAAATCCCTGCCAGGAAGATTTCACACTCCTTATTCTCCCTGACAATAGATTACTGGGGGGCTCCACACAATCCCACTGGTGGGTTTAACAGTTCTACTTAATGGGATCAGGTCAGGGATCACTCAGGATAATGGAGAAGCCTAGCAGATGTTCTTGGCAGAGCATTGTTCACCCTTATTATTTCTCCCAGATACAGGGGAGGGTCTCTGTGATAATATTTTACAGCAAGTTAGGAGTCTGTACCAAGTGTTGGCAGCCATTGCTGTTTTGTATCAGTTCAGTTCTCTATACGCCTGCTGCCTAAAGTCATGGGGGAGCGCTGTACACTAGCAACAACATGTACGTCTTATATCTCAGCTGTGCATGAAATACTCAGCTTGAGGAAAACTAATAAAATTAATATTTTGGGCACAAAGTAACAGGTGACAACTCTAATATTAATAATGTTCTCTCTCTTTATGTGTAACTTTTAAACGTAAAATAAACATCTGGGAAAAACTGAAGTTTAGACTTAGGCCTGGTTCATATCTGCGTTCGGTAATCCGCTCGAGGAGTCCGCATGGGGACCCCCAGAACACACTACAGAACGCATTGACAAGTGGTGAGCAGTGAAAGCACACAGACCCCATAGACTATAATGGGGTCCGTGTGTTTTCTGTTTGGTCTCTGCACGAGTTATGCAGACACAAAAGTAGATCATGAAGAAAGCACACGGACACCATTATAGTCTATGGGGTCCATGTGTTTTCATTGCTCACCACTTGTCAATGCATTCGGTAGTCCATTCAGGGGGTCCCCATGCAGACTCCCCTAACGGATTTCCGAATGCAGATGTTGACTATTATTGACTATAATGGGGTCTGCCGTGTGCCTGCCGTAAAGTGGCGGAGAAAGAAAGTTCTCTGTGCAGGACTTTTCTCTCTATCAACTTCCAGTTGTTTCTATGACAAAGTCACAGATGTGAACTTAGCTTATGATTGTCAATAATCTGAATAAATTTAAAGGGATCCTATCATTAAATCTCAATTTTTTCTGCCTACCACATTGGAATAGCCTTAAGAAAGGTTATTCGTCTCCTACCTTTAGATGTCTTCTCCGCGCCACCATTCTGTATATAATCAGGTTTTCGTCAGTATGCGAATGAGTTCTCTCGCAGCACTGGGGACGGGCCCCAGCACTCAAGCAGCACTGGGGGCGTCCCCAATACTGCGAGAGAACTCTCCAGTTCCGCCTCCATCTTCTTCAGGAATGGGTCTTCTTCACGTCTTCTTCCAGCAGTGGCTTCAAACTTCTTGGCCTTGGGCAGCCGACTGCGCATGCCTGTCGGCCACAAGAAAATGGCCGCTTACAATACTGTGTAAGTGGCCATTTTCTGGTGGCCGGCGGGCATGCGCAGTCGGCTTTGCCCTAGGCCCGATGCCTAGAAGTTTGAAGCCAACCCCGGAAGAAGACGCGAAGAAGACCCATTCCTGAAGAAGATGGAGGTGGCGCTGGAGAGTTCTCTCCCAGCATTGGGAACGCCTCCAGTGCTGTTTGAGTGCGCCCGCCCCCAGCGCTGCGAGAGAACTCATTTGCATACCGACGAAAACCGGATTATATACCAAACGACGCCGCGGAAAAGACATCTAAAGGTAGGAGAAGAATAGCCTTTCTTAGGCTAAGGCGCCACGGGCCGTAAACACAGTGATAAAGTGCTGTGGGAAGAACCGCTGCGTGATCGCATTGCGGTTCTTTCCGCAGCGCTTTGAAGAGAAAGTTCACAGAGTTTTCTCCTGCCTTTCTCTTCCCATTATATCTAGGGGAAAGCCGCCGGCATTTCCGTAGATATCATTGACATGCTGCAATTTTCAAAGCCGCAACGGCTTTGCAAATCGTAGCGTGTCTGCGTTCTTTTCCGCAAAGTGGTCATGGGATTCGCATGAATCCCATCCCCTTTGCTTGCACTGTAAAACGCCGGCGTCTCTGCTGCGGGCAAATCGCGGCGTTTGCGTTCCGTGGGGCCCTGGCCTTAAGTCTATTCCGATGTGGTAGGCAGAAAAAAAATGAGTTTTAATGATAGGATCCCTTTAAAGTGTTATGATGGTGTCAGATTTTGTGCTTCTTTACAGTTTTGCTCTTAGCCTCTATCGGGGCTTAGGTGTTATACACATAATTGGCATTTTCTAAGTCTGAAGCAGATGACTAAGGCCCCACATAGTGGAAATTTAGCATTTTTGGTTGCTGTGGAAATGCAAAGGAACAAATGATGCTTTTTGCAATACTAGCAAAGTGAATGAAATTTCATTATTCTCACCCACGAATTGTGGAAAATCAAGCTGCACAAGTGTCAGATCTTCACCAATCTTTTATTATATACCTATCCTAAGGATTGGCTCTGCTCTTGGCCAACCCCTTTAAGGGGATCATGATTAGTTATAAGAGCAATATACGGCTCATTCTACCACCCATCAAGTTGGGAGTTATGAAAAAAAGCAGAAGGCAGCTGTTCTATGTAGATTACATAATAACCACAGAGGTAAATAGGAGTTGCAGAAACAGTGTAGAGGCGTAAGCTACGCTGTTCCATAAATTCAAATGTTACGAAAACAGCGTATCCCACAGTGCCACATTGTTTTTATAACTTCCATTCACCTCTATGGTAGTTACAGAAACTGCTGAACATGGCTGTTCTGTGCTGTAGCTCCAGACCACTTTAGAGAGGTGGGGACATGGCGATTATCATCTCAGCCATTACTAGTATTCCAGTCTTGTTTTTTTACCGAAGGTTTAGTAAATACCCTCAAGCACCAGTTGTGACTGCAACCTCTACAAGCCCTGTAGCTAAGACTCTGCTGTCTAGTTAACCCTTGTCTTACAAGGTTAGATGTATAAACATTTCTGTTTCCTTGATTTAATAGCATTAGCTCTTGAATTAATTAAATACATAATTATACATAATTTTAACCCCTGCTAGACCATGTATTAGGTTTTACACCTAAGAGCTCATTTTCATACACACACACATATATTATATTCTCTTCATTTTCGTAAAAGGAAAGCACAGGCTTAAAACATAGTTTACAATCAGTTGTGCCCTTCTTTACCACAAAAGTAGAACAGTACATTAGTAATGTAGCCCTTAAAGCAACTAGAGAAAAGGGCTAGGACTGGTTGGCATGGTAACTGAGGGTTTACATTTAATCTGATTGGTGACTCCTAATGGCCCCTGATTGGGTTAAAGTTTGTATGGGAGGGGTTAGGAGGTCATATATATATGAGGTCACGTGGTTGGGCATCACCTTCTCTTCCGTACAGAACGTAACGAGAGGATCGAGCGCTTACCGTCATGGACATGGAGCGGCTCATTACAGACAGGCTCAGGGCTGAAGGCACTGGTTGGCTTGATGCCTTGGTACAAGTGGTGACCGGACGACAGCAGGAGGTGGATCGGCCCGCGGTGGGTGAAGATGGTGAGCGTGGCCCGTGCAGCGTTGGAGTTCCGGTGTCGCAGCCTTTGCCTGGGGATACCAGGAGGTCGAGGAGGGAAGCGAGGCCTCCGCGCCGGCTCAGTCCAAGTCCTCCTAGGTCGGGTAAGAGGACGTCGGTTAGGGCCGGTGGTTGCGGGAGGGGGGGGAGGGTGAGGTCAGCGTCGGCGTCTTTGGGAGGTCCGGGGGTCTGCGGTCGCGGGATCCGGCTCGGCCTGCTTCGGTTTCCTCAGCTGCGGCACATGTGGGTACTGTTTTTCAAACAGCTACTGGCGGGATTTCTCATGCGGCGCTTTCGCGCGCGCTCCACTCACCCTCCCATACTGTCTCTACTCACTCGGCGCTTGCTCCCCCCTCCTCTGGGTTTAACGCTTCAGATGCCGAAACGTTGCCGGCGACTGTGCAGGGTGCTGGTGCAGCCCCTGGTCCGGTGCGCGCACGGGTCGTGCCTGAGCAGGTGTCTGCACTTGCAAGTGTCATGGCAGGTACATTGAGTCCAGGTGGGGAGGTGGCCCCTCCCCCTTCAACACTGACTTTGCTGGCACGTGACGCTGTTCCCGTTTTTCCTGGGGTTGTTAGTGGCACACATATGAACCCACATTTTCTTGGGGCTCCCCCTTCTGGTTGTAGCGGGCCCTTAATTTCCCCGGTACAATTTTCCTCTCATTTTGTTCAGGCAGGGGGTGGGGGGGTTTCTGTACCGGCTACTGTGACGTCACACTCCTCAGCGGCTGGGCAGCCTATGATCGAGGGTCAATGCGGTGTTTCCCCTGGCGGTGCCGTGAGTTCTGTGGTTCCCCCTTCGTTGGTGCTGCCTCATCCTGGACCCGTGCTGGGCCCGCAGGGTCGGGAAGTGGGGAGAGGGAGGTCACATGCGAGGGATGCGCCCATTGCTATGTTACCTCATGTTTCTCGATGCCTTTCTGCTTCTGGATCATCTTCCTCCTCAGGTGCCCGTTCACGATCCCGCCGTCGTACCAGGGAAGATCGTCATCGTCGTGGCTACAGTGGTCGTCGGCGATCCAGGTCAGCGGCTAGTCGGCACTCGTCGAGGTCAAGCAGGTTTTCCCGTGCGGGATCGGTCAAACACGGAACTTCCCGTTCCCACCGTGATTCTTCCTTTTCTCCTAGAGGTTCTGTTTCTTCAAGGCACAGATCTCCGCTTGTCAAGACTCGTCGTGATTCCGGGAGGGATTCAGCCAGACGGGTTTCTCCGGGGGTGTCTCGCAGCCCTTCGGATCGCCGGGAGAAGCCAGGGCCGTCCGGGGTCCAGTTACCTGCCCATCCGCCATCACCTGCCTCTCCGCTGGCAGACGCAGGGACCAGGAGAGAAGGTGAGTGCTCCGCTTCTCTTGTATGGTCTGCCCTTCCCGCGCATAGCGCTCCAGACGATTTAGCTTCTGTGTTACGTAAAGTTGCTTGTCAGTTAGAGTCTCAGGGTGCTTCCGCTAGTTCGCTTGCCGCTCCGGGGGCTTCGCCCTCTGCGGCGGGTGTGCCGGCGGGTTTTACATTTAGGGATTCTATATTTTGCGGTGTGTCCCCTCTGGGTACTAGCGTCTCTGCTGAGGTGAGGGAGAAAATTTTGAAAGGCAATTACATAGACATTTGGTCTCTCCTTTCTTCCGACCATGTGACGGTGGATAAGGAGAGGTCATTTGAGCGGGGTGCCGACCGGAAACCGAAGGTTGCTAAAACTTTCGGTAACTGGCTGCAGGCATTCTCCATTTTGGCGTACATTTTGTGCCAGCAATCGCCTCACAAGGGTCCTGAGCTTTTTGTGTATCTAGACACAATATATAGCGCCCACAAGATGCACGGCGGTGCAGCTTGGTGGCGCTATGACGAGGAGTACCGGCGTCGGCTGGCTTTGACTCCTGCGATTGGCTGGGCCTCTAAGGCCGCAGATGTGTGGATCCAGTTGATCCTCTCACAGAAGGCTCAGCGGCCCTTTCAGGGTGGACCCGGGGCAGTCTCCCCGGGAACGGTTTCTCAAAAACCGACCGGTTCGTGCTGGCTCTACAATGAGGGCCACTGCCGGTTTTTTGCATCGTGTAAGTTCAGGCACGATTGCTCAATATGCGGCGGATCCCACCAGGCTATCCGCTGTTCCAAGAAAGGAAAACAGTCTGCTAGGGTGGGCTCCGCCGGTGGGTCTGAGAACGCCGGTGAGAGGGCAGGTCATCAGTCGGTGGTTAGACCTGTATCCCAAGAGACGGGAAGCAAAGCTTCTTCTTGAGGGTTTTCGTGTCGGTTTCGTTATTCCGTGCGCCCCATCGGTCTCATCGTTTTTATGTCCTAATTTAAAATCCGTGCAGGACAATTTGGATTTGGCTTGGGAGAAGGTGATGAAGGAGGTGGAGCTTGGCAGGATGGCGGGTCCGTTTCAGGAACCCCCCTTTTTGAATTTCAGGGTTTCCCCTTTGGGCTTAGTCCCTAAGAAGGAACCTGGCAAGTTCCGCCTCATCCATCATTTGTCCTTTCCAAAGGGTGAGTCGGTCAACGACGGGATTTCAAAAGAGGAGGCCGCAGTTCATTACGCGTCCTTTGATGGAGTGGTCGATTTGGTCAGGAGAGCGGGACCGGGCGCTCTGTTGGCCAAATCTGATATTGAAGCTGCTTTCCGTCTTTTGCCCATTCACCCTGACTGCTTTCATTTGTTAGGGTGTTCTCTGCGCGGTCTTTTCTTTTTTGATATGTGTTTGCCGATGGGTTGTTCTATTTCCTGTTTTTATTTTGAGTTATTTAGTTCATTTTTGGATTGGGCCCTGCGTTTTGAATCCGGTTATTCGTCAGTGATTCACTATCTTGACGATTTTCTTTTTGTTGGTCCTGCCGGTTCCCCTGTTTGTGAACTTTTACTTCATTCATTTACGGTTCTCATGGAGCGTTTCGGGGTCCCCCTGTCTGCGGAGAAGACGGTAGGTCCAGTGACATGTCTCTCTTTTCTGGGGATCGAAATTGATACGTCGACTATGGTCTTTCGGTTGCCTCCGGAGAAACTGGCTCGTTTGCTTGAAGTGGTGGAAGTTGTCTCTGGTTCCCGTAAGGTCACCCTTGACCAAATGCAGGTTCTCTTGGGGCTTCTGAATTTCGCCTGTCGGGTTATCCCCATGGGGAGGGCCTTTTGTCGCTGCCTGTCGCTTTCGACAAGGGGGGTTCAGTCCTCACATCATTTTATTCGGGTCACTAAATCCCTGAAGGCAGATTTGTTGGTTTGGCGTGAATTTCTTGTGTCTTTTAATGGTAGCAATATTTGTCAATCGGCTGTGTTGTCTAGTGAGGACTTGTCCTTGTTCACCGATGCGGCGGGGGGTGATGGTTTTGCCGCGGTTTTTGGTAATAGTTGGTGCAGAGGGTCCTGGCCTGACAGGTGGGTGGTGGCGGGTTTAGTTCGCAATCTGACACTGTTGGAATTATTTCCGATTGTGGTGGCAGTTGAAATTTGGGGACAGAGCTTCAGAGATAGCAGGATTTGCTCCTGGACGGATAACATGTCCGTGGTGCAGGCGATTAACGGGCAGTCGTCTTCATCGCTGGAGGTTTTGTCCTTGTTACGCCATCTAGTCCTGCGATGTCTTCAGGCTAATATTTGGTTTAGGGCTAGACATATTCCGGGTGTGGATAACGCTGTCGCTGACGCTCTGTCCCGCTCCCGATTTCAGGTTTTCCGGTCGTTGCATCCCACTGCCGATCTCGAGGGAACGATGTGCCCGAGCTACTTATGGGACCTGATAGACGTTGTTTGATTCCGCTTCTTCAAGGTTCAGTGTCTGCTGCTACATGGCGTTCTCACGCTAGATCCTGGGAGGAGTGGTTGTCCTACTCCGGCGGTTCTGTACCCGCAGAGGACGGTTGTCGGCTGAGCATCACGCTCGATTTTTTGTGTGGTCTACGTCACAGCGGGGTTTCAGCGGCTGTTGTCAAGAAGTCTTTGGCAGGGGTTGCATTCATGTTGAAGTTGTTTGGCTTGAGTGATGTGACGAAACATTTTGTGGTTTGCCAGGTAGTTAAAGGTTGGAAGAAAGAAGTGGTGTCCTGTGATAGACGGCGTCCGGTGTCCTTGTCTCTCCTGGACCGTTTGATGAGTGTCCTCTCCATTGTCTGTTCTTCCAATGATGAGGTTTTGTTGTTCCAGGTGGCCTTTTCTTTGGCTTTCTATGCGGCGCTTCGCATTGGCGAGCTTGTCCCAGCTAGTGCTACTGCATCTGAGGGGTTAGGTAAGGATGATGTGGTAGTGTTAGATTCGGGGGTCAGGGTTTGTATACGTAGGTCAAAAACCGATGTATATGGTCGGGGCACGTGGGTTTCTCTTAGGGCTATCGGGTCTTCGTCTTGTCCACATAGGGTGGTTACTGAGTATGTCAAGATACGGCCGGTTGGAGAACATTTTCTTTTGCATGCCTCGGGTGCTCCTTTGACGAAGTTCCAGTTCTCTTCTGTTTTTCGTTTATCCTTGGTCAACCTAGGTCTTAATCCTTCCGAATTTGCTTCACACTCTTTCAGGATTGGGGCGGCTACCGCAGCCGACGTTTTGGGTCTCGGTGTTGAGGGTGTTAAGCGTGTTGGGAGGTGGTCTTCGGAGGCCTATCGCTCTTATGTGAGACCTGATTTGTTGACATTGTAATTTTTTGTTCTTTTCTCTGGTTTTCGTTACCCCCCTTTTCTTTCTTTTCTTAGGCTCTCCGGTTACCGTTTGGATAGTCGGCCATTCATTCGTCTACTGGGCTGAGAGGAGGGCAGCGGTGCGACCTGGCGGACTCTCCTTGGGCACGTCGGGAACCGAGGTGCACTGGTTGGGGATCAGGGGTTTGCGGTGGATGGGTGTATTTCCGCAAGTGGCCAAGTTGAGCAGGTCAGTCTCTGGTACAGCGATTTTAGTTGTGCATGCTGGGGGCAACGACTTAGGGGCCACTAAGATGGGTGATTTGGTAGCATTGATACGGCAGGATTTCTCCCGTTTCCCCGATTTTTTCAGTAGAGTCATTTTGGTTTGGTCAGAGATTGTCCCTCGGAAAGTGTGGAAGGGGGCTCGTGATATGTGGGCGTTGGAGAGGTCTAGGCGGGTTGTTAACCATCGTGTCTCCAAGCATGTTAGGTCTTTGGGTGGGGTTTCGGTGAGACACACAGAACTTGAAGGTGATAATGGGGATCTATTGAGAGCAGATGGAGTTCACCTCAACCCCATTGGTACGGACATATTTCTGGCGGGGTTGCAGGAGGGGATTGAGAAGGCTATGGTTTTGGTGGGTGGGGTTGGTCGGCGACGTGTGTAGGTCTACAACGTCCCCTCCGTGGCGGAAGTTTCCATGCCCCAGAGATCAGATGGTCTACATGCCCGCCGTCGGAAGGCGGTCCGGCATTTCTGGCGAATAAGGCGGAAGTGAAGTCCAGGGCATGGAGTTTATTGGGTTATTTATTTGTTTGTTGTTTGTTAATTTAAATAAATTAAGCTGTGGCCAACCCCATTTCACCACACAAAGTCTAATGTCGTTATTAGGAGTCCGTTATGCTAAAGGGGTTTTGAAATAAGTCCTACCAGTCATGTAGCCCTTAAAGCAACTAGAGAAAAGGGCTAGGACTGGTTGGCATGGTAACTGAGGGTTTACATTTAATCTGATTGGTGACTCCTAATGGCCCCTGATTGGGTTAAAGTTTGTATGGGAGGGGTTAGGAGGTCATATATATATATGAGGTCACATGGTTGGGCATCACCTTCTCTTCCGTACAGAACGTAACGAGAGGATCTCCCTCCCACCCTGCCCTCACGGTGTTTTTGTTTTTGGTTTTAATGCTTTGTTTTTTCTAGGTATTTGTTGTCACAGCTGGCGGAAGTTTCCATGCCCCAGAGATCAGATGGTCTACATGCCCGCCGTCGGAAGGCGGTCCGGCATTTCTGGCGAATAAGGCGGAAGTGAAGTCCAGGGCATGGAGTTTATTGGGTTATTTATTTGTTGTTTGTTAATTTAAATAAATTAAGCTGTGGCCAACCCCATTTCACCACACAAAGTCTAATGTCGTTATTAGGAGTCCGTTATGCTAAAGGGGTTTTGAAATAAGTCCTACCAGTCCTACAAAAGTAGAATACTACAATACTATGTAGCTAGTGGGGGCAAATGGGGAGGCAGTCCAGGGTCCACCAACTCTGTTGGGCCCACCCCAGGGCTGCCATTAACACATGTAGTAGTTTCAACTATATTGGTATCTGAAGGACACCGATACAATTGAAGCGCATGGTAGAGCAGGAAGCTGTTGGTTTCCTGCTCTGTCACTCTATATCTACAAGCTACTTCAGGCCTGTTGGCTTACACGCACCATGATCACACAAAAGATGTCTGCTTCTGGCACAGAGATGGCAGAAGGGGTTGCTCTGTGCATCAGGTGAACAGGTGAGTATAACTTTTATGTATTTTTTTTTTCTTTTTTAAGACAGTTGAGGGCCTTAATATTATATGTGGCCTAGAATGGGACATTAGTGGGTTTTATGAATATAAGGGTGGTCATTGATATAGGGGCCATTATCAATATAAGGGGAACTATTTATATAAGCAGTGATTAGGAGGCATTATGAATATAAGGGGGCTCAGTTATATAATGTGGCAATATTTATCTCAAGAGGCAAAATATAAGGGGGTGCTTTATTAATAAGGTGCACTATTGAAGAGGTCACACAGGGACAATATTAATTAAAAGATGCACTGAAAAGGGATGGGAGTTTATATTATATATTTTATAAATGGGGTAGCAGCAGGATGGGGATGTATGTGTAGGTGTGGCCAATGTGGGTCAGGTGTTTGGAAAAGTGAGGAACCAAAGATGTCAGTGTTGCAACTTTGCAGAGACAAGTAACAGCTGGAAGAAGTGGTTATGGCAGTCTAGGTGATGAGAAATGTTAAAGATCACAGTCAAAGATGCCACCTGTAAGTCACTAAATATTTCCTGTGCTGTACTCACCTAAATTGTATGCAAAACCCTGTGTTCCGGTGACTGTATAGTGATAATTTCGGTACACCTAAGTTGGGGGCCCACTTGGACATGTTTGCCCTCTAGCTACACCTCTGCTACATTCATGCTAAGAATATTGCTTTAATACCCAAGCTGAAGGAATATTGGGCACTGTGTCGAGATCTGCTGTATCAAGCAGGTAGGAAGGAACCTGATGATAATGAACATACTCTAGTAATGAGACTCCATTTTGAAAGGACTGTCACTATCCCCACACATTGTGCTACATTTAGTAAGCTGACACATCACTTGTCTAGACACGTCTGGTGTATTCTGACCAAGCATTTTCCAAATACTTACGAAACGTCAGGCCACTTACTCATATACAGTAGAGGAGATACATGGAGCAGTCTGACTGCAGATGTACAATTCTGCTGAGCTGAATGTTGTCTTGAATATTATTATGTTTACTAGGAAACAACGCTTTATATTAAACCTATTTCCATGACTTGATGTTCCACTTACTGTTTTCTTCACATAGGTAAGTTTAGAATCATGCAGCCAACAAAACTTTGGCTATGTCCACATTTTTTTTTCACTTTTTTGCATGCAATCTGACACTTTCCCAAAATGAAATTATTAAAATTTAGCAAAATTGTGAAGCATGGTCAATTATGTATGTCAATGCTAAAGCGTGCTGCAAAAATATATATAACGTAGAGAATACACACTGCTTTTAAAATGTTGAAGCAGGTAGGTGATTTATAGAATTGTATGGCATATAACTGGAAAGGTTGGACCATTACATTTGGTATATATATTACTGTGCAGGCAGGTGTTACTGCAAAATAAGAATGGTTTCAAAAATAGAAGAGTTAAAGAGGTTGTCCCATAATGGTCACTTATCTCCTAGGACAGATGATAAGTGTCCAGTCGCAGGGGATCCGATTGTCGGGTCCTCCAGTGATCAGGAAGATGTGAGACCAAAAGTCCTACTAAATGACTTGCGTGACTGGCGCTCCATTCACAAGGAGGCTTTAGGGGGATTGTCAGTCCCCCATCCTCCTAATCACTGGGAGAGCCGGTGAGCTCCCAGCAATTGGACACTTATCCCCTGTCCTGTGGATAAGGAATAAGTGTCCATAACGGGCCAATCCCTTTAATATTTTATTTTTGTCAATAAACAAAATTCATAGTGGATGAACAAATAAATATTTGGTGTGACCACTCTTTGGAGGAGGAGTCCTGGAAGTGATGATGTGAGCCCTGATCTCAACATCATCAAATTTATCTGGGATTACACGAAGAGAAGGATTTGAGCAAGCCTAAATCCCAAGAATATCTGTTGTAAGGGCTAGTTCACACGGGGACATGGACGCTGATTTTGACAGCGGATTTCGCGGCCAAATCAGCGTCCATACAATGTATCCCTATGTGAACTGCTCGCTTTTTTCTTTCTGCTAGCTCGCTAGCAGAAAAAGAAGCGACATGACCTATCTTTCGGGCGGAAGCCGCTCGCGATGAGCCGCGGCTTCCGCCCAGCCGCAGCGCCCTCCATGTCGGCTCATTCATTTGAGCCGACAGCGGAGGTGAAAGCCGCGACCGCGATGGTCGCGGCGGGAGCAGTTCACATAGTGTGGACATTGTATGGACGCTGATTTGGCCGCAAAATCTGCTGTCAAAATCAGCGTCCATGTCCCCGTGTGAACTAGCCCTTAATTCTCCAAGATGTTTGGAACAACCTCCCTGCTGAATTCCTTCAAAAACTGTCTACAAGTGTACCTAGAAGAAATTATGTTGCTTTGAATGTAAAGGTCTCACCAATATTGGTGTGATTTAGATTTCTGTTTGTTCTTTCACTTCATTTCGTTAATTGACAAAAATAAACTATTAACATTCGGTTTTTAAAATCATTGTTACTTCACAGCAATTTATCCATGCCTGTCTAAAACTTCTGCACAGCACTGCACATTATGAGATTTTCATGATGAATACACAAAATGTAATGATAAAACAAAGCCATATAATGATGCAACAAACTGAACCTGTAGAGATATTATCCCTACTGCAATTCCCCTTACCCCATACAACTCCACTATGTTGGCAGTGCATCCCCTGTTTACACAAGTTGAACATCTACCAACACATGAGCTACGACACCATAAAAGATATGCTGTATAATATATGATCACCTAACAACCAAGCATTTGCTCATTTATCAATCTCTGATACTTTCGTGCTGGCCATTCCTGGTTTTGGATTATGCTACCTCTTGTGTCACCCCCTCTACCTCATAGATTGTAAGCTCTTGTGAGCAGGGTCCTCAGTCCCATTGTGTGAAGTGACTATTATGTATCTTTTTATCTGTACTTGAACCCTCCAGTTTGTAAATTGCTGCATAATATGTTGGTGCTGTATAAATAAAATGTAGTATTATGGTTCCGTGCAGCCACTTACAATGTCTACAAGTTTGTGAGTGGTAAATTGTGAAGGTACTTTGCCTCTATATCTCCAGGAACAGCAGGCATTCACTGAGGTATGCAGACATTATTCAGGACAACACAATAGTATCTCTCTGCTCTAATGCTTTAGCCCTTTGTGTTACATAGATGGGGGTGGGTGGTTGGATAGACAGTTAAAGAAAGGCAAGAGAAATCAAATATAGTTTTACTTTTAGAGGTTTTCATTTGAACTTTGCTTTTAAAAGTCAAAAATTATCACTTTTGGGCTCACAGTGCCAGTTGTTTGATAAACCCTCCAATCATTTATAGAGGACCTTTCACCACCTTCACCAACTACAGCTCTCCTTTCACAGTTGCCACTCCACTGATTCTGACGCAGTTGGATTTTTTTTCGCCAGTCCCACTGTTCCCAAGCAACAAGTGCAGTTTGTTTTGGTGCCTGATAACTAGGCTCTGCACTGTGAAGTGGGTGGCCTCAGTGTGGTGCAGGCAAGGGGCATGATTCTGGGCTCTCTGATATTGTCCAATCAGAGGCTGATAGTGTCAGATCACACAATCTCACCCCCTTGACTGCACTGGGCCAAGACTACCCACTTAACAGTAGAGAGCATGATTAGCATATCAGACACCAAAACCATTCTGGGCTGGAATCAGTGGAGTGGCACCTATTCAAGCAGGTAAAGAACTTAAGTTGGTAGATGTAAGTGGTGAAAAGTCCTTTTTAAGTGGCATAGTGACAGTAAATTCCATATATAAACTATATGGCCAGATATATGTGAACATCTGACTGACCATCACACCTATCTGAATTTGGTTGGACATCCCATATCAAAACCAAAGATTAGTAGTATGGAGTTGAGAGCCCTTTTATGGCTATAACAGCCTCTACTTTTCTGAAAAGGTTTTCCGCTAGAATTTGGATTGTCTATGTGAATTTATGCCTATTCAGCCAAAAGAACATTTGTGAAGTCAGGAGTTTGATGGGGCTGAGGTCAGGGCTTTGTGCAGGTCAGTCCAGTTCTTCCACACTAACTCATTATACCATGCCTTTATGGACCTTGCTTTGTCCACAGGGGTAAAGGCATGCAGTAACAAGAAAGAGCATTATCCTTAACATTAACATATCCTTTTCTAGTAACATGAGGTTAGCTCAGACACTAAAAACAGGCCCTTAACATTACTACTCATTCACCAAATTTTACAGTTGGAACTACACATTCCTGTAGGTGGTATTCTCCAGGCATTTGTTTAACCCAGATTTGTGTATCAGACATACAGTGAAATATAATTCATCATGGCAAATAGCACTTTTCCACTGCATCAAAATCCAGTGGCAGTGTGCTTTACATAACTTTAGCTGATGCTTGGCATTGGGTATGGTGATCTTATGCTTGTGTTTAGCTGTTCATCTATGGAAACACATTTAAGTAGCACTTTGGAACGCTTGAGTTTTGCAATAGAGCATTGGAGCTTAAAGGGGACATTTGGTTTCTAAGATTGATTACCTATCCTTAGGATAGGCCATCAATATTTGGTCTGTGGGGGTCTGTCACCGGTACTGAGGTAGCACAGGAGATCCATGCCGCTCACTCACTTTACAAACTGTAGTGGCGAGTGTAGGTAAGACAAATTGCCCCATTGAAGTCTACAGTTTGTACGGTGAGTGAGCAGCACGGCTTTCCCAAGCTGCGTCAGTAATGGTGATCTGCCGGGGTCCCGGATGTCAGACCCCGAAAGATTTAATATTCATGGCCTATCCTGAGTATAGGCCATGAGTCTTTTAAACTGGATAACCTTTTTAAGTCCACACCTCTGCTCTGTGTTCTCTTCCCCTTGCCAATGGGGTTCCTCAGGGCTCGGTCCTAGGCCCCTTACTCTTCTCTCTACTCAACCTCTATTGGAGAAACATCACCAGATATCGGTTCCGGTACTTTATGCTGATGACACCCAATTATATACGTCATTCTGTGACATCATCCCTACACTAATACAGAACACCAGTCACTGTCTTACTGCAGTCTTTAATATCATGTCTTTTCTTTATCTGAAACTGAATATCTCTAAGACAGAACTATTGCTGTTTCCACCATCTAACAGACCTATCCCTGATGTCTCCATTGCAGTCTCAGGCCTTACCATAACTTCTAGACAGCATGCCCGCTGCCTCAGAGGCAATGTTTGACTCAGACCTTTCCTTCACCCCCCCCCCCATATTCTATCACTCGCACACTCATGTCACCTCCACCTCAAAAACATCTCCAGAATACGCCCTTTCCTTACCAGAGATACATTAAAGACACTTATTGTCTACCTGATTCATTCTCGCCTTGACTATTGTAACTTATTACTAATCGGTCTTCCCCTCACTAAACTCTCCCCTCTACAATCTATTCTGAATGCAGCGGCCAGGCTCATCTATCAGTCTAGACGCTACAGCGATGCCTCTGGTTTGTGCCAGTCACTACATTGGCTGCCTATTCATTACAGAATACAATATAAAGTTATCATCCTCATCCACAAGGCTCTCCATAATGCTGCACCTCCCTACATTTCCTCCCTTGTCTCTGTCTACCGTACAACCCTTGCTCTCGGTTCACTCAATGACCTAAGACTAACATCCTCTATTACCAGAAGATCCCACTTCCGTATGAAAGACTTCTCCCAAGTTGCACCACTTCTCTGGAATGCTCTACTTTTGATAATCAGAGTAACACTTAATTTCTAAAGCTTTAAGCACTAACTAAAGACACATCTTTTCAGACAGACCCAACTTAATTACTAATCTAAACCCTTCCCCAGTTAGAGTCCCTAAAACTAACCCTCCTCTGTTCACGCTCCTGCATTACCCCACAGAATATGCTGTTGTATCAAACTGTAACTTTATATGTCCAGGCACCATCTGCACATTAAAGGACACGACTGTGCTCATGCAGCTTTTGAATGTGCAATGAAAGTAACCTCTATCACAAAAATGTCTGTATAAGCAATGCTACCTTCTTATGCTACCCATGCTACTGCTTGTATCACCCCTTCTACCTCATAGATTGTAAGCTCTTGTGAGCAGGGCCCTCAATTCCATTGTGTGAACTGCCTATTTCTTTGTAATGTCTCTTTTTGTTTGTACTTGAACCTTACAAATTGTGAAGTGCTGCGAAATATGTTGGCGCTATATAAATAAAATGTATTGTATTATTATTGTATATTATTGTGTTCACATAAATGGTGTGGCTTATTGTTACTCCTAGATGCTTAAACTACACAATTTTAGCGCTTAAGATAAGCAGATAAGAAATTTCACAAATTCACTGTGTTACATGAAATGTGGTTTTACATAGCTCAAAGAAAGTGTCATGCCAGGTTTTCTTATCTATATGCTGTATGTTCTTTCTATATGTCTTAATACAGCTCTATGAAGAAGAAACAGAAAAGGTAACACAAAACCAAACCTTATAAAGGTATCTGAAGATATGAATCAGCACAAGTTTATTTTTTTAATCAATTTAGATCCAAAAAACAAACAAACAATAGGTACAATGTACAGTAATTGTAGGGTTCAGGAAATATGTCTACTTCTTAGAAAGCTAGAAGCCATTATGCATATGTCTCTAGGGCTATCTTCCTGTCACAGGAAAATAGTTACTCTCTGCTACTTTCCAGGAAAACACTGAGAATAAAAGGAATGAATACAATGCCCCACGCTCCGCTAGAATCTACAGACTTGATACAATAACAAATAGATGTAATTCTGTTTTGAGGATAGAAAGCTATTATGGTCTCACTTACTTGGTTGAACTTGAAATTCTTAGAGTCTATAAGATTTATATACATAACGCATATCAGTTCACTATTCAGATCTTCAGTGAACTTGAAAATCGCACAAAAAAAATGATGTGGTGCTGATAGAAATTTCAGAGTATGTCTGCACCAAGACACAGTCTGTCTGAAAATCCTGCTGTGTAAGCTTACTGTACAAGAAAAGAGGGCAAGTGGGAGGAAGGAAGACAAGATGAGTGATATGGTGGTAAGGATTTAGTTTGTTTACTTAAAACACACCCAATGCAGATTAGTAAACTATATAATGTGCAGATACAAAAGTGATTTAATAGGAAATATATTATATTATTTAAAGGGATTCTATCATTTAAACACTTTTTTTTCTTGTTGACACGTCGGAATAGCATTAAGAAAGGCTATTCATCTCCTACCTTTATAAGTCGTCTCTGGCCCACCATTCGGTGAAAAATCCGTTTTTTCTCGGTATGCAAATGAGTTCTCTGGCAGCACTGGGGGTGGGCCCCAGTGCTCAAACAGCACTGGGTGCGTTCCCAATGCTGGGAGAGAACTCTCTCCAGCGACGCCTCCACCTTCTGCAGCAACCGCCTCTTCATCTTCTTTTTCCGGCTGGGGTCAGACTTGAACGCCTGCGCAGTCGGCTCTGCCATCGGGACCCAGGTAAAGCTGAGTGCACAGGCCGGCTAGCGGCCATTTTTTTGGAGGCCGCTTACGCGCGCATGCGCAGTATGCTCCTGTAGTTCTATGGAGAACAGAATTTTCTATATTTCTGCATAAGTTTGACCTAAAACGACATCAGATTTTCACGCAAGTCCTAAAAGTAGATAAAGAGAACCAAGTCAGCCAAAAATGTTAGACTTGGTATTTATTTATAAAAAAAAAAAAAAAGATCCAACATGGCATGAACAAATGAGGTTTCTGAGGAGCTCAGAAAAAGAGTTGTTGATGTTCATCAGGCTGGAAAAGGTTACAAAACCATATATAAAGAGTTTGGACTCCCACAGTCAGACAGATTGTGTACACATTTAGGAAAGTCAAGATAATTAGTAACTTCTCCTGGAGTGATCGATCAACAAAGATCAAGATTTGTGAGATCACAAAGATAACCCAAGAGTTCAGGCTTGAGTAGTGATTCTGCATTGGAAAGTATGGAGGGATTACATATGAAGTTTCTTATTTAGCACACTGAATAAAGAAGTGTCTTTCACTCCCTCCCTCTGCAAACAATGAAATGAAGATTGGAGATTATTTTTGGAGCAGATTTTGAGGTGGAAGACCTTCTTAAAATCTGCTCCACCATTCTCCATTTGAACATACCTTTAATGTACTTACCTTTAAAGGGATCCTATCATTGGATACCCTTTTTTTCTGACTAACACGTAGGAATAGCCTTAAGAAAGGCTATTCTTCTCCTACCTTTAGATGTCTTCTCCATGCTGTCGTTTAGAAGAAATCTGGGTTTTCTTCGGTATGAAATGAGTTCTCTCACAGCACTGGGGGTGGTCCCCAGCGCTCAAACAGCACTGAGGGCATCCTTAATGCCGTGAGAAAACTCTACTGGGTTTCAATCTTCTAGGCCTCAGGCAGGGCTGAGTTGGTGTAAGCGGCCATTTTCTTGTGGCCCAGGCATGCATAGTCGGCTCTGACCAAGGCCTAAAAGATTGAAACCTAGAACGGAAGAACACACAGGGAGAGGGCCTTCCAGAAGAAGATAGCGGCGTCGCTGGAGAGTTCTCTCGCAGCATTGGGGACGCCCCCAGTACTGTATGAGCGCCGGGGACCACCCCCAGTGCTGCAAGATAATTCATTTGCATACCAAAGAAAACCCAGATTTCTACTGAATGGCGGTGCAGAGAAGACATCTAAAGGTAGGAAAAGAATAGCTTTTCTTAAGGCTATTCCTACGTGTTAGTCAGAAAAAAAGGGTATCCAATGATAGGATCCCTTTAAGAAATATAAATAAGATAAAATAGATATTTGGTACTTTATCTACACAACTGGGTTTGGTTAAAGATATGTTAACGATATCAGTATGTTTTCTTGTAGAATATTTGATTCTGAACAATATTCATTATTCATACTACCCAATTGTAGCCAGTGGAACTAAAGGCCAATATATGCATGACCTGGTCTGTGGGTGAGTAAATAGGATCTTCTGTAGCTGCCATTGTGCCTGCTGAACAATGTTTTTGTTATACTCATTTTAGTTATGCTTAAAGAGAACATGCAAATCTCTTTGTCTGCCTTGCATGTAATTAAAAATACGATGCAAATGTTATTAATGTGATATTTGACATTTACTTGCTCTTTTCAGCCTTTTTGCTTTTAGGACTGGTCTTCTCTGATTATGCTGAGTTATGAGTCTCTGGTGTGAGAGACACAAAGTGTTGATATAGAGTTCACAGAGTAGGCCTACGAAACTCTATCCTTATAATCAGTAGTGGAGTCTCTAGACACCTCATTTTATAACAAAAAACAGCTGTTCTACTGAACCATTTCATGTGATGTATACTTTTCTAAAGGATAAGAACTTTGTTCCTTGGAAGCTCAGTGATAGTCCGTCTGGGATGTTTACATGAACTTGCACATGAAATCTCTTATAGAAATTAAAGGTTCTATCCCCCCAATGAAGTTGGTGGAGGGATGGGGTGCTCTTTAACCCCTTCCCACCGCCAGCATTTCGTTTTTGACTCCCCTTTTCCAAACCCCATAACTTTGTTATTTCTCCGCTTTCAGAGCCATATGAAGTCTTAATGTTTGCAGGACAAATTTTTCTTCATGATGCCACCATGAATTATTCTGTACAATGTACTGGGAAGCTGGAAAAAAAATTGAGAATGGGGTGGATTTGAAGAAAAACTGTATTTGTGCGATTTTCTTACAGCCTTCAATTTTACAGCGTTCACTGTGCAGCCAAAATGACATGTCATCTGTAGTCTATGTTTCGGTACGATTCTAGGAATACCTATTTTATATATTTACATTTTAACCCCTTAACAAAAATCCAAAACTGTGCCAAATTTTTTTTGACACTCGTAACTTTTTATACTTCTGTGGACTGTGTTGTATAGAGCATCTTTTTGTGCGGGGCTGGGTATACTTTTTAGTTATACCATTTTGGGGAACTGCTATTGCTTTGATCACTTTTTATTTAAATTTTTATCAGAGGCAAAACAGTGAAAAAACGTCGGTTTGGCACTTTTGACTTTTACCGTACGGCAAAAATATTTTTATAGATTTGTAGACCAGGCATTTTTGGACACAGGGATGCCTAATATGTAGGTGTTTTACAGTATTTCAGTATTTTTATATGTGTTCTAGGGAAAGGGGGAGTGATTTGAATTTTTATTATTTTTTATTTTTTTTAATGCATTTTTTAGACACCCTAGGGGTCTTGAACTCCAGGGGGTTCTGATCACTAATGTTAATGCATTGCAAAATACCAGGGCTTCTACTGCAGGCTACATAGAGTAGCCTGCAATAGAAGCCAGTGAATGACAAGCCGGGGAGCCTTCACAGGGCTCCCTGCTGTCATGTCAACGCGATCCTGGAACTTGCTCCGGGTGCTGGTGATCGCCAGGAAAATGGCGCTTTGGTCAGCTTTGACTGAGGCGCCATAAGGGTTAATGCCCATGATCGGTGCAGGCACCCATAGTGGGCATTAGCGCTGGGTGTCTACTGTATAAAACTGTAGACAACCGGGGCTATGGCAGCTGCCCGGCTCCCAAGCGGCTGCCATGGTTAAACACCCGGCGAAGGGAAGGAGTTTACTACATTGGGTATGAAGTGCATAGTAACCTATAGAAGAGTTAAAGGAATCTACTGGCTTTCACCCTTAATCCACATAAGGGTCTGTTCACACAGAGGAAATTGCCATGGATTTTTCCCCCAAATTCGGAGCAGATTACTCCCAGAATCCACCTCCCATTGTTTTCAATGAGAGGCAGAGATCGCAGCAGGACACATAAAAAATAAGCGTTCTGCTCGATCTTGCCGCAAATTTTGCGGCTGATTGAGCCATTGGGGCCACTGCTTGAGACTCCCTACTGGTTAGGCCCATTCATCCAGGCCTAATCAGGAGTGGGATACCGCAATGGAATGCTGAGGCACTGCATCGGCATCCCGTCACGGCTAGACTGTGGCGAAAATGCCGGTGGTGGAAAATGAAGAGAAATTCCTCTTCATTTTCTGCCATGTAAACAGACCCATAAGAGGTGTAAATTTTGTCAGCAGAGCATTTTCAGGCTGCATTTCCCAGAATAGTCACAGATCTGTCAGAGCTATGACATGGTTAGGAATGGAGCCAGGGTTTGCCAGTAAGAAAACTAACAGTCAGCCATGAGTAGCACTATAAGCATCGGGAGTATTATCTAAAGGTTTAGGCAGGTACATTGTTAGAAGCTAGGCTGAGGTCAGAATCAAAAGTAGTACTACAGGTACCAGGAGAAGAAGAAAGAGGCAGGCATATTTAAACAGATTCTACCATTAAAATTACATTTTTTGTCCCTAACACGTAGGAATAGCATTAAGAAAGGCTATTCTCCTACCTTTAGGCTCCATTCACACAGAGTAACGTTGGCATTTTTTGTGCTTATTTTGTGTTTATTTTGGCACATAGCGCCGCGTAAACGCCGCGTATATGCGGCGCTATGTGCCAAAATAAGCACAAAATAAGCACAAAAAATGCCAACGTTACTCTGTGTGAATGGAGGCTAAGATGTCTTTTCTGTGCCGCCGTTCTGTAGAAATCCCAGTTTACTTTGATATGCAAATAAGTTCTCTCGCAGCACTGGTGGCGGTCCCCAGCGCTCAAACAGCACTGAGGGTGTCCCCATTGCTGCGAGAGAACTCTCCAGCGCCGCCTCCATCTTCGTCTGAAACGTCCTCTCTCCGCGTCTACTTTTGGCGCTGGGAGAGAGGCCCGTCTAGACGAAGTTGGAGGCGGTGCTGGAAATTTCTGTTGCAGCATTGGGATGCCCCTCAGTGCTGTTTGAGCGCTGGGGACCTCCCCCAGTGTAGTGAGAGAACTCATTTGCATACCAACGAAAACAGGGATTTCTACCGAACGGTGGCGCAGAGAAGACATCTAAAGGTAGAAGAATAGCCTTTCTTAAGACTATTCCTACATGTGATTAAGAAAAAAATTTGGTTGTAATGATAGGATCCCTTTAAGTAGTGTAAGTCACGATAGGGGGCATGATCTAAATTAACACCGAACAGCAATAGCATGAGAACAGAGCCAGGATATATTGCAATTACCAGGGAATGCATGGCAGCAGGGCCGGCATTACGGGGGCAAACTGGGCAATTGCCCAGGGCCCCAGCACATACAGGTGACCCCTGGCAGTGGAATACTTTCCCTATAGAGAAAGTACCAGTATATGTCTGGAGAACGGCATGTGCAGCTGCAGCATCTGCTAATACAGAGGTCGGCAGCCTGCACATATTGCTAGAGCTTCCTCTCTCTGTCTTCTCTGGCTGCCCCTGCCCGCCAATGAGAGGAGTGAGAGCCCAGGAGGCGGGGCTTATAGCTATACAGCACAAGGACCCTGCCGAGCTCCTGCCATTACTTCCTGCACAGAACAGAAGAAGCACGTGAGAACTCTGAAGAAAAGTGAAAGTAAAAAGAAACACCAGGTAAATGCTGGCATTACTATGAATATTAATGTCAGGCATTTGGAGTTATTCATTTAGTTTTAGTAACTCCATGTGCCTCACATTAATAGCAGTTAACCCCATCATGGCCCTCACATTAAGCCCAGTGTACTTCACATAAGGGTTACTGATATGTGTGACATATGGGGATACTAATAATGAAGCTAAATGTCTCTTACATATGAGTAACTCTTATGTGAGGTACATAGGGGTTCATGTGAGAGACCTGATGGGGTTAATTGCTATTAATATGAGGCACATGGAGTTGCTAAACTGTAATGCACATGGCTGTACTCTTATCTGCAATTGTGGATAAGCGTATGGACTATTATATTTCACTGGTCCTGTACACACAGCCATTGTTTTTGCGGCTGTGTGTCTGGGCCAAATTGAAGAGCTGCAAATTATGCAACAGGTCCTATATATGTCCTATATCTGTCTGCATGTGTGGCCATTTTTAATGTATAGGTCAATGAAAACCACATCGATGCCGTTTGTGTGCAGGAGGCCTAAGGGGAGCAGCACCTGTGAAACCCAGTCCGTGTGTCAGCCAGATTTACTGGATTGAACTTCATGCTGACAGTGGGACTCCTAGCAATATATTCATCTATGACAATATGTCGCTGGCCGTGTGCTGCTCCACTGAGGCTCCATGTTGTGGAATAGCAGCATTTTTGTTGCAGATTTTGCTGTAATTTTTTGGGCCAAAGCCAAGCATGGGTATAAAAGGAAAGGGAAATATCTATAACCTTCTTATACTGTATGTCTCCCTTTGGCTCAATACACTCCTGGCATTGGTTCAAAAAAACGCAGCAAAATCTGAAACACGAAAGTTGTGTTTCTGCAATGTGGGGCCTTACCCTTAGGCTGAGCCCCACATTGCAGAAACAGTGTTTTTGGCTACTGCAGGAAAAAAAGGATGTGTTTTACAGAACCAGCAAGATGAGTGAAATTTATTCAATTTACCTTTTACACACATTGCTGGAAAAAAAGATGTGACCGCTGCAAATTCTAAAATGTGTGCGCTTAAAAAAACATGTGAAAAAAAAAACCAAAGTGATTCACTGCTATTTTTTTCCACAATGTTTTTTTTTTTTTTAGCAAAATCTGCAACAAAAAAAGCTGCGTTTCCACGATGTGGGGACTCAGCCTAAAGTGGACCTTTCATGTCCTCAGGGATGGGTGGTATTATATACCAATGGAAAGATGCAGTGCACTGAATTCACTGCACTGCCAGCTTTCACGGTATGTGTCCTGGTCATGGAGATATAAATGCCATTAATTTCAGCAGCAATATCTCTCCACTGTCAGAAGAACGTCCTCCTGACTGTACTCTTCCATAGCCTTGTAGTTTCAGAGGGGGTTTTTACGGCCCAGCAATGACGCTAGGCTGGAAGACCCGCCTTTCCAACAGTGGAGAGGTATTGGTGCCGAAACTAACTGCACCAATATGTCCATCATGGTGAATACCAGCAAAGTTGACAGCACTAAATTCAGTTGGTTTTCTAGCATTATATAATACCGCACATCTCTGAGGACTTGAAAGGTTCTCTGTAAATGCACTTCACCTCCATCAGTTCTCTGGTTGGGGAATCTGGTAGTAAGTGGCTGACGTGACAGTATTTAGTCCTGGTATAGCGGTCAGCAGGTGACGCGACCGTATTTAGTCCTGGTATAGCGGTCAGTGGCTGACGTGACAGTATTTAGTCCTGGTATAGCGGTCAGCAGGTGACGTGACCGTATTTAGTCCTGGTATAGCGGTCAGTGGGTGACGTGACAGTATTTAGTCCTGGTATAGCGGTCAGCGGGTGACGTGACCGTATTTAGTCCTGGTATAGTGGTCAGTGGGTGACGTGACCGTATTTAGTCCTGGTATAGCGGTCAGTGGGTGACGTGACCGTATTTAGTCCTGGTATAGCGGTCAGTGGGTGACGTGACAGTATTTAGTCCTGATATAGCGGTCAGCGGGTGTCGTGACCGTATTTAGTTCTGGTATAGTGGTCAGTGGGTGACGTGACCGTATTTAGTCCTGGTATAGCGGTCAGCGGGTGACGTGACCGTATTCAGTCCTGGTATAGTGGTCAGTGGGTGACGTGACCGTATTTAGTCCTGGTATAGCGGTCAGTGGGTGACGTGACAGTATTTAGTCCTGATATAGCGGTCAGCGGGTGTCGTGACCGTATTTAGTTCTGGTATAGTGGTCAGTGGGTGACGTGACCGTATTTAGTCCTGGTATAGCGGTCAGCGGGTGACGTGACCGTATTTAGTCCTGGTATAGCGGTCAGTGGCTGACGTGACAGTATTTAGTCCTGGTATAGCGGTCAGCAGGTGACGTGACAGTATTTAGTCCTGGTATAGCGGTCAGCAGGTGACGTGACAGTATTTAGTCCTGGTATAGCGGTCAGCGGGTGACGTGACCGTATTTAGTCCTGGTATAGCGGTCAGTGGGTGACGTGACAGTATTTCGTCCTGGTATAGCGGTCAGTGGGTGACATGACAATATTTAGTCCTGGTATAGCGGTCAGCGGGTGACGTGACAATATTTAGTCTTGGTATTGTAGTCCTATTTGATAACTCTGTATGAATACAAATATTTTTTAAGACCACACAACCAAAACGTGGGGAAAAGTTGCAGTAGAAATGAATACACAAAAAGAAAAAATTATTTTTATATAAAATATATATAAATATTTATTAATCCTATTAATATTATAAATGTGAAAGTTTGTGAGTTTGGATGTTTGTGGGTTTGTGTGTTTGGATGTTTGTTCCTCAATCACGCAAAACCCGCTCGACCGATTTGGCTGAAATTTTCCACAAACATAGTCACTACACTCGATTGCGCAATAGGCTACTTTTCGTCACAACAGCGCACATACGTTTGTGCCAGGACCCCCACAAAACCCAAACTCACACCACCATCTCTGCAATCTCACACACTTTGGACCATAGCAAGCCACAAAATTCATATTGCCCTCTACAGCCTAGCCCCTAACCCCACACAATCTCATATACATATACTTTACCACTTTGCCCCTCCCCTTAACGATACTCCAGGAGGTTCTCTTTAACGCTCCGGAGCAGCCATGTTTGCCGACCCCCACCGCTCTGACAATCCGCGACACCGCCCACCCATGTCAATACCCCTAGGAAGTCTAATAAATGCAAAAAAAAAAGTTTAAAAAAAAGTAAAAAAAAATATAAAAACAAATAAAAAGGATTAAAAATTCAAATCACCCCCCTTTCCCTAGAACACATATAAAAGTGGTTAAAAACTGTGAAACATATACATGTTAGGTATCCCTGCGTCCGAAATCGCCCGCTCTACAAAGCTATACAAATATTTTTCCTGTTCGGTAAACGCCGTAGCGGGAAAAATGGTAAAAAGTGCCAAACCGCCGTTTTTTCACTCTTTTGATTCTGATAAAAATTTGAATAAAAAGTGATCAAAGCAATAACATTTCCCGAAAATGGTAGAACTAAAAAGTACACCCGACCCCGCAAAAAAAAAAGACGCCCTATACGTCCCCGTACACGCACGTATAAAAAAGTTACGGCTGTCGGAATATGACGACTTTTCAAAAAAAAATGTTTTAACACAGTTTTGGATTTTTTTAAGGGGTCAAAATGTAAATAAAACCATATAAATTTGGTATCCCCGGAATCGTAACGAAACACAGAATACAGGGGACATGTCATTTTGGTTGCACAGTGAACGCCGTAAAACCAAAGCCCGTAAGAAAGTCGCAGAAATGCATTTTTTTGTCAAATCCACCCCATTCAGAATTTTTTTTCCCTGCTTCCCAGTACATTATATAGAATAATTAATGGTGGCATCATGAAGAAAAATTTGTCCCAAGAAAAATTAAGACCTCATATGACTCTGGGAGCGGAGAAATAAAAAAGTTATGGGGTTTAGAAGGAGGGGAGTCAAAAATGAAAAACCAAAATCAAAAAATGCCATCGACGGGAAAGGGTTAACTTCAAATACCTCTGTCCCAAAGTCACTATGTAAAGTTTCTCACAACACCGTATATATAGCAGCTCAAATACAAAGTAACTTCAACACAAAAGTCTCACGTATTCTCTGAATTACAGCAAAAACAAGATACAAAGTTACATTTCATATCCCATCCCTTATACACACTACGAAAACCTTACCCACACCTGTATATACACACTTCTACAATCACCGCAGACGAAGTCGCGGGTACCAGCTAGTTCATAATATAAAATAAGAGAGAAATATATAGCAGCAGGGCAGATGTAACAAAAAGCCAAGAGAAGATACAAATATATAACACGAGTAGAACGCTACCAGTATAGTAGTCACCAGTATAAGTACATACTAGGGTAGACATTATGGAAAATATCTCTGCAATATCACAGAATACACAAATGTATAGACACCCCAATATATATGAAAATGCAGCACGGCAGGTAACAGGTTAATCGGTATAAAATAAATAATAAATACCCAAAAGAATAAATAATAAATACCCAAAAGAAATATATAGATGTGACTCCACCCATCAAAGATGGTGAATAAATAAACAGTTATATATGTGCATGCAACATCAAAAGGGTATATAAAGGGATATATAAAGGATTGTCTATGATCACACAGAAAAGAAAACCGAATAAACCTCCCAAAGAAGCCTCATGTTAGGTGAAACGCGTTGAGGGTGTCCCTGGTATCAGTCTTTTGACGAGTACCGCACCAGTTCCGGTCACCATGACTGCAGGTAGTTGCAATGTTGTCTTCTTGATCTAGTGCATGTTTCTATTTTGCCCTTAATTGCTTTTCACAAACTTTCATTGTTATATGACCTTGTCCTGCTAGGAATCATCTTCCAGCTATATATATGGACTATATGATTGGGCATCGATAGTATACAAGCACTACCATTACCATATACATATACAGGTTTATTGGGTTTTCTTTTCTGTGTGATCATAGACAATCCTTTATATATCCCTTTATATACCCTTTTGATGTTGCATGAACATATATAACTGTTTATTTCTTCGCCGTCTTTGATGGGTGGAGTCACATCTATATATTTCTTTTGGGTATTTATTATTTATTCTTTTGGGTATTTATTATTTATTTTATACCAATTAACCTGTTACCTGCCGTGCTGCATTTTCATATATATTGGGGTGTCTATACATTTGTGTATTCTGTGATATTGCAGAGATATTTTCCATAATGTCTACCCTAGTATGTACTTATACTGGTGACTACTATACTGGTAGCGTTCTACTCGTGTTATATCTTTGTATCTTCTCTTGGCTTTTTGTTACATCTGCCCTGCTGCTATATATTTCTCTTATTTTATATTACGAATCAATAAATATTCATATATTTTATATAAAAATAATTTTTTCTTTTTGTGTATTCACTTCTACTGCAACTTTCCCCACGTTTTAGTTGTGTGGTCTTGTATTTACATTTGGGATTTTTGCATTGTGGGTTATCTGAGGCCCTTTTTTCTGTATGTCTATAAATATTTGTTAGTGTGGGGAAGGGCATGTGCCTTGTTGCTTCTGCACCTGATCTTTAAAGATAAGGCTCACAAGCAACTAGTTAACCTAGGCATAAAAAACCTTACAAATTTACAAACAAGCACTTAAGAGACATTAAGAACACCCCTGTACCAGTTATAGGCACTGCAGCACATTGAATTAACAGAATGTAACTATGTTGTATGTACAATATTTCATTATTTGGGGCTCGACTTTTAATTTTGCCCAGGGCCCCATTTTCTCTAAAACTGATCCTGCATGGCAGGGTGGTTCCCCCTTTAATAGGCTGCCAGGCCTGTCATAATCTTCAGGTGTGAGTCATGTTTGGGGGATGACAGACAGAGCTAGAGGGGAAGAGGTATCCTGCAGTCTAGCCGCCAAAGAACCTTATGTTAATTTTTGTAGCTTTTGCTGAAAAGCATTAGATTAGATCAATTTATAAGACTGGGATATATGGTCCATGTGTTCTGTTTTGTTTTTTTCTCCATAAGTGTACTATGGTAAGTCTGTCCACCACTCATATATTTTTTTTCCTTGTTACAAGCACTCCTCCCATTTTGCCCAGGTGTTTTTAATTAGCAGGAAACTGCAAAGGGACCCACCTACAAGTTCTCAGTAGTGCAGTAATATGGTAAGGTGAATCTTTTGAGATCTGTTCATATGGTGTGGTGCTGCACCAGTGGGGTGGTGTGGCCCAGAGCCTGGGGACTTGGTTTGGTGGCAAGGGTGTTGCTGGACCAATGAGTCGCTCCCCCTATTGGTGCTGCACCCAGTAGAGTAGGGACCTTTATCTACCTATAATAATAATAAATATCTATCTATCTATCTATCTATCTATCTATCTATCTATCTATCTATCTATCTATCTATCTATGTGTGTATATAAATAAATATGAACCTTTTACTGAAAAGCATTAGATCAATATATAAGATTGTGATTTGCAGTCCGTATAATTTTTTTTTCCATAAATGTACTTAAAGGGGCTATTTCATTGGGAAGTCATTTTTAACTAAGAACATACTTGCATAGCCTTTCTAAAGGCTATTTCATTGCTCGCTCTGTGTATACGGGTCCATTCACACAAAGGAATTTGGTGTGAAATTTCAAATTCCTCACCATTTTCCTCCATGTGAATGGACCTTGAGAGCAGGGAGATGAGTTGTCGTTAGCATCGGGAGAGAGAAACAAAGTCAAACATGCAGGACTCTGTGTCCATGGAAAAAACCCCCAAAAAAACGGTTGCGGAGAGGCTGCATACGGTTACCAGCAGTTTGCTTTAAAAACCCATTGAAATGAATGTGTTTTTAAACTGACCACCGGCAAGCCATTCCTATGCAGTTTTTCTGGGGATATAGGTGGAATCGCGGTGGATAGGTGCAAGTGTGAATGCTGCATAAGAGGTCAATGTGAATCCTTAGACAGATATGTAGGCTTGCAATAGGCAGCTGTACCAGAAGTGGCAGGGGAAGAGAGACCTATATACTGTAAGCCGATGGCTGGAGGGGGTGTAGATCTCAACCAGACTTCTCAGGTGGGTGTGATGAGAAAAATTCAGAAAGTTTGTTCTCAGCAGACAACTTTGCTGAGCATTTTTTAAGTGCCGTGCACTGGGCTGGATTTTTAGGGAATGGCAGGTAGGTTGGAACTAGGATTGTCATTTCCATCCCCCCCCCAGTCCACACCTTGTAGACACTCGGGTGGCAATCCAGCTGTCTCTGGTTTGGCCTCGTTAGCGACTTCTTAGTCTGCTGGGAGAACAGAACTTGGCTGAAAAGCCACTAAAGAGGTTGCTATTGCTGGAGATGATCCTGAAAAATCTGAATTTGGTTTCTAGTCTAGGTGAGGCAACCAATTTATGTTTAGTTAAAGAGGATCTTTCATCAGTTGGGGCACAGGCAGTTTTATATACCGCTAGAAAGCTGACAGTGCGGTGAATTCAGCGCACTGTCGCCTTTCACGATCTGTGCCCAAGTGAAGAGCTATCGGTACCCGTACCGTAGCTCTTAACCGTCAGAAGGGCGTTTCTGATAGTCATTCAGGAACGCCCTTCTTCATAGCAGCGCCTATCGCGCTGTGCTGTGAGAGCAGGGAGGAACTCCTCTAGTACTTGTCTATGGATGAGCACTGTCAGGAGGGGGGGGGGGGGCGTTCCTCCCCGCTCTCAAAGTACAGCGTTATAGGTACTGCTGTGAGGAAGGGAGTTCCTGACTGACTGTCAGAAACTCCCTTCTGACGGTTAAGAGCTATGGTACTGGCACCGATAGCTTTTCACCCGGGGCACAGATCATGAAAGCCGACATTGCGCTGAATTCAGCGCAGTCTGCTTTCTAGCGGTATATAAAACCGTGCCCCAAGTGGTGAAAATTCCTCTTTAATGCCCAGATGGGCAGGTTGTTTGTTTTTTGGTAGCACACATGCCACTGTTTGTTGGACTATTATCTTGGAGTCGATGTCTATGACAACCACCCAGCACCCCCAGATCCTGACTATACATATGGTCTTAGAATATCCTGTATTGTCAGGCAGGGTGGCGTGATTCAGAGCTTGAATCAGAGGCAGTCAGAGATCAGAATCTCATCCCTTGCCTGCTTCTGTTTGACAGTATAGAGCCTAAATAGTATATCAGACATGAAAACTAACACCATTAATTGCTCAGGAATGGTGGGGGCTAGAGAAAAAAAATTCCAGTGCCAGAATCAGTGGAACAGTGACTATGAAATGTTAAAGGGGTTTTCCAGCAAAAAATGTTTATTTTTTTAAACAAAGGTCTGTTAGTGCCATTAATGGGTTAATAAATACACCTATATACCTTTAGCAGTGTTTTGAGTGATTTCTGGGCGTCTCTGGGAGCTTCCTGTATCTTCTGCATTTGTTTACAAGGTTCAGCATCCTGCTATATAACTTTCACAGTAGCTCTCTTTCACCTCATTCCCCCCCCTCCCTCCCTCCCTCGCATACACCATCTCTCTGTCTCTCTAGCTATCACACTCACTACTAGCCCTTCCCTTCCTACTCAGCCTTACCCCGGACCCCATTATAAACTTACCTCTCTTCCTTCCAGTCTTTCTTTTCTGACTGCCAGTGCACTCTATACTCCCAGCACCGCTCTGTAGCCAATGATTCACCTCTACTGCACAGGTGTTGGATCTGTGTGATAGAGGTGGATTATAAACTGCATAGCACAGAACAGCCCTGGGACTATAGTGCATGCTGGCAGTCAGAAAAGGAGGAGAGAGACTGGAAGGAAGAGAGGTAAGTTTATAATGGGGTCCGGGGTAAGGCTGATTAGGAAGGGAAGGGCTAGTAGTGAGTGTGATGATCTGTTTCCGGAAACAGGGAAATGGATCGTCACCAGATAACCAGCAAGTGTCCCAGGGGCGGTCATATGACTGACCCAGGGATATGGGTAAATATACATTTTTGATAAATCATGTTGTTTAGAAAGTAGGTGGCGGGAGGATTCTTAGATTAGTGTATGGATTAGTTCTTATTAGAGATGAGCGAACACTAAAATGTTCGAGGTTCGAAATTCGATTCGAACAGCCGCTCAATGTTCGTGTGTTCGAACGGGTTTCGAACCCCATTATAGTCTATGGGGAACAGATACTCGTTAAGGGGGAAACCCAAATCCGTGTCTGGAGGGTCACCAAGTCCACTATGACACCCCAGGAAATGATGCCAACACCTCTGGAATGACACTGGGACAGCAGGGGAAGCATGTCTGGGGGCATCTAACACACCAAAGACCCTCTATTACCCCAACATCACAGCCTAACAACTACACACTTTACACACTCAATACCACCTCTCTGACAGTAGGAAAACACCTTGAAACATGTGTATTTGGCACTTGCAGTGAGGAGAGCTTGTCACCAGCAGTGAATTTGGCCCTTGTAGTAAGTTGAGGTTGGCACCAACATTTGTTTTGAAAATCAGGGTGGATTGAGCCTCTAACCAGCAGAGTTTGGGCAAATTCATGGTGGAGGGAGCCTCTAAACACCCCAGTTTGGGCAAATTCATGGTGGAGGGAGCCTCTAAAAACCCCAGTTTGGACCAATTCATGGTGGAGGGAGCCTCTAACCAGCCCAGTTTGGGCAAATTCATGGTGGAGGGAGCCTCTAAAAAACCCAGTTTGGACCAATTCATGGTGGAGGGAGCCTCTAACCAGCCCAGTTTGGGCAAATTCATGGTGGAGGGAGCCTCTAAACAGCCAAGTTTTGGGAAATTCATGGTGGAGGGAGCCCCTAAAAACCCCAGTTTGGACCAATTCATGGTGGAGGGAGCCTCTAAACAGCCCAGTTTGGGCAAATTCATGGTGGAGGGAGCCTCTAACCAGCCCAGTTTGGACCAATTAATGGTGGAGGGAGCCTCTAAACAGCCAAGTTTTGGGAAATTCATGGTGGAGGGAGCCCCTAAAAACCCCAGTTTGGACCAATTCATGGTGGAGGGAGCCTCTAAACAGCCCAGTTTGGGCAAATTCATGGTGGAGGGAGCCTCTAACCAGCCCAGTTTGGACCAATTAATGGTGGAGGGAGCCTCTAAACAGCCAAGTTTTGGGAAATTCATGGTGGTGGGAGCCCCTAAAAACCCCAGTTTGGACCAATTCATGGTGGAGGGAGCCTCTAAACAGCCCAGTTTGGGCAAATTCATGGTGGAGGGAGCCTCTAAAAAACCCAGTTTGGACCAATTCATGGTGGAGGGAGCCTCTAACCAGCCCAGTTTGGACCAATTAATGGTGGAGGGAGCCTCTAAACAGCCAAGTTTTGGGAAATTCATGGTGGAGGGAGCCCCTAAAAACCCCAGTTTGGACCAATTCATGGTGGAGGGAGCCTCTAAACAGCCCAGTTTGGGCAAATTCATGGTGGAGGGAGCCTCTAACCAGCCCCGTTTGGACCAATTAATGGTGGAGGGAGCCTCTAAACAGCCCAGTTTGGGCAAATTCATGGTGGAGGGAGCCTCTAACCAGCCCAGTTTGGACCAATTAATGGTGGAGGGAGCCTCTAAACAGCCAAGTTTTGGGAAATTCATGGTGGAGGGAGCCTCTAACCAGCCCAGTTTGGACCAATTCATGGTGGAGGGAGCCTCTAACCAGCCCAGTTTGGGCAAATTCATGGTGGAGGGAGCCTCTAACCAGCCCAGTTTGGACCAATTCATGGTGGAGGGAGCCTCTACCCAGCCCAGTTTGGACCAATTCATGGTGGAGGGAACCTCTAACCAGCCCAGTTTGGACCAATTAATGGTGGAGGGAGCCTCTAAACAGCCAAGTTTGGACCAATTCATGGTGGAGGGAGCCTCTAAAAAACCCAGTTTGGACCAATTCATGGTGGAGGGAGCCTCTAACCAGCCCAGTTTGGGCAAATTCATGGTGGAGGGAGCCTCTAAACAGCCCAGTTTGGGCAAATTCATGGTGGAGGGAGCCTCTAACCAGCCCAGTTTGGACCAATTAATGGTGGAGGGAGCCTCTAAACAGCCAAGTTTTGGGAAATTCATGGTGGAGGGAGCCCCTAAATACCCCAGTTTGGACCAATTCATGGTGGAGGGAGCCTCTAAACAGCCCAGTTTGGGCAAATTCATGGTGGAGGGAGCCTCTAAACAGCCCAGTTTGGACCAATTCATGGTGGAGGGAGCCTCTAAACAGCCAAGTTTTGGGAAATTCATGGTGGAGGGAGCCCCTAAAAACCCCAGTTTGGACCAATTCATGGTGGAGGGAGCCTCTAAACAGCCCAGTTTGGGCAAATTCATGGTGGAGGGAGCCTCTAACCAGCCCAGTTTGGACCAATTAATGGTGGAGGGAGCCTCTAAACAGCCAAGTTTTGGGAAATTCATGGTGGAGGGAGCCTCTAACCAGCCCAGTTTGGACCAATTCATGGTGGAGGGAGCCTCTAACCAGCCCAGTTTGGGCAAATTCATGGTGGAGGGAACCTCTAAAAAACCCAGTTTGGACCAATTCATGGTGGAGGGAGCCTCTAAACAGCCCAGTTTGGACCAATTAATGGTGGAGGGAGCCTCTAAACAGCCAAGTTTGGACCAATTCATGGTGGAGGGAGCCTCTAAAAAACCCAGTTTGGACCAATTCATGGTGGAGGGAGCCTCTAACCAGCCCAGTTTGGGCAAATTCATGGTGGAGGGAGCCTCTAAACAGCCCAGTTTGGGCAAATTCATGGTGGAGGGAGCCTCTAACCAGCCCAGTTTGGACCAATTAATGGTGGAGGGAGCCTCTAAACAGCCAAGTTTTGGGAAATTCATGGTGGAGGGAGCCTCTAACCAGCCCAGTTTGGACCAATTCATGGTGGAGGGAGCCTCTAACCAGCCCAGTTTGGGCAAATTCATGGTGGAGGGAGCCTCTAAAAAACCCAGTTTGGACCAATTCATGGTGGAGGGAGCCTCTAACCAGCCCAGTTTGGACCAATTAATGGTGGAGGGAGCCTCTAAACAGCCAAGTTTGGACCAATTAATGGTGGAGGGAGCCTCTAAACAGCCAAGTTTTGGGAAATTCATGGTGGAGGGAGCCCCTAAAAACCCCAGTTTGGACCAATTCATGGTGGAGGGAGCCTCTAAACAGCCCAGTTTGGGCAAATTCATGGTGGAGGGAGCCTCTAAAAACCCCCAGTTTGGACCAATTCATGGTGGAGGGAGCCTCTAAAAACCCCAGTTTGGACCAATTCATGGTGGAGGGAGCCTCTAAAAACCCCAGTTTGGACCAATTCATGGTGGAGGGAGCCGCTAAACAGCCCAGTTTGGACCAATTCATGGTGGAGGGAGCCTCTAACCAGCAGAGTTGGTGGAAATCAGGGTGGAGGGTGGAAACATCTCCATCATATTCTGCACCAATTGCCTGTGGCAAGCATTGATGCGATTGGCCCTCCCCTCTACCGGAATAAAAGACGAGATGTTGTTTTTATACCGGGGGTCAAGGATAGCAAAGATCCAGTACTGGTTGTCCTCCATGATTTTGACAATACGCTTGTCGGTTGTAAAGCACCCCAACATGAACTCAGCCATGTCTGCCACAGTGTTAGTTGGCATGACTCCTCTGGCCCCACCGGAAAGTTCAATCTCCATTTCCTCCTCATCCTCCATGTCTACCCATCCGCGCTGCAACAATGGGACGATTCGAAGTTGCCCGGAAGCCTCCTGTATCACCATCACATCATCGGACAACTCTTCTTCCTCCTCCTCCTCCTCCTCCTCCTCCTCCTCCTCCTCCTCCTCCTCCTCCTCCTCCATTAAACGCAGTGAAGCGGACAGATGTGTGGACCTACTCTCCAGCTGTGACGGATCGGATGCTATCCCTAACTCCTCTGTGTGATCTGAGTTATCCCTGATGTCAATCAGGGATTCTCTCAGAACACACAAGAGCGGGATTGTAAGGCTCACCATCGCATCCTCAGAGCTCACCCTCCTTGTGGACTCCTCAAAGACCCGTAGGATGTCACAAAGGTCTCTCATCCATGGCCACTCATGGATGTGAAACTGAGGCAGCTGACTTTGTGGCACCCTAGGGTTTTGTAGCTGGTATTCCATCAAAGGTCTCTGCTGCTCAACCACTCTATTCAACATCTGAAACGTTGAGTTCCAGCGTGTGGGGACGTCGCACAAAAGCCGGTGTTGTGGCACATGCAGGCGTTGCTGGAGAGATTTTAAGCTAGCAGCGGCTACTGTCGACTTGCGAAAGTGGGCGCACATGCGCCGCACTTTCACCAGTAGCTCTGGAACATTGGGGTAGCTCTTTAGGAAACGTTGCACCACTAGGTTGAAGACGTGGGCCAGGCATGGAACATGTTGGAGTCCGGCAAGCTCCAGAGCTGCTACCAGGTTCCGGCCGTTATCACAAACGACCATGCCTGGGCCCAGGTGCAGCGGCTCAAACCATATTGCCGTCTCATCGAGGAGGGCATCCCTCACCTCGGAGGCAGTGTGCTGTCTGTCCCCCAAGCTGATCAGCTTCAGCACAGCCTGCTGACGTCTACCAACGCCAGTGCTGCAACGTTTCCAACTCGTAGCTGGGGTCAATCTAACAGCGGAGGAGGAGGCGGTGGCGGAGGAGGAGGCGGTAGAGGAGGAGGAGGTGGGGGGTGTTCTTCTCGTGTCCCTGCCAGGAATGTTAGGCGGGGAGACGAGGTACACCGGGCCAGTTTGGGAAGCAGTCCCAGCCTCAACTACATTCACCCAGTGTGCCGTCAGTGAAATGTAGCGTCCCTGTCCGCATGCACTTGTCCACGCGTCGGTGGTCAAGTGGACCTTTGTGCAAAGCGCGGAACTAAGGGCCCGCCTGATGTTGAGTGACACGTGCTGGTGCAAGGCGGGGACGGCACACCGGGAGAAGTAGTGACGGCTAGGGACGGCATAGCGAGGTGCCGCAGTTGCCATCAGGTCCAGGAAGGCGGGAGTTTCAACAAGCCGGAACGCCAACATCTCCTGGGCCAGCAGTTTAGCGATGTTGGCGTTCAAGGCTTGCGCGTGTGGGTGGTTAGCAGTGTATTTCTGCCGCCGCTCCAATGTCTGAGAGATGGTGGGTTGTTGTAAAGAAGCGCCTGATGGTGCCTTTGATGGTGCAGGAGAAGGAGATAAGACAGGAACAGGGGAGGATGAGGGAGAAGTCAACAAAGTGGCGGAGGCAGATGAAGTGGTGTCCTGGCTCGTCCTCTGGAGTGCATCGCCAGCACAGTCAGCAGTGGCAGAGGCAGAGGCAGTGGCAGAGGCAGTGGCAGTGGCGTGAACGGCAGGCGGCCTTTGTCCTGCCGTTGCTGCCTGCCACTGATTCCAGTGCTTGGATTCCAAATGACGGCACATTGAAGTGGTGGACAGGTTGCTCTTCTCAGAGCCCCTAATCAATTTCGAGAGGCAAATTGTGCAGACAACACTATATCTGTCCTCGGCGCATTCCTTGAAAAAACTCCACACCTTCGAGAAACGTGCCCTCGAGGTGGGAGTTTTTCGGGGCTGGGTACGAACTGGAACATCTTGGGAGATTCCGGGTGTGGCCTGGCTTCGCCTAAGCTGCTGACCTCTGCCTCTGCCTCTAGCTACCCTTTTTGGTGCTGCACCTGCCTCAACATCCACACTACTTTCCCCGCTTGACATCCCCCCTGTCCAGGTCGGGTCAGTGTCCTCATCATCCACCACTTCCTCTTCCAACTCCTGTCTCATCTCCTCCTCCCGCACAATGCGCCGGTCAACTGGATGCCCTGACGGCAACTGCGTCACATCATCGTCGATGAGGGTGGGTTGCTGGTCATCCACCACCAAATCGAACGGAGATGGAGGAGACTCTAGTGTTTGAGCATCTGGACACAGATGCTCCTCTGTTAGGTTCGTGGAATCGTGACGTGGAGAGGCAGGTTGAGGGACAATGAAAGGAGCGGAGAACAGCTCTGGGGAGCAGGGACATTTGGGGTTATTGTTCTGTGAAGCTTGGGAATTTTGGGAGGAAGGAGGACAAGACTGTTGGGTAATAGGAGGAGAGGAGGCAGAGTCTGACTGGCTGCTGGACAATGTGCTGTAAGCGTTCTCTGACAGCCATTGCAAGACCTGTTCCTGGTTCTCGGGCCTACTAAGGTTTGTACCCTGCAGTTTAGTTAATGTGGCAAGCAACCCTGGCACTGTGGAGTGGCGCAATGCTTGCTGCCCCACAGGAGTAGGCACGGGACGCCCTGTGGCTTCACTGCTACCTTGCTCCCCAGAACCATTCCCTCGCCCACGGCCTCGTCCACGTCCCTTTCCGGGAGCCTTGCGCATTTTGAATTCCTAGTTAGAAATTGGCACTGTATACCAGTAGTAAAAATTGTGGGTGCACGTAACCCCAATATATTCTTTGAATTACCAGTCAGAAACTGGCACTATATGGCAGTAGCAAGAAATGAGGGTATTTATAACCCCAATATATTCTTTGAATTCCCAGTCAGACAATGGCACTGTATACCAGTAGTAAAAATTGTGGGTGCACGTAACCCCAATATATTCTTTGAATTACCAGTCAGAAACTGGCACTATATGGCAGTAGCAAGAAATGAGGGTATTTATAACCCCAATATATTCTTTGAATTCCCAGTCAGACAGTGGCACTGTATACCAGTAGTAAAAATTGTGGGTGCACGTAACCCCAATATATTCTTTGAATTACCAGTCAGAAACTGGCACTATATGGCAGTAGCAAGAAATGAGGGTATTTATAACCCCAATATATTCTTTGAATTCCCAGTCAGACAATGGCACTATATACCAGTAGCAAGAAATGAGGGTATTTATAACCCCAATATATTCTTTGAATTCCCAGTCAGACAATGGCACTATATACCAGTAGCAAGAAATGAGGGTATTTATAACCCCAATATATTCTTTGAATTCCCAGTCAGACAATGGCACTATATACCAGTAGCAAGAAATGAGGGTATTTATAACCCCAATATATTCTTTGAATTCCCAGTCAGACAATGGCACTGTATACCAGTAGTAAAAATTGTGGGTGCACGTAACCCCAATATATTCTTTGAATTACCAGTCAGAAACTGGCAGTATATGGCAGTAGCAAGAAATGAGGGTATTTATAACCCCAATATATTCTTTGAATTCCCAGTCAGACAATGGCACTGTATACCAGTAGTAAAAATTGTGGGTGCACGTAACCCCAATATATTCTTTGAATTCCCAGTCAGACAATGGCACTATATACCAGTAGCAAGAAATGAGGGTATTTATAACCCCAATATATTCTTTGAATTCCCAGTCAGACAATGGCACTGTATACCAGTAGTAAAAATTGTGGGTGCACGTAACCCCAATATATTCTTTGAATTACCAGTCAGAAACTGGCACTATATGGCAGTAGCAAGAAATGAGGGTATTTATAACCCCAATATATTCTTTGAATTCCCAGTCAGACAATGGCACTGTATACCAGTAGTAAAAATTGTGGGTGCACGTAACCCCAATATATTGTTTGAATTACCAGTCAGAAACTGGCACTATATGGCAGTAGCAAGAAATGAGGGTATTTGTATTCCCAATATATTCTTTGAATTCCCAGTCAGACAATGGCACTGTATACCAGTAGTAAAAATTGTGGGTGCACGTAATCCCAATATATTCTTTGAATTACCAGTCAGAAACTGGCACTATATGGCAGTAGCAAGAAATGAGGGTATTTATAACCCCAATATATTCTTTGAATTCCCAGTCAGACAATGGCACTGTATACCAGTAGTAAAAATTGTGGGTGCACGTAACCCCAATATATTCTTTGAATTACCAGTCAGAAACTGGCACTATATGGCAGTAGCAAGAAATGAGGGTATTTATAACCCCAATATATTCTTTGAATTCCCAGTCAGACAATGGCACTATATACCAGTAGCAAGAAATGAGGGTATTTATAACCCCAATATATTCTTTGAATTACCAGTCAGAAACTGGCAGTATATGGCAGTAGCAAGAAATGAGGGTATTTATAACCCCAATATATTCTTTGAATTCCCAGTCAGACAATGGCACTGTATACCAGTAGTAAAAATTGTGGGTGCACGTAACCCCAATATATTCTTTGAATTCCCAGTCAGACAATGGCACTATATACCAGTAGCAAGAAATGAGGGTATTTATAACCCCAATATATTCTTTGAATTCCCAGTCAGACAATGGCACTGTATACCAGTAGTAAAAATTGTGGGTGCACGTAACCCCAATATATTCTTTGAATTACCAGTCAGAAACTGGCACTATATGGCAGTAGCAAGAAATGAGGGTATTTATAACCCCAATATATTCTTTGAATTCCCAGTCAGACAATGGCACTGTATACCAGTAGTAAAAATTGTGGGTGCACGTAACCCCAATATATTCTTTGAATTACCAGTCAGAAACTGGCACTATATGGCAGTAGCAAGAAATGAGGGTATTTGTATTCCCAATATATTCTTTGAATTCCCAGTCAGACAATGGCACTGTATACCAGTAGTAAAAATTGTGGGTGCACGTAACCCCAATATATTCTTTGAATTACCAGTCAGAAACTGGCACTATATGGCAGTAGCAAGAAATGAGGGTATTTATAACCCCAATATATTCTTTGAATTCCCAGTCAGACAATGGCACTGTATACCAGTAGTAAAAATTGTGGGTGCACGTAACCCCAATATATTCTTTGAATTACCAGTCAGAAACTGGCACTATATGGCAGTAGCAAGAAATGAGGGTATTTGTATTCCCAATATATTCTTTGAATTCCCAGTCAGACAATGGCACTGTATACCAGTAGTAAAAATTGTGGGTGCACGTAACCCCAATATATTCTTTGAATTCCCAGTCAGACAATGGCACTATATACCAGTAGCAAGAAATGAGGGTATTTATAACCCCAATATATTCTTTGAATTCCCAGTCAGACAATGGCACTGTATACCAGTAGTAAAAATTGTGGGTGCACGTAACCCCAATATATTCTTTGAATTCCCAGTCAGACAATGGCACTATATACCAGTAACAAGAAATGAGGGTATTTATAACCCCAATATATTCTTTGAATTCCCAGTCAGACAATGGCACTGTATACCAGTAGTAAAAATTGTGGGTGCACGTAACCCCAATATATTCTTTGAATTACCAGTCAGAAACTGGCACTATATGGCAGTAGCAAGAAATGAGGGTATTTGTATTCCCAATATATTCTTTGAATTCCCAGTCAGACAATGGCACTGTATACCAGTAGTAAAAATTGTGGGTGCACGTAACCCCAATATATTCTTTGAATTCCCAGTCAGACACTGGCACTATATGGCAGTAGCAAGAAATGAGGGTATTTGTATTCCCAATATATTCTTTGAATTCCCAGTCAGACAATGGCACTGTATACCAGTAGTAAAAATTGTGGGTGCACGTAACCTCAATATATTCTTTGAATTACCAGTCAGAAACTGGCACTATATGGCAGTAGCAAGAAATGAGGGTATTTGTATTCCCAATATATTCTTTGAATTCCCAGTCAGACAATGGCACTGTATACCAGTAGTAAAAATTGTGGGTGCACGTAACCCCAATATATTCTTTGAATTACCAGTCAGAAACTGGCACTATATGGCAGTAGCAAGAAATGAGGGTATTTATAACCCCAATATATTCTTTGAATTCCCAGTCAGACAATGGCACTGTATACCAGTAGTAAAAATTGTGGGTGCACGTAACCCCAATATATTCTTTGAATTACCAGTCAGAAACTGGCACTATATGGCAGTAGCAAGAAATGAGGGTATTTATAACCCCAATATATTCTTTGAATTCCCAGTCAGACAGTGGCACTGTATACCAGTAGTAAAAATTGTGGGTGCACGTAACCCCAATATATTCTTTGAATTACCAGTCAGAAACTGGCACTATATGGCAGTAGCAAGAAATGAGGGTATTTATAACCCCAATATATTCTTTGAATTCCCAGTCAGACAATGGCACTATATACCAGTAGCAAGAAATGAGGGTATTTATAACCCCAATATATTCTTTGAATTCCCAGTCAGACAATGGCACTATATACCAGTAGCAAGAAATGAGGGTATTTATAACCCCAATATATTCTTTGAATTCCCAGTCAGACAATGGCACTATATACCAGTAGCAAGAAATGAGGGTATTTATAACCCCAATATATTCTTTGAATTCCCAGTCAGACAATGGCACTGTATACCAGTAGTAAAAATTGTGGGTGCACGTAACCCCAATATATTCTTTGAATTACCAGTCAGAAACTGGCAGTATATGGCAGTAGCAAGAAATGAGGGTATTTATAACCCCAATATATTCTTTGAATTCCCAGTCAGACAATGGCACTGTATACCAGTAGTAAAAATTGTGGGTGCACGTAACCCCAATATATTCTTTGAATTCCCAGTCAGACAATGGCACTATATACCAGTAGCAAGAAATGAGGGTATTTATAACCCCAATATATTCTTTGAATTCCCAGTCAGACAATGGCACTGTATACCAGTAGTAAAAATTGTGGGTGCACGTAACCCCAATATATTCTTTGAATTACCAGTCAGAAACTGGCACTATATGGCAGTAGCAAGAAATGAGGGTATTTATAACCCCAATATATTCTTTGAATTCCCAGTCAGACAATGGCACTGTATACCAGTAGTAAAAATTGTGGGTGCACGTAACCCCAATATATTGTTTGAATTACCAGTCAGAAACTGGCACTATATGGCAGTAGCAAGAAATGAGGGTATTTGTATTCCCAATATATTCTTTGAATTCCCAGTCAGACAATGGCACTGTATACCAGTAGTAAAAATTGTGGGTGCACGTAATCCCAATATATTCTTTGAATTACCAGTCAGAAACTGGCACTATATGGCAGTAGCAAGAAATGAGGGTATTTATAACCCCAATATATTCTTTGAATTCCCAGTCAGACAATGGCACTGTATACCAGTAGTAAAAATTGTGGGTGCACGTAACCCCAATATATTCTTTGAATTACCAGTCAGAAACTGGCACTATATGGCAGTAGCAAGAAATGAGGGTATTTATAACCCCAATATATTCTTTGAATTCCCAGTCAGACAATGGCACTATATACCAGTAGCAAGAAATGAGGGTATTTATAACCCCAATATATTCTTTGAATTACCAGTCAGAAACTGGCAGTATATGGCAGTAGCAAGAAATGAGGGTATTTATAACCCCAATATATTCTTTGAATTCCCAGTCAGACAATGGCACTGTATACCAGTAGTAAAAATTGTGGGTGCACGTAACCCCAATATATTCTTTGAATTCCCAGTCAGACAATGGCACTATATACCAGTAGCAAGAAATGAGGGTATTTATAACCCCAATATATTCTTTGAATTCCCAGTCAGACAATGGCACTGTATACCAGTAGTAAAAATTGTGGGTGCACGTAACCCCAATATATTCTTTGAATTACCAGTCAGAAACTGGCACTATATGGCAGTAGCAAGAAATGAGGGTATTTATAACCCCAATATATTCTTTGAATTCCCAGTCAGACAATGGCACTGTATACCAGTAGTAAAAATTGTGGGTGCACGTAACCCCAATATATTCTTTGAATTACCAGTCAGAAACTGGCACTATATGGCAGTAGCAAGAAATGAGGGTATTTGTATTCCCAATATATTCTTTGAATTCCCAGTCAGACAATGGCACTGTATACCAGTAGTAAAAATTGTGGGTGCACGTAACCCCAATATATTCTTTGAATTACCAGTCAGAAACTGGCACTATATGGCAGTAGCAAGAAATGAGGGTATTTATAACCCCAATATATTCTTTGAATTCCCAGTCAGACAATGGCACTGTATACCAGTAGTAAAAATTGTGGGTGCACGTAACCCCAATATATTCTTTGAATTACCAGTCAGAAACTGGCACTATATGGCAGTAGCAAGAAATGAGGGTATTTGTATTCCCAATATATTCTTTGAATTCCCAGTCAGACAATGGCACTGTATACCAGTAGTAAAAATTGTGGGTGCACGTAACCCCAATATATTCTTTGAATTCCCAGTCAGACAATGGCACTATATACCAGTAGCAAGAAATGAGGGTATTTATAACCCCAATATATTCTTTGAATTCCCAGTCAGACAATGGCACTGTATACCAGTAGTAAAAATTGTGGGTGCACGTAACCCCAATATATTCTTTGAATTCCCAGTCAGACAATGGCACTATATACCAGTAACAAGAAATGAGGGTATTTATAACCCCAATATATTCTTTGAATTCCCAGTCAGACAATGGCACTGTATACCAGTAGTAAAAATTGTGGGTGCACGTAACCCCAATATATTCTTTGAATTACCAGTCAGAAACTGGCACTATATGGCAGTAGCAAGAAATGAGGGTATTTGTATTCCCAATATATTCTTTGAATTCCCAGTCAGACAATGGCACTGTATACCAGTAGTAAAAATTGTGGGTGCACGTAACCCCAATATATTCTTTGAATTCCCAGTCAGACAATGGCACTATATACCAGTAGCAAGAAATGAGGGTATTTATAACCCCAATATATTCTTTGAATTACCAGTCAGAAACTGGCACTATATGGCAGTAGCAAAAATAGTGGGTGTATATAGCCCCAATTCTATTGCTAGGGGACTTGCAGGGTATTTCTGGGGTGAAGGTGGGGGGGCACACCGTTGGAACGGGTATCGGGGGTATATATCGGGTATACGGGAATACACTGACAGTGTATTCCATTCAGGATCCTGAGAGAGCTGGGTTGCGGCGATTGAGCCCGTCAGTGCCACGTTACACCGACAAGCTTCTCCCTGGAATTGAAGTTATATGTAAGCCCAATATATTCTTTGAATTCCCAGTGAGACAATGGCACTATATGGCAGTAGCAAAAATAGTGGGTGTATATAGCCCCAATCCTATTGCTAGGGGACTTGCAGGGTATTTCTGGGGTGAAGGTGGGGGGGCACACCGTTGGAACGGGTATCGGGGGTATATATCGGGTATACGGGAATACACTGACAGTGTATTCCATTCAGGATCCTGGGAAAGCTGGGTTGCGGCGATTGAGCCCGTCAGTGCCACGTTACACTGACAACCTTCTCCCTGGAATTTAGCTCTTACAAGAGCTGTTGTGGTTGTCTTCTCCTTCCTATCCTAGCCTGTCCCTGCCTACCCAGAATCTAACCCCTAGCTAGCTGGACGGAAACCTCCGTCCCCGGTGAATTGCAAGCTCAGAATGACGCGAACCTGGGCGTCGCTGTTCTTTTAAATTAGAGGTCACATGTTTTCGGCAGCCAATGGGTTTTGCCTACTTTTTTCAACGTCACCGGTGTCGTAGTTCCTGTCCCACCTACCCTGCGCTGTTATTGGAGCAAAAAAGGCGCCAGGGAAGGTGGGAGGGGAATCGAGTAATGGCGCACTTTACCACGCGGTGTTCGATTCGATTCGAACATGCCGAACAGCCTAATATCCGATCGAACATGAGTTCGATAGAACACTGTTCGCTCATCTCTAGTTCTTATCCCAGACAACTCCGTTAAGAGCTGGACTTGTTGGAGGTGGTAAAAGGTCTTCTTTAAATATGAAACTGGGCTTTCCTAAAATCTGTTCTCCTACAGGGATTTTCCTGGATTTATTGAGGAATATAGTACCTGCTACGTTTCGTAATTTCTTCTATGACTGATTGTTTTATATAAGGAAAATTATACTTTTGAATTTAGTCCCTGAAATTTCTCTCTCTATTCTAGAGTCAGTGACTGAATTTTGAAGCCAGAGGAAACCATATTGATTCCTACAAATCTTGGATGTCTGGATCTGTGTTCAGACTGTTACTAGGACCACTGTAAAAAAAAAACAAAACGGTAGAAATAAAATCTTTTTTTCCCTGCTTTTGAATCTATTGGAAATTGTATCTGCTGCAGTTTTCATGAAAACCATGATATTAGTGTAAACATTGCCTAAAATGATATACTATGAATGTTACACTAGTAAACGATAAAAGGGCATTGTGCACTCTATTCTCCAAGGTGCATGTCTTTTGGGCAGTAAAACACAGTTATACATACAATTTTTGTACAACATTTTGAACATATCTGCAACCCTGCAAAAGGATTTCTAATAGCTCGCATTTTCAGACTCTAAAACACAAACTTGAATCCTTTAAATAACCAGCATCAGTGCAGCTGGTTTATGCCAACATAAGCGTCCAAACTGACCAGTAGATTATCTTAGGAAGGGCACTGCATGCTGGCATGGCACCATAAAACCGTTGATAAGGCAGGTGGGATCTGAGTTTGTGTATTCATGCCACAGCTGCTGTATAGGGTTATTCCTCCAACATGTCTCAAACAATGTGCTGGACTGGCTGCTGCAGAAAAACACACAGCTTCCTTTGTTACATTTTAGGCTTCTGGAGTAGGGAGAGAGATCTGATAATTGTCTATTATGAGAATTTTTGTAGTATGTGCATTCACTCATTGGTTCCATATCTTGCTTAATATGCCAATAACATGTACAAAGATTGCTACGAAGTAAACCATGACCTTGTTTCAATATCCTGTTACTCCTCCAACATCAGTGGGTGCACTATGTACAAAGTGATACTTTATCTGAGTTGCATATTCCATGGGGAAAACTTACTAACTCATTTACGCGTGTATCACATTGAAAGCAACAGGTAAAAAAGCCTCCCATTGATTTCAATGGGTAGCACGCGTAAGCCGGCACCCATTCAAGGCAATGGGATCTGGCTTTACGCTGCTCACTCTGAACGAGTTTACGTTCAGAATGAGTAGAGCGTAAACTCCGTGTGAAGGCAGCCTTATAAAAAATAACCCACTTCTCCACCAGTTCTATCAGGAATCCGTGTATCTACTCGCCCCCACGTGTGTGTGTGATCCTGGATGTGACCATAAAAGGGGGACTCGACTAATACACATCCTTCCATACTCACATTTCACACTAGGCTCCACAGGAGTGAAGCGACCCTGATATCTTCACTTACATGTAACTAGCTGCCACCACCGGCAACTTTACGGTAGGCAACATAATTATGGTGAGAATTAGCAATAAGGACAGCCTTATTAAATTTTAGATTCAATATGCACAAAGTACAGCCCATAACAATGAAAAAAATGTAATAACAAGACATGCATAGAAGCCAATGATAGTAAAAAAGGGAATAACCTAAAGAACAGACCTGATATTACGTAAGTCTGGCTGTGGAGTTAAGCAGGGAGTGGTTGAACAGATCTCCAGGTGGGGCTGTATCTCCAGGACCTGATCAGGCAAAGCAGACTTATAATTTCCCCATTAAGGGCCCCTTCACACGGAGTTTACACTCGGTGTATTCTGTACATTGTACAGGTGTAAAAATACACGTGTAAAATGTAGTTAGCCATTGAGTTCAATGGCATGTTCGTATAACGGTCGTCTTTTTGCGCGCGTCTACGCGTGCGCAAAAAGACGTGCGTTATACGAACATGCAATTGAACTCAATGGCTAACTACATTTTACATGTGTATTTTTACACCTGTAAAATGTACAGAATACACCGAGCGCATACAGAATACATGGGCGTAAACTCCGTGTGAAGGGGCCCTAATACATTTTCCCTATTGTTTTAATCTTCTTTTAGAAAAATTAACAAATTTGTTTTGGTTGTGACTTAATTTTGCAAAGCTTAATAATTTAAAAACAAGGTCTTCAGTGTTGCCTTAGTAAGAATAGGAATAAGCAATAAGGGAAGTTAGTAAGTCGGTATGTAAAAGAATGGGACAAACGATGCAGGTGTTAAAATCTTGAGATGAACAAAAGAAATGGCTCCACATCTTACACTAGAATACTACAGTGTAGTTTTGTGGTTCTAACCACAGCCCTTCCCCTCCACTGAAATCACATGAGTGGAGCTGTGTTCAGTAAGTGTGATAAGAAGCGTAATTCATGTGACACGTGCACAAACACATCATTTTCTAATAAACTTTTGTGTTTAATAATAGTAGCTGTCTATTATACTGGGTTCCCCCGGCTATAGGACGTCTGTCTTACTTCTGTTTCAAACCCGACCAAAGTATTGAGTTTACTGTCCAGTGATCTTTGTCGTATTTTTGTGGTTTATCTTGACTGTTGAGAAATGTTTCATTTCCCATAACTGCGTCAACAGCTGTTCACTTTTCAGTGTGAAAAACATCAGATGCTTCTGCCACTATAACACAGGTCACTCACTGACACTGTTTACGTAGGGAAAACATCTGTACCTGCTGTGGATATGGCAGATTGGGATACTAAATAGATTCTTAGAAGTTTTCATTTGGTACATTCCTAGAACTAAAATGACGACATCCTCTGTAGTATAGATTTCCTCTGTATATTTGATATGATGTTAAGCTATATTAATGGAAATGCCTTCTCCAATACGTTATAGTAACTGAATACCTTGCATTTACCATTTGGAATAATTTTGACATTTTGGGAAGCCGGGCTGAGAAATCTTATATAACACTGTCTAGGTTAGTGGTGCACAGCCTTTATGTAGTCTGATGGCTGCATTGTCAGATTGTGTTATTTGGAGAGGTCACGATACAATTGAGTGCATACAATATTTATGGTATGTCTAAATGGGACCCATTAAAGTGACTTTAATAAAGGGGGCATTTTCCTGATGCTGTTACTAATGGGAGCACTATTATCAATGGGGACATTACTGGCAAAGGGGTTGCTTCATATGAAGTAGTTTCAGGTGGGAGGACAGGAAGACAAGAAAGTCAGTGGGTCTGTAGGGAGGAGTCAGGCAACAATAAATGAGGGAGGGAAGGAGGGCCCCAACTGGCAGGGCTCTCTGAGGAATAAGAGTAACTGTGCTTTAGTGGAGACACCGGAGAACTACAATGATTCTAAGAAGGGGAGTACAATGTAACGGGGGCATTGAGAGGGGATGTTGTTCTGAGAAACATAAAATGGCAGGGGCTATGTGTGGGTAGGGGGGCGCCTGCAAGGGGAGTGTTTGGGGTATGAGTAGAATAGTTGGCAGGTGCAGGTCAGTAGCCAAGTGTCACAAAAAGGGGCTGAAAGGAGCCATTAAAATAAACCTATAACTGAAACTGCTTCTGTACAGAAAACAGGATTCAGATTTAGCATTTTACTTGCCTATTTTCCATCTCAAAGTGACAGTCACAACTGGATTTAGATTGGACTAGAGCTCATCTATGCTGCCTGCTTTTCCATTAGGTTTTGGGGTACCCTGATGCCAGTAATGTCATTCTGTAACCTTCACGCCTTATAGGGGAAAGTACTCATTGGTTAATGCAGGCTACACAGACATAATTTGTATCTGTTTAGTAATAACCAAGTTACGCTATGTTCACACAGACTTTTATGCAGCGGATTTTGACGCGGAATCCGCCTCAAAAGACGCCTCCCATTCATTTCAATTGGAGCCGCTAGCTTTTTTTCCACTAGCAGAAAAGAGAGCTGACCTATCTTCAGGCTGGCAGGATTTGACCTTAAGAAAACAGTTGGAGTCAATGGCAGGTGGAAAATCTGCAGCACGGTTTTTGCGTGCGGATTTTGATGTGGATTTTGCAAAAAACTGTGAGGTGGTTTTTATATCTCATAGTTCTGGGCCCATCCGAAAAGGGCTGTAAAATACATCCTGCAGCCATTTTGTGATTCTGCCTGAACACTCTGCAAACACTGAGACTGTGTCAGCAAGCATCCTGCACCGTATACATGCAAGTATTGCATCAATATAGTTACATTTAAACTGTAATACTTCTTTTTTTCTTTTCTTTTTTCTTAACAGCTATATTTGGTTCATCACCGCTGTCTGCTCCAACTAGCTGGAGAGAAGCTTGCTGTATTTTTGCTTCTTCACCATCCTAATGTAAGTATTGCATACAGAATTAGATTTTTAATTTTTCATTAACAGGTTTTTTAAGCAGAAAATAGCAGGCTATACAGGGATTCATAGGGCATCAGATTCATGTGCACAGACAGAACCTGGGTAGTGCATTTATGAATTGCATTATAATTTTCATTTGCTTGCATGTTATTAAAATGACCGAGAATTAATACATTTTTTTTCCTGTTCTGTATTTGCAGATACATCTTCCACTATGGCTCAGAAACAACCATATCATAGAATGGATATGAATGTATCGAAACTGATTAAGAAAGTAAGTAAATGGTATAGATGCAGAACAAATTTGCAAGGTTCACTCTTTGTACTAGATTGTGCCTTGCAAATTTGTTCCTTTCACACTCGCAGCATGTCAATGCATGGCTTTTTGCTGCAGATTGCTACATGGGGCCCTTAGCTGTATTATGTCCCCTTCAAACCCCCTTTCCATACAGTAGCACTTGTAGTGGTATTGAAAATATCCGTATTTTAGGTTTTAGAGGAGAAAAATAGGGGAAAAAAAATTTCAGGCAAAAAATGGTAAAATATTTAATGTATGGGAGTTGTAGTTTTGGAACAGCTGCAAGGCCACATTGACAGGTGACCCTGCAGCTGTACGGGGATGTATAGGGCGTTTTTTTTTTGTGGGGCCAGGTGTACTTTTTAGATATACCATTTTGGGAAATGTTTACTGCTTAGATCACCTTTTATTTAATTCAGAGGCAAAACATAGAGAAAAACCCGGCGGTTTAGCACTTTTGATTTTGACGTTCACTGTACATAAAAATATTAGTAGACCGGGCATTTTCAGACACAGGGATACCTAATGTGTATGTTTCACAGTAATGTTATACTTTTATATGTATTCTAGGGAAAGGAGGTGAACTTTTATTTATTTTATTTTTTATTATATTTTTTTTTAAGTGTTTTTTTTTTTTTTACTATTTTATTATCCCCCGCCTAGGGGGCTTGAACCTGCAATCATTTGATTGCAAGTCCCATAGACGGCAATACAAGTGTATTGCCGTCTATGGGAGATTCTATACATTACTATCGCGGAGTGTCATAGACCAGCCGCGATAGTAATATATATCTATGACAGGCCTCGGAGCCTTCATTAGGCTCCTGGCTGTCATCGGAACAGGTCGGCTCCTGCGGCCTCGCCGTGCAGGAGCCGGCCTGCATCACTAAAGGTATGGGGCCGGTGGGGACCGGCCCCGGGGCTAACTAACTGCCGGGACCTGCGGAGGCGGAGCGGATTTACAGCATGGCCGCGCTACTGCCACCGCTGGTTTTCTGCAGCGGCAGGAGCGTGGCAATCTGCAGGCCCCGGCAGCTAAGACACTCCCCGGCATCTGCTGTAATAGACCGGCAGATGCCGGGGACTGTTTTAGCTTCCGGGGCCTGCAGATTGTCACACTCCTGCCGCTGAAGAAAACCAGCGGTGGCAGTAGCGCGGCCATGCTGTAAATCCGCTCCTCCCCCCACATTCAGACTATAAGACGCACCCTCATTTTCCTCCGAAATTTTGGGGAAAAAAGTGCGTCTTATAGTCCGAAAAATACGGTACTTCCCATCTCAGTTAGCCAATTATACTTTAGGGACTCCTTCTGCTCTGTTTATACAGTTTTATAGCCTTTTTTAAAAAAAATTTGTCTTTTTTCTGTATTTTCTATGCAGGTTCATTCCTATCCTAACCTATGGGAAAAGGCAGATCCCTTGTACTCTGACAGAAATGCCCGGGATGCAGCCTGGATCAGCATCTGCCAGGCCTTGTACCCAGAATGGGGATCATTTTCACGTGAAGAAAAAACTCTGATTGGTGAGTGTGTGTATGTATGTGTGTGTGTGTATATATAATATGTGTGTGATATTTATATATTTTATATTTTATAAATATATATATATATACACTAGCATCTGCCCGAGAGGTTTGCCTGCTCCAGCAGCTCTTAAGCTGTCCTGCTGCTGAACACAGGCAGGCATGTTCCTCATGCCTGCCTGTGATTGCCCTGGAATCTCAGCAGCTCACTGGGACGCCATATAATGAGCGCATTGTTGGCGCCGATGATCCCAGTCAGCTCTGCTTGACGAGAAATCTGTGACTTCTGGCTACCTTCATAGCGCTCATTGTTTTAGAACTTTGTAACAAATTAGATTTTATTTTTCCCGGCATGTTTAAAAGTAGCAAACGGCCAATTTGGATTAAAGGTGTTTTCCCATCCAGTGTGTCAGCATGTTGCCTGGAGCTGATCAGATAATATGAAGATGCATGTACAGAATCCACTAAGGGTTAGCTGAGTGTTTACATAGAGAGATAACAAACCTGGCTTTATCAGAACCTGAGATAAGCTGCTGCCAAGAGCAGTGTAATATAGTATGTGAACATAAATTGATAACAGTTTTGAAGCCAAGTTATTTACCGGGATAAAAAGTAGCCGATGTGTTAATCGAGGTTACAAATGTGCCGAATTTCATTTCAAATCCATTCAGCGGTTTTTGCATGATTGAGGAATAAACATCCAAACACACAAACTTTCACATTTATAATATTAGTAGGATCAGATGGAGATGGCTAGAAAGAGAAGAGAGATATAGCTATATATGTATAAACTTTTAAAAAATGTTGGTGGGTGAAAGTTTTTATTATGCGTTATTTACATTTCTCTGTATTTTTGTTCAATTTCAGAAAGAGATGTCAGGAAACGGTGGAAGAGTGTGAGGGACCGGTTCATGAAGGACTGCAGGAAGGCGATGAGCAGTGGGTCCTCTCCCTCCAAGCGCAAAAAATTTGCACATGAAGATGAGCTGCAGTTCATCTTGCCCAGCAGGGGAAAACTGTAAGCAGTAAATGCATTGACTTTGATGACTTTGTTTTTTCATAAATGTTTTATTTTTTATTATTATTATTATTATTATTATTTTATTTATTTTTTTACTCACAGACCTTCTGGCAATTTTCCTGAGCCACAGCCCGAAACCCCTGCACCTCAAGATGAACTGCAGCAGGGGGAGAGTGACCCACCAAAGCCGCGTGCCTGCTTCTCTCATGAACCGGAGAGGGGCCCCAACGTTTTGCCTGGGCCTTCCAGGGTGGCTTCCTCTGCAGCTTCTACCCCAGCTCCCGTCTCATCAGAGGAAGAACACCAGCTGCTGCAAGTCCCCTGGAGAAGGCGACGTCGGGCCCCTCCTGCCCACACACCTTCCACTGGGAAGCAGACTGGAAGGACCCCCTGGGTAACGAACAGGCAATTAGAGGTGGAGAGTCAGGCTCTGTCCCTTACCCGGAGGGTGGGCAGCGAGGACTATTGTGATTTTTTTGGCTATGGGGTGGCATCTTCCTGCCGTCAGATGCCACCTGATCGCCAAGAAAAATTTATATCATTTGTCCACGCTGTGGCGGCAGACTTCCAGTCTGCTCCTGCCCTGCCGGGACTGGGTTATCTCATAACCCAGTTCCGGCAGGCTATGGGCCTGTCAGATGGGCCACTAGTGATCTCGGCCACTACGCAAACTGAGCCTGAGTTTTCTTCCCCACCTCCTGCTCCCCCTCTGCCTCCAGCAGGGGCAGAATTTTTGGACTCTTTATAACCCTTATTCCTTCCCACCAAGATAACCCCATATTTTATTTATTTTTACCCTTATGTAAATAGTTTATTGGGGATAGGGGAGGATATGGTGGGTGGGGGAGCGTATGGGTTGTTGCGTTTTTTCTTAAAGTTTTTATATAAAAATTTACATTTTTGCAAACAAAATGTCTTTATAGTTCTAAAAAAAAAAAAAAAATTGTGGCTTACAAGCTCTCATTACATTTCTGTCTTCTTTCCGGTCCTTCCATCTAAATAGTGCACGTAGCAACAACAATTTGGACCGGGAAGCAGACGGAAGTAATGACCACTGCTGTATGTAAGGCAAGTGAAGGGGCCACCTTTCATGTCCTCAGGCACAAGCGGCTTTATATACTGATGAAAAGCTGACTGCACTGAATTTAGCATACTGTTGGCTTTTCCTTTACGTGCCTGTAGTAAAGAGCTATTGGTGCCATTTACCTATAGCTCTTCAGTGTCAAAAGGGCATTTTGGACAGTCTGTGAGGAACACCCCACTTGACAGTAGATTCTATAGCGCTGTACTGTCAGAGGTGGCATTCCTCAGACTGTCAAACGCCCTTCTGAGAGTGAAGAGCTATGGTAACGGCACCAATAGCTCTTGACTAGGGGCACATAACGGGAAAGCCGACAGTGCCCCTGAATTTGTCAGCTTTCTAGCGGTATATAAAACTGCATGTGCTCGAGTATTTTCTGTGGGAGTTCCGGGAGTTGTGTACATGGGTCGCTTTCGGCAGTTTACAATTCCCATGATGCCCCCCCTCTCACAACTCCTCCCTGTTTTCCTAGCTAGACCGTGGACTACTAGCCCTATAGTTTGGGCTAGTAGTCTACAGTCTAGCTAGGAAAACAGGGAGTGGTTGTGAGAGAGGGGTAGCATGGGAGTTGTGAACTGCAGGAAGCTACCTACCACCAATGTATTTGAAAAAAGACACTGACACACAGAATTTAACAATATAAATTTTACTTAACAAAACAACAATTAGTAAATAAGAGAAATATACACAAAATGTACATCTTTCAAGATCCCATGAGGAAGGGCTTCAGTCCTGGTCAGGCTGCTCACCAATGAGGCTAGAAAACTGCCAAGGCATGGCACCTTTGGGACTCATTAAGTAGTCCATGAAGGCATCTCTCACCTACATAGTGGAGTTGTATGCCTGACCATAGCTACAGATGATTAGTAGGTCAACAAAATCTGCCTGTGTTGGGGCTGTCATAGTCCCGAACAAAGTTGTGAAGCACACAGGCAGCTTTGATGACCATGGCTACAGTTTCAGGAGCCAACTGCAGTGCAAAGGTGAAGAACCTCCACTTAATAACCATGATCCCAAAGGTGCACTTCATGAAGCGTCGTGCTCGGCTCAGCCTCATGTTGAAGACCCTCTTCCGGGCATCTGTTTTCCATGATTATGAACACAGCAGGTTTGTAGTCAGTGGAAAAGCCTCATCTGATACCATGACAAAGGGGATGTGTGGCACCCGGAAGCGGTCTTGGTGAAGGTAGTCACCTGATCTATCAGTACTCACCGCCCCAGAACTGATGTCAGTAGCACCTGGGAGTCCCCAGTACTACCATTGGCACAGATGTCGATAGCAAGAATTCTGTACGTGGATAGAGGGGGAAAAAAAAAGGAAATTGGTACACTATGTAAACTGTAGTGATACATTTTCATGTCTTACTAAGTGACCACTTACCATGATGAGCAGCCTTTCTGTTGGACTGAGGGCCCTCCTCATGATGTAAATGTTTTGCCAGGATTTGCAGTAAATTATTGAATGCCTCAGTTGGCATTCTTACAAATGACGTGAACTCGTCAGGAAATCTGTTTTAAAAAAAAAAAAAAAGTCCCATAGTGTACACAGTATATTGTTCTACAGTTGCCCCTCCAGACAGTATAATGGCCCCTCAACACAATATAATGTCCTGTAGTGGCCCCGTCACACAATATAATCTCCCGTATAGGTCGCTACAGTTTTATGTCTAACAATTAGACTACATTAATAATTGTGCCCTTGTGAAGCAAATGGCGTACATGTATATTAGAGATGAGCGAGTACTGTTCGGATCAGCCGATCCGAACAGCACGCTCCATAGAAATGAATGGATGCACCTGGTACTTCCGCTTTGACGGCGGCCGGCCGCTTAACCCTCCGCGTGCCGGCTGCGTCCATTCATTTCTATGCGAGCGTGCTGTTCGGATTGGCTGATCCGAACAGTACTCGCTCATCTCTAATTTATACCAATCTATTTTGAGATGACCTACCTATACATCATTTTAGTGATGTTAGAAGAAAAAAAAAACTTACTGTCTCAGTTCATGGTAGAGCTGTCCAATATGACCCCTCCGCCCGCAGGATATTAATGGTGTGTACCCAATATCTCCACCTACACGTTTCTTGTTGTTGTTGGTCCTCCTGTGAAAACAAAAGAATATTTGATTCACACCAGCACTTTATTAATATATTTGATACTTCTACGTATTTCAGAACTTACCTCCTGTTGCAGTCTGGATCGGCAAACCATACTAACTACCACCGACATTAGTCTCATTTCTCTCTGGCGTACTTTGATGTGCCTCTCTGTTGATGCAGGGCTGTGCTGGGATGTGGCTGAGAATGCATTTTCCGCCATATCAATTTTTTTATTTTTTTTCCGAACAGATCAAAATTCTCTGTGCCAGAGTACAGTACAAGCAAAAATGGTGCCTTAAGAAAAAAAAAAAAAAAAAGAGATGGGCTTTGTGACCATGCTCAGTGGGCTGGCTAGTTAAAAATGGTCTGGAGGAAAAAAAAAGTGTGGCGTCAAAAAACGCTTTCCTAATTCCTGAAGCGGATTTTTTCCTCTCCAAAACAAACTCTCTAAAACACACAAAATCAGCATCCCTATAGAGTTCTATTAGGAGGCTTTTTTTAGAGGCTGATTTTGAGCGTCAAATCGTGATACAGCGTCAAAATCCGCGCCAAAAAATTGTGTGCCCTGACCTTTAATGAGTTCTTACTACTTCAGTTAGGGATAGTTCACATTAGTTAATGCAAGTTCCTGTCACACAGATATAACACTTCATAACAGGTACCCCTAATAACCAATGAGTGCTTACCTCTGTAATAAGGGAACGTATGTATTGGTTAATGCAGGTTCCTGTCATTGTGATTGACTTTAACCATTTTTGGACACATTCTTATATACATACATGTATATTATGCAGTGCATTAAGTGCCCCATGAGTACCCAATAAATCACAGATTGCTTTCAATTGCATCAATTGATCTGCCTACCATATTAAAATGGCTCAGGGTGATGGGACATCTTAAGGTAATAGAGGAATTGTCTCCTAAAGACTTTTCTGAATGTACTCTTTGGTCTGAGTGGACGTCCATCTGTTACTCACCTCGCCATGCAACCGACATGATTGACTAATGATTAGACCTTGGCCTTATTCCTGCATATTGCTTGTGCTTTATCTATGTAATTGATACCCCGTTTCTGACCTATTGGCTATCTCCTGACTACACCTTTCTCCCACTAAAATAAACCACGGAGGTTATACTCTTTAGTAGAGACGAGCAACGGCGTTTGATCGAATTAATATTCGATCGAATATCAGGCCATTCGAGGTATTTGATTACAATCGAATACCACGAGGCAAACTCGCTAAAAATGAGATTCCCCTTCCACCTTCCCCGGCACTTTTTTTTGCACTAATAACTGTGCAGGGGAGGTGGGACAGGAACTATGACAATGGAGGCATCGAAAAAAAATCGGAAAAAGTAATTGGCTGGCTAAATCAGGTGACCTCCAATTTATATGAATAGTGGATTTAAGATCCGGGTCTTACGAGACTGTGAACTATGTGACTGTGAGACAGGGATAGATGTACTGGCAGGGTTAGCTAGGGATTACCTTTATTTAGGTGGGAATGTTACTCAAACAATTCTTTGGGGCTCTATCTCGTCGGGATCCCTGTCAGCTTGTGATATGCGCAAGCTGACTTTTTCCCATAGGAATGCATTGACCAGTGTTGATTGGCCAAATGCCATACAGCATTCGGCCAATCAACGCTGGTTCTGTTGGAGGAGGAGGAGTCTAAGATCAGTCCAAAGCAGTCTCCATTGTGGTCCAATCTCAGATATAGCAGTGATGAGCGCACAGCTCTGCTATATCTCTAGTGTAGCAGAGGTCAGTGCACACAGCTCTGCTACATCTTTGGTGTAGCAGAGCTCAGCGCACACTCAGCTCTGCTACATCTCTGGTGTAGTAGAGCTCAGCGCACACTCAGCTCTGCTACAACTCGGGTGTAGCAGAGCTCAGCGCACACTCAGCTCTGCTACATCTCAGGTGTAGCAGAGCTGTGCGCTCAACACTGCTACATCTGAGATCGGACTGTGGACCGATCTTAGATTCCGCCTCCTCTGGCACTCAGCTCTGCTACATCTCTGGTGTAGCAGACTCAGCGCACTTTCAGCCTGCTACATCTCTGAATATAACAGAGCTCAGCACACACTCAGTTCTGCTACATCTCGGGTGTAGCAGAGCTCAGTGCACACTCAGCTCTGCTACATCTTGGGTGTAGCAGAGCTGTGCGCTTAACACTGCTGCATCTGAGATCGGACCACAATGGAGACTGCTGTGGACCGATCTTAGACTCCGCCTCCGGTAGAACCAGCGTTGATTGGCCGAATGCTGTACTCTGTATGGCATTCGGGCCAATCAACGCTGGTCAATGCATTCCTATGGGAAAAAGTCAGCTCCCGCATATTGCAAGCTGACAGGGATCCCAACGAGATAGTGGCGTAATACAGGTACTTGGGCATGTTAGATGCCCCCAGGCATGCTTCCCCTGCTGTCCCAGTTGCATTCCAGGGTGTTGGCATCGTTTCCTGAGGTGTCATAGTGGACTTGGTGACTCTCCTGAGTCGAAGTGTGGTTTCCCCTGAAACGAAGCATTTTTTCCCATAGGCTATAATGGGGTTCGATATTCGTTCGAATAGTCAAATGTTGAGGGGCTATTTGAAACAAATCTCGAATATTTCACTGTTCGCTCATCTCTTCTCTTTAGTAAACTCCTGTATATCAATGTACTAGAAACAACACGTGTATATGATATACTCCCATGAGAAAGTCTACACCAAACGTGTTGGAGCTGTGATCCTTCTCCTGACTAGTCTGTATCTATTGCCTATGGCAGACCTGGGCAAAGTCCGGCCCCCAGACCATATCCGGCCCTCTGACCGATTCAGACCGGCCCGCACAGCTTGACTAGGGGGGCGTGTCTAGGGGGCGTGTCTTAGTGCCGGCCGAAGATAGAGACATGTGAGTGTGTCATAAGGTACTGAAAGATAAGGTGAGATGCAGGGGGGAGAGTGTCTGTCTGTCTATATGTGTCTGTCTGTCTATATGTGTGTGTGTCTGTCTGTCTATGTCTGTCTGTCTGTATATCTATGTGTGTGTCTGTATGTGTGTGTGTCTATATGTGTCTGTCTATATGTGTGTGTGTGTCTATGTGTCTGCCTATATGTGTCTGTCTATGTGTGTGTCTGTCTATATGTGTGTGTGTGTCTATATGTGTCTGTCTATATGTGTGTGTGTGTGTCTATATGTGTCTGTCTATATGTGTGTGTGTCTGTCTATATGTGTCTGGCTGTGTGTCTCAGTAACCTAGGGGCAGAGATGGAAGGGGAATGTTATACTAGGGCAGAGATGGCAGATGGAGGGGGGACATGAAACTGGGGGAGAGATGGGGGGGGACATGAAATAGGGAAAATAAAGAGGGATATGATACTAAGGGGGAAATGGAGGGGACGACAACATGAAACTGGGGGTAGATGAAGAGGGCACTTAGACTGGGGGGACATTAAACCATGGAGGAAGCTGTAGGGTGCCCTGTCTGCCTCTAGTTGCCCCCAGTTTAATGTCAGCCTCCAGCTACCCCTACGGTTTAATGTCTGCTTCCCGATTTTAATGTCCCCCTCTAGTTGCCCCCAGTTTCATGTCCCGCTCCAGCTATCAATTTATTGCCCCCCCTCCAACTACCCCCACTGTTTAATGTCCCCCTCCAGCTGCTCCAGTTTCATGTCCCCTCTAGTTTCCACCAGTTTATACTGGGGCACCAGGAGAGGGACTTAATACTGTGGGGCAGTTGTAAGGGAACATTATAATATGGGGACATATAGTGTACGGGTGACTGTAGGAGGATTATAGTTTGTGGGGGCACATGGAAAGATGATTGGGAATGGGCGGAGTCAACGTAGAAGTGGGTGGAGCTAAATTTGCCATGGCACGGCCCTCTAGAATAGTTTCAATTTCTTATGCGGCCCCATGGGAAAATTAATTGCCCACCCCTGGCCTATGGTATTTGGATATTGTTATTTTGTCACTATTTTACATTGTTGCCCATACCTTCAAAGGTGCAATCTGCCCCTACACAGACATGTACTAATATAGGGTTAAGTATTTTTCCTGGAGAAGCTACCTAGAAAGAAGATTTAGAGTTACTTCTAGAAGTTGTGTAGATATAATGGAGAATGAAGAAAAATACTCAAGAACTTGAAAATCAGGTTTTTTCAGACCTATTTGAAGGCATAAAACATATTATTAGCAGTTTTTAAAGGGTGTCCATCAACTCATTTGGCTCTAGCTACTGATCCCCAGCATCTGGTAGGGCATATATACATATTGTCACATATACAGCATGTTCGATGCTGCTCCTAGCATCTTGATTGCACAGGAAATTAACTTTATGGCGATATGTAAATGAGGTCACAAGTGCTCCAAGGCTTTGCAAATGCTCTGGGCCTCACTTGCTAACCCTGTCAATCCTTTCCCCCTTTGCTTTGATTTATAGCACTAGAAGTTCTGTCTTCACTTGTATTCTGGAGCTGTTAGTGCTGTCAATCAGAGCAAAAAATGAGAAGGGTTAGCAAGCGACTAAATAGTTCATGAAGTTGAAGCACGAAACATGTTTGCGAAATTGTGATGATTAGATGGCTGGATTAGAGCTTCTAAAAAACACAGTATACAATCTATAATATGTGTAATATAGAGCACTGTGTTTTCCTTGCAGAAATGTAGTATGTTCTTATGAATATTAAGCAACTATTTTCTATGTTTTTGTCATTATTATGGCAATAATAATTAGATTCTAGAATTGCGACTCGTGTATGTGATAGTATCCAGTAGACAATATAGAAAATAAAGACATAAAAATGACCTGCTAACAAGCACTTTCAGCTTTCATTAAGATTTGGATATGCTGAAATATATCCATTATGCTCAGTGACCTACATAGAGATGCATTTTATTTAAACATACTGGGTACTAGCCTTGCAGTTCTAGCGGCATTATAGATACATAATTAGAAAAAATGTTGACATTGGTACTTGGCACACAATTGCATTGATGCCTGACGCCAGATGGATAAGTAGGCTGCACAAATGCCTCTATAACAAACACTTTAGTTAGTTCTAACTGCTCCAGGAGAACAGTGCCATGTAGTTTCTACAGTAACACGACAATTCGATTCTAATCATTGAGGAACATTATATTATATAACAGTTATTTCTTTGCAATAATTTATACCATGCAGTCAGCGGCAGAAACTTTAAAGGGGCTTTATCATTGGGAAAAGTCACTTTTAACTACACACATACTTGCATAGCCATTAGGCTATTCCACACATACTTTTTGTATGTAAATCATCTCAGTAGTTTTTGAATGAGACCGGTTTTATTCATAAGTTAATTAGCCTCCAGCGTGCACCCAGAAGTCTCAGCAACATTGTCTACTATGTGTGTGTACAGTACTGGTTGCTGCTGCTGATGACTCCTTTCCTTGCTCTCACACAGCAGACAGTGCTTGCTGAGAACTTCTTGTGCCTGCTGGAAGCTAATTAGCATATGAATAAAAATGGTCTCATATAAAAACTACTGAGGCGATTTACATACAAAAGGCACGTGTGGAATAGCCTTTCTAAAGGCTATGCAAGTGTATGTGAAGTTAACCCCTTCTCTCCAACGGCATTTTTGTTTTTCGATTTTGACTCCCCCCCCCCCCCCCACCTTCTTCCAATATACCATAAAAAATTTTTTTTCCACTCTGAGCCATATAAGGTCTTAATGTTGACGGGACAAATTTTTCTTCAAGATGCTACCATTAATTATTCTGTACAATGTACTATGAAGCTGGAAAAAAATTCAGAATGGGTTGGATTTGAACAAAAAGTGTATTTGTGCGACTTTCTTATGGGCTTCATTTTTTATGACGTTCACTGTGCATACAAAATGACATGTCATCTGTATTCTATGTTTCAGTACGATTCCGGGTTACCTAATTTATATGGTTTTGTTTACATTTTAACGCTTTAATAAAAATCCAAAACTGCGGGCACCAATCGCGGGCATTAGCGCTGAGTGTCTACTGTATAAAACAGTAGACACCCAACGTCTATGGCGGCCGCCATGTTAAAACACCCAGCATCCGCTGTACTTGTACGGCGGATGTGGGAAAGGGGTTAAAAATGTCTTTTCCCAATGATAGAGCCTCTTTAACATATTGTACATACTGTTAAATAGTGTGCATTGTGTATATATAAGACTTTACTCTAATATCACAGCAGAATTATGCGCATGGTACCTCGCCCATATGCGGCCGCCAATAATCAACATGGCTGCCAACACAATGAAACAAAATCGGTATAAAGTGTCTTAACGTTTTCTGGCTTAACAGAGGAAATTGGACAGCTAAGCGTGGGTTCACAAATGCACCCGGTCTCAAGCAGAGCCGACTGCGCGTGCCCGCCAGCCACAAGAAAATGGCCAATTACATAGTAGGCTGTGTAAGTGGCCATTTTCTTTGGCCGCTTACACAGTAAGCTGGAGTAAGCGGCCATTTTCTTGTGGCTGCCGGGCATGTGCATTCAGCTCTGCTTGAGGCCTGATGGCAGAGCTGATTGTGCATGCCTAGAAGATTGAAACCCAGGACGGAAGAAGACGCAGGGAGAGGCTGTTCCTGAAGAAGATGGAGGCAGTGCTGGAAATTTCTCTTGCAGCATTAGGGATGCCACCAGTGCTGTTTGAGAGCTGAGGACCACCCCCAGTGCTGCAAGAGAACTCATCTGCATACAGACGAAAACCAGGATTTCTACTGAATGGTGTCACGGAGAAGACTTCTAAAAGTAGGAGAAGAATAGCCTTTCTTAAGGTTATTCCTACGTGTGATTGAGAAAAAATGTGATTTTAATGATAGAATCCCTTTAGAATTTCTCAATAGGGTAATAGTTTTGTACACTATATAAATTGTCAAAGCTATGTCTAGGATTGCAGAGAAAATAGTAAATTGCATGCAAAATAATTATGTATTATGGTGTTTTAATAAAAATAATTACAAAAATTATCTGTAATCCTGCAGTTCTAAAGGGGCTGGGTTGATAATTTAGTCTAGAAAAAAAATCGCTTCCTTAGACCTTTAGCATTTTTGTGAAAAGAATAGTTCACTTTTGTAAACCTCAGAGGATGATGTTTCTGGAGGCTGCTGATGCTGGCAGCATAGAGGAGTTAGTCACAGAAAACATGGGCTGTATCTAAAAAGGATTAAAAAAAAAATCTCTTTGTGTGCACAGCTCTTTGTTTTCATCCCCAGCAGCACAATAGCAACCCAATTCATAGCTATGTGCTATTCATTCTCTAAATAAGCCCGCATGTGTTGAGATGTTCTTCTTAGCACTGCAGAGTCTTCTCGTGCCTGGTTGGAACAATTCTGAATATCTTGTTGTTCATAAGATTTAACAGCTTGGATTTTAACATTGCATCAATGTCAACACCGCACTTCTACTGCCCCACAATGGAACATGAGCAGTACTGCATGTAAATTTAACTAACATTGCTATAGGTTGGTTTGTACATTGTTAGTCATATGTATTTGAAGAATTGTATGTTAGTTAAATTAGCGCATGATGTCACTATTGGACACCATCTAAATTCATTATATATAACACTACACATTACATTTGAGCTATAACATACAGTTAAGTGCAAAAGCTCTTCATATTTTATCCAAAAATGGAAAAGATTATGCAAACGATTTTTCTTTGATGGAACAAAGAAACCTGTGCCACTTATCGGAAGGTAGCTTCCAATAAGTCAGTGCTCAACTGTCAAGAAACCTTGGGATATAAGCCAAACCAGAAATTTTCTTCCAAAAGGAAAAGACAAAAAGGTGTCCGCCTGCAAAGGCAGTTCCAGTCCCACGTCAATGTCCTCAGACCTAGCAAACAGTACAATGCTCTGCACTGATGAGAGGAAAACAATTGTGAAGAAACAGTCCGCAGACGTATATCTTTTTGTTTGGTTTGGCTAATATCTCAAGTTATGTTACAAATCTTCTTGAAAGTCAGACACTGACTTATAGGGAGCTACCTTCCAATAAGTGGCCCTATAGACACAGTTATCCTTATTACATCAAGGAAAACTTATCTGCATACTGTTCCCCAGTACTGTTGGCAGAGCATGCGTGGTCTTTAAAACTCTGTATACCTACAAAGGTTAACAGCAAATCCAAGCTCTACATAGCACCCCTTCTATCCAAAACTGAAAAGTCACATCTTCCCACACTTTATATACTAAGTAGAGATGAGTGAACACTCGATTGAATATCAGGCCGTTCGGGGTATTCGTTTGGAATTGAATACCAAGAGGCAAACACAGTAAAAATTTGTATCCCCTCCCACCTTCCCTGGCACTTTTTTTGCACGAATAACTGTGCAGGGGAGGTGGGACAGGAACTATGATAACTGAGGCATCGAAAAAAAATCAGAAAAAGTAATTGGCTGGCTAAATCAGGTGACCTCCAATTTATACGAATGGTGGATTTAACATTCGATTAATTTGAGACTGTGAACTATGTGACTGAGACAGGGATAGATCTACAGGCAGGGTTAGCTAGGGATTACCTTTATTTAGATGGGAATGTCACTCACCCAGCTCTTTGGGGCTCTATCTGGTTGGGATCCCTGTCAGCTTGCGATATGCGCAAGCTGACTTTTTCCCATAGGAATGCATTGACCAGCATTGATTGGCCGAATGCCATACAGAGTACAACATTCGGCCAATCAACGGCCAGCTCTGCTTCATCTCCGGTGTAGCAGTGCTGGCCGTGCGCTGAACTCGGCTGCATCTCTGGAGTAGCCGAGCTCAGCGCATGGCCATCTCTGCTTCATCTCTGATGTAGCAGTGCTGTTAGTGCGCTCAGTTCGGCTGCATCTCTGGAGTAGCTGAGCTCAGTGCACGGCGAGCTCTGCTTCATCTCTGATGTAGAAGTGCTGGCCGTGCGCTGAGCTTGACTGCATCTTCGGAGTTACCAAGCTCAGCGCACGGCCAGCTCTGCTACAACTCAGCATAGGAATGCATTGACCAGTGTTGATTGGCTGAATGCCATACAGAGTATAGCATTCAGCCAATCAACGCTGGTTCTGCCGGTGGAGGCGGAGTCTAAGAGCGGTCCACAGCAGTCTCCATTCTGGTCCGATATTAGACTCCGCCTCCTCACAGACGAGCCTCCGGCAGAACCAGTGTTGATTGGCCGAATGCTGTACTCTTGATGGCATTCGGCCAATCAACGCTGGTCAATGCATTCCTATGGGAAAAAGTCAGCTCCCGCATATCGCAAGCTGACAGGGATCTCGACATAATACAGTGACTTGGGTATGTTAGATGCCCCCAGACATGCTTCCCCTGCTGTCCCAGTTGTATTCCAGGGTGTTAACATCATTTCCGAAACGAATATCGAATATTTTACTGTTCACTCATCTCTAATAGAGATGAGCGAACACTAAAATGTTCGAGGTTCGAAATTCGATTCGAACAGCCGCTCACTGTTCGAGTGTTCGAATGGGTTTCGAACCCCATTATAGTCTATGGGGAACATAAACTCGTTAAGGGGGAAACCCAAATTCGTGTCTGGAGGGTCACCAAGTCCACTATGACACCCCAGGAAATGATACCAACACCCTGGAATGACACTGGGACAGCAGGGGAAGCATGTCTGGGGGCATAAAAGTCACTTTATTTCATGGAAATCCCTGTCAGTTTGCGATTTTCGCAAGCTAACTTTTCCCCATAGAAATGCATTGGCCAGTGCTGATTGGCCAGAGTACGGAACTCGACCAATCAGCGCTGGCTCTGCTGGAGGAGGCGGAGTCTAAGATAGCTCCACACCAGTCTCCATTCAGGTCCGACCTTAGACTCCGCCTCCTCCGGCAGAGCCAGCGCTGATTGGCCGAAGGCTGGCCAATGCATTCCTATGCGAATGCAGACTTAGCAGTGCTGAGTCAGTTTTGCTCAACTACACATCTGATGCACACTCGGCACTGCTACATCAGATGTAGCAATCTGATGTAGCAGAGCCGAGGGTGCACTAGAACCCCTGTGCAAACTCAGTTCACGCTAATAGAATGCATTGGCCAGCGCTGATTGGCCAATGCATTCTATTAGCCCGATGAAGTAGAGCTGAATGTGTGTGCTAAGCACACACATTCAGCACTGCTTCATCAAGCCAATACAATGCATTAGCCAGTGCTGATTGGCCAGAGTACGGAATTCGGCCAATCAGCGCTGGCCAATGCATTCTATTAGCCCGATGAAGTAGAGCTGAATGTGTGTGCTAAGCACACACATTCAGCACTGCTTCATCAAGCCAATACAATGCATTAGCCAGTGCTGATTGGCCAGAGTACGGAATTCGGCCAATCAGCGCTGGCTCTGCTGGAGGAGGCGGAGTCTAAGATCGCTCCACACCAGTCTCCATTCAGGTCCGACCTTAGACTCCGCCTCCTCCGGCAGAGCCAGCGCTGATTGGCCGAAGGCTGGCCAATGCATTCCTATGCGAATGCAGACTTAGCAGTGCTGAGTCAGTTTTGCTCAACTACACATCTGATGCACACTCGGCACTGCTACATCAGATGTAGCAATCTGATGTAGCAGAGCCGAGGGTGCACTAGAACCCCTGTGCAAACTCAGTTCACGCTAATAGAATGCATTGGCCAGCGCTGATTGGCCAATGCATTCTATTAGCCCGATGAAGTAGAGCTGAATGTGTGTGCTAAGCACACACATTCAGCACTGCTTCATCAAGCCAATACAATGCATTAGCCAGTGCTGATTGGCCAGAGTACGGAACTCGACCAATCAGCGCTGGCTCTGCTGGAGGAGGCGGAGTCTAAGATAGCTCCACACCAGTCTCCATTCAGGTCCGACCTTAGACTCCGCCTCCTCCGGCAGAGCCAGCGCTGATTGGCCGAAGGCTGGCCAATGCATTCCTATGCGAATGCAGACTTAGCAGTGCTGAGTCAGTTTTGCTCAACTACACATCTGATGCACACTCGGCACTGCTACATCAGATGTAGCAATCTGATGTAGCAGAGCCGAGGGTGCACTAGAACCCCTGTGCAAACTCAGTTCACGCTAATAGAATGCATTGGCCAGCGCTGATTGGCCAATGCATTCTATTAGCCCGATGAAGTAGAGCTGAATGTGTGTGCTAAGCACACACATTCAGCACTGCTTCATCAAGCCAATACAATGCATTAGCCAGTGCTGATTGGCCAGAGTACGGAATTCGGCCAATCAGCGCTGGCCAATGCATTCTATTAGCCCGATGAAGTAGAGCTGAATGTGTGTGCTAAGCACACACATTCAGCACTGCTTCATCAAGCCAATACAATGCATTAGCCAGTGCTGATTGGCCAGAGTACGGAATTCGGCCAATCAGCGCTGGCCAATGCATTCTATTAGCCCGATGAAGTAGAGCTGAATGTGTGTGCTAAGCACACACATTCAGCACTGCTTCATCAAGCCAATACAATGCATTAGCCAGTGCTGATTGGCCAGAGTACGGAATTCGGCCAATCAGCGCTGGCTCTGCCGGAGGAGGCGGAGTCTAAGGTCGGACCTGAATGGAGACTGGTGTGGAGCGATCTTAGACTCCGCCTCCTCCAGCAGAGCCAGCGCTGATTGGTCGAGTTCCGTACTCTGGCCAATCAGCGCTGGCCAATGCATTCTATTAGCCCGATGAAGTAGAGCTGAATGTGTGTGCTTAGCACACACATTCAGCTCTACTTCATCAGGCTAATAGAATACATTGGCCAATCAGCGCTGGCCAATGCATTCTATTAGCTTGATGAAGCAGAGTGTGCACAAGGGTTCAAGCGCACCCTCGGCTCTGATGTAGCAGAGCTGAGGGTGCACAAGGGTTCAAGTGCACCCTCGGCTCTCCTACATCAGAGCCGAGGGTGCGCTTGAACCCTTGTGCAGCCTCGGCTCTGCTACATCAGAGCCGAGGGTGCGCTTGAACCCTTGTGCACACTCTGCTTCATCAAGCTAATAGAATGCATTGGCCAGCACTGATTGGCCAGAGTACGGAATTCGGCCAATCAGCGCTGGCCAATGCATCCCTATGGGAAAAAGTTTATCTCACAAAAATCACAATTACACACCCGATAGAGCCCCAAAAAGTTATTTTTAATAACATTCCCCCCTAAATAAAGGTTATCCCTAGCTATCCCTGCCTGTACAGCTATCCCTGTCTCATAGTCACAAAGTTCACATTCTCATATGACCCGGATTTGAAATCCACTATTCGTCTAAAATGGAGGTCACCTGATTTCGGCAGCCAATGACTTTTTCCAATTTTTTTCAATGCCCCCAGTGTCGTAGTTCCTGTCCCACCTCCCCTGCGCTGTTATTGGTGCAAAAAAGGCGCCAGGGAAGGTGGGAGGGGAATCGAATTTTGGCGCACTTTACCACGTGGTGTTCGATTCGATTCGAACATGGCGAACACCCTGATATCCGATCGAACATGTGTTCGATAGAACACTGTTCGCTCATCTCTAATCTCTAATACTAAGTCATCCTCAGTTTTCTCCAGAAGGTCTTTTAATTCACAAAGTCACAGGATGTAGTGTAATTTGTTTCTTAATGTCCGATCCAGGCAGACTGAACCATGTAAACTTTTTTGAAAATAATTTAAACAAGACTGTGAAACATATTACTTTTTATAATCTGTTTTTGCTTTTCTAAATAATACTTATTGTACATGTTTATATGGGCTACCATCTTGCCTGAGCTTTAGTTAACAGCATTTAGAGGTATGCTTTACAGCAGTCACAATGATCATAGACCCAATAATCAGAGGCCATTGTGAAGTGAAGGGTAATATATAGCATAAACTGTGTTCATCACCTATGGTGCTGGGAATGGTGGCAGTGTCTTATTTATATATAGACGATAATACATTTCAAAGATAGGGAATACAGATTGTGAGCCCTATATGGAATAGTGATTGATATCGTCTGTAAAGTGCTGCGGAATACATTGGCACGATACAATAAAGCAAAATAATAAATAATATAATATATATAATAATATATAATAATAATTAAATGATACTTGTCTTTGTAACTCTGATAATAATGAGGTGACTACTGTTAAAAATCTCTAGAAAACAGGAAATGTCAGACTATTATTAGGCTTCATCGCAGTTAATATTGCAGGATTGTATGATTTTTAGCTATAGATATTAACATGGAAAAGTTTATTAAAAAAATCATCCAAAATATCAAATATCAATATTTTCAAAATATATGTCATTTTTTTTTTTTTTTTTTGACACATTCCCTTTAATGCTTGGTTCACATCTGTGTTGGTATTCCGTCCAGGGCAGTTCGCATAGGGACCCCCCAAACGGAATACTAAACGAAACTTCAAGCAGTGTGCAGTGAAAGCACACAGACCCCATTGACTATAATAGAGTCTGTGTGCTTGCCGCACACTGCCTGCACGAATCATGTGGACAGGAAAGTAGATTGTGAACTATTTTCCTGTCCGCATGATCCCTGCGGAGATCTGGCGGCAAGCACACAGACCTCATTATAGTCTATGGGGTCCGTGTGCTTTCATTGGCACACCACTTGCAGTTGCGTTTGGTATTCCGTTCGGGTGCGTCCTCACGCGGACTTCCTTGGACGGAATATGAACACTTATGTGAACGAGGCCTAAGATTCCTTTTTTTGCAGCTATCTTTATTTATAGCATTGTTCCTTGTGTGCTACAGTGATGTAATCCCCCATCAGGGATATTAAACACGATACATGTATACATGGAAACTACAGTATACATTACATTGTAAATTATACCCAGGCTAGGACATCCCATAGGCTTTTCTGCCTCTTATTAGTACTTCACCATTTCCTACAATGAATATCTGTGCAGCAGAGCAATAGAAGAGGTCGCCAGCTAATGTGCCTAGCTCAGCAAATTCTTGGTCTGCTTTCTTATAAATAGACTGTCTGCTATGTTTAGACAGCGTAAGTCTCACACATTTTAAGACATCTCGGATAAGTTTGCATAACTATTCTGTATTCTGACAACACATCAAATCTACTGATGTTTAGATACTCAAATTTAAGCATTTAAGGACTTAGGGAGTCTGGGTGTTAATGCTCAGCAATTTTTTTTATTTTTTTTTCCCATTCCTACCTTCCAAAATTCATAACTTTTTTTATTTTTACTGCAACATTTCCTGTAGCACAAAATAAGACTGAGCTGCAATGCCAACCACAGACTATGGACAAATGTGTCTGAATTTTTTTTTTTTTTTTCAAAAGCCACATTCTTTTAATTGCATTTAAGATTCTATTAGATATTAATAAACTATCCCCAGTTTGCTCTATTTTAACATATGTTCAATCATACAATACAAAAACAATACATTCTGATTTACACTTCGTTCTAATTTATTGTTATTATTACGCAAATGATGTATTTCTCTGATCAGCGGAAGGGACTTGGGACGTCGCAGTCAGCGAGGACTTATGCAAAACAAGTCAGCCGAATAGCAGGACTGGACCACTCAGGGAGGCACCAGGGACAGATGAATATAGTTTTTGGTTGTTTTTTTTTCACCTCCCTTGGCTTAATTTAAAAAAATAAAATTTTAGTCTGGACAACCCTTTTAAGAGGTCACACTTACTAAAATCAAAAGGTATTTCATTAAAAAAGGTCCTAACAGTCCAACTTACATTTTAACATGTTACCACTTCTTTGACATCACCTTCACAATTCTCGAATCCATTGAACATTTGAGTATGCAGGATGTCAGAATAGCCTCCCAGAGCTGCAGTTTGATGTGAACTACCTCCCACCCTCGTGGATCTTTTGCTTGAGCATACTCCAAAGGTTCAGCAGAGAGATTTGTTTTCTTTCTCATATTGCTTGAAACCTGCTCCTATTATACCTATATGGAAAACCCCAACATTTCCATGGAACGTCAAGCAATACCAACCCACTTCCACCCCATACTTACCTGTCTTCCTGTCCAGATTTTCCGGGCACAGGATCTCACACCATTGCACAGGCGTGGGCGGCCTGCAGACATCAGGAAGAGGAGGAGAAGTGAATTCCAGTGCCGAGAAGATCCTGCCCAGAAGACAAGTAGGTATGATGTGGTAGGGGTTTGCGTTAGATAGGAATGGCTAGTAGTGGCTGGGGTAGCTAGGGAAACAGGGAAGGTGAGTGAGAAAGGGAGGGAATGAGAGGGAGGGGAAGGGAGTCAATGCTGAGTTTCTAGCGGTATATAAAACCGCATGTGCCTGAGGATATAAAAGGTCCCCTTTAAAGCAGTAGCACTCTGCACTTTCTAGCGATATATAGAACCGCATGTCTCTGAGGATATAAAAGGTCCTATTTAAGTGTTTGTCTTTTGTGCCTCTAGGTTATGTTGGGATGTCCCGTCCTTTATGTTAGATGTTATATGTACATTGTTTGCAGCTTTCCCTTGTTCAAACCTTAGCCTTGGTTCAGCCCTGGACAATCACAGGCCATTGGGTGGGGTTGAAGGAGACCTAGGTCTTCTAGGAATCAGTTGGTTCCAGAGTGAGTAGAGTGACAGTGTGCAGAGGTTTTCTGCCACCAGCATCTGGACTAAGGTCCAACGGCTACCCAAACAGCCTCTAGAGACAGCCCTAAGAAGGGAGAATAGCTGTCTGGAGTACTGGATATTTTATGTACTGTGCCAGGAGGAGCAGGAGAGGGCCCTGACAGGAGGAACGTGTTTGGGCCTAGTCTCAAGGTAACCAGATCCCTGTCAGGACTCCCTGTATCACCATCCCCAGTATCCATAGTTGGGAGAGGCACAAGAGGAGGAGTAGTTGGAGAAGTCTGCCATAGAGCCTGTAATATCCCTGGGCAACCTCCTATAAGCAAGACCTGGGGATTAGACACTGTGTTACTACTACCCCTATTTGAAAGCTGCCATTTATGTCTCTTACAGTCACTGAATAAACTGTTACCTGGCTCATCAGTATCTTTGGCTTCTTGAGTCATGCCTGCATTACCATCAGGGCCCTTCCGACCAACATCACATCAGCTCCAACTGGAAGCACCCTTTAGGAAATTACTACCACCACCACCATCAGGTAGTGCTGCAGGACCCCCCTCAATGGTGTCTAGCCCAGGAGCGGGGCTAGAATGCTTGGTTGCGTGTACTCGGCCTAGCAGGTGGCACATTATCTGCCACTACAACTCCAATCCTCCGGTCTCCTCCATCTGGGTTGCGGCAAGTATAGATATTGAGGCACATTTATTAAGCTACATGCACCTTTTTAGTGTGTCATTTCATGGTCTTTTTCTGCCCTATGCTTTATTTATGACACATTTGCACATTTTTTCCAGACTTTATTCTGCCCTCGCCAATTTTGCTTTTTACCAGGGATTGGAAGTGTGGCCTAAGTGGAGATCCTTTTCTCGCTGTATACAGCACTTGTACTGTACATGGGCAGCAAAAAAAGTTAATCAGGTAAGACTATTAAAAAGGGGAAATTTTATTAACAAAAAGGGGCAAATGTACATGCACAACATTTAACAAGGTGTGAATAAGTCCTAAAGAGACAGCACAGTAAGGCTAAAGCCTCACATTGCTGAAACACAGCGCTTTTTGTTGCAAATTTTGCTGCATTTTTATCAGCCAAAGTCAGGAGTGTATTTAACAGAAGGAAAACGTCTAGGGGCTTCCTTTATATTTTCCATTTCTTCTCAAGCCACTCCTGAGTCCTTTTATTAAAATAAAAAACTCAGCAAAATTTGCAACAAAAAAACGCTGCAGTTCTGCAACATGGGGCCTTGGCCTAAAACTAGCCTAAAAAATGGTGCACCTGAGAAAAATACAGCAAAAAAGGGGCAAATGATAAATAACCCACTTTCTGTTTCTATGTAAGGTCTGCTACTCCTTTAACCCCTTAAGGACCAGGCCATTTTTTGGTTTCACATTTTCGTTTTTCCCTCCTCACATTTCAAGAGCCATAACTTTTTCATTTTTCAGTTCACAGAGTCACATGATGGCTTATTGTTTGCGGGACAAATTGTACTTTGTAATGGCACCATTCAATATGCTGTGCAATGTACTGGGAAGCTGGAAAAAAATTCAGAATGAGGTGCAATTGGAGAAAAAATGCATTTGCACCATTTTCTTATGGGTTTAATTTTTACAGCGTTCACTGTTTGGTACAAATGACATGTTACCTGTGTTCTACGTGTCAGTACGAACGCGGTGATACCAAATTTATATAGTATTTGAAATGTTTTGATACTTTTAAAAAAATGATAAACTTTGCAAAATAGAAAAAAAAAAAATTGTGTCATCATGTTCTAACACCTGTAACTTTTTCATATTTCCATGTATGGAGCTGGTTGTGGTGTCTTTTTATGCGGGACAAGTTGACGTTTCTATTGATACCATTTGGGGAAAGATCTGATGGTTTGATCACTTTTTATTCAATTTTTTATAGGAGGCAAAGTGTTGAAAAAAACGCTTTTTGGCTGTTTTTATTTTTTTTGCCGCTACGCCGTTCGCAGTACGGGATAAATGTTTTAATATTCTAATAGTTCGGGCATTTTGGAGCGCGGGGATACCTAATATGTTTATGTTTAATGTTCTTTAATTACTTTTATAGCTAATCTAGGGAAAGGGGGGTGATTTGAACTTTTATATTTTTTTTATTTTTTTAATACTTTTAAAAACTTTTTTTTTTCTTGTTATACATTTATGATCAGACCCCTTAGGTACCTTGAAACCTAGGGGGTCTGATCGCTCATACTATTCACTGCAATACTACAGTATTGCAGTGAATAGCAAAATCCCAGCACTTCTATTAGACGAGGCCTCTGGCATCGTCTATTAGATCTAGTGCAGAGACAAGCCTGGAAGCCTTCAATAGGCTTCCGGCTGTCATAGCAACCGATCACCGCCCTCATGTGACGTTCAGGAGGGCGGCGATCGGCAAAACATGGCGGCGCCCATGCCGCCGGCGCCGTTTACACACTGCGGTCACGTTTGACCGCAGTGTGTAAAGGGTTAACAGCAGCGATCGGCTCGGGCACCGACCGCTGCTGTTATTGGCAGGTCCTGGCTGTATGATACAGCCGGCATCTGCCGTGTATGGAGCGAGCTCAGCGTGTGAGCTCGCTCCATACATCCCCATGCGACCCATGACGTACAGTTACGTCAAGGGTCGCTAAGGGGTTAATTCTCCTTCATTTTTGTGTATGTGTGGAGAGGGGTCTGCAGTTCTGTTTCTTGGAAAAACATGAGCTATACATTTGCATATATAAATAACTAGACTCATGGTTAGTGAATTTAAACAATTTCTTGATTTTCAGAATGCTCTTATTACTTTGTTCACAAAATATTCCTATTAACACCGGGGTATAAATTACTTTCCATTAAAAATCCATATTTTCATAAAGCTTCGTAATTAATACTATATTATGCAAATGCAGATAACACATCCTCTGAGCTGTATAGTGTTTGTGGTGTATAGCCAGTTCAGTTTAGCAATGGCAGTTCCAGTGTGGTCAGTATTTCTAAGACAAAATATTAGCTTTGATTAGGCCGAGGCAGTTAGAAAATAATGTAAATCAACCTAAACAAGGTGAAAATAGAAAAAGTATTAGAGAGATGGAAATGGTAAACAGTCCAGAACACTACAAGATGTGCTTAGGAAAATATTATAAAAACTGCTTTAGCCTAAGGCCCCACGTAGAGGGCCGCATAGAAAAAACGCTGCTGGAACAAAACGCGGCAGAAATGCATAGTGTTTTTTCCCGCAGTGCTTCCATTATACCTATAGGGAAGCCGCTAGCATTTCCATCAATATAACTGACTTGCTGCAATTTACAGAAACGCAACGGTTTGGGAAATCACAGAGTTTTGTCTGCGGCCAAACCGGGGTGTTTACACCATGTGGGGCCCTGGACTTAACCACTTCAGTACCAAGTTATTTTCCCTCCTTCAGGAATTGACATATTATTTATTTTTTTTTTTTCAAACCTGCAGTTTTGAGGGTTATAACTTTTTTTTTTCCTTTGGGTTATTCAAATAATTTCTGTCTTTTTTTCAGTGATACATAGGGCTTTATTTTTATGGTTTTATTTTCTCATTCTTTATTTTAATATCTGAGAAAATGTAAACAAAAAAAGGGGAAATATCTTGTTTTCAAATATTTTTACTCCGTGTGAATGGGCCCTAAAGATGGTTGCATTAGGGTGTACTGGGCTGGCTAACTAGTTAAACAGTGAGGGAGAATGAGTGTGAAAGGGAGGGAGAGTGACTGAGAAAGGGTGGTGGGGGGGAGTGAATCAACTTTGAGTGCAGGCCAAGCAATCATGGGAGTTGTAGGAAAGGTATATAACAGGAAGATGCAGATGTAAACAAATGCAGAGGCTTTCAGGAGCTCACAGAGAATGGAGAAATCACTCAAAACCCCACTAAAGGTATTTGGGTACACTTATTAATATCATAACAGACCTTTTCTGAAAATTAATTTTTTTGCTCAGAAACCCCTTTAAGAATCCTCCTGTTTGTATAATGTACTTCTAAAATCACAGGCACATTACATTGTGACTGTAGGATCAATATTGCATTAAATGAAAATATATAGTTCATGAAAATATATAGTGCATCATGTCATCTTGTAGAAGTGATGTGACCTGTTATATTCATCTGGTGCCAGGACTACAGCACCTTGTGTTGAAAGACTGTTGCTGGATTTCATGGATTTGTGCAGGTTTTTGAGACCTCCCACGTGGGTCCTCTTTTTGTCAATACCACTAGGGTGCCTCCCCCCAATCTGGCTATATGCAGAACAAAGAGACCCCACTCTCTATCGCGCTTCACCCTGTTCGTAATTTACGTCTACCTAGGATTCCCATTGGGTTTTCTTTATTTAATTTTTTTTTATGTAGATTTTTCAATGTACATTTTTCCCTATCAGTATGTCTTTGGAGTATGGGAGGAAATGTACTCAAACACAGGGAGAACATACAAACTCCTTGCAGATGTTGTTCTTGGCAGGATTTGAACCCAGGTCTCCAGCACTGTAAGGCTGCAGTGCTAACCACTGAGCCACCATATTGCCCCCAATACCATCTGGTTTATTGGAAGGCTTTAACAAGGTCAGAAATTTCCTGTTGAGTAAATTAACAAAGAACTTCTTAGCCCTACTTTCAAACTGTATCTGCATCAGTTCTATCCATTGCCAGTAATGTTTTAAGCTGGTCTATTTCCATCATGATGTTCGGGCTAACAGTTTTCAACCCTTAATTTAGGATTCATATTTATGCCACCTAGGACCAGATAGGACCGGATGTACCGTTTGTGATATTCCCTTTGCTTGTGATTTACCTTGTGCTCTTCATAGGGTGTCCCGTTGCATGGCAAAGAACATAGTTTTCAGTAGAGATGAGCGAACACTAAAATGTTCGAGGTTCGAAATTCGATTCGAACAGCCGCTCAATGTTCGTGTGTTCGAACGGGTTTCGAACCCCATTATAGTCTATGGGGAACAGATACTCGTTAAGGGGGAAACCCAAATCCGTGTCTGGAGGGTCACCAAGTCCACTATGACACCCCAGGAAATGATGCCAACACCTCTGGAATGACACTGGGACAGCAGGGGAAGCATGTCTGGGGGCATCTAACACACCAAAGACCCTCTATTACCCCAACATCACAGCCTAACAACTACACACTTTACACACTCAATACCACCTCTCTGACAGTAGGAAAACACCTTGAAACATGTGTATTTGGCACTTGCAGTGAGGAGAGCTTGTCACCAGCAGTGAATTTGGCCCTTGTAGTAAGTTGAGGTTGGCACCAACATTTGTTTTGAAAATCAGGGTGGATTGAGCCTCTAACCAGCAGAGTTTGGGCAAATTCATGGTGGAGGGAGCCTCTAAACACCCCAGTTTGGGCAAATTCATGGTGGAGGGAGCCTCTAAAAACCCCAGTTTGGACCAATTCATGGTGGAGGGAGCCTCTAACCAGCCCAGTTTGGACCAATTAATGGTGGAGGGAGCCTCTAACCAGCCCAGTTTGGACCAATTCATGGTGGAGGGAGCCTCTAAACAGCCAAGTTTTGGGAAATTCATGGTGGAGGGAGCCTCTAACCAGCCCAGTTTGGACCAATTCATGGTGGAGGGAGCCTCTAAACAGCCAAGTTTTGGGAAATTCATGGTGGAGGGAGCCTCTAACCAGCCCAGTTTGGACCAATTCATGGTGGAGGGAGCCTCTAAAAAACCCAGTTTGGACCAATTCATGGTGGAAGGAGCCTCTAAACAGCCCAGTTTGGGCAAATTCATGGTGGAGGGAGCCTCTAACCAGCCCAGTTTGGACCAATTAATGGTGGAGGGAGCCTCTAAACAGCCCAGTTTGGGCAAATTCATGGTGGAGGGAGCCTCTAACCAGCCCAGTTTGGACCAATTCATGGTGGAGGGAGCCTCTAACCAGCCCAGTTTGGACCAATTAATGGTGGAGGGAGCCTCTAAAAAACCCAGTTTGGACCAATTCATGGTGGAGGGAGCCTCTAAACAGCCCAGTTTGGGCAAATTCATGGTGGAGGGAGCCTCTAACCAGCCCAGTTTGGACCAATTAATGGTGGAGGGAGCCTCTAAACAGCCCAGTTTGGGCAAATTCATGGTGGAGGGAGCCTCTAACCAGCCCAGTTTGGACCAATTCATGGTGGAGGGAGCCTCTAACCAGCCCAGTTTGGACCAATTAATGGTGGAGGGAGCCTCTAACCAGCCCAGTTTGGACCAATTCATGGTGGAGGGAGCCTCTAAACAGCCCAGTTTGGGCAAATTCATGGTGGAGGGAGCCTCTAAAAAACCCAGTTTGGACCAATTCATGGTGGAGGGAGCCTCTAACCAGCCCAGTTTGGACCAATTAATGGTGGAGGGAGCCTCTAACCAGCCCAGTTTGGACCAATTCATGGTGGAGGGAGCCTCTAACCAGCCCAGTTTGGACCAATTCATGGTGGAGGGAGCCTCTAAACAGCCCAGTTTGGGCAAATTCATGGTGGAGGGAGCCTCTAAAAAACCCAGTTTGGACCAATTCATGGTGGAGGGAGCCTCTAACCAGCCCAGTTTGGGCAAATTCATGGTGGAGGGAGCCTCTAAAAAACCCAGCTTGGACCAATTCATGGTGGAGGGAGCCTCTAACCAGCCCAGTTTGGGCAAATTCATGGTGGAGGGAGCCTCTAAAAAACCCAGCTTGGACCAATTCATGGTGGAGGGAGCCTCTAACCAGCCCAGTTTGGGCAAATTCATGGTGGAGGGAGCCTCTAAAAAACCCAGTTTGGACCAATTCATGGTGGAGGGAGCCTCTAAACAGCCCAGTTTGGACCAATTAATGGTGGAGGGAGCCTCTAAACAGCCCAGTTTGGACCAATTAATGGTGGAGGGAGCCTCTAACCAGCCCAGTTTGGACCAATTAATGGTGGAGGGAGCCTCTAACCAGCCCAGTTTGGACCAATTAATGGTGGAGGGAGCCTCTAACCACCCCAGTTTGGACCAATTAATGGTGGAGGGAGCCTCTAACCAGCCCAGTTTGGACCAATTCATGGTGGAGGGAGCCTCTAAAAAACCCAGTTTGGACCAATTCATGGTGGAGGGAGCCTCTAAACAGCCCAGTTTGGGCAAATTCATGGTGGAGGGAGCCTCTAAACAGCCCAGTTTGGGCAAATTCATGGTGGAGGGAGCCTCTAACCAGCCCAGTTTGGACCAATTAATGGTGGAGGGAGCCTCTAACCAGCCCAGTTTGGACCAATTCATGGTGGAGGGAGCCTCTAAACAGCCAAGTTTGGACCAATTCATGGTGGAGGGAGCCTCTAAAAAACCCAGTTTGGACCAATTCATGGTGGAGGGAGCCTCTAACCAGCCCAGTTTGGACCAATTAATGGTGGAGGGAGCCTCTAACCAGCCCAGTTTGGACCAATTAATGGTGGAGGGAGCCTCTAACCAGCCCAGTTTGGACCAATTCATGGTGGAGGGAGCCTCTAAAAAACCCAGTTTGGACCAATTCATGGTGGAGGGAGCCTCTAACCAGCCCAGTTTGGACCAATTAATGGTGGAGGGAGCCTCTAACCAGCCCAGTTTGGACCAATTCATGGTGGAGGGAGCCTCTAACCAGCCCAGTTTGGACCAATTCATGGTGGAGGGAGCCTCTAAACAGCCCAGTTTGGGCAAATTCATGGTGGAGGGAGCCTCTAAAAAACCCAGTTTGGACCAATTCATGGTGGAGGGAGCCTCTAAACAGCCCAGTTTGGGCAAATTCATGGTGGAGGAAGCCTCTAACCAGCCCAGTTTGGACCAATTAATGGTGGAGGGAGCCTCTAAACAGCCCAGTTTGGGCAAATTCATGGTGGAGGGAGCCTCTAACCAGCCCAGTTTGGACCAATTCATGGTGGAGGGAGCCTCTAACCAGCCCAGTTTGGGCAAATTCATGGTGGAGGGAGCCTCTAAAAAACCCAGCTTGGACCAATTCATGGTGGAGGGAGCCTCTAACCAGCCCAGTTTGGGCAAATTCATGGTGGAGGGAGCCTCTAAAAAACCCAGCTTGGACCAATTCATGGTGGAGGGAGCCTCTAACCAGCCCAGTTTGGGCAAATTCATGGTGGAGGGAGCCTCTAAAAAACCCAGTTTGGACCAATTCATGGTGGAGGGAGCCTCTAAACAGCCCAGTTTGGACCAATTAATGGTGGAGGGAGCCTCTAACCAGCCCAGTTTGGACCAATTAATGGTGGAGGGAGCCTCTAACCAGCCCAGTTTGGACCAATTAATGGTGGAGGGAGCCTCTAACCACCCCAGTTTGGACCAATTAATGGTGGAGGGAGCCTCTAACCAGCCCAGTTTGGACCAATTCATGGTGGAGGGAGCCTCTAAAAAACCCAGTTTGGACCAATTCATGGTGGAGGGAGCCTCTAAACAGCCCAGTTTGGGCAAATTCATGGTGGAGGGAGCCTCTAACCAGCAGAGTTGGTGGAAATCAGGGTGGAGGGAGCCTCTAACCAGCAGAGTTGGGGGAAATCAGGGTGGAGGGAGCCTAGTATTAGCAGAATTGTGCAACGCTTATGGTGGATGAGTATGAGGATGCGGAGGAATTGGAGAGGTTGAGTACAGACATGGAGTTTCATGTTGGGGTGCTTTACACAGGTGGGCACAAAAATGACGGCTCTACCCAGTGGTGGTTCATTTTTATCAAAGTGAGCCGGTCGGCACTCTCAGCTGACAGATGGGTGCGCTTGTCAGTTATGATGCCACCGGCTGCACTGAACACCCTCTCAGATAGGACGCTGGCGGCAGGACAGGACAGCACCTCCAAGGCATATAGGGCAAGTTCAAGCCACAGGTCCAACTTCGACACCCAATACGTGTAGGGCACAGAGGGGTCGGAGAGGACAGGGCTGTGGTCGGAAAGGTATTCCCGCAACATGCGCCTATACTTCTCACGCCTGGTGACACTAGGACCCTCCGTGGCGGCACTTTGGCGAGGGGGTGCCATCAAGGTGTCCCAGACCTTAGACAGTGTGCCCCTCGTTTGTGTGGACCGGTGAGAACTTGGTTGCCTACTGGAGGAACTGCCCTCCCTGCCGCCAACGTCACATGCTGGAAACATCTCCATCATATTCTGCACCAATTGCCTGTGGCAAGCATTGATGCGATTGGCCCTCCCCTCTACCGGAATAAAAGACGAGATGTTGTTTTTATACCGGGGGTCAAGGATAGCAAAGATCCAGTACTGGTTGTCCTCCATGATTTTGACAATACGCTTGTCGGTTGTAAAGCACCCCAACATGAACTCAGCCATGTCTGCCACAGTGTTAGTTGGCATGACTCCTCTGGCCCCACCGGAAAGTTCAATCTCCATTTCCTCCTCATCCTCCATGTCTACCCATCCGCGCTGCAACAATGGGACGATTCGAAGTTGCCCGGAAGCCTCCTGTATCACCATCACATCATCGGACAACTCTTCTTCCTCCTCCTCCTCCTCCTCCTCCATTAAACGCAGTGAAGCGGACAGATGTGTGGACCTACTCTCCAGCTGTGACGGATCGGATGCTATCCCTAACTCCTCTGTGTGATCTGAGTTATCCCTGATGTCAATCAGGGATTCTCTCAGAACACACAAGAGCGGGATTGTAAGGCTCACCATCGCATCCTCAGAGCTCACCCTCCTTGTGGACTCCTCAAAGACCCGTAGGATGTCACAAAGGTCTCTCATCCATGGCCACTCATGGATGTGAAACTGAGGCAGCTGACTTTGTGGCACCCTAGGGTTTTGTAGCTGGTATTCCATCAAAGGTCTCTGCTGCTCAACCACTCTATTCAACATCTGAAACGTTGAGTTCCAGCGTGTGGGGACGTCGCACAAAAGCCGGTGTTGTGGCACATGCAGGCGTTGCTGGAGAGATTTTAAGCTAGCAGCGGCTACTGTCGACTTGCGAAAGTGGGCGCACATGCGCCGCACTTTCACCAGTAGCTCTGGAACATTGGGGTAGCTCTTTAGGAAACGTTGCACCACTAGGTTGAAGACGTGGGCCAGGCATGGAACATGTTGGAGTCCGGCAAGCTCCAGAGCTGCTACCAGGTTCCGGCCGTTATCACAAACGACCATGCCTGGGCCCAGGTGCAGCGGCTCAAACCATATTGCCGTCTCATCGAGGAGGGCATCCCTCACCTCGGAGGCAGTGTGCTGTCTGTCCCCCAAGCTGATCAGCTTCAGCACAGCCTGCTGACGTCTACCAACGCCAGTGCTGCAACGTTTCCAACTCGTAGCTGGGGTCAATCTAACAGCGGAGGAGGAGGCGGTGGCGGAGGAGGAGGCGGTAGAGGAGGAGGAGGAGGGGGGTGTTCTTCTCGTGTCCCTGCCAGGAATGTTAGGCGGGGAGACGAGGTACACCGGGCCAGTTTGGGAAGCAGTCCCAGCCTCAACTACATTCACCCAGTGTGCCGTCAGTGAAATGTAGCGTCCCTGTCCGCATGCACTTGTCCACGCGTCGGTGGTCAAGTGGACCTTTGTGCAAAGCGCGGAACTAAGGGCCCGCCTGATGTTGAGTGACACGTGCTGGTGCAAGGCGGGGACGGCACACCGGGAGAAGTAGTGACTAGAGATGAGCGAACAGTGTTCTATCGAACACATGTTCGATCGGATATCAGGGTGTTCGCCATGTTCGAATCGAATCGAACACCACGTGGTAAAGTGCGCCAAAATTCGATTCCCCTCCCACCTTCCCTGGCGCCTTTTTTGCACCAATAACAGCGCAGGGGAGGTGGGACAGGAACTACGACACTGGGGGCATTGAAAAAAATTGGAAAAAGTCATTGGCTGCCGAAATCAGGTGACCTCCATTTTAGACGAATAGTGGATTTCAAATCCGGGTCATATGAGAATGTGAACTTTGTGACTATGAGACAGGGATAGCTGTACAGGCAGGGATAGCTAGGGATAACCTTTATTTAGGGGGGAATGTTATTAAAAATAACTTTTTGGGGCTCTATCGGGTGTGTAATTGTGATTTTTGTGAGATAAACTTTTTCCCATAGGGATGCATTGGCCAGCGCTGATTGGCCGAATTCCGTACTCTGGCCAATCAGTGCTGGCCAATGCATTCTATTAGCTTGATGAAGCAGAGTGTGCACAAGGGTTCAAGCGCACCCTCGGCTCTGATGTAGCAGAGCCGAGGCTGCACAAGGGTTCAAGCGCACCCTCGGCTCTGATGTAGGAGAGCCGAGGGTGCACTTGAACCCTTGTGCACCCTCAGCTCTGCTACATCAGAGCCGAGGGTGCGCTTGAACCCTTGTGCACACTCTGCTTCATCAAGCTAATAGAATGCATTGGCCAGCGCTGATTGGCCAATGTATTCTATTAGCCTGATGAAGTAGAGCTGAATGTGTGTGCTAAGCACACACATTCAGCTCTACTTCATCGGGCTAATAGAATGCATTGGCCAGCGCTGATTGGCCAGAGTACGGAACTCGACCAATCAGCGCTGGCTCTGCTGGAGGAGGCGGAGTCTAAGATCGCTCCACACCAGTCTCCATTCAGGTCCGACCTTAGACTCCGCCTCCTCCGGCAGAGCCAGCGCTGATTGGCCGAATTCCGTACTCTGGCCAATCAGCACTGGCTAATGCATTGTATTGGCTTGATGAAGCAGTGCTGAATGTGTGTGCTTAGCACACACATTCAGCTCTACTTCATCGGGCTAATAGAATGCATTGGCCAGCGCTGATTGGCCGAATTCCGTACTCTGGCCAATCAGCACTGGCTAATGCATTGTATTGGCTTGATGAAGCAGTGCTGAATGTGTGTGCTTAGCACACACATTCAGCTCTACTTCATCGGGCTAATAGAATGCATTGGCCAATCAGCGCTGGCCAATGCATTCTATTAGCGTGAACTGAGTTTGCACAGGGGTTCTAGTGCACCCTCGGCTCTGCTACATCAGATTGCTACATCTGATGTAGCAGTGCCGAGTGTGCATCAGATGTGTAGTTGAGCAAAACTGACTCAGCACTGCTAAGTCTGCATTCGCATAGGAATGCATTGGCCAGCCTTCGGCCAATCAGCGCTGGCTCTGCCGGAGGAGGCGGAGTCTAAGGTCGGACCTGAATGGAGACTGGTGTGGAGCGATCTTAGACTCCGCCTCCTCCAGCAGAGCCAGCGCTGATTGGCCGAATTCCGTACTCTGGCCAATCAGCACTGGCTAATGCATTGTATTGGCTTGATGAAGCAGTGCTGAATGTGTGTGCTTAGCACACACATTCAGCTCTACTTCATCGGGCTAATAGAATGCATTGGCCAATCAGCGCTGGCCAATGCATTCTATTAGCGTGAACTGAGTTTGCACAGGGGTTCTAGTGCACCCTCGGCTCTGCTACATCAGATTGCTACATCTGATGTAGCAGTGCCGAGTGTGCATCAGATGTGTAGTTGAGCAAAACTGACTCAGCACTGCTAAGTCTGCATTCGCATAGGAATGCATTGGCCAGCCTTCGGCCAATCAGCGCTGGCTCTGCCGGAGGAGGCGGAGTCTAAGGTCGGACCTGAATGGAGACTGGTGTGGAGCTATCTTAGACTCCGCCTCCTCCAACAGAGCCAGCGCTGATTGGTCGAGTTCCGTACTCTGGCCAATCAGCACTGGCCAATGCATTTCTATGGGGAAAAGTTAGCTTGCGAAAATCGCAAACTGACAGGGATTTCCATGAAATAAAGTGACTTTTATGCCCCCAGACATGCTTCCCCTGCTGTCCCAGTGTCATTCCAGGGTGTTGGTATCATTTCCTGGGGTGTCATAGTGGACTTGGTGACCCTCCAGACACGAATTTGGGTTTCCCCCTTAACGAGTTTATGTTCCCCATAGACTATAATGGGGTTCGAAACCCATTCGAACACTCGAACAGTGAGCGGCTGTTCGAATCGAATTTCGAACCTCGAACATTTTAGTGTTCGCTCATCTCTAGTAGTGACGGCTAGGGACGGCATAGCGAGGTGCCGCAGTTGCCATCAGGTCCAGGAAGGCGGGAGTTTCAACAAGCCGGAACGCCAACATCTCCTGGGCCAGCAGTTTAGCGATGTTGGCGTTCAAGGCTTGCGCATGTGGGTGGTTAGCAGTGTATTTCTGCCGCCGCTCCAATGTCTGAGAGATGGTGGGTTGTTGTAAAGAAACGCCTGATGGTGCCTTTGATGGTGCAGGAGAAGGAGATAAGACAGGACCAGGGGAGGATGAGGTAGAAGTCAACAAAGTGGCGGAGGCAGATGAAGTGGTGTCCTGGCTCGTCCTCTGGAGTGCATCGCCAGCACAGTCAGCAGTGGCAGTGGCAGAGGCAGTGGCAGAGGCAGTGGCAGTGGCGTGAACGGCAGGCGGCCTTTGTCCTGCCGTTGCTGCCTGCCACTGATTCCAGTGCTTGGATTCCAAATGACGGCGCATTGAAGTGGTGGACAGGTTGCTCTTCTCAGAGCCCCTAATCAATTTCGAGAGGCAAATTGTGCAGACAACACTATATCTGTCCTCGGCGCATTCCTTGAAAAAACTCCACACCTTCGAGAAACGTGCCCTCGAGGTGGGAGTTTTTCGGGGCTGGGTACGAACTGGAACATCTTGGGAGATTCCGGGTGTGGCCTGGCTTCGCCTAAGCTGCTGACCTCTGCCTCTGCCTCTAGCTACCCTTTTTGGTGCTGCACCTGCCTCAACATCCACACTACTTTCCCCGCTTGACATCCCCCCTGTCCAGGTCGGGTCAGTGTCCTCATCATCCACCACTTCCTCTTCCAACTCCTGTCTCATCTCCTCCTCCCGCACAATGCGCCGGTCAACTGGATGCCCTGACGGCAACTGCGTCACATCATCGTCGATGAGGGTGGGTTGCTGGTCATCCACCACCAAATCGAACGGAGATGGAGGAGACTCTAGTGTTTGAGCATCTGGACACAGATGCTCCTCTGTTAGGTTCGTGGAATCGTGACGTGGAGAGGCAGGTTGAGGGACAATGAAAGGAGCGGAGAACAGCTCTGGGGAGCAGGGACAGTTTGGGTTATTGTTCTGTAAAGCTTCGGAATTTTGGGAGGAAGGAAGACAAGACTGTTGGGTAATAGGAGGAGAGGAGGCAGAGTCTGACTGGCTGCTGGACAATGTGCTGTAAGCGTTCTCTGACAGCCATTGCAAGACCTGTTCCTGGTTCTCGGGCCTACTAAGGTTTGTACCCTGCAGTTTAGTTAATGTGGCAAGCAACCCTGGCACTGTGGAGTGGCGCAATGCTTGCTGCCCCACAGGAGTAGGCACGGGACGCCCTGTGGCTTCACTGCTACCTTGCTCCCCAGAACCATTCCCCCGACCTCGCCCACGGCCTCGTCCACGTCCCTTTCCGGGAGCCTTGCGCATTTTGAATTCCTAGTTAGAAATTGGCACTGTATACCAGTAGTAAAAATTGTGGGTGCACGTAACCCCAATATATTCTTTGAATTACCAGTCAGAAACTGGCACTATATGGCAGTAGCAAGAAATGAGGGTATTTATAACCCCAATATATTCTTTGAATTCCCAGTCAGACAATGGCACTGTATACCAGTAGTAAAAATTGTGGGTGCACGTAACCCCAATATATTCTTTGAATTACCAGTCAGACACTGGCACTATATGGCAGTAGCAAGAAATGAGGGTATTTGTATTCCCAATATACTCTTTGAATTCCCAGTCAGACAATGGCACTGTATACCAGTAGTAAAAATTGTGGGTGCACGTAACCCCAATATATTCTTTGAATTCCCAGTCAGACAATGGCACTGTATACCAGTAGTAAAAATTGTGGGTGCACGTAACCCCAATATATTCTTTGAATTCCCAGTCAGAAACTGGCACTATATGGCAGTAGCAAGAAATGAGGGTATTTGTATTCCCAATATACTCTTTGAATTCCCAGTCAGACAATGGCACTGTATACCAGTAGTAAAAATTGTGGGTGCACGTAACCCCAAAATATTCTTTGAATTACCAGTCAGACACTGGCACTATATGGCAGTAGCAAGAAATGAGGGTATTTGTATTCCCAATATATTCTTTGAATTCCCAGTCAGACAATGGCACTGTATACCAGTAGTAAAAATTGTGGGTGCACGTAACCCCAATATATTCTTTGAATTCCCAGTCAGACAATGGCACTATATGGCAGTAGCAAGAAATGAGGGTATTTATAACCCCAATATATTCTTTGAATTCCCAGTCAGACAATGGCACTATATGGCAGTAGCAAGAAATGAGGGTATTTATAACCCCAATATATTCTTTGAATTCCCAGTCAGACAATGGCACTGTATACCAGTAGTAAAAATTGTGGGTGCACGTAACCCCAATATATTCTTTGAATTCCCAGTCAGACAATGGCACTGTATACCAGTAGTAAAAATTGTGGGTGCACGTAACCCCAATATATTCTTTGAATTACCAGTCAGAAACTGGCACTATATGGCAGTAGCAAGAAATGAGGGTATTTATAACCCCAATATATTCTTTGAATTCCCAGTCAGACAATGGCACTGTATACCAGTAGTAAAAATTGTGGGTGCACGTAACCCCAATATATTCTTTGAATTACCAGTCAGACACTGGCACTATATGGCAGTAGCAAGAAATGAGGGTATTTGTATTCCCAATATACTCTTTGAATTCCCAGTCAGACAATGGCACTGTATACCAGTAGTAAAAATTGTGGGTGCACGTAACCCCAATATATTCTTTGAATTCCCAGTCAGACAATGGCACTGTATACCAGTAGTAAAAATTGTGGGTGCACGTAACCCCAATATATTCTTTGAATTCCCAGTCAGAAACTGGCACTATATGGCAGTAGCAAGAAATGAGGGTATTTGTATTCCCAATATACTCTTTGAATTCCCAGTCAGACAATGGCACTGTATACCAGTAGTAAAAATTGTGGGTGCACGTAACCCCAATATATTCTTTGAATTACCAGTCAGACACTGGCACTATATGGCAGTAGCAAGAAATGAGGGTATTTGTATTCCCAATATACTCTTTGAATTCCCAGTCAGACAATGGCACTGTATACCAGTAGTAAAAATTGTGGGTGCACGTAACCCCAATATATTCTTTGAATTCCCAGTCAGAAACTGGCACTATATGGCAGTAGCAAGAAATGAGGGTATTTGTATTCCCAATATACTCTTTGAATTCCCAGTCAGACAATGGCACTGTATACCAGTAGTAAAAATTGTGGGTGCACGTAACCCCAATATATTCTTTGAATTACCAGTCAGACACTGGCACTATATGGCAGTAGCAAGAAATGAGGGTATTTGTATTCCCAATATACTCTTTGAATTCCCAGTCAGACAATGGCACTGTATACCAGTAGTAAAAATTGTGGGTGCACGTAACCCCAATATATTCTTTGAATTCCCAGTCAGACAATGGCACTATATGGCAGTAGCAAGAAATGAGGGTATTTATAACCCCAATATATTCTTTGAATTCCCAGTCAGACAATGGCACTGTATACCAGTAGTAAAAATTGTGGGTGCACGTAACCCCAATATATTCTTTGAATTCCCAGTCAGACAATGGCACTGTATACCAGTAGTAAAAATTGTGGGTGCACGTAACCCCAATATATTCTTTGAATTACCAGTCAGACACTGGCACTATATGGCAGTAGCAAGAAATGAGGGTATTTGTATTCCCAATATACTCTTTGAATTCCCAGTCAGACAATGGCACTGTATACCAGTAGTAAAAATTGTGGGTGCACGTAACCCCAATATATTCTTTGAATTCCCAGTCAGACAATGGCACTATATGGCAGTAGCAAGAAATGAGGGTATTTATAACCCCAATATATTCTTTGAATTCCCAGTCAGACAATGGCACTGTATACCAGTAGTAAAAATTGTGGGTGCACGTAACCCCAATATATTCTTTGAATTCCCAGTCAGACAATGGCACTGTATACCAGTAGTAAAAATTGTGGGTGCACGTAACCCCAATATATTCTTTGAATTACCAGTCAGAAACTGGCACTATATGGCAGTAGCAAGAAATGAGGGTATTTGTATTCCCAGTATACTCTTTGAATTCCCAGTCAGACAATGGCACTGTATACCAGTAGTAAAAATTGTGGGTGCACGTAACCCCAATATATTCTTTGAATTACCAGTCAGACACTGGCACTATATGGCAGTAGCAAGAAATGAGGGTATTTGTATTCCCAATATACTCTTTGAATTCCCAGTCAGACAATGGCACTGTATACCAGTAGTAAAAATTGTGGGTGCACGTAACCCCAATATATTCTTTGAATTCCCAGTCAGACAATGGCACTATATGGCAGTAGCAAGAAATGAGGGTATTTATAACCCCAATATATTCTTTGAATTCCCAGTCAGACAATGGCACTGTATACCAGTAGTAAAAATTGTGGGTGCACGTAACCCCAATATATTCTTTGAATTCCCAGTCAGACACTGGCACTATATGGCAGTAGCAAGAAATGAGGGTATTTGTATTCCCAATATATTCTTTGAATTCCCAGTCAGACAATGGCACTGTATACCAGTAGTAAAAATTGTGGGTGCACGTAACCCCAATATATTCTTTGAATTCCCAGTCAGACACTGGCACTATATGGCAGTAGCAAGAAATGAGGGTATTTGTATTCCCAATATATTCTTTGAATTCCCAGTCAGACAATGGCACTGTATACCAGTAGTAAAAATTGTGGGTGTATATAGCCCCAATTCTGTTGCTAGGGGACTTGCAGGGTATTTCTGGGGTGAAGGTGGGGGGGCACACCGTTGGAACGGGTATCGGGGTATATATCGGGTATACGGGAATACACTGACAGTGTATTCCATTCAGGATCCTGGGAAAGCTGGGTTGCGGCGATTGAGCCCATCAGTGCCACGTTACACTGACAAGCTTCTCCCTGGAATTTAGCTCTTATAAGAGCTGTTGGTTGTCTTCTCCTTCCTATCCTAGCCTGTCCCTGCCTACCCAGAATCTAAGCCCTAGCTAGCTGGACGGAAACCTCCGTCCTCGGTGAATTGCAAGCTCAGAATGACGCGAAGCTGGGCGGCGCTGTTCTTTTAAATTAGAGGTCACATGTTTTCGGCAGCCAATGGGTTTTGCCTACTTTTTTCAACGTCACCGGTGTCGTAGTTCCTGTCCCACCTACCCTGTGCTGTTATTGGAGCAAAAAAGGCGCCAGGGAAGGTGGGAGGGGAATCGAGTAATGGCGCACTTTACCACGCGGTGTTCGATTCGATTCGAACATGCCGAACAGCCTAATATCCGATCGAACATGAGTTCGATAGAACACTGTTCGCTCATCTCTAGTTTTCAGTTCTGGGGTTTGAAAGGATTTGCCATTGAATCAATACTAGCATGCCACCTTACCCCAAAATGAATGTATGGCTGGGCATTCTCACATTCATACCACAGGTACAGGAGAAGGGTGATGCATGATAAAACCCCTTTAATGTAGTATACAATGGGCTTCAGTGTACACTAGCACTATGTTTACTCTTGAATTGCTCTGACGCTAGATCTGTTTAGACACCTCTGCCTCAGGTCATATGAAATGTATAATGCATCACATTATTCCTCTTTACCTCCAAGCTATAGAACTATTATTAGATGTGCAGACACTGCAGTCCCTTGCTAAACAAGTACAAGACATCTTCCGTATACTCAGATCCTGCTTACTGTCTGGGTGCACTTCTCTCTGCAGACTAAGGATGTTCATGTATCATATAACTTGTGATCTGGGAGCTATCACATAACACATACAATTGTTCCCACCCCAGACATGAGGCACCAACAATGAGTGCTGTAATCTGTCAGGAAATGTGCGGGCCCTCTGGGAACTCGGTTCTTGGTTCGAGAAACTGTAGTACTGTGTTATTGGTGTTAAAGGACTAAGGGGAAAGGACTTTATTTCATAGCCTTCTTTGTCAGCCAAATAAGCCATCAGTAAAAGGGATTTTTTTTTTACTCTGTGCATGCTGCTATTTGCAATGTCCATATCTCTTTCACCTTGTGTGCAGGGTTCTTCTTTAATATGTAGATTTGTTACCTGTCTACATGATGATCTTACAAGTATACATTCTGGAATTGCATATACAGCAATTCTCTGATACTATGTTATTATCAGAATGGCAACCTTTACGCAGAGCAATAAACTGAAAATGTATCTTTTGTTTAGATATAAGCTACTTCATTTTAAAGGGAGGTTCCAGTAACAAGTTACCTTTTGTTCAAAGGATAGGTAAGTAAGTTTCTGGTTGGAAGGGGGCCAGCTTGTCGAAAATGTACACCACTGCCCAGTTCATTTCAAAGGGAAGTGCCAACTATAGCTGAACACTGTACTCCACCTATCACGGCGGGTTCTACCGTACTGAGTTAGATGGCGCAGTGGCATGCATTTCTGACATGCTGCTCCACTCAAACTTGGTTGCAAAACATCCAGATTCTCATGAAGTATCCAGCAGTTGGACCTCTACTGATCAGCGAGTTACCCCGTCCTTTGCAATGCTCCTGACACTGACTTAGTTATAAACCTACATTCCTTTGATGCTATGACCTCTCAAGTAAATATGGTAGCACAACTCCAAATATATCCATGTCACTGGACAACTGAATTTAAGCAGCAGGGACTGGTTATGACAAAATCTTTGTATATTTTATACTCTGAGCTACATGAAGCAGCAAGAATAATGCATTTAATAGATACAGTACATCAGTATAAGAACTTAGAAGCAAAATGCAGCTTGTATGTGACCAAATAAAATGTATCTGTTCCTTGGGTATTACTCTCAGCAGATCTACTGCATTAGGTAACAAGTGATTATATCTTTAAGGCAGAAAAGTATGCAAACACATCCATCCTAGGAACAGAACTTGCCTTGAGCTATAACGAACTCTATATATGACCTCATCTGGCTCATTGTCCTCACAGAGTATACAAACACTCATGTCAGACATGTGGATCCGCAATTAAACTTCAACCTCTTCATCTGAATAATACTTATCTTTACATATGTCTGAATGCTGTTGGATATTAACCCCTTTCCCACAGCAGCCATTTTTCAGGTTTCAATTTTCTGGACTCTCCACCTTTCGAACAGTGTAATTTTTTTTTTTTTTCCATTTACAGATGATATGAGGTCTTAATTTGTGTAGGACAATTGTTACCATTTAATATTCTGTATGATGTACTGGGAGGCTGCAAAAAATTCAGAATGGGGTGGAACTTGAGAAAAACTGTGTTTGTGCAACTTTGTTATGGACTTTTATTCATTATTATTGTTTATTTATATAGCACCATTAATTCCATGGTGCTTTACATTTGGGGGTTTACATACAGTACACAGAATATACAGGTAGATGTAATACTAACAGTGACTGACTGGCACAGTGGGGTAGAGGGCCCTGCCCGCGAGGGCTTACAATCTATGAGGGAAGAGGGATAGAGACAGCCTTAATTTTTTAGCCAAAATGACATGTCACCTGTATTCTATGGATCGGTACAATTCCAGGGATACAAATTTATATATTATGTTTTAATCCCATGTAAAAATCCAAAACTTAAAAAAGAAATTCTTAAATACACCATATTCTGACCAAATTCATAACTTTATTATATTATCATGTACGGAGATGCATTACCTATTTTTTTGCAGGGCCTGATGTATTTTTTATTAACACCAATTTGGGGAAAGTCTAATGCTTTGATTGCTTTTCATCCAAATTTTTAAGTTTGTAGACTGAGCTTCTTTGGACAGAGGGATACGTAATGTGTATGTGCTTCACTTTAATTTTTTTTACTTTTATATGTGTTCTACAGAAGGGGGGGGGGTATTTCAATTTTTATTTTTAATTTTTACCTTTTTTCTACTGTAATTTTTAGACCCCCTAGGAGTTTATGACACTAGGGGGTTGGATCACTATTACAATGCATTGCAATGCTAATGCATTGCAATCCATTGTAAAATTATGGCATTTCAATTAAAGCCTTTGACTAAGGCCCTGGGGCAAAATGCCCATAATCTCTGCTGTATTATAAAGTTCTCACAATGGAGTTTGCAGCTTATATTGAGGCAGATTCTATTCAAAATCAGCTCCAAATTCCAGCTATAATATGACATTGGTTCCATCCGAATCACATTTTATATATCCGTTTACAATAGGTTCACACTAGCAGGTCTGCTTGGGGATGGCCATTTAGCCACAGAGTCTTAGGTGAAATGCTCAGACTGTGTTAACGGCTAATAAGCAAGTAAAGCCAGGGACCCTTCTGGTGTAAACTCTGTGATTCAGCTGCAACGGACCCAATGAAGAAAAAAACCTGGAAACTTCTAGCATATCCCATTCACACCTTGTGAAAAAATACACAGTAATTTCTGTTGACTTTTCTGTGAAAAGCGCTGTGGGGGGAAAAATGCATTTCCTTGCCGCTGTGTTTTCTCCCACTCAGCACTTTTTTACTGTGGCCCAGTACGTGGGGCCTTAGCATAAGCCTGCATCAGAAAGTCAAGACAGAGCTGCAGGCATCACAGGGTAGGAAATTTATAGAGGAATATGAGGTCAGATGCTCTTAATACTGGGGCCCCATGCTGCAAATACGAGGCTATTCCCATCTACAAATTGCAGAAAAATATCTGCAGCGGAAATGCAACGAACGGTTGCATTTTTGTAAATCTCAGAATGTCAATTATGTTTACAGAAACCATAATGCATTTCCGATGCAGTCTTTTCTGCAGCATTTTTTGGATGTGGCTCACTATGTGGGGCATTAGCTTAAAGGAATTTTCTAGCCCCAGATCAATTTTTTCATACTAATGACTTATCCACTTATTGGAAGGTCTTGGAAGGTTGGGCATGAGGCTAAAGGGAGCAGCCATTATTGGGTTATTTCACTGGAATCCTGTCTTAAGACAGGCTTGCACATTCCAGTGAGCGCCCTCTATTGGTTTGCAACAATGAGGCAGCAACTGTCTTCCTAATTACATCATGGAAGGCAGATTTGCATATTCTTCCCACATTATCCACTTATGTAATACTGAATGGTATATGATCATCTATTTCGGTACTATTCCGTTATCGGGCCAGCAGCAGCGCAGTTCAGCAGCAGCTTTCGGGACAGCAGTTCAGCAGCGGGAATTACAATGACATCCGAGGACTGCTGGCCCGATGCTTGTGCCCAGTAACCAGTACATCGATGACCCCCCTCCCCCATCCTTCTCCTCCTGCCAGTGCTGCCCCCCAGCTCTCCTTACATCTTCCCCGTACCCTCTCCCCGCCACACGACTAGGCCTCACCTCAGCGCTAGTACCGAGACCGAAAGGAAAGACACCGGGGCTCAATCCAGGCCCTGACAAGAAACACGCCGACTATAGGAACGGTGAGCTACAGCGAGCCGGAGGGACAAACTTTCTGCAGCGTCCGGCGGCTATCTAGTAGCATTCATTGCTCAAGATTTACGGTGAGGCCTATTACAGGGAGAGGGTACGGGGCAGATGTAAGAAGAGCTGGGGGGCAGCACTGGAAGGAAGAGGAGGATGAGGGCATCGATCGATGTACTGCCTACTACACACAAGCACGGCCTCTATCATCGGGCCAGCATCGGCTTAGTCATGTGGCGGGGAGAGGGTACGGGGTAGATGTAAGGAGAGCTGGGGGGCAGCACTGGAAGGAGGAGGAGATGGAGGGGGGGTCATTGATGTACTGGCTACTGGGCACAAGCATCGGGCCAGCAGTCCTCGGATGTCATTGTAATTCCCGCTGCTGAACTGAACTGCTGTCCCGAAAGCTGGTGCTGAAATGCGCTGCTGCTGGCCCGATAACGGAATAGTACCTCTATTTCACCTACCCTTGCTCGATCACTGAACTATATTCTAGCATTTCATCCAGCATGTATATTTGCATTTCCATGTGTTCTTATCTGTACTAGTGTCATTTCTTTTGATGCTCACTGATTTTATGGCTGATCCTGACCAAGTGTTTACTTAGATCCACACTGCTAGTCTCCTCATGTGTCACAGTTTGTAGATTAATTAGTTAACAACTTAAATTAGTGTTAGTTCTGAAGCTCTGCCTTCCTATATAAGTAGATGTAGCTTATGGGACAGCATTTCATGCAGGGGCATTTCATTTGCAGCATGCATCTTAACCGAATTGCATCTTAACCGAATTGCATCTTAACCGAATTGCATCTTAACCGAATTGCATCTTAACCGAATTGCACTTATACATGGCACTTAAACAGGGCACGAAACAGGCTAACCATGGCAGAACACCAGGTAAATTTCAACCTAAAACAACAAGTTTTACCACATGGTATGCTATAGCTGCACTGTCTCTTACTATCTTAGCCATTGTCTTCCTGCAGACCTCTCCTCCACCTCCACCACACGCCATCCATATCAGTCCCTCTTTTCTTCCTTCTCCCATGTACAGCTCTCACACACTTTTCACACTCTGTAATCATCCCTTTATTTCTTTTAGCAGTGACACCAAACATAAGCGCCCACATAAATCCCTGAACCACCTTCTGTCTCTGTCCATTTTACTCCTCCTAGCTGCTGGGGACATCTCTCCTAACCCCGGCCCTCCTTCCTTCACTAACTCTTCTTCCTGCACACATAGAAGGCCTACAAACCTCCTCAATATTTACCGTGTTCCTTCCCCTCACCCCTCCCCTGTCTCTTTTAGCTGCTCTCTCTGGAACGCCCGCTCAGTGTGTAACAAACTAGAATACATTAATGACTTATTCCTTAGCAAATCCCTTGGCCTGCTCGCCCTTACTGAGACTTGGATCCAGCAGTCAGATACGGCCTCCCCTGCTGCTCTGTCTCATGCTGGCCTACAATTCTCACATACCTCTAGGCCTGACAACAGGCAGGGTGGTGGGGTAGGCTTACTTCTGTCACCACAGTGCATTTTTCAGTCCATTCCCCCGGTCCCCTCACTCACATTCTCCTCATTTGAAGTCCATGCTATCAGACTTTTCCGCCCACTCTCCTTACGTGTAGCTGTGATCGACCGTCCACCTGGCTCACCCTACCAATTTTTGGACCACTTTGCCTCTTGGCTTCCCCACTTCTTATCCAGTGACATTCCTACCCTCATCATGGGTGACTTTAACATCCCTATTGACACCCCTCACTCCCCAGCTGCCTCACAGTTTCTCTCATTAACCACTTCTCTTGGTCTCTCACAATGTTCTTCTTCTGCTACACATGTAGATGGAAACACAATTGATCTTGTCTTCCATCGACTCCTCACAGTTTCTACATTTTCTAACTCTTCTCTGCCGCTCTCTGATCATAACCTTCTGTCTCTCACCATCAGTGCCCTCTCCCCTTCACAAGATACCCCTCCCCATCACACATATAGGAATTTGCGTGCTATTGACACCAAGCACCTCTCAGATACTCTACAGTCCTCTCTGTCCCCCATCTCCTCAATCTCCTGTCCAAATCTGGCCACCAGTCACTATAATGAAACCCTTAAAAATGCATTGGATGAGGTTGCTCCCCCCTCCACTCGTAAAGTCCCACGTAGGAGGCAGCAGCCCTGGCACACGCCACAGACACGATTTCTTCAGCGCTGCTCTAGGTGTGCCGAACGTCTCTGGAGAAAATCACGCTCACCTGCAGATTTCCTCCACTTCAAGTTCATGCTTAAAACATATAGTTCTGCCCTTCACCTAGCCAAACAAGACTATTTCACCGCCCTCATCTCTTCTCTCTCCAGCAACCCTAAAAGGCTTTTTGAAACCTTTCACTCCTTACTCACACCCAAGGTACAGACGCCATTCACAGACCTTAGTGCTGACGACCTGGCCACGTATTTCCATGCTAAAATTGATAAGATCCGTCAGGAAATTACTGCCCAAGCCCCAGGTGGCATTGATCCCACCACCTACCATAGCAATGATCCCCTCACCAACTGCACCTCAGACTGTCTATTCTCATCTTTTGACCCTGTTACAGAAGAGGAAGTCTCCCAGCTACTTTCTTCATCTCGCCCTACAACCTGCAGTAGTGACCCCTTCCCCTCACATCTTCTCCAATCTCTGTCGCCTGCTGTCACCACTCACCTTACTAAAATATTTAACCTCTCTCTCTCTTCTGGAATCTTCCCATCCTCCTTCAAGCATGCTGTTATAACTCCGCTATTGAAAAAACCCTCCTTGGACCCGTCCTGTGCTGCTAACTATCGACCCGTCTCTAACCTCCCCTTCATCTCTAAACTCTTGGAACGCCTGGTCTATTCTCGTTTAATCCACTATCTCTCTGCTAACTCTCTTCTTGACCCCTTACAATCTGGTTTCTGCGCTCTGCACTCTACTGAAACGGCTCTCACAAAAGTCTCCAATGATCTCCTGATGGCTAAATCCAATGGCGATTTCTCTCTTCTTATTCTTCTGGACCTCTCTGCAGCTTTTGACACTGTTGACCATCATCTCCTCCTCACTATGCTCCGCTCAGTCGGCCTCAATGACACTGCGCTCTCCTGGTTCTCCTCTTATCTCTCAGACCGCACTTTCAGCGTATCATTTGCGGGCTCTGTTTCCTCCCCTCTTTCCTTTGCTGTTGGGGTTCCTCAGGGCTCGGTCCTAGGCCCCCTGCTCTTTTCTCTCTACACAGCCCCCATTGGAAAAACCATCGCCAGATTTGGCTTCAGGTACCATCTTTATGCTGACGACACCCAATTATACACATCTTCCCGTGACATCACCCCTGTACTCATACAGAACACCAGTGACTGTCTTTCTGCTGTCTATAATATCATGTCCTCGCTCTATCTGAAACTAAATCTCTCTAAGACTGAACTACTACTGTTTCCACCATCTAATAGATCTGTCCCTGATATATCCATTGCAGTCTCAGGCCTTACTATAACTCCTAGGCAGCAGGCCCGCTGCCTCGGGGTCATGTTTGACGCAGACCTTTCCTTCACCCCTCATATTGAATCACTCGCACGTTCATGTCACCTCCACCTCAAAAATATCTCCAGAATACGTCCTTTCCTTACCAGAGATACACTAAAGACACTTATTGTTTCTCTGATTCATTCTCGCCTTGACTACTGTAACTCCTTACTAATTGGTCTTCCCCTCACTAAACTCTCCCCTCTACAATCTATTCTGAATGCAGCGGCCAGGCTCATCTATCAGTCTAGACGCTACAGTGATGCCTTTGGTCTGTGCCAGTCGCTACATTGGCTGCCTATTCAATATAGAATAAAATATCAAGTTATCACTCTCATCCACAAGGCTCTCCATAATGCCGCACCTCCATACATTTCCTCCCTCATCTCTGTGTACCGCCCAACCCGTGTTCTCCGCTCACTCAATGACCTAACACTTACATCCTCTATTATCAGAACCTCCCACGCTCGTATACAAGACTTCTCCCGAGTTGCACCACTTCTCTGGAATGCTCTATCCCAGACAATCAGATTAACTCCCAATTTCTACAGTTTCAAACGCAAACTAAAGATGCATTTTTTCAGACAGGCCTATCACAATTCCTAATGCAAACCCTTCTTGATGCCTTTTCAGCCTAACATATTTGTCCATGCTCTATCCACATGTTAAAGGACACTACTAGTGACGGCCCATAAAGCTTTGTTTGTGTAATGGCTGCAACCTCTATTACAAAATTGTCTGAACACTGTATAAGCAATGCCGCCCCTCCTACCTCTTGTGCCATCCTCTCTACCTCATAGATTGTAAGCTCTTGTGAGCAGGGCCCTCAGTCCCATTGTGTGAAATGACGTTCTTTGTTTTGTATCTGTCTGTATCTGAACCCTACAAATTGTACAGCGCTGCGGAATATGTTGGCGCTATATAAATAAAATTTATTATTATTATTATTATTATTATTATTATCCACAGAATAGGCCACTAGTATGTGTCTGTGGGGGTCTGACATCTGGCTCATATCAGCCTCCTAGTCAAGAAATAGGAGCACATCTGCCCTTCCCCAGAACCATCACTATGCAGGGGACAGGGATGCTGCAGTGCACCTATTACTTGAATAGGAGTGTTGCTGCATGCACTGCTCACCCACTAGCAGCTTTCAGTATCTGAAGGCTGCCACAGCAGCTGATCTGTGAGGGTTGTGGGTGTTGGACTCCTACAGATGACATACTGATGACTTATCCTGTGGATTGGTCATCAGTATAAAAATCAATCAGTGGTTGGAAAGCCCCTTTATTATTTCAGGTGCATCTCCTGCCAGTTGGGAAATTAATTAAGACTGGTGTGGGTAACACAAGTCTTAATACCCCCCCCCTCCAGTGTGTCTGTCACTATGCTATACTGCCCTCAGAGAACAGAGTGTGTCCCCCAAATGGGCCTCTGCTAGTATCCGTCTGTTGTATTCATCTGTAAAATGTTTTATAATGATTTATACTGTTTTGCACTGTTTTTGGTTGTACTTTCCAGCTTTATGCTTGTTACCTAAGAGTTGATGTGCTATTTCTAGGGTGGAGTGGCCTATACTCTGGGTTTCCGAGCAGGTAGGAAGGTTTAGAGGTTGCTATGAGCCCCCAGTCTTTAATAAGATTCCTGTTCACCTCAGATAAGAGCTAGCATTGGGAGAGGACTGTTTAGTTTCTCACAAAGCTTTACAGCTCTGTAGAGTAGAAAGCGGCACAAAGGAATAATATGCAATCGCATGTCACTGGACCCTAAGCTTGCAGAACCAAGACTTCATAACATTGTTAAGTATGGAACACAATGCTGACTAGCGAGGAAACATAGGTACCCACGGCTGAGATGTGCCATTCGTTTCCCCAACTGTGGATGTAAACCTGGTCTAGATCCTTTGAGTTGCCCCAGATTACCACAGTGGAAAGGGGTCAGAGGACTGAGGAAGGGATGACAAACCATAGCTATTGTCTGTGTAAAATGCCATGAATGTGGAGCCTGCTACTGTAAGTGAATTGTGCCTCCAGGTTTCCCTGTAACTGGGTGATTATCACTAATTAAACTGCCCCCACTGCTTCTGCCCCTGTCTCCTGTGCTTTCTGCACCCAACATCAAGGGTACCCTGAAACGCCATCAAAAGGGAAGCAAATAGCAGGGAGCATCCCAGGATATCCAAAACCATGATCTCAGTGTGAACCCTTCATCGCTTTGCTGATCTGAGGTCTGTTAGAGGATTTGGTACCAAACACTACCGTGACTAGTGAGGCTGCCATCTTGGGCCTGCTCCCGACTGTGCCATATTCACACTACTAGTCATAGTCACTGGTCATTGCATAAGGAATCTGATCCTTTGACTGGTTTTCCCACTATAAGACTTAGTTCACACGCAATTCCACGTGTGCATATTCCATCGCGGCTGCTGCAACGGGATGTTGGTGCAGTGCACAGCATCCCGTCATGGCTTTCCGCTCCAGATTAGGCCCAAATGAATGGGCCTAGGTCGGAGTGTGCTGCCGCGAGGCGGACGCCGCAGCTTAATCAGCCCTGGATTCCACCTGAAGAAAGGGCAGCTAGCTTCTTTTTTGTAGTGGTCTCCATAGATCACCCTTGTGAGGAGGCAGATTATGACATGGATTCCGCACCATAATCCACCCCCTCTGTGCCCGTGTGAACTAGCCCTAAAAAGTTTTGGCAGTAATAGAATATGCTACTTCCTTTTGGTCGGTAGGGGTTGGGCTGCTGGAACTCCCACTGCTCCTGCACTGTTTTCCCCAACAAAGTGGAGGTTTCTGCTTCCCACTGTGCATAGACGTACAATAAGGTTGCATTTCTCTGAACAGTGGTTAAACATGAGTGCAGCTGTGTGGTGAAAATACTAAAGGAGTTTCTACCCCTTCCTCGTAAGTGTCATCAGAGATCCCAGAGTTTGGATCTCCACCAAATCATAATTATTTGGCCTCTCCTAACCAAATGCCATAACATTTCATAATGGGAATGGGAGCAATAATCTAAAACTCTCATATTTCTCTCACTTTTTAATACTCCATTGAAAATCTGCAGTCTTTTTTCTCTTGCTTCAACAGTCATTGCAATGGAACAACTGCCTATATTCTTAAACTTAGAATAGAAACAATGAAAATATTCATATATTAGGTTATTTGTAATAAAACACATTTACTTTAAACAGTTGCACACATTTGTGATGGCCGAGAGCCAGATCTAGGTAATGTTACGACTTTTGCTTTAATGTGACTAGCTTTCCATGTTACTGTGCTTCATGTAGTCATAAGGTCAGGAAGATTTTCACATTATCCCTGTGCTACGTACTACTGCTGTGCTTATCCGTAGGGAATTCTAGTATTTACTACAATATGATTCTGGCTGCAGTCAGCTAGGAATGGAATCCCTAATATTTTAATTCACTTCTACAGAAAACTTTGGCCAAGTTGATCTATGATTTTATGTAACATCTGGTGTAAATAGTACTCTGTGCCTAATGTAAGCATTCCCCCCTTCCCTTTTCTACATGTGTTTCTAGTAGAAAGCACACTATTATTGCCTGAACTGATATAACTTTTGACCCAGTAGAGAGTAATATAGTTCACATTAAACTTTTTTTTGCATTTTAAAATTTTATTTGATAACACTGTAAGGCCTGATTCTCATAGACAACTCCTCATAATGTTTTGCTTAAAGAGGTTTTCCACGCAAAAAAATCTTTTTATAAAAAATTTCTGTTAGTGCTATTAATGGGTTAAAAAGTGCTACATACCTTTAGCACTTTTATACCCATTTTATACCTTTTGTTTTGAGTGATTTCTGGATTCTTCTGGGAATTCCTGGCATCCTCTGCATTAGTTTACATGGTGTATCTTCCTGCTATGTAGTTTCCTGCCTAGCTTCCGCACTAACTCCCTCTCTCTCCCCCCTACTTCCTTTTATCCCGCCCACTTCTAGCCCTTCCCAACTAACTAACTCAGTTCGCCCCCCCCACCACCACCACATCATACTTACCTATCTTCCGCTTTAGATAGGAATGGCTCCTCCTTTTCTTTCTGATCTCCTGGATGTGTGTAGGCAGGAGACGCCTGCATAGTAGAGATGGCACACTTTTTACTTGGCATGTATCAGAGCTACCTCCAGACTGCGCAAGCACCAGCAGCGTGAAAGAAGGAGCCGTTCCCACACAAGAAGACATGTAAGCATTGATGCGGTGGGGGGAGGGGGGGAGTAGTACTGGAGATGTTCCATTTCGGAAATATGGAAATGGAACATCACCGGATTATCAGAAAGTGTGCCTATGGTAATGTGATTTGTGTAATTATAGTTTTGTTTTTTTTTTGTTCTTTTTTTAAAAACAGTCAATTAGAAGTTAGGTGGGAAGAGGGGGTTTAGTTTAGGGGTTAATTTTTATCCTGGACAATAGAGATGAGCGACTAGTATTCGATCCAATAGTAGTATTGGATCGAATAGTAGTATTCGATCGAATACCTCCCTTTGCATAGTTATTGGTGTACTCGGTCGAATACCACGCGGTAAACATTCAATTCCCCTCCCACCTCCCTGACACTTATTTATACACATTAAAAACTATGCAGGGGACGTATTCGATCGAATATACTTGCTCATCTCTACTGGACAACCCCTTTGGTCACTTTGGACCAGTAACAGTGGGGACTGGCGTGCCACCATTGGAAATGAAGAGCTGTAATAGTTGAGTTATCTTTTTATTGCCATTACACACATAGTCTCATTTATTATTGAGTTGGCCATCCTCTTCAATCTAAATATCGAGCTCTACAGAGAATCCCCAGTTCATGGTCCCCAGTGTAGTGTCAGGAACAAGAGCAGTGGTCAAATACCAAGAAACAAATACACAGCCAAGTGAGAGTCCAAGTGAAAATGAATATAAAGGAGGTCAAAGACAAGCTGAGGTCATGAACTGGATCAGAAATACATCCCACAACAAATGGGTAGAAAGCAGGGGCATAGCTTGAGAGGCTGCAGAGGGTGCAGTTGCACCTGGGACCTGGAAGCTCAAGGGGCCGATAAGGTGTCTGTTCTCAATATGAGGAAATCAGTACAATAAACAGTACATTATAGTTTGGGGCCCCAGGAGCTTGATGTTACACATCTGGTAGAAAGACTTACAAAGGAAATATCATCATCATCAGGCAGTTAGTGAGATCTGATGAGTGCATATAGCAGGTCTGATAAGCTGATGTGGAACAACTGAGCAACAGAGTTCAGAACCTAGAAGATTAACCATTGTCTTGCTGCAGCAAAATATGGAGAGTCAAAGGATTACGACTACACAGCGGCCTGAAGAGGTAGGTTACTATAGGGCTGTAATAGATGGTTAGATAGTGATAGATATTAGTCTTGGTTAGTCAATCTTCTATACACAAATTCATTCAAATACTATAAATACAGTAAGCTCATTATTGCTGAGCTGGTATGATAAACATCTAATGCTACAAATAATACTTAGCACATAGTAACTCTAAAACGTTAACACTATTCATGTCAAAATCAATGTCTGCACATACGAATTTAGACTACCCAGCAAAACATTTCCATAATTAGGAAGTGTTGCTTATTACAAAAATATTTTTACATCCCATGTCACAATGGACACGTTCCAGGTTGACCAATTTTCAAAGTGTTAATCTAAATATGTCATGTACCGTCAAAAGTCTCCATGGACATTATTACAGTTTGAGGGACATGCTCTATTACTTCATGGGAATGAGTAAGCAGACATAACATTGCTAATTTTCCTTTAAAAAAGTATTTACAGACATTTTCCAAATGTAATCTATCAAACCCTGACCTTTTACCTGTACTAACAGGTCTATAAATGTACACACCTTGGTCTAGATGACAGAAAATAAAAAAATACTAAATATTCTTTCAGTTTTTAGCTCATAGATAAGTACAGTTATACATTTGCATTTTTATGGTAAATCCTACCTGCACTTTGTAATCTATACCTGATTTTATTAGGGGGCATTCACACTACCGTTGGATTCCGCCAGCAGTGTCCGTGGCTATTGTCTGTACAAGATTTTAGTAACAGACACTAGCTGGTCTGTTTGAAATTTCCATTCATTTCAATGGGATTTTACCTTGAGTCCGTTTACACCCATGTCCGTTTTTTCAAGCGGACAAAAAAATCCTACATGCAGGATTTTTCTGTCCGTTTGAAAAAACGGACAGCAAGTGTGTGTTGTTTTTTTTTAACATTGAAGTCTATGGGCAATGGACTTCCAACAGACAGTAACTGATAGCCATCAGTTCCTATCCGTTTGTGTCCATTATGATAGGTGTTCTTTTTTTTTTTTTTTTTTTTAACGGACACATTCTGATCGGACACCAACGGTAGTGTGAACCCTACCTTAGCTGTCTATCACCTACAGTTTATTTTTTCTTTTTTTTCAATTTCAAGGCTGTTACTCCAGTACACATTTAGTTTTTCTAGTTCCTCATAAGAGAAAAAAAACAGAATGAACGCTGTTGATGGATCCATTACATGATTGATGCCAATGAAGTCCAACAGATCCTATTGACTAGAGATTGGCGAATCTCCCAAGATTCATTTAGTTTCAGGTTTGGGGGCCTGGAGCTGAGCAAGTTTTGTATGAACCACCTCTTAAATTGGCTTTAGGCATAGTGTAGAACACTCTCAGGGATCCTATGAACCTATCTATCTAATGTCTAGCTCTCTAAGGCCTGGTTCACATGCGAGCAGAGGGTGGCGCAGTGACCCAAACAGGCAGAGACGTTACAGTAATGCTGAAAATATTTTGTTCAGATTAACAACAATGTTCCTTTACACGGTGTATGGGTTATGCCTAATTCACATCTGCGTTTGGTAATCCGTTCAGGGAGTCCACATGGGGACCCCCTCGAACAGAATACCGAACGCATTGGCAAGCGGAGAGCTTATTAGAGCACATGGACCCCATAGACTATATTGGGGTCCGTGTGTTTTCCGCACGGTGTCCGCACGGAACATGTGGACAGAAAAGTACTTCATGATCTGCTTTTTTGTACGCATAATTCGTGCGGGCAGCACGTGGCAAACACACGTACCCCATTATAGTCTATGGGGTCTGTTTGCTTTCACTGCTCACCGCTTGTCAATGTGTTCGGTATTCCATTCGTTCCCCAAGAGGACTCCCTGAATGGATTACCAAATGCAGATGTGAACCAGGCATTAGACACCAGACTAGAGCAGAAAAAAAAAAAATTAAGATGTTTTTTTAAGATTTGTGCAGGCTAGACTTTACATTGGATGAACAAGAATAAAAAAAAAAATTCTTGCATATAAATTAAGTTATTTTTTTTAACATTTGGGCAGGCAAAATCAGCATTATTTTACTGTTAAATCACCAGCATGTATTTAATGAATAAATGTTAACTCTTGCCCAAAAAGTCCTTAACAAAACGTTTTTCACTAACAGGATTGTCTACAGTTAAAAAAGTATGTTTAAAAAATATGTATAGAGATGAAAGTATTTGGTGAACAGCAGCTGGCATGAGCTACATGGAAACCTGTCAATCAATGGATCAACCATTGTTCTAGGTGGTATAAAACTTGAAATATATCTATTTAAATTATGTACATAATAGATCGTCAATAACTGTTTGTGGGCGGAGTAACCAGGACTCCTGTCAATAACTGTGGGGGGGTGGAGTAATCAGGACTACTGTCAATAACTGTGTGTGGGCGGAGTAACCAGGACTCCTGTCAATAACTGTGTGTGGGCGGAGTAATCAGGACTCCTGTCAATAACTGTGTGTGGGCGGAGTAACCAGGACTCCTGTCCATAACTGTGTGTGGGCGGAGTAACCAGGACTCCTGTCAATAACTGTGTGTGGGCGGAGTAACCAGGACTCCTGTCAATAACTGTGTGTGGGCGGAGTAACCAGGACTCCTGTCCATAACTGTGGGTGGGATAATCAGGACTCCTGTCAATAACTGTGTGTGGGCGGAGTAATCAGGACTCCTGTCCATAACTGTGTGTGCGGAGTAATCAGGACTCCTGTCCATAACTGTGTGTGCGGAGTAATCAGGACTCCTGTCCATAACTGTGTGTGCGGAGTAATCAGGACTCCTGTCAATAACTGTGTGTGCGGAGTAACCAGGACTCCTGTCCATAAGTGTGTGTGGGCGGAGTAACCAGGACTCCTGTCCATAAGTGTGTGTGGGCGGGATAATCAGGACTCTCATTGCCTATCCTAGAGCTCAGCTTCTCTCCTTTGATCATATCCTGCTCTGACAGCACTGCAGGAATGACTTAAATGAATAAATGTCATATCCAATAAATAAAATAAATGTCATATCTCTAGAAAAGTAATATTGTTACTCAATATCTATATAAATGCAATTACAGATACAAGTAATTCAATGTATAAGTTAATCCAGCGGCCCTTAGGATAACTGTACTCAGCGCAACATTGATCGAATGTCTCTTATTCTCATTACAAAATTACTCTCTTATTTTTATGGCTTAACATCTATCATAGGTCACTTGAAACAAAATAGTCCAAATACTCTTAAAGTCCTAATGTACACTACATTGATGCCACCTTTCAATGTCGATTGTAGCACTGGGCTTCATATAAGTAAACAAAGAGAAATTCAGCACATATGGAACCATTTATGGTTACATTATATCCCCCTGAGACATCAGAGAAAGAAGTGCATTGAATTAGTAGTGGCAGAAATGTGTTGTTGATATTTTAGAGAAAATCCCATGATGAATCAAAGGCTGGCTTTTAGATGGGTGTGTAGATCAAAAAATATAAAGGAGATACTGTCTTGGCTATAATGTTCTTGGCTATGTGTTTACTATACGAGGGCACATGATTATTGAGGGCAATAGCCCATGTGCATTTAGCTTCTGGAGCACGCTTAGCTCTTATTACCAGCATAGAAAACTGAACGAGTAAAGATAAATAAAGTGAATTAAGCTGTCAAGGTCAAAGTATGAATCTCTGAGAAGCTGTAAACTATGAAATTGCTGTGACCATTTCTAACTGTAAACCTTTATAAATGTATAGATATATTGCTTTATTAAATCTTAGAATATAATATTTAACCTACAATTCCGCATAGTCCAACCACATGCATAGCAATAACGTTGTTGACATTGTACTCACTACAGTTTTTGTCATTGATGTCTGTATTTGTCAGAAGAATATAGGCTACTGCTTATGTTAGATACAAATTATTCTAATGTCCACTCAAAGAATGTCAGAAATTGTCCACTCGGTGTAGTTAATGACTGGTTTTCCATTTCCCAGTGATTGGCATTTATTCCGTGAAGTTTCATTGAGGATATGGCCCCCTAGGGTTGTAGGATGCATGGTGCATAGGTTAGAGATGACTGGTTTGGAAATTTGCATGTGTTGAACCCCATTTACAGTACAGAGCATCAACTGAGAACACAAAGCTTTCATTATTTTAATAGTAATAACCCGTGAGAGTTCTCAGATCCTTTATGTATCATGTGTCAGTCTATTGCATGTGACTACTATGTCTTGTGGTCAGAAAGCAAGAAGCTGTGTCTAACAGTGCTGATGATTCATTCACTCTTAAGAACACAGTTTAGACTTGTCTACTACTTTCTTTGCTTTTTTCCACAAGTATTAGTGTTTATGGTGATACGGTTCACATTTATACTTGTGTTATACACATAAAACAAATTATATTGCTTGTGCCACATAGCATATATATGGCTGTATGTACTGTATACGATATATACAGTAGCCTCAGAAGCTTCTGTTATTTGCTGGGCAAACTGAACAAATTAGAAAATCATACTGAGGCTTTTATTATACATAAGTTTTTTGGTATTGTTTAGTGTTTTTCTGGTGGTTTGGGGTCATTTTTGGACATTTTTTCTTTTTTATTTCTGTATTTTTTTGCCAGATACTGTTTTGACGCATCTGTTTCAGGCCTTTTTTTTTTCTTTAATAAAATCTATAGGAAAACGACTGAAAAATGCCAGACCCAGAGCATAATTTCTTACCGTATAACCTTTAACATCTGTCTATTGCATTTTCACCTGGTCTTCTGCAGTAAAAAAAACCTGCTGAAACACTGCGAAAATGCCAAAAACACTGTACTGTGAAACAGTTGCGTAAAATGTGTCTTGTGCAAATTTTTGTCTGGGGACCCCCTCCACAGTATTATATGCTCTCAACAGCTGCTCTGGTGCTATTATTAGACTGTTTTTTCCCACAGTGCTTTTCCTCAAAGAATAATAAGCGGAGGCCCAGGGAAGGTGAATAAAAATAACAAACACTAATACTCACCTTGCCTCACCTTTCCTAGGCATCCTGGCTATCTTCATCCTCTTTGGCAATCTTCCCGACGTCCCTGCTGAGGCCTGTGATTGGTCATCTGTGGTCACGAGGGCACGCACTGATGTCATTATGCTGCTGCGCCCCCCATGTGACGGCTGGGGCCTAATCACAGGCCTCAGTCACATGATGGTAGAGCGCTGGAGAGGACGCTGAGCCCAGGAGAGGCGAATATAACTATTTATTATTTAAAGTCTCCTCCACTGGGCTAGTATCTATTGAAATGGGGCACGGTGACATGCCTGGGCCCCTTTTCATTTACAATATGTATAGTGGTTGGGGAACCAGACTTTCACTGGGCCCGGTCATGGTTGTGCTTCCTGCAACCACGATTGTTACACAACTGGTGTGAAACCACCCTGAAAGACCAAAAAGATTATTGTTAAAGTCTGCTGTTAAAGTCTCAGTTTTGGCTGAAGCACAATTTGCATTTTACTTTGAAGCTGTGAGTGCGTGCAATAAGGAGCAGTCTGTCCCATTCACCCCTCCATTATAACTAGTTTGGTTTGTTTACATGCAATTCTACCAGGAGTCTCTGCAGAGCAAAAAATAGCTGAGAAAAGCCCCTGTGATAAGAAGAACTAGGAAAGCAAATTTTAACAGGTATATGTGCAATAGTACATATAAAAACTATTTTGTTTTAGGTAAAAAAAAAAAAAAGCAAAATCTACATTTCTTTTCACATTTTATAACATTCTTCCACTTCCAGTGAAAAAAAATATTAAATTTACTTAATAAATAAGTCTACTTATTTCATTCCTTATGTGTCCAGAAAAAACATGGTAAAAATAGTTGAGATATGTTTATTACTCAATATAGAAAGATAAAGATAGACACTCATTACCAGTACAAAGAATTTACGGATAGTAAGCAACTCTGCCTATTACAATATTATCCTTCAAAACACCAATGGCATATTTGACAAAGGATTTGTCCAGTTTCAGAAAAATATTGAGAGACAAAGGATATTGTTTGTAAAATGATTATTAAATATATAATTAATATATATATATATAATTTTCCAGTATACTTTTTATATCAATTCCTCACAGTTTTCTAGATCTCTGCTTGCTGTCATTCACTCTGCTTACCTGCAGTAGATAAAAATCAGTCCATGGTCATGTGATGAAAACACAGGTTAACTATACATTATAACATTTTGGGGTTCAGATTTTGCATTGGGGCCCAGTAGCTTTACGTTATGTCTCTTACTTACTGTTATGGTACTTATCTTTTTTTTAAAAAGTTTGCCTTATGTTATACAGTATATTGTCTTGAGATACAGAGTATTATTACAGAGGTTATATACACCAGAAATATTATAAATCCACAATTCTCCAGCAACTGTCTCAGAGTAGCAACATACAGTATATATGTTAAATGTATTTGTCAATTTTCAATTGTCCCTTTTCTGGATTGCAGCAGCCATTTTTGATTTAATCTCTGAAAGGGGTTTCCTGACCTTTGCTATATCACTGTCTTCTCAATACCATTACCTTGGTCAACTCAGAAGACTTTTTATAAGATGAGTAAAGCCGTAGCAGCCTTTAGCCGCAGTGAAGCTTATCCGGGTATTAGGAATTAGCTTTTATTAGAACAACAGCCGATGCTTGGTATTCTTCTATCCTGGAGTTTAAAGACCAACTAGGAATTAATGGAGGTTGAAAGACTATGTCATTCTATGTGACTTCTGCACGATTAGGAGACATCCTAAGGATATGGTGCTTTCTCTATGTCTGACAAGGTAAGTATAACTTTCTTATTTGTCTGGGATATTAAAGACACAAACAGTTCCTCATATCTTAGGATGCAAAGAACTGTCTTTCTGGCCTGTTTGTTAAGATGTATTACTAGTGGTTTGTATATAACGTTATATACAGATTAATATACATATAAAATATAAGACTTTTATTTGGAACATATGGTAATATTTGTGCTAGGGCTTGCAATGTCCTAAATTAGGGTAAAGTATACAACGCTATACAAAGTCTATTGTAACCATGTTAACGCAACTATCTGAAAACTATGGTATCTTGTGTGTACTGCGCCATTCCATTAACTTGATACATTGTGGAGAAACATTCTAGACAAAATTAAAACATAATGAAAAAAATGTACATATTTTGTAATAATGTCTTTTAAAGCACTGAGAAGAATGTTTATTACACTATTTAAGAGTGGTTTTATAAAGGCAGTGCATTTCCATATGTCCAATAAGGATATAGGGTTTATGGATGTCAAAGAGAGGCGTCCTGTGTTTGAGATGCCCCTCTGTGGTCCAGGACATACATATATGTAATGCATTCTTGAATGGCATCATTCAATTACATGAAATGATTGGCAAAATCAACTGTTTGCCAGGGACCGAGGGGTTGTCTGATGAGATAATCCCTTTATGAAAATATGCATTTTGCCAACATGGTCTCTATCACCAAATATTGTGGTTTGCATAGCTGCCATAGTGGTAAAATGATGTGTTATATGATGTGGTTGATTGAATCACATCTGAAATGTAAAGATGAAGTAACATCTACCAGCAAAGCCTGCCTTGTAGTCTATTTGATATCAATATGTATCAAATAGGCTACGAGGCAGGCTATACATAAATGCTGCAGATGAAAATGACTTTTTGCTGAATTTTTTCTGCAGTTTTTAGCTACATTTAGCTACGTGTGGCCTTAGCCTCAAACGCTTTCTATGCAACAATAAAAGGAGGATTCTCCCTCCACACTCACTTCTATTATACTAGGTTACACAGGAGTGAAGCCACCTTCTACAGTCACACAGCCGCACAAATAGTTGCCACCACCCATCACTTTATGATAGGTGAGGTACCAATATAATCACCCTCTCACAACATCAGCAAGCAACAAACATTTATATTGTGCTTTTCTCACAATAGACTCAAAGTGCAGACAAAGGGGTAACAAGAACATAGTTACCGTGTTTCTCCAAAAATAAGACAGGGTCTTATATTATTTTTTGCTCCAAAAGATGGGTTAGGGCTTATTTTCAGGGGATGTCATATTTTTTTGCACAAACAGCAATCCACTCACCAGACCCCTTACATCCAAATCAATTTGCAAGTGCAAGTCTGCAAATGCCAATGATGGACGGACTCTCACACAGATCTGAGTCACTCCTGTGAGAGGCATGTCACTGTCAGGTCCCTTGCCATTACATCAGCGTTCCACTGCAGCCAAATATAGCAGTTGGCTGCCCCTGGTGACCAGAAGCAGCCACAACGGAGTGATGCCAGCAGGACTAGCTAATCTGTGTGAGAGCCCAGCACTAGCGGTACTCAACCTTATTGTTGTGGAGAACTCTCTTACTAGTGCCATCTTGTACAGCTAGCTCATTTAAAGTCAATGTCTGATTCTTTTGGAGGTTTGATTCTTTTGGGATGCCTGCTTTCTTTTGGGGGTGTCCGCTTTCCTTGATGAAGGGTCTACTGTATCTGTTCTGCTGTATTCTGTTTACTTTTTTACATGTATAGCTGAATGGACATTTTTTTTACACAAACTGCAACTAGGGTTTTTTTGGGAGTAGGGCTTATTTTCGGAGTAGGGGTTATTTTCAGGGTAGGGCTTATATTTCAAGAATACTCCAAAATTCCTGAAAATCATGCTAGGCCTTATTTTTGGGGTAGGTCTTATTTTCAGAGAAGCATGGTACTCTTTTTAGAATTGTGGGGACATTTAGAACTGAACACAACTTTATTAAATTATAGATTTAATATATACAAAAAATACAGTGCTTAACAAAAAGATTGAGTTAAAAATTGTGCCCAAATTCGCATAGGATATTAATATGAAGGGATTCACTAGTGATATAGAGATCAGGTAGATATGACTCTAATCTCCTAAATATAGTAATATTCCCCTAAATGTCTTTCCTAATAGTAGGATAAATAAAATAAAGGTCAAGGAATATATTCCACTATTCAGTTAGACTCAAGGTGCAGAAGGGTGATATATGCTACTGGCCCCAAATACAAATTCCTATCAATGCCCGGAGGTACATTAGGGCATTGGTATCACAGCTGTTATTAAAAGAGATTCCCTAATGACTTGGTCCGGTAACATTAAACAACAGTCTTACACCGCACCTAGCTAAGAGTCACTGAAAAGATATGTGGAAAAAAGACCTAATCTCCTAATCTCCTCTACGCGTTTTGCTAGCAGGTATCCTAGCTCATCAGGAGGGTTTTCTGTAAGGAAGACAGTTGAAGCTGCAGTAAAAACTGCAAGTCCTCAGTGGTAGGACGTGGTGCTAGGTCATAGACTGCCAGTGAGCGCGCCGGCAGTCGAGCCTTTTAAAGCTTAACCACGCCCCCAATGAACACCCACATAGATGTCACGTGATTCTATTGTCCCGCCCACATCGACGTCATATTACGCTCAGGGGGCATGGAGGCACTATCGTTCATGCTCCTAAGGACATATATGTCCCAGTCCCAGCTGGAAGAAAGACAAATGGCTTCAACAAAATACAAATTACTCTTTGGTAGAGTTATTCATAAAGCTAAAATAGTGTAAGTAATGGACAATTGGAGGAGGCAAGAACTATGTGATATACAAAATGTTAAATTATCACAATATGTTACAATGTAAAAAAATCACAGAAAGAGGCGTTAGTTTATAAATATTTCCCCTGCTAAATAAAATCAGCTCAATTAAGTAGGATGTGAGGTAAATCATTAACCTGTGGCAGTAAGTTGAGATGTTAGATATACATCCAATATTAAAATCATATTGATTCTTTAAAAAAAGGGGTCCTTTTTTATTTATAAATACTATCGTTTCAGATGATTAAATATTGCTGTTTAAAGTCCAACTTTCTCCCATATTAGATATCCTAATATGAATAAGATAAATATTGTCACAATTCCCTATCAAGGGGTGGTAATATAATAATGAATCGAGCTGAACCATATCCTTATATAAAACAACTATAATTGATATTCTCATTAAGGCCTAAGGGTGCTAAAGTTTTCAATCTATACATTCACTCCGCCTCTTTCTGTAAGATTTTTTTATCAAGATCGCCTCCTCTACAATTTGCCTGTATTACTTCGATCCCTTGAAAGGATAGTGATTGAAAATTGCCATCATGAACCTCCCACATATGACGACTGAGGGTACGGTCCTCCCGGCGTCTAATATTACCGATATGGTCCAGGATACGCCTGCAAAATTTGCGACGAGTTTTCCCCAGGTAATTTCTAGGACATCTGCAGGTGGCTATATAAACAAGGCCAGTGGTCTGACAGTTTATAAAACTTTGTTCGATATACCAAGGACTGGCCAGTTGTGTCTTCAAATTGATCTGACCGGCTGTCAATCATATATACCAGAATTTAGCATGATCAGCTTCTTATGGCTGATCACTAGGGTTGAGCGATCTGCGATCGAGTAAATTTCACGATCGTGATCGGGTTCCGATCCCGCCTAAAATAGATCGGGAACGGAATTTCGATCCCGCTCGCTTAACTTACCTGCACAGATCCGCTGTCGCTCCCTGTTCTTCTTGACCTGTTCTCTCTCATTTACAGGCCTTCAGAGTGCAGTGCGCGCCCCTGCCTCCCAGGTTAGTGTTACAGACCTAGGAAGAAGGCGGGGCTTGTGGCTTAGGAGCATGTGGGTGGGTACTGGCAGGGGAGACATGAGTGATGCACTCACGTCTCCCCGCCCTGTACCCGCCCAAACTCTCCTAAGCCACAACAAGCTCTGAAGGCCTGTAAATTAGAGAGAAGAGGAGCGAGAACAATGGGGAGTGGCAGCGATCTGTGCAGGTAAGTGGACACCAGGGGGGACTAAATAGCCAGAGGATTTTTTTTTTAATCACTACACAGCGTGGAGTCTAAAAATTAAATCATTCAATTTTTGGACTCCATGCTGTGTAGTGAATAGGATCGTTTGTAAAATCCGATCTTCGTTTATTAAAAAAATCCCATTGAATTGCATTAGGATCGGAATTGGGATCGGGTTCGAATGGAAAATGATCGGAAATCGGATTTTAAAAACGATCCTGAAATCTCAAGATCGGCTCAAACCTACTGATCACCAACCAACTTATGCAGACTTACTGTGCTTCCTTTTTTTAGCAACTAAACTGCCCCATTCAGGCAGTTTATTTCTTAATGTTGATGGTGGGATCAGCCATCCCATCATCAGTTAGACGGCCACTATGATGACCATTTGAAAACTAACGTATATTGCCTGCCTATGACAATAGTCTCATAGACAGTTATTCAACAAGTGTAGATAATGGAGTAGACTAAGTCTAGGTTCGCATCTGCACATGGGTCCACGCAGGACTTTTCTCTTTGTGTACTATCCTTGTCTGTTCATACTTCTGTGCCATCCTCTGGCCATATGGTATGGAACAGGAGGTGTGTCCACTTATGATCCGCCATCCCTAGGCCTCCTATTGTATTCTGTGTTAGCAAAGCTGAGAATTTGTTTCATTGTATCAGTCCAGCCAGTACTCTGAGTTCCCTCTGGTTCGCTAAGAGTTAGCTTTAGTTGCTCCATGATTGACATCTCACCTTCTAAACATGTCTGGGGTGGATTCCGGGCTTCCTATATACAGCCCATTAGTCCACACATGGTTGCTTGCTATTACCCTCTTAGAGTGTACTATTCATTTTCTCTATGAATTATCTGTATTCTGACCCTTCGCTTTGATCTCTTGACTATTCTTCTGGATTCCGATTTTTGTACCTAGTTGCTCATCTGGTTCCGACCCCCTTGGCTAGTTTGACCTCCTGTCCTTGTTGTTTTGTCTTGTCTGTGTTCAGTGTTTAACTCATTATAGGGAAGGACCGTCGCCCAATTGTCCTCTACTGCTTAAGGTAATTGAGGCAAAGAGATAGAGACTTCGGGGTTGGTCTAGCATCAGGACTCACTGTCCCCATCTTTCCCCCTCCTCCCAGGTTCCAGCAACAGTTAGGGTGCTTTCACACTGAGTATACGCTCAACTCATTCTAATCGTAAAACACGTTCAGAATGAGCGCATACAAAGCAAATCCCATTCATTTCTATGAATGGGATTTCTATGAGCATACGTGCGCTCCCTATTGAAATAAATGGGCGGCTTTTTTCCCCTATTGCTTTCAATGTAATAGGCGCGTAACACACTGAAAACAATAGGGAAAAAAGCCACCCATTCATTTCAATGGGGGGCGCATGTATGTCGGCACCCATAGAAATTAATGGGATCTGCTTTGCACGCGCTCATTCTCATTCAGTGTGAAAGCACCCTAACTGGGGAATTTCCTAACACTCTGACAATTTTTGGTGGTTTTAGGTGTGAACTTAGCCTTATTATGAGTTGTTCAACAGTTTTTAATGGATATGGCATAAAGTCACAAACTTTTGGGGCAATTATTTTTGTATTTTGCTTGATAAAAATGTCAAATGTATAAAACATTTACTGAAATATACATGAATAGATCCTGCAAATTGTTACATCCACAGCATGCTCTATTTGATACTAATGTCTTCTCAATTTGCCACAGATTTCTTCCATTAAAATTCAAATATTGACATCAATAGCAAAGTTGATGCCAAAACCTTTATGTGACACATTGGGATATCAAGCCATTTCTGCAGTAGAAATTTCCATTGAATTGCATGTTACATTTGAGGATGCACAAATAATAGTAAGCGGCAATGCAATACATTTAAACAGTAGCTGACCTGGATTGGAGCGCTATATCCTGTGCTTCTGTTGTATGTAAGGAGTTACTGGTACATACATATGGCATTTGTGCACTATTCGTTTTTGTTCCAGAGTGGTCGATACGTCTATACTGTATCCTTGTGATGCTGTCAGCAGACTACAGACTGTTATTTACAGTATGTCTATAGCTCAGCAGGCATAGCCAGAAAAATATGAAACTATGACCTGTCAGCTCTTTTACTGGATAACATCATAGCTTAGGCTTTAAGGTAGCGATCAGGCTTCGTTTCCTGTATAGAGGAAGAACTGATAGAGTCTTCAGAGATCATTAGTGGGTGTTATTCTGTAAAAATTGACTCATTTCTTGGTCTTGTTATTGTCTGTCATAACTGCCTGTAGATTAATGATGACTGACAGTAAAAAGAAAAGAGACTTTCTGCTGAGAACTTCCAGACATTTAAGTACCATTAATATAAGACACATTTAGCTGCTCTTTACAGCATGTCAGTCATATATCTATGCTAGAGAAAAGTTCAAAAGGTAATATATCATTTACAAACATTTCTGCCTTGTCAGCATAAAGCAGCCTACAGTATATCTGAGCAACTTTGTAGTTTAGTTAGAGGATTATAATATAAAATCTATCTATCTATCTATCTATCTATCTATCTATCTATCTATCTATCTATCTATCTATGTATCATCTATCCATCCATTCATCCATCCATCCATCCATCTATTATATCTATTTAATGTTGTTTCCAGTTCTGTGTACAATAGAATAATGTATTGGCCCATGCCGGTATCGTAGAAACAAATAGGCAAATAAAGGACCTATATATTTAGGACAAAGATATTTTGGTTTACTATATGCAATACTTTATATTCCTTGAAAGTACTGTTTTATCTTGTGGAGATCTACCTGGCGTATCAAGTCTTACTGGCTGTTTACATCTTGATATTATCCACATGAAACTTATAGGTTAAAGGAGTCTATCATTTCAAAAAGTCCTTTTTAGCTAAATACACATTTGAATAGCCTTTAAAAAGGCTATTCTACTACTACCTTTACTTCTTGTCTTGTCCTCTCTGTTTATTGTTAAAACACTTACTTTTGTTATGCAAATTAACCTCACTGAGCACCCTGTGCGTTCCCCAAGGCCTCCGAGCACCCCTCGCGTCATGCCTTTAACACCTCCCCTCCACTGCTTGTGCTCCATATCTCCTCCTCCTTCTTGGCCTCTGATGCCGCGCTTTTTTTTCCAGGTGGAAAATTCCACTCCAAATTTCTCACCATTATTTTCCTCTGTGTGAATGCACCCTAAGACTTGTTGTTAAGTCTTTCAATACAGAAACTCCTGTGGAGTATGCCTGAACTAAAAAACAACTAAACATAAGTATAATGTTTAAAAGTATTCATGCCATTTCAAAACCTACTGTGAAGCCATTAAAAGTGAAATGACTGAGCTCATTTCCTTGTGGGCTCAGTTTTCAGTCATTCACATTGCAGTCACCAAGTTTGGCTGTAGTTCAATCATCCAGCCTTCGGATTGTGGAAATGAAGCAGAAAAAAGGCCTATGTTTTAGGCTAAGGCCCCATATTGCAGAAATGCAGCATTTTTTATTGCATTTTGATGCAGTTTCAGCGAAAGTCAGGGGAGGCTCGAAAAATAATGGAAAATATAAAGGAAGCGCTTAGCTGTTTCCCTTCTGTTAAACCCACTCCGTACTTTGGCTAAAAAAACCCAGCAAAATCAGCAAGCAAAATTGCAGTGCAACATGGGGCCTTACTCTTACAGTACCATCAAAGTGAATGAGATTTAATTTAATCTCATCTACACATTGCAAGAAAAGGCTGTGGAGAAGATGCCTTTAGGAAAATCACAGCATATTTATTTTAGCTGTGGAATCACAAGTATTTTCTTTATAGATTTAATAGGGGAAGAAAAATCCAGGAAAAACTCAGTGAAAAACACTGCAGAATAAGGCCTGGTACCCTCGCACGGTAAATGTCGCGATTAAAAAAAGTGTCATTTTACAGTCCCTGGAAAAAAATACTGAACAATATGTGCAGAAGAAATGCTGAGATTTCCAAAGCTGTCGCGTTTTCAAAAGTCGCGGCATTTAACAGGGCAAACTTTCAGTGAAAAGCGCTGTGTGAAAAAACGGGCCTTAGCCTAAAAGGCAACACATTTTCAGTGTGTTTTTCTTATGCAGTGTTTGTTAGCTTCACTTCCCTTTTCAGTAATAGCTTTTATGCCAATTTTGTATTTGCCACAGCTATACACTCTATATATGTCAAAAATGGAAACCTTTAAATGCTGTAAATACAAACAAACCAAAGTAATACTACTTTCTGGCTCTTTGTTTAAGAGATGGAAAAAATACACAGGCTTTTATTCTATCTTGTGTCCGAACAAAAAGAATGCCATTAAAATAATAAAATGAAGGGTATCATCCATTAAAGTACGGGAAGAAGTAGATCAGCTGTCGTGTTTCGAGGAACTTTTCCTCTTAGTCTTGGAGAACACTAAAGAAACGGAAATTTTATTAAATCCAAATAAAATAGTAATTTATGCTTTCTTACCTGTGATGGGGCAGATTCCTTTCTGTCTGTTGGTAATCATCCTTCCTTACTATTTTAATTGGATTTAATAAAATTTATTGTTTATGTTGAGTACTTCTATCCGTTTCTTTAGTGTTCTTTAGTACATTTTGGTCATAGGAGTACAGTACTTACGTTGTGACCCGTACAGAGGGAATATGGTATGTTTCTGTACTTTTGTTATCCCCTTGATGTCATGATTGTTATATATCTCTTAGTCTTAGACTATAATGAGGTCCGAGTGCTTTCCGCGCGGTCTTCGCATGAGTCATGCAGAGAGGAAAGTAGATCATGAAGTTCTTTTCTGTCCGCATGTTCCGTGCGAAGATCGTGCGGAAAGCACACGGACCCCATTGTAGTCTGTGGGGTCCGTGTGCTTTCACTGCACACCACTTGCCAATGTGTTTGGTAGTCCGTTTGGGGGGGTCCCCATGCGGACTCCCCTGAACGGGTTACCGACGCAGATGTTAACCTGGCCTTAGTGTTCTTAGGCTGAGGCCAGACATTGCCCCAAGCTGCTTCTTTTGTTACAGATTTTGCAGTGTTTTTTTTTTTTTTGTGCCAGTTGATTTTAGCAGAAGGAAGAAGTAGAAGTGTTTCCATTATATTTCCCATTTCATTTTTAGCCATTAAAATAATTAGAATTACAATAAATTAAATACAAGTTTGTTGTATCTTTTTTCCCAGAACTATGTATCAATCTGCTCTGTTACTCCTGCTTTATAACATGCTGTCTATTGGATTACATATCCAATTTATGGGTTCTATTAAAATTACAACATGGGAGGGTAGTAATATCTCTAAGAGATAAAAAATGGTTGCGGCTGCCTGAGGATCTGAGATTGCTTATGCAATTCTATCATGTCTGTTTGGTGCTCTGGCTATGTTGCACTCCCTCGATGCTGAAAATGGTGCCATAAATAAGACACACAAACTTATATATTGGAGTTTTGTTATACATCATATGAATTGGTTGTTTTGTTTTACAATTCAACACAGGGGAATTTGACCTATTGTATGTTATTGGATGGGGAGGGATGAGGCAACCGATAACCATGGCACCATCAAGCCACTTCTATGTATTTAGATAGAGAGTAGCGGCAGTGAACTGACCCTTTGCCCTGGGTGAAGGAAACCCTAGCTACATCTCTGTAGGAGAACAGTGCTATGACTTATGAACGGTGCTAAATGTGCTGTGGGTGATGTGTGAGAGCAACTTTATAAATCTGGTTGAAAGAGATTTGTTTTTAGCACCATTCCAAACTAAAACTATTAGATTTTTTTGATAAGAGTAAGGAGTGCGACCTAAAGCACCATGCTGAATGTGCTTACAGGATTCTGACTCGTAAATCTGTCAGATTTGGGTACATTAATGTTAACTTAGAAATTTATAAATACTTGGGAATATATCTAGATGACAAACTCAACTGGGGGCTGAATGATTACAAGTAGAGATGAGCGAACAGTGAAATATTTGATATTCCTTATTCGTTTCGAATAGCCCCGCAATATTTGACTATTTGAATGAATATCAAACCCCATTATAGTCTATGGCAAAAAAATGTTCGTTTCAGGGGAAACCACTATTCGACTCAGGAGGGTCACCAAGTCCACTATGACACCTCAGCAAATGATGCCAACACCTCTGGAATGCAACTGGGACAGCAGGGGAAGCATGCCTGGGGGCTTCTAACAAGCCCAAGTCACAGTTTTACCCCACCATCACAGCCTATCAACTACACACTTTCCACACTCAAAAAACCTCTATGAAAGTGGGAACATACCTAGAAACCTTCTTTCCTCCCTAATTGGATGGACAGAAACCCAAATTTTAAGCTAAAGAAACATTACCAAGCACCCCTTTAAATCACATTGGCCATGACATCCACAGATGGAATCGGCAATGGGAAATCCAACAGTACCCACCCTTAACTTTCATTGCGCATGTGTGTGTGATGTGAGTTGAGCCTTTAAACAGCAGTGATTTTTGACCTTCATGTGAGTTGAGCTATGCACCAGCAGTTTTTATTTTTTTGGCCCTTTGGGTGAGTTGAGACATGCACCAGCAGTGTTTTTGGCCCTTGGAGTGAGTAGAGCCTTGCACCAGCAGTGTTTTTGGCCCTTGGAGTGAGTACAGCCTTTCACCAGCAGTGTTTTTGGCCCTTGGGGTGAGTTGAGTCTGTAACCAGCAGAGTTTGGGGGAGTCAGGGTGGATTGAGCCTCTAACCAGCAGAGTTTGGGGGAATCAGGGTAGATTGAGCCTCTAACCAGCAGAGTTTGGGGGAATCAGGGTGGATTGAGCCTCTAACCAGCAGAGTTTGGGGGAATCAGGGTGGATTGAGCCTCTAACCAGCAGAGTTTGGGGGGAATCAGGGTGGATTGAGCCTCTAACCAGCAGAGTTTGGGGAATCAGGGTGGATTGAGACTCTAACCAGCAGAGTTTGGGGGAATCAGGGCGGATTGAGACTCTAACCGGCAGAGTTTGGGGGGAATCAAGGTGGATTGAGACTCTAACCGGCAGAGTTTGGGGGAATCAGGGTGGATTGAGCCTCTAACCAGCAGAGTTTGGGGAATCAGGGTGGATTGAGACTCTAACCAGCAGAGTTTGGGGGAATCAGGGCGGATTGAGACTCTAACCAGCAGAGTTTGGGGGAATCAGGGCGGATTGAGACTCTAACCGGCAGAGTTTTGGGGAATCAAAGTGGATTGAGCCTAGTAGGAGCAGAATTGTGCAACGCTGATGGTGGAGGAGTATGAGGAGGAGGAGGAATTGTAGAAGGTGAGCTCACACATGAAACTTCATGTTGGGGTGCTTGACACCGGTGGACATGAAAATGATGGGTCTATCCAGTGGCTGTTCATTTTGATGAAAGTCAGCCGGTCAGCACTGTCAGTTGACAGCCGGCTGCACTTGTTTGTGATTATGCCACTGACTGCGCTGAAGACCCTTTCCGATAGCACGCTGGCGGCAAGGCAGGGCAGGACCTCCAATGCGTACAGCGCAAGTTCAAGCCATAAATCCAACTTGGAGACCCAATAAGTGTAGGGCGCAGAGGGAACGGAGAGGACAGGATGTGGTCGGCCAGGTACTCCCGCAACATGCGCCTATACTTCTCACTCCTGGTGACACTAGGCCCCTCATAGGCGGTAGTTTGGTGAGGGGGTGCCATTAACGTCTCCCAGATCTTGAAGAGTGTTCCCCTGGTGGGTGTGGACCGGGTGGCAGTTGTTAGCCTGTTGGAGGAATTCTCCTCTTTGCCGCCAACGAGAGTTGATGGAAATATCTCCATCATATTCTGCACCAGTTGCTTGTGGCAATCATTAATGTGACTGGTCCTCCCCTCTACCGGAATAAAATTAGAGGTATTATTTTTATACCGGGGGTCGAGGATTGCAAATATCCAGTAGTGGTTGCTCTCCAGGATTTTGACAATGCGTTTGTCACTTGAAAAGCACCCCAACATGAATTCAGCCATGTGTGCCAGAGTGTTACTTGGCATGACTTCGCTGCCCCCACCTGAATGGTTACTCTCCATTTCCTCCTCTTCCTCCATTTCCTCCCATCTGCGCTGCAGCAATGGGATGCAATGAACTTCCCCGCTAGCCTCCTGTGTGACAATGAGATCATCTGCCACTTTGTCATCCTCCTCCTTCTCTTCCTCCATCAATATACGCTGTAAAGCGGACAGGAGTGTGCACTGATTATCCTGCAGGATGGTTCTGCTCCTATGCCTGACTCCTCAGCGTACAATACGTTATCCCTGATGGCGATGAGGGATTCTCGCATCACACACAGGAGCGGGATTGTTACTCTCACGAGTGTGTCGTCACAGCTGACCCTCTTGGTGGACTCCTCAAAGACACGCAAGATCTCGCATAAGTCTGCCATCCATGGCCACTCATGGTGCAGAAACAGCGGGAGCTGACTCTGAGGAACCCGTGGGTTTTGGAGATGGTACTCCATCAATGGTCTCTGCTGCTCACACACTCTGTTCAAAAATGTGGTATGTCGAGTTCCAGCGTGTGGGGACGGCGCACAACAGCTGGTGTTCTGGCAGATGGAGGCGTTGCTGGAGTGATTTGAGGCTAGCAGCGGCTACTGTAGACTTGAGACAAGCGCCGCACTTTCACTAGTAGCTCGGGTAAATTGGCGTACATTTTTAAAAACCATTGCACCACTAAATTGAAAATGTGGGCCAGGCATGGAACGTGTTGGAGGTTAGCAAGCTCCAGAGCCGCTACCAGGTTCCAGCCGTTATCACACACGACCATGCCTGGGTCCAGGTGTAGCGGCAAAAACCATGTTGACGTCTCATCGAGGAGGGCATCCCTCACCTCGGAGGCAGTGTGCTGTCTGTCCCCCAAGCTGATGAGCTTCAGCACAGCCTGCTGACGTCTCCCCACGCCAGTGCTGCAGCGTTTCCAGCAGGTAGCTGGGGTCGATGTGATGGCAGAGGAGGAGGAGGGTGGTGGTTCAGAGCCCCTGCCAGGAATGTTGGGTGGGGAAATGAAGTAGACCGCCCCAATTTGTGACCCGGTCCCAGCCTCAACTACATTCACCCAGTGTGCCGTCAGTGAAATGTAGCGTCCCTGTCCGAATGCACTTGTCCACGCGTCGGTAGTCAAATGGACCTTTGTGCAAAGAGCGGAACTTAGGGCCCGCCTGATGTTGCGTGACACATGCTGGTGCAAGGTGGGGACGGCACAGTGGGAGAAGTAGGGACGGCATAGCGAGGTGCCACACTTGCCATCAGGTCACGGAAGGCCTGAGTTTCCTGGGCCAGGAGTTTGGAGATGTGCCTGTTTAAAGCTTGTGCATGTGGGTGGGTAGCGCTGTGTTTTTGCCTGTGCTCAAATGTCTGGGAGATGGTGGGTTGCTGGGAACAGGTGCATGATGGTGCAGGAGAAGGAGCTGAGGCAGGAAAAGGGGAGGATGAGGGAGAAGTCCCCAAAGTGGTGGAGGCAGATGTGGAGGTGTCCTGGCTGCTGGTCTGGACTGCAGCGCCAGCACTGGCAACAGTGGGAAAGGCTGTGGCGGCAACGCCGGATGACAATTGTCCTACATTTGCCACTGAGCCCAGTGCTTGCATTCCAAATGACGGCGCATGGCAGTGGTCGTAAGGTTGCTCTTTTCAGAGCCCCTACTCAGTTTCGAGTTGCAAAATGTGCAAACCACACTATATTTGTACTCCACACATACATTGAAAAAACTCCAGACCACCAAAGACCATGGCCTCGATGGGTGAGTTTTTCTAGGCTGGCTAGAATAGGGAACATTTTGGGCCTTGCTGGCTGTAGCCTGGCTTCGGTGAAGCAGATGTCCTCTGCCTCTGGACATGCCTCTGCCTCTAGCCACCCTTTTTGGTGCTGCACTTCCCTCCACATCTACACTGCTTTCCCCGCTTGACATCCCCCCTGTCCAGGTCGGGTCAGTGTCCTCGTTGTCCACCACCTCCTCTTACAATTCCTCTCTCGGCACCTTCTCCTGCATACCGCCCAGGGCAACAGGCTGCCCTGATGGCAACAGTGTCTCGTCATCGTCACTGAGGGCGGGTTGCTGGTCAACAACAACAGGAGATGGTGGATGCTCCAGTGTTTGGGCATCAGGACACAGAAACTCATCTGGTAGTTCCTGTGATTCGGGAAGTGGTGGGACAGAGAGAGGGACAGTGAATGGACCCGAAAACAGCTCCTGGGAGGAGGGAAAGGTGGGATTACTTTGCTGGGAAGATTGGGCATGTTGTGAGGAAGGAGGACCAGACTGTTGGGTAGGAGGAGAAGTTGAGGTAGAGGCTGACTGGCTGGTGTAGAATGTGCTGGAAGCATTATCCGCTAGCCATTGTAACACCTCTTCCTGGTGCTCGGACCTGGTTAGTGTTGTACCCTGCACCCTACTTAATGTGGCCATCAAGCCGGGTACTGTAGGGAAGCGCAATACTTGATGCCACAGAGTAGTAGGCACGGGATACGCTGTTGGTTGACCGCAACCTTGCTCTCCAGCTACATTTCCACGCCCCCGTCCTCGTCCCCGTCCTCATCCCTGTCCCTTTGCGCTAGCCTTTACGCATTTTTAGATGTATAGTAATGCTCTTTTTATGGTCTATACACCGTGGAAAACTGGGTTGAGTATATATTTCCGGACTTAATTGCTCTGTATCCCTGTTAGTTTTTTGGGGGGACACCCCGTGGAAAGCTGGGTTGAGCATATATAGCCGGACAAGTGCTGTGTATCTCACTTTGGCGTTTGGGGGGACACACCGTGCAAAGTTGGATTGAGCATCTATCGACTCCTCTCCCTGCAGTATAGCTCTGAAAAGAGCAGTTGTTGTTTTTCAGTTTTTCCCTGCCTAGCAGAAGCTAATCTCTATCTAGCCCTCAGCAGATTTCTCTCCCTATCTCTCACCGCAAATGTGACAAAGATGGCGGCCACTATTCTTATAAATCTGAGGTCACCTGTTTTTGGCAGCCAAGGGTTTTTTTCAATTTTTTTCAATGCCTACGTTGTCGTAGTTCCTGTCCCACCTTCACTGCACAGTTGTTGGTGCAAAAATTTTTTTTTACTGCATTTGTCGCATGGTATTCGATTGGAATTGAATACCTCAAACAGCCTGATATTTGATCGAATACCAATTTGATCGAACGGCATTCGCTCATCTCTACTGACAAGGTATATAAGAGGGGTCTATTAGGCTATTTTACCTCCGGCAACTGAAGTAGTTTGAGGTAAGCAATGAGCTGCTTGTTACGTTCTTGTTCTTCTTGTTCTTCTACGTTGTTGTTCAGTCAGTGGTAGTGGGTGCCTTGTTCTATGCAGCTTCAGATTGGGGTGACAATACTAGGATGGGTGACACAAAAAAAGAGTTGATAAAGCTTATTAAAAGGACAAGCTCGATAGCAGGGTGTAAATAGGACAGATGGGAGTAGGATCAATAATGACAATACTGTTTACCTCCTTAACACTATTCTCAAGGGACAGCACGGTTCATTCAGTGAGAGATTACTCAGCAGCAAAAGATTCAGAAGGTCCTTCTTCCCATCAGCCATCACATACTTCTACAGCGAGAACTAAAAGGTGAATGGATGGCACCCTTACTGCATTCGGTCTGCTGTCTCATGGCACTGTATAGTACTCAATCTGTATAGAAACTTCCTATAGTGGTCCCTGTAAATGTTTGTATGTACTGAATCTATATGTCCTACAGGGACCAATAAAGTTCTATTCTATTCTATTCTATTCTATTCTATTCCTTGTTGAAAAAGACTGATGTATTTAACTGCTGATATGATGTGTGATTATTAAATACAGTGCATATTGGCTATGATATGACTTATAGTTGTCCTCTTAAGCTCATAACCACTGTGTTAGTAGTAGGCTGTATCATTAAACATCTACAGTTAGACCCAGAAATATTTGGACAGTGAATCAATTTTCATGATTCGGGCTCTGCGTTCGATTTGAGATGAAACAACTGAGATGCAATTGAAGTGTATACTTTCAGATTTAATGCAAGAGTTGAACATATCCTGTGAAATGTTTAGGATTTTTCTACAAAGCCTCCTTAATTTAAAATAACTGGAGGAATTAACATTACCATGAATAAAATGTTCATTTTTAATACTTATCATTCTTATGGTAGAGTTGGAAGGGACCTCAAGGGCCATCGGGTCCAACCCCCTGCGAGTGCAGGTTTTCCTAAATCATCCCAGCATATGTTTATCCAGATTCCGCTTGAAGATTTCCATTGATGGAGCGCCCACCACCTCCCGTGGCAGCCTATTCCACTCTCTCACTACCCTCACTGTCAGAAAGTTTTTCCTAATGTCTAATCTGTATCTCTTTCCCTTTAGTTTCATCCCATTGCTTCTTGTACTTCCTTGTGCTAATGAGAATAGGGTAGATCCCTCTGCAATGTGACTACCTTTCAGATATTCTCTATATTCTCTACTTTGTAGAGAATTTTTTGCAGGCAATGACTGCCTGTCATGGGCATCACCAAACTCTGGGTTTTCTCCTTTGTGATACTTTGCCAGGCCTTTACTGCAGCTTCAGTTGTTGCTTGTGGGTATTTCTGCCTTAAGTTTTGTCATAAGCAACTGAAAGACATGCTCATTCGGGTTGAGATTTTCAGAGTATTTCACTTATTTGCATTAAATAACTCCTGGGTTGCTTTTGCAGTATGTTTTTGGCCATTGTCTATCTGTGCTGTGAAGCGCCTTCCAAGCCACCTTGCTGCATTTGGATAAAATCTGAGCATAAAATACTGTATATCCCTGTATACTTCAGAATTCATCAAATTGCTTTTGTCTCCTGTCACATCATTAATAAACACTAATGATTCAGTGATATTGGAAGCAGGCCATGACATGGTTTCCACCATGTTTTCCAGAAGACTTGATGTCCTTTGGATCATGAATGTACCAAGCCTGTTCCATACTTTCTTCTTATTATCATTGTGATCCAGGATGATCTTAGTTTCATATGTTCAAATAATACTGTTCCTGAACTGGGCTGGCTTCTTTAGGGGGCATTCACACTACGTAACGCCAGCGTGTATCACAGCCGTACACGCCGGCGTTACAGCAGGGCTGCCGAACACTTCCCATTCATTTCTATGGGAGCCGGCATGCGAGCGCTCCCCATAGAAATGAATGGGCTGCTTCTTTCACTGCGAGCAGTCCCATTGAAGTGAATGGGAAGTGCCGGCGTATACGGCACGGCATGAGCAGAGCTTGCCGTATACGCCGGCACTTCCCATTCACTTCAATGGGACTGCTTGCAGTGAAAGAAGCAGCCCATTCATTTCTATGGGGAGCGCTCGCATTCCGGCTCCCATAGAAATGAATGGGAAGTGTTCGGCAGCCCTGCTGTAACGCCGGCGTGTACGGCTGTGATACACGCTGGCATTACGTAGTGTGAATGCCCCCTTAGGTGGGTTTTTTTTTTTTTGGCAAAATCTCATTAGGCCTTTCTGTTATTGAGGCGGATTAACTCATAACTCCCAACCGTCCTGCATGTAGCAGGACCTTCCCAATTTTAAAAAAATGTAAAGGATGAGGTGGCACTACTGCATGCATACAAACTATGCTATGGGGGGGCCACACGGTGGCTCAGTGGTTAGCACTACAGCCCTGCAGCGCTGGAGTCCCTGTGTTCAAATCCCGCCTAGGGCACAAAACCATCTGCAAGGAGTTTGTATGCTCTCCCCGTGTTTGCATGGATTTCCATCCCATATTCCAAAAAAGACATAATGATAGGGAAAAATGTACATTGTGAGCTCTATGTGGGGCTCACAATCTACACTTAAAAAAAACCCCCAAAAAAACAAACTATGCTATGGAAGGTCAGGGGTAAATTCCATATACTTCACTGGTGGTGCTCACAGCAAGTAAAAAAGTCCATATACAGTCCAGAATGGTCACCAACGGTGAGTGCCCAGCTTTTTCTATTTTCTGGACTTTCCCAATTTTAAGCTTGTGTCCCTCCGTCCCGCACAGCTCACTGTCTGTCCCACTGTGTCCCGGAAGTGTTTTGTTTATTAATAAACTTTCTCCCGATGTCCATCCACTCTTATAACAGTTACAAGGTTGTAGCTGTGATAAGAGCGGGTGGTGATCGGGGGAAAGCTTCAATACTGGACAGTACTGAGAAGACCTGTGTGACGTCAGACGGTCACGTGACTAGGTAGGTATGTCTTAGTATGTTGGCAAGTGCAGCAAGGAAGAGATGGAGAGATGTGTGTAGTCTTAGGTGCAGGGGGGGAGACAAGGATGTGAGAAGCAGGGTGGTGTATGTATGTGTCTGTTGTGGGGTTCAGGGTGTACTGTAGGGTACAAGGTGTACTGTGTGTGTGTTGTGGGGTTCAGGGTGTACTGTAGGGTACAGGGTGTACTGTGTGTGTGTGTGTGTGTGTTGTGGGGTTCAGGGTGTACTGTGGGGTACAGGGTGTACTGTGGGGTACAGGGTGTACTGTGTGTGTGTTGTGTGTTGTGGGGGGGGGGGGGGGGTGAAACGTAGGGTGCATGGGTGTACTGTGGGGGGAGAGATTTGGCATGCAGGGTGTACCCAATGAGAAATGGGTGGGAATGGGCAGTGTTAATTTAGAAGAGTGTGGGCTAAATTTGCCACGGCCCACCCACATTTTGTCTCTCTTTCTGTCCTTTAAAAGTTGGGTGGTATCTTAATGGCTTGCACCTTGTGGTGAACCCTCTGTTTCTGTTCTCATGAAGTCTTCACTTTATGGTAGACTTAGATACTGATACACCTACTTCAGCACTTGTATTTTGTGGATGTCTAGGTCTTTGAGTTTCCAAGCTCACGATGCCCTCTTGTTTTACAAGTAGGTACCAAACTGTTGATTTGGCACACTTATTATATGTCTGCTATCACTCTGTGAAAAAGGGCAAAATAGTATACATTTTGCTCCACTGTTGTAGCGTTAAACAATGAACATAAATATACATTTTTGGTAGTAAGGACAGTGAGACTTGAATTACACATGTAGTTTTTATGGGAGCTTTTTGTAGTTCTTAATGCAGTGTTTTAAAGGCAAATCCAGAATTAGAAATCCAGCCTAGTCCAATTGTGACTTTGGTCAAAAACTGCATCAAAATGTTCATGCATGATTCCAGCCCACTTCAATCTTTTGAATTTGCATATGATATAGCGGCATTAATGTGTGATTGATCAAATAACTAAAGGCCTTTTTACTGGGGCCAACTGAGGGGAAAAATGATTCTAAGGTTCATCCCCAATCATTGCCACCTCTTTGGTGCAATGTAAACACATCAATCATCTCTGTGGAATAGGGATGAATGAATAATTTATCCCTATAGATTTTGCATTTGTCAGTAGCACCTCACCCTGTTTATAAGAACTGCCAAGAGAGAATTGCTGCAGACAATGTAGCATCTTCTATGTTGCATGAGCGTGTATGCCCGCGCATGTGCAGTCGGCTCTGCCTAGGCCGGATGCCTAGGCAGAGTGAATACCACCCGGAAGAAGACGCAGGGACGCAGCGCGGAGAAGACTTCAGAAAGGTAAGAGAAGAACCAGCGTTGATCGGCAGAATGTATAGCATTCTGCCAATCAACGCTGGTTCTGCATCGAACATTAAACTTCGAACAGCTAGTAGTGTTCGATCGAGTACGAGTATTTCGAATACCGTAGTATTCGATCGAACACTACTCGCTCATCTCTAATAGAAACCAGTCCATGGTCATGTGATGTACAGCACATTCATGTTGGTGAAAAGAATATGCGAATATGTCCTCCTGCTTCACACTGATGAGAAACAATAACCTTGAAACAGCTGTCTGTGGGGCCCCTTTTTTTTTCAAGGAGATATTCTGGCTTGGCTATATTGCCTGATCATCCTGGATCACCCTGTATCCAAGTCTAAGGGATGCAAGGACATGAGCAGTGACCTCACAGGTCATGAAGGTAACCTCACTGGTCATAAACAATTGCTGTTGGTGCACAGTTTTGGAAATCACAGCATGTCAATTATACCTATGGAAATGCCGGCAGATTCCTCATAGGTATAATTGTAACAGAAAGTCTGCAGAGAAAACATCTGCAAACTTTCCGTCTACAGCGCTGTGGCAAGAACCACGATGCATTGCTGCCGCGGTTTTTCCCGCAGTGCTTTTTTGCTGTGGGATGATCCGTGGGGTCTTAGCCTAAGGATTAGGCCAAGCACAGCAAAACACTGCAAAAACAACACTGGAGAAAAAAAAGCTGTGAAAACACAGTTTTTTTTCCCGCAATGTTTTTCATTCAGCTTTTGCTGCCTTTTTCTCTGCCCTTACTTACCCTATTAAAATATGTGGTAATGCTCGCAACTCCACAGCTAAAACTAACCTGGTGTGGATGAGATTAATGATTACATTTTGTTCACTTTGCTGGCACTTTCTGCAGCCGCCATAAACACTGTGTGTCACATTACAGAAAATCTGGGGGGTTTTTTTGCGGATTTTGCTGCATTTTTTTGTGCAATATTTGTATGGGATTAACCAGAATCCCCTCCACTTTGCAGGTACTGTAAAACGCCGCGTTTTTTGCTGCAGTGTTTTTGCTGTGGCCAAAACGCTGCGTTTTTGCAATGTGGGGCCCTGGCCTTAAAGAGGACCTTTCACCACCTGGGACACATGCGGTTTTACATACTGTTAGAAAGCTGACAGTGCGCTGAGTCAGTCAGTCAGGAACGCCCCTCCTCACAGCAGCGTCTATAGCGCTGTACTGTGAGAGGGTGAGGAACACCTCTCTCCCCTCCTGATAGTACTTGTCCATAGACGAGTAGTGGGGGGCATTCCTCCCCATTCAACGTCATTGCTGGGTGGTAAGCAACAACCGCTCTCACAGTACAGCACTATAGGCGCTGCTGTGAGGAAGGGCGTTCCTGACTGACTGCCAGAAACGCCCTTCTGACAGTGAATAGCTACAGTACCGGCACTGATAGCTCTTCACCGGGGGCACAGAATGTGAAAGCAGATAGTGGTCTGAATTCAGCGCACTGTCGGCTTTCTAGTGGTATATTACACCACATGCGCCCCAGGTTGTAAAAGGTCCTCTTTAAAGACCTTAGGAACACTTTAGTAAACAGCAGTGATAGGCAGTGCAGTACATCAACTTAACTTAAGTACAATGGACTAATTCTGTATGTGTCCAAAACCAGGAAAGTGCTAGTGGATTTTGGAACCACCAGGACGGAGATTACTCCATACAATAATAACACTGTTCACCTCAGCAAACTTGTTCCCAATGGACAGCAAAGCTCATTCAATGGAAGACTACTTCAAATTTGCTGTGGTAGTGAAACGTTTAAAAATGTGTTCTTCCCGACAGCCATCACATCCTTCAACAGCTGCTGATGGTACTTAGGGGGTGAGCAATTCTACAAATGGCAGATGCTTCTATGAACTGCGGTCTGTTGTCCCGTCTGCGGTCTGTTGTCCCGTCAGGCTAAATTTTAAGATAACAGCTTTGTCTTTCTTTTAATCTTGTGCATAGACTAGGAATTGCAATGTTCTGGCTAGTGAGACCCCAGTGCTCAAAGTTTGGCCTGGTGTAAAATATGGTACACATTTATAAGTGTACAGTATGTACAGTAGTTTTTATTGTAAACTATGCCAAAAATATTTCACAGATCATTTAGCGATTGTGCAAAAGTTTCACTATTTATATCACGTCAGTTACAAAAAAAGTCAGCATAGTCAAAGGTGGTATGGTCTCCATGTTTTCAATAGCACATCCAACAATCTTTTTTAAGATTGACATATGATGAGCCAGTTTTAATAAATGTCGGCCTTTGTGTATGAGCCCCCATGTTCCAGTGCTCTAGGCCAATTACAATATCCTCATAATATAATTATTCGTTTACTAAGATGAGCTGATTCATTTTAATATTTCTGTGCATGAAGAATGAAGTTTTTTAGGATTTCTGGGTTAATAACTATTTCTAATTTTCTGCATTGCCAACAGATGGCAGTATTGGCAAAAATTCTCTTGGTAAAGCCAGTTGCATTGGTCACATAAGGACAAGTTTTCTCTTGGATAATCATGAGACTGTAAGTGGCATGAAATGTTATGTCTAGCAGGGCTGCCCTAGACACATTGTGATCCATCAGAGTATTGAAAGCTAAACCCTGTTTTCCAGTGTCTTGTGATTTTTACAGCAAAGTTCACATCCTAATAGTAGCTTTTATATTCACCCAATGTTCAAGGCTTTGATTGTCAGTTAAAGGGCAGCTTCCAATGTGTCAGGTTTAGTGATTTTCAGATACATAATGTGATGCAGTGATATACATTCAGGGTCATATACTTAAATGGGTTTAGAGCATTACTGGCATAACTACTGCTGTAGCAGCTACAATGGGGCAAGCAACCTTTGAGAGTCCGATGGGCTCCTGCTGCTTTTTTTTTTTTTTTTAAATAAGCCATTACCTGCTGGAGTAGGTCACTTATGCTTCCTCTTCAGCCCTCGAGGGGGCCTGGTGTGCCCTATATCATGTTGCTGACACTGAACAGTGCCAGTACTTTGCTGCCAGAAATGGAACATTTTACTGTGTGGAGAACCCGCTATTGGACATTTTACTGTGTGGAGAACCCGCTATGGGACATTTTACTGTGTAGAGGAGCCACTATAGGACACTATAGTATGTGTAAATATGGCGTTATACTATGTGGAGACCAGGAAAGGGGGCGGTATGCTGTGTGCGGGTGGTTATGGGGACCAAGTCAAACGTTTGCTAGTAACACCCCCTAATGCATGAGATCTAGCAATTAGTGACACTAAAGTGAGAATCTGTTCATGGAACAGTTACTTATATCCATTTGTAGTATCCATTTATGAAAAGTTGTGTATAACTGGAGGTATGCTTTACATAGTTACATAGTAGATGAGGTTGGATGAAGACATCAGTCCATCAAGTCCAACCTATAACCCTACAATCCCCTTCAGTGTTGATCAAGGGGAAGGCAAAAAACCCGAATGAGGCTCATGCCAAGTGGCCCATTTTGGGGGAAAAATTCCTTCCCGACTCCAAATCTGGCAGTCAGTATAAAAACCCAGGATCAATGTGTCCTTAAAATCTAGAGTCCATAACCCGTAATATTGTTCTCTTGAAGAAAGGCATCCAGGCCCTCTTTGAACTTTTTTTAATGAATCCGCCATCACCACTTCCTGGGGCAGAGAGTTCCAGAGCCTCGCTGTTCTTACTGTGAAGAATCCCCTTCTATATTGCTGTTGAAACTTTCTCTCCTCCAGATGTAGAAGATGTCCCCTTGTCACTGTCACTGGCCTAGGAATAAAAAGCTCCTTAGAAAGTTCTTTGTATTGTCCCTTTATGTATTTGTACATTTGTTATTAGATCTCCCGGTAGACGTCTTTTCTCTAAACTGAATAACCCCAGGTTTGTTAATCTATCGTTGTACTCCAGTCCACCCATTCCCCTAATAATTTCGGTTGCCCGTCTTTGCACTTTTTCAAGTTCACATATATGTCTTTCTTGTATATTGGGGCCCAAAATTGTGCATAATATTCTAAATGTGGCCGTACCAGTGATTTGTATAGAGGCATAACTATGTCCTTGTCATGAGAATCTATATCTCTTTTGTTGAATCCTATAATTTTATTTGCCTTGGCAGCAGCTGCCTGGCATCGGTCACTAAAGGTAAGCTTGCTGTCCACCAAAATTCACAAATCTTTTTCATTGGCAGTCTTACCCAGTAATTTACTATTAAGTACATAATCAGACATTTTATTATGTCGTATGTTGACCAAAGTGCATAACCTTATATTTGTCAACATTAAACTTAATTTACCAAGTTTCCACCCATGCTTTGTCTTAAAATGTGGGAAATTTATTACGTATGTGCATTAGTTTTCTGGTGCAAAGTAATGGTTTAAAGTAAGTCTAGGTTCTCACCTGTGTCCGATCTCTGTTCAGAAATTCCGTCTGCGAATTCACTTGAAACATGCAGAGAGAAAAGTTCTGCAAGCAGCGCTGTTCTGTCCACATTTTTCGTCCGGAATGCTGCTATACCCCATTATAGTTTAAGGGCTCGTTCACACGGAGTAAACGCAGCACGCAATGTGCCGCGTGTACGGGACGTTTGCGCCACGATTTTGACGGTGCATGTTTGCGGTTGCGTTTACGCGGCGCTAACATGACCGCAAACATGCACCGTCAAAATCGCGGCGCAAACGTTCCGTACACGTGGCACAGTGCGTGCCGTGTTTACTCCGTGTGAACGAGCCCTAAGAGTTCTGTGGGTTTTCTGCATGTAACAGCTTTTTAGGTGGATTGGGTTTTCGTTTGCAGTTTGAAACAAGCAGCATTGCCACGCTCCTGCTCCTACTATCAGTGTGGCAAGTGCTGCGGCCCGGTATCCGCCCCAGTGTCTGTATGCCGGGTCTGTAACTATAATGGCGCCGCTCTGCTCCAGAATGGTCGCCATACCAGACGGCACCTCAGAGATTGCAGGCATGAGCTCTGACATCTCCGCTGTAAGTGTTACAGCGGAGATGCTCTCCGATGATGTCCCGGTCCGAGGGGAACTGGCAGGCGCCGCCATGCTGCTGGAGGGAGTGGGCGCAACCGCACTCTCAAGGGCGATCCTGAAGATAGGAACAGCGGTCGGCCGCGGGCAGAAGTGCTTTTGCCGGGGATTCCCCTCAGCACTCCTGACGGCGGCCGGCTGCAGTTCCTATTCAGGTCCGGCCGGCCGAGGTTCTAATTCAAAGTCCGTCCCTCAGCGCTGTTTCCAGGGATTCCCCTCAGCACTTTTGTATAGGCTCCCCGGCCAGCAGTGCTTCTCTTTTGCAGGATGCTTTATGCAACCTGCAAAAGAAATGACAATTTTTGCCATGTATTGTAATGCATTAGCATTACAATGCATTGCAGTAGTGATCAGACCCCCTGGGGTTCAAGACCCCTGGGGGTCTAATAAATGCAAAAAAATAAAAAAAAATAAAAATAAGTATTAAAATTTCAAATCACCCCCCTTTCCCTAGAACACATATAAAAGTAATACTGTTAATACTGGGAAATACATACACGTTAGGTATCCCTGTGTCTGAAAACGCCCGCTCTACAAATCTAGAAATATATTTTTCCTGTACTATAAATGCTGTAGCGGGAAAAAAAAGTTGTGTAACTGCCCCTTCCCCAAGACTGGGTTTTTTTCCCCGCCACTTGGAATTCAGCCTGACTACAGCCAGGCTAAATATAGGGTATCTGCACTGCTCCTATTCCGTCGGGAAGGGGTTAATGGGATCACTGCAGATAAGCTATATTCAATCAGGCTGAATTCCAAGTGGGGGAAAAAAAAAACAGTCCTCAGGGAAGGAGCAGACAGACAGACAACCAAAACACGTCCTCCCTTTCCCCAGCAACTACCGCACCCAAAAACTCCGGCCATTTTAATTTTTGAAATTTTCCAGTAGCTGCTGCATTTCCCCCCTAGGCTTATACTTGAGTCAATAAGTTTTCCCAGTTTTTTGTGGTAAAATTAGGGGTCTCGGCTTATATTCGGGTCGGCTTATACTCGACTATATACAGTAATCGTAATCGCCAGATTAATCACGATTTTGATTTAGATCACGATTATTGACCAGTAGGTGCTGTAGTTATTGGGTTGCAGTTTTATTAGCTAGGAATAGGTTAGATTTATCCACCACTAAATGAATACATTTACTATCAGACTCTGCCTTTTATATCACCACTTGAATGGGTGTGATACTACCATAAGACTTTTTATTTACATCTACATATTAAAAGTTATGTTTTAGCCTATCCTGGTTTCCCTATTAGGCGTTTGGAACTTTTTTCCTCTGTGAATTATGCAGTCATTTTTAGCTTTTTTTTCCTCCCCTTCTTCCAATAGTCATAATTTTTTTTTAAATTTTACATTCATAGAGTCTTATGAGGGTTTATTTTTGTAGAACAAATTATACTTCATAATAGTACCATTTAATATTCCATAAAAAATACATGGATACTGGAAAAAAAATCAGAATAGGGTAGCATTAGGAAAAAAAAAAACCTGCATTTGCAATATTTTGTTATTTTTGTCTTTGCAACATTCACACTGCAACCAAAATGACATTAGCTATATTCTGCAGTTCGGTACCATTTCGATGTTACCAAATTTATCAAGTTTTTGTTAACACCATAACAAAAATATAAAACTTTGAAAAATAAAATAATTTCATTGAGTTGTCTTACTCATACACCCATAACGTTTTAATATTTCCATGTAAGAAGTTGAGGCCCCAGCTATCAGAAAAGCAGCTTTTTTGTTGCAGATATTGCTGTAGTTTTTTTTAAACCAAGGTTAGCAGAGAACTGAGCAGAAGAAATAAGTGTAAGGATAAGGCCCTACGTAGCGGGCCACAGCGTGGTTTTTCCCGCAGTGCTTTTCATAGAGTCTCCTCAGAGTAATAAGTGGAGGCCCAGGGAAGGTGAGTGAGAATAACAAACAATTATTCTCGCCTTGGTTCACCTCTCTTTGGCATCCGTTGATACCCTGATATTTTCTTCTGGCTTCTTCCGGCCCCTGAACGATGTCCACCTCAACCAAGTGACTGCTCAAGCAGAAGAGGTGAGTATGACTGTGTGTTATTTTCACTCACCTTCCCTGGGCTTCCACTTATTATACGCTGGGGTCTGAGGAGACTCCAAAGTGTAATGATATTTTGGGTGGAAAAGAAAAATGGTTGCCAACAGTAGAACAATCCATTTAATAAATTGTGACATTCAGAGATGGTTCAGTGGCGTTATCTTTTATTGTAATCCTGTCTGTCTTGTCTGTGCTGTACATGAAGCAACTGCTGCATACCCACAGTCCCATGCACTCCTGAAGATGCCAGGGTTATTTCACACAGAAGTGTATCAGATCAGTGGTGTATCTAGGAATGGCGGGGCCCTATCGCAAACTTTTGACATGGGGCCCCGCCCGACGAAGACCCTGACCGACTCCCCCCCACACACACACACACACATTCCTGCGCTCTCTATTATACTCCATAGTGGCCCCTGCACACAGTATTATTCCCCATAGTGGCCCATGCACACAGTATTATGCTCAATAGTGGACCTTGCACACAGTATTATGCCCCATAGTAGCCCCTGCATACAGTATTATGCCCCATAGTAGCCCCTGCATACAGTATTATGCCCCATAGTGGCCCCTGAACACAGTATTATGTCCCACTGTGGACACCCATGAACAATTATTATACTCTGGGGTCTTTTCATACCCCAGAGTATAATAATCGGAGACCGAGAGGGGATACAAACATAAAAAACAATGTTACTTACTTATCTCCAGCTCTGCTGCAGTCCTTGGTGGTGTCGGCCTTCTTCAATGACGTCCAGGACGTCACATGACCCGGGACGTCCCATGACCGTGTCATGTGACATCAGGAAGCATCCAGAAGTAGGCCTGAACCTGCCCGGAGCGTGGAAAGGTAAGTAACATGGTTTTTTATGTTCTCTTATCTTTCCTGGACCATCAATCATTATACTCGGGGGGCCTGAAAAGACCCCCGAGTATAATAATGATGTTTATGGGGCCCATAGCGTCACTTACCGATCCCGGCCCCTGCCAGGATCGGTAAGTAAATAAGGCCCGTTACTCCAGCCGGTAACAGGGAAAAAAAAAACGCAGCGGTAGCGGCTGTCGCCGGGCCCCTAATGTCCCGGACCCTGTGGCAGCAGCTAACCCTGCTACCCCGGTAGTTACGCCACTGTATGAGATAGCTATGGTTAAGATAGATTGAATTGGTAGCTTTATTATTGCAATTATAGCTATAAGTAGGGGTAGGAACTTATATCCAACACCTTTAATGGTATATTTAAAAGATAAGACAAAAGATAGAAACTGTTCCTGTAATTTTAAATCATAGACATGTTCACCAGTTTAATGTGTTATGATTTTATAGGGGTTGAAATTGAACTTTAGTTCCTATATGGGACTTTTTTTTTTTTTTTCCTCATTTGGTTTAACCTTGGTTCATACCTAACCTTGTTGAGTCCTACACTTTAAGGCTGAGGTCCCATATAGTGGAAATGCAGCTTTTTTTATTGCAGATTTAGCTGCAATTTTTTGAGCCAAAGCCAGGAGTGGATTGAGCAGACGCTAGAAGTATAAGGTCTTCCTATATATTTTACATTCCTTTTGTAGACATTCTTGGCTTTGGCTCAAAAAATGAAGCAAAGTCTGCAACAAAAAAGCTATTGTTAGGCTTAGCGCCCAGAGTGAACACTGTATAATTTACTACTTTTAGGCTAAGAGTAAGTTCAGATGGGGTTGTTTGAACCGGAACCTGAAGTGGAGGCTGCCTCAGGTTCCGGTCTAAAAGACGGGTAGCTGCAGCTGAATGCCGATGCACTGCACCAGCATCCAGTCAGGCAATCTGCTCTGGATTAGGCCCAATTAATGGGCCTAGTTAGGAGGAGGGAGTGTCTTCAGGCCGAATCGCGAGGCGAAACGGCCTAAAGAATGAGCATCTCTCTTCTTTTTCTCGCACAAGCCAGCTCCCGGAAACAACACCTGAGTGACTCCCATTGATTTCAATGGGAGTCATCTTTTTGGTCAGGATTTTGAGGCGGATATGGCCTCAAAATCCTAACCGAAATACTCTGTGTGAACTTACCCTAAGGCCCCACGGGACATCCCGCAGCAAAGAAGTGCTGCAGTTCTTCCAGCAGCGCTTTAAACAGAAAGTTTGCAGAATTTTTCTACACAGTCTTTCTGTTACAGTTATACCTATGGGGAAACTGCCAGCGTTTCCATAGATATAATTAACATGCTGTGATTTCATAAACGGCGCCATTTCTGGAAATTGTGGCATATCCGCACAACGATTTTTACCGCAAAGTGGCCATGGGATCCCCTAGAATCTCATCCACTTTGTCCTTACTGTAAAACGTCGTGATTTTTCCCATGGCGTATCTGCCGCGGGCAAATCGTGGTGTTTCTGTCCCATGGGGCCCTGGCCTTAACACATAGAAAGTGACATGGAAAATTAAAAACATCACAAATTCTTAAAAATACATTTAACATATAAACATGGTTTAAAGAATAGGTCATTTTCGGCAGACACAATTCTGTAAATGCAATGCTATGTGTAAATTGGTTTATGGTGTATTTAGCTTTAAATGAGCCTTAGTCTTAGCTATAAAGAGTTGCTTGTACTATACACTGTGAGTACATCTTATATTTCAGGCCAACTAAATTTGCCATGTTATTTACCAATTAAATAAAATATACTCCGGATTTAGTCAAGAAGCTTCCAATTTATCATTTCCAAATCCTAACAAACGAAATTCACTGATGACCCATGTGTTTTTTATTAAATGTTAAGCCTTACAATATAACATTTCAGGATTTAGTTTCTAGATCTTTTAGAAAAAATCCATGACTCCTATTATTTTCCATACTTTTTTTCCATGACCAAAGCATATAGCAGTCTATTCAAGTTGTTAGGACTTTGGAGTTGTAAGAGCACATTTATATAGCACGGCTTTATAATCAGTGGGGTCCATCCTCTGGGGCTCCCACTAATCCTTAGAATAAATAGCTTGGCGTGCTGGGTAGCTGGGAGCTGTGTCCCTTTCACTGTTTACATCTAGGAAACTGCAGCCAGCTCGATTCATCTATCTGGGCCGTTTTTCAGCTCCCTGCACAGCTAGTGGTTGGGGTATTCTGTGCTCCATGAATTTAGAAGGAAATCCATTGCTAAAGTAGGTGAAGGCCTCAGAGATCAGACCCCCACTGATCATAAAGTGATGGCACATCCTTGCAATATTCCATCACCCTATATGGCGTATTAGAAAAATAACTATTTATAAAACTCTAAAAAAAAACAAATTATAATCATACTGTGTTACTGTTTATTGTCTATAGCAGGGGTCCTCAAACTACGGCCTGTGGGCCACATGTGGACATTTTTCCGGTCCGCTGGCAGGGGCGAGCCTATAACGAAGCTCCTGGGGCCGTGATGGCGAACCTATGGCATGTGCACCGAAGCACGAATTGCTCACTGACAGGGAATATGATACATGATTCTCCATTATTGAGAGATTCTTTCTTTCAGCTGTATGTGCAAAAGCTGTCAGTGTAGGCCAGCGGCGTAACTAGGAATGGCGGGCCCCACGGCGAACTTTTGACATGCCCCCCCCCCCCCACCGACACCGACGACCTCGACCGACCCCCTTCTACACATTCCTGCGCGCTCTATTATGCCCCATAGTGGCCCCTTCACACAGTATTATCCCCCATAGTGGCCCCTACACACAGGATTATCCCCCATAGTGGCCCCTGCACACAGTATTATCCCCAATAGTGGCCCCTGCAAAAACTGCAATGTGTTGCTGTCTTGGTTTTTTCCACAGCATTTTTTTTTTCTGCTGCAGCCCATTACGTAGTGCCTAAGGCTAAGGCTCCATAGCGAAAATAAAAAATTGCAGTGTGTCCACAGTGTGTATTTTCTCGCAGGGTGTGGATAGGATTTGCTAGAATCCTATCCACCTTGCTGTGACAGTGAAACTGTGTTTTTTCCATAGCATTTCAACCTCAACATTTATGCCACATGGAGCCCTGGGTCTTATTTGCATTTTTAGCTGCATTACCATATCTTCACTCAATATCTTTCCTTGTAGTTTATTTGAGTAACATTAAAAAGTCAGTATTACTTAGTGGGTTTTATATGGTATTTTTTTTTGTGCTTTTTATATTGGCATTTTTATATTCTTGGTAATTTTTTTTTGCACATACAGCACTTCTCCAGTGTTTGGTTCAGGGTTATTATACAGTATATACACTGCAATGAAATCTATAGAAAATTGTCTGAAAAAAGGCACCAAACTCAATACCATGAAATGTAAAGAAAGAAAGAAAAAAAAAAAAAAAACACAGTATGCTCCAGATTTATTAAGAATTCCAGAGTAAACTTCCATGTCCTCAGTGATATGAGGTTTTATATACCACTAGAAAGCCGACAGTGCATTTAATTCAGTGCACTGTTGGCTTTCCCGATATGCACCCCAGTGCTGGAGATATCGGTGCCGTTAGTTTCGGCACCAATATCTCCCCACTGTTTAGAACGGCGTTCTTCATAGCTCTGGGTCATCGCTGGGCTGTGAAGAATGCCCTTCCCCCACCACCCCCCCCCCCCCCCCGACAGTACTTGTCCATAGACTTGTACTGAGGGGACAGGACATACCTCACAGCTTAGTGTAATCACTGGGCAGTAGGAATGCCCCCTTTGACAGTACAAGGCTATGTTAGGCTAAGTTCACACGAGAGTTTTTTGGTCAGGATTTTGATATGGAATCCGCGTCACAATCCTACTCAAAAACCTGCCTCCCATTTAAATCAATGGGAGCCTGCCCTTTCTTCGACACCTCCCTCCCGACTAGGCCCATTCATTTGCACCTAATCCAGAGCAGAATGCCGCTACTGGATGCCGGTACACTGCATTGGCATCCAGTCGCGGGTAGCCATTTTTTGGACTGGAATCTGAGGCGGCATCCACGTCAAATTCCGGTCCAAAAACCTCCCATGTGAACTTATCCTTAGGGTACTGTCAGGGGTGGCATTCCTTACAGCCCAGCGATGACACTGAGCTATGAGTAACGCCCTTCTAACAGTGGGGAGATATCGGTGCTGAAACTAATGGCACAATTATCTCCACTTTAGTTGCACATACCCGGAAAGCTTGTCAGTTCTTAATAAAACAACATATACATGAGGACATGAATGGTCCTCTTTAAGATGGCCATACACATGAGATTATAAACTGCTGAAGTGGCAGATATTGGACTGTCTGCTGTTGGTCATGTATAAACAGCCAACACGTCCTATATAGCCAACCATCAACTTAAGTTGGTCAGTTGTCTGTCTATTCCTGCTTTCAGCACTTCTTTAGAATTAACTTTCATCTGTTAATAACTTTCCAATTACCTGGGGTAGTCGAACACTCGTTGAAAGATTTTGGTTGTTGATGTGTGTTGTACATATGACCAACTAACCACAGTTCATTTCAGATGAGCGATGGCAATCTAAAATGTAATTTGTATTGCTAGGTTTAAACAGGCACTCAATAAATATATCAGATTTATCACAGTGGCTGATGTATGATAAATCTGGTATATGTTAGGGTGCATTCACACTACTGATATGCTGCCTGATTCAGAACGTTAAAGCATGTTCAGAATCAGCGCGTATAAAGCAGTTCCCATTCATTTCTATGGGAGCCGGCATACAAGCGCTCACCATTGAAATGAATGGGCTGCTTTTTTCACTACAAGCGCTCCCATTGAAGTGAATGGGATGTGCTCGCATGTACGGCTAGCTCTGCTCATTCTGAGCCGTACACGTGAGCACATCCCATTCACTTCAGTGGGAGCGCTCGTAGTGAAAAAAGCAGCCCATTCATTTCAATGGGGAGCGCTCGTATGCCGGCTCCCATACAAATGAATGGGAACTGCTTTATACGCGCTGATTCTGAACATGCTTTAACGTTCTGAATCAGGCAGTGTATCAGTAGTGTGAATGCACCTGTGTATTCTAAATTTATACCACCATTTAGTTAGTATAAACACTTTAAATATAAACACAATAGGTATCCCTGCACTCAAAAATCTCCAAGCTATTAAAATAAAAAAAATATTTATTCCATACGGTGAACGTTATAGAGAAGAAAAAATCAAAATAGCCAAATTGGGATGTTTTTACAACACTTTGCCTCCTAAAAAATTGAATAAAAAGTGATCAAACCTCAGACCTTTCCCCAAATGTTATCAATAAAAACTACCGTATATACTCGAGTATAAGCCGAGTTTTTCAGAATAGTTTTTGTGCTGAAAAAGTGCGCCTCGGCTTATACTCGCGTCAATACGGTAATTGAAAATGTCACATGACTGGTCCGCAGTGAAAGACATCTGTGGGAGGCCGCTGGAGCAGCGATAGGTGAGTGGTGAGGCAGCGCTGCCTCCAGGACCGCCCCAAAGTGTTTCCAGAGCATCTTCTCTGCCTTGGAAACATCTTAAGGCGGCCCTGGAGACAGCGCTGCCTCACCGACCACCTATCGGCAGCAGCGCTGTTCTAGCGGCCTCCCACAGATGTCTTTTACTGCGGACCAGTGAAATTACCACTCAAGTCAATACGGTAATTGACTTGACCGTATTGACTCACTGCAGCGGGCTTCCACTCCAGTCCCGGCCCCCTCCCCCGGCTACAACACACGCCGGGTGACGTGGCCACGTTAGCTCAGACCCGCACCCGGCGTGTGTTGATGACGTCTTGTGAAGGTAGACCATGTCTATTCTTATTTTTATACATGCTTTATACTGCTTAAGAAATTATATTTTTCTTTGTGCAACGTTTATACATTAAGATGGCGCCTGTATCCAGTACCACACCCAGATGCTGACGCACATGATCGTCATGTGGTTTACAAGAAAGACAGTATCATTTCCTGGGAACTCGAAAGCTAAAAGATGTTGAAATTTAAGAGCCAATGACTGATCGCCAGTGTATTCGGATACAAGACGTATATGCTTACAGCCTGCCGTTATCTTATCTTTCTTGCATTCCTGTATAAAAACTGTAACTTCCTCAATAAACCTCAGTACTGTGTGAGCAGCCAGAGCGTCCAGCATGGCCTGAGATTGAAACTGAACCACCTTGTGTCAGAGTCTCTCTTAGCAAGCGCGCACATGCATGATTGATTTGGAGCAGGTGACTGACCACTGAAAGTGACCCGTATTCTGGCGGAGGTCACTACCTCAACAGTCTTACTGCGTCTCAGCACAGGCGGCGTCATCACGCCCCCTACGCTGAGACGCAGGAGCAGCCGTGGGAGAAGACAAGCAGCCGCGGGAGAAGATGAGCAGTGGCGGCAGCGGGAGCAGCAGCACGAGGTCGGTAAGTATGAGAACTTAATGTTTGTTTGTCCCCGGGCCTGCTCAATGCTGAACCCCGCGTCACCTTATACTGTAGGCCGCAGAGGTCGGCAGTGAGTAGGCCCAAGCCCCAGCCGCGATCCCACTGCCGCTATTATTATTCCTTTTACTATTATTCCTTTTACTATTACTTTTCAGACCCCCGAGTATAATAATCGGAGCTCCAGCGGAGGTGAGAGAAAATAATAAACAGTTTTACTCACCTCTATCCGGGATCCAATGTTAATCCTAGCCGGCTTCAGGCCTATATGGTAAAATCCTAGATGTCACGTGGTCTGGGATATTACCATATAGGCCCAAAGCCTGTGGTAGTAGTAATAGCCTGTTACTGCTAGCACAGGCTTGTATGACGTTCCTGATGTCACATGACCTGGGCCTGCGTCCCGGGTCATGTGAAGTCCCAGACATCATTGAAGATGGCCGACACCACCGAGGAGCGCAGCAGAGCCAGGGATAGGTAAGTAACAGTGTTTTTCATGTTGGTATCCCTCCTCGGTCCCCGATTATTATACTCTGGGGTCTGAAAAGATCCCAGAGTATAATAATTGTTCATGGGTGTGCACAGTGGGGCATAATACTTAGGGGCCACTATGGGGCATAATACTGTGTACAGGGGCCACTATGGGGCATAATAGTGTGTGTAGTGGCCACTATGGGGCATAATACTGTGTGCATGGGCCACTATGGGACATAATACTGTGTTCAAGGGCCACTATGGGGCATAATAATGTGTGCAAGGGCCACTATGGGGCATAATAATGTGTGCAGGGGACACTATGGGGCATAATAATGTGTGCAGGGGACACTATGGGGCTTAATAGTGCCCGCAGGAATGGGGGGGTGAAGTAGGGGGTCGGTCAGTAGGGGTCTTCTGCGTCGGTCAGGGGCCCCATGTCAAAAGTTCGCCACGGGGCCCTGCAATTCCTAGTTACACCACTGGAGCTCCCTGCACCATAACTCACTATAATGCTGGACTTTGTTACAGGGTTGGAACCCATGTGTGTGAATTGCCCCTAACTTTACAGGTTACATTTATTTTATTCTATATACTGATAACATACTAGCAATCCATGTCTCCATGTAAACCATTAAAACCACAGTACACAACATTGCACAGTCCAGGAGAGAAACCAAACATTTCTCGTATATTTCATTGTTGGTAAAATGATGAGTTTCTAGTTGTATTTCTTGAATTACCTGGCAGAATATACTGTAGGTTTAGAGCTTTGTAGGCAAAGGATATAAAGATTGTAAGCTCCTCATGGCGGGGATTTCTGCCGTCTGTGCACTCTGGGAACATACATGTGTCGGATATCGTTTTCATAAGGATGGACTCTACAGACTGTGCTGCTCTTTTTTGCTCAGCAGCATTAAGCTAAACCCACTCTTGTTTTTATGATCCAGATCTTGTCCTTCTCTGTAGATCTGCTGTAGGCACTTTTGCTTCACAAGCTGCTCCTGACATTTCACTGTGCAGGCTCCTAGCTCCTGGCCTGGAGACCATCTGCTCCTTTTTCAGTGATACCAGAATGATTGACCTATGTTTTGCGTTGGAAAAAAAAACAACTTTTTGGGCTGATGCTTCACAAAGTAGATTTACCTTCAATCACCATTTATTAAATCTCCATCCATTAAAAACCATAGCTTGCTAGAGCTGCGTGCATTAAGCCTGATTATAGAGGCTGTAGCAAGGGGGATGGGATGCAGCAGTCTGTACCCATGTGTTGCTCAGTTTTGTTCCCTCTCCATGATAGCTTATTCCCTCCTAGCTATGACTAGTAGAGCTTCTATACTTTGGGACTTTTCTATATAAATGTGATGTCTCGTTTTCTAGTCTTATTCCACTCTTCGTAGTCTGTGGCTCAGACTATGCCAATGAAAATAAAGTTCTCCTTAATGGCCTGGTGATGATATATTATACATGGAGGGGAAAGGACAAGGGGGTAAAAGACCTATTGGATCTAGAGGAGGGAAGCTCTCAGGTTCTTTAAGAAGGATGAGCGGATCCTTCAAACGCACATCTTTAAAGGGCTCATCTTCTGGATCCCAAAAGGTATGTTCATCATTCATTAATTTAACCCATGCATCTCTGTGTCCTTAAGACCACCATAGATCGTTGTGCATATATACATATGTGTCTGGGAGGAAATGGCATTTCCATAAAAAATTTGGAACCAAAAATTGAGTTTTAATGTGATATGTACCATTTTACTATTATCATTACTATTTCTCTATATTACTGTTTTATGTAGACATTTCTGTTATTTCAGAGTAATGGAAGAATATTTCATATATGGTAATTACACTAATTTTATGTATTTTACATAAAATTGAGGATATTGTGTTATGTAATATGACTATACCGCCATCATACAGTCTTAACTCGTTTAGATTTAGAAAAATTAATTGCTGTACAATATTCTGAATCTACTGGAAGCATATAGTCTCACTTTCATAATGTTATTTTATATTCATGACATAAGTAAATTAGATGTTTCAATCATATCTAATCGGTTAACAGCCTGGAAGATTTGCAAATTTAAAGGGGTATTCCCATGTACATGGATTTTTTTTAAAATTTGTAGATAATTAAAAGTTAAACATTTTTGCAAATATGAGTAATTAAACATTTTGCAGAGTTTTAAAGATTTTCTCTAAATATCTTGTGGTCACAGTCTTGTTGTCTTGATTGGTTGCCATTGGATACAATCATGAATGCAGAACCTTTCTAAGGTCAGAAAATCAGCCATGATTTCCTTATTGTGGCCGGGATATCTTCTGATACATGTAGTGTCCCTGCCTGATAACACAGCTACAACAAGAAAATCATAGCTGGGTTCCTGACAAGTCCCAGACCATAGAAAGTTTCTGCATTAGTGGTCGTATCCATTGGCCATTGATCAAGATAACAGACTGTCACCGCTAAGAAAGTTAGAGAAAATCTTTAAAACTCTGCCAAATTTTTAATAACTTATATTTGCAAAAATGTTTAACTTTTAATTATCTACAAATATAGATATGATTATGTACATGGGAATACCCCTTTAAGGATTGATGAAGTATGTTCCTCTAGATAAAAAAGTAACATTATAACTAATAGGTTGTCCTCACATGTAGCAGAGACATTGTAGAAATATTTGGGACTTAAAATCAGAGATAAGCTAAGGCCCCACATAGCTGGCCATAGCAAAAAAAGCGCTACAGGAAAAACTGTGTCGGCAACGAATCGTGTTTTTTCCCGCAGCGCTTTTCACAAAAGGAAACCTCTGCAGACGTTCTGCTTCAATTATACCTCTAGGGAAACCACCAGCATTTCCTTAGAGGTATAATTGACATGCTGTGAATTCCGAAACCACAACGGTTTTGGAAATTGCAGCGTGTCCGCTGCGCATATTTTTCTCAATGTGTGGATGGAATTTCGTGATGCAGAGACTGTAAAACACTGAGTTTATTTGTGGTGGCGTTTCCACCACGTGGGGCTCTGGCTCTAGATAGGGTCCTTTTGATCAGCAAGTAAATGCATTTTTGAAACTGCAACAAAATGGGCCATATGTGAAGACATTCATACTGTAAGTGTGGCTGCAGTAGTGCATGTATGGATTCATGCAATATGGAAAATTAAGAATAGGCTTCAACAGTCACCTGAGTCTCTAGTAGTTTTCTAGCTGCCATGAAAGAGTAATACTGTATACAGCCATAGAAAGCCATGTAAGGCCGGGGTTCCATGGGACGTAAACACAGCAATTTGCCCTGCTTTGGTCTTTGCCTCCCATTGAATACACTTGAGGCAGATTCTAGATGGAATCCACCTCAAAATCAGCACCAAACTACATTGTGTGAACATAACTATATGCTAAAGTCCCATGTAGCATCCGACAACAAAAAGCGCTGCGGGAAACACCGTAGCAGCAACACATTGTGGTTTTTCCCGCATCACTTTCCAGAGAAAGTCAGCAGCGGTTTCCTGCAGACAGTCTTTATAGTGTTGTAGAACAGTGTGCCCTAGTAATTTGCAATACACAAATATGATCTATTGCAAACTTGCAATGATCAGCTGCATAGTGGCAGTCAGTACAGCAAGGTGTAGTAGGGTTGTTCCTATTACCCAGGCTGCAAACACCCCAAATAAATCCTGTTCTGCCTCAATACTCTATATAAATTCCTCCCTGTCCTTTCCCTACACTTCTAATGCTCTTTCCCTGAACTTCCATTGAGCAAAATATCAGTTTTTGAAGTCCTTTCTACCACTTTCGCTACTGCCTGCTGACGTGTCTCCCTGCATTAACTACACTGGGAAATGCCTGAATCCAAGATGGCAGAGGGCTGTACCATCACAGGGCTGGCTAGCTGCTGCTTGGCTGCACGCATGGCATTGTGGGTTATCCCACATTCCAAGAGTTCCTTGCCCCATGTCCTAACATGTGCACCAGCCATTTTAGGAAAAAAATGTAATTTGTTACCATGAATGTGAGAAAATCCAGATTTGATGAGAATCAAATATTTCCTGAAATTCGAATCAAATTCTGCTTCAATTTAGCTTCAATTCGCTCATCTCTAATAAGAATATATTCACATGAGTAATTACTGCTTTGCCTACCTTACTGCATCGCGGCACATAAAAATGTAGTTTTAGGTTCAAGTATTACTGTTATAAAAAAAGAGGTTTTCTTGTAGAAATATTGCAATTATCTGCTAGTGATAGCAGCCCCTGGTGTTGAAAATTGTTAGGTCTGTGTAAACTATTATAGTGAGGCTACAGTCACACAGGTCTAGTAGAATACAGCATAGCCTCTGCTGTATCCTCAGTGAAATATACAGGGATACATTCAGGCTGGATACAGTTTTCCTTCTGTGTTGAGGTGCATATCTAATAGTTTTTCCCTTTACTGCTTGGTGTCTGTATCAGGGTTTCTGCATTTTACTGTAATAAATGATGCTGCCCATGCTGGATTTTCTCTCTAAGAAGTTGAGATAAAAAAGAAAGTATCTAGTCAATTTTTGTGCAAATTAAATCAGAGTGTTGGTGCATTTAGTTTAGTAAATCTCTCCCATTTCTTTTCGTAAATAAATAAGGTGTTGACTTGTGGAGATTATCCATATGATATTATTAAAAAAGTAAAAGGCATTTTGCAGCATCTGCATTACTACAGTTCAATTTACTCTGAAAGTGATGGCGATCCTTTAAATTCTAGTTAAGGCCATATAAAATGATCTGTTTTCCATAGAATTTTAAATTCTAACCTGCATAAATACAGCAGTGATATTTCCATATGAAAATGTGCAGTGAAAAATCTTTATGCCTTTGTGTTTAAAGGGATTGTCTGGGATAATTTGAAATCCCTACACTACTCTAAACACCCTTCCCCCTTCTACTTTCTAAATAACATTATTAATTTTTTAAAAAAGCATATTTACCCATATCCCTGGGGCGGTCATGTATCTGCCCCAGGGACATTTTCTGATTATCTTGTGATGATACGTTTTCCCATTTCTGGAAATGGATCGTCACTACTATTCTCCCTTTCCCCATCCACTCCATTATACTTAGCATCCATGGTTTCTTCCAGTGAGACGGCTCCTCCTCCTGTACTGATAGGGTGCGCCCTCTTCTCCTCTTCTCTAAGCAGTGTGTGCACAGTGTACAGTGGTGGATCCAGGCTTTGCGGGGCCCTGGGCAATTGACTGTGGCGGGGCCCTACTTACAAAAACCCGACATGTAGGTTTTTTTCTGTCCGCTTGAAAAGTCAGACATCTTTAGGACAGGCACGGAGTGTAAATCAATGTACCCGATGTCCATTTAAAGGGGCTCTATCAGCAAAATTATGCTAATCGAGCCCTACATATGCGTGAATAGCCTTTAAAAAGGCTATTCAGGCACTGTAAATGTTATATTAACCCCCGGTCCTGTTTTTAAATAAAAGCATAAAAACATATATGCAAATCTTACTGAACGTGCACCGAGGGCGGTGATGCACGATGCCGCGTCATCTTCGGGCACGCCTGCCTCTTCTGTCTTCTTGGAGTGACGCCCTCTGGTCCCGTCTCTCCTGCCGGCTTCCTATTGGTCTTTTTCCGGCTTGAGGTCTTCAAATCTCGCGCCTGCGTAGTAGCGCTTCCCTCCGGATCGCTACTGCGCAGGCTCACTCGCCACTTTACTTAATGGCAGTTCGCAAGCGTGCAATACGCTTGTGTAGTTCTACGGGGACTGGCAAGTGAGCCTGCGCAGTAGTGCTCCGGAGGGAAGCGCTACTACACAGGCGTGGGATTTGAAGACAAGAAGACGGAAGAAGACACGGAACCAGAGGGCGTCACTACAAGAAGACAGAAGAGGCAGGCGTGCCCGAAGATGACGTAGCATCGTGCATCCCCGCCCATGGTGCACGTTCATGTACGATTAGCGTATATGTTTTAATGCTTTTATTTAAAAATGGAACCGGGGTTTAATATAACATTTACGGGGCCTGAATGGTCTTTTTAAAGGGGCTCTATTAGCATAATTTTGCTGATAGAGCCCCTTTAAATGAATGCAGAATGTCACGGACACAGCAAGATTTTGAACGACATTAGCAGCGGACACTGACGGTAGTGTGAACACCCCCTAAGATACTCCATGTGCCTCATATTAATAGCAATTAACCCTATCATGTCCCTCACATTAACCCCCTGTGTGCCTCACATAAGAGTTACTGATATGTGAGAGACATGGAGGTAATAATGAAGTATCTTCATTATTAATACCCCCATATATCTCACACATCAGTAACCCTTATGGTGAAGTACACAGGGGGTTAATGTGAGGGACATGATAGGGTTAGTTGCTATTAATATGAGGCACATGGAGTTACCAAAACTAAATGAATAACTCCAAATGCCTGACATTAATAGGCATAGTAACCCCCCTCCCCCCTCCAGCCTGTACCTGCGTGTTCTGTCTTTACTTTCACTTTGCTGAACTTCTCCCTCTCATGTGTAAGATGCAGGATGGCAGGGGTCTTCTGTAGAGCGATAAGCTCCGCCTCCTCAGCTCTCCTCTCATTGGTTGACAGAGGACAGCCAGAGAAGGGGGGTGAGGAGGGAGCGTCCTCTATCCATAGCTGCAGCTCCCTGGCTGGCTGCTGTCTATCAGCCGATGCTGTAGGTACACAGTGTGCTTCCGACATATACTTCCTAATAGGGAAAGTATATGTGTGAAGCACACTGTGTGCAGGGAGCTGCAGCTACTGATAGAGGACCGACAGGGGGCCCCTGCAAGTGCTGGGGCCCTCAACAATTGCCCTGCCAACCGACCCGAGTTTTGTTAGGTACGGGCCCTGCCGCGGGGCCCCGCCGGGAGCGGGGCCCCGGGCAGTTGCCCGGCTCGCCCGGCCCTGGATCCGCCCCTGACAGTGTATGTGTCTGCTGTCGGTAAATCACCTCTAATGTGTGCCCACACATGCGCAGTAGAGGTGACTCATTGCTGGAGAAGAAGAGCACATACAGACACGATATGGAAGGAGGAGGAGCTGTCTAACAGGAAGAAGCGTGGAGGGTAAGTATGTAATATGGGCTGGCGATTGGGCTAGTAGTGAGTAGGTAGGGAAGGAAAGGATATCTAGAGAGACAGGGAGGTGGTGTATGGGGGAGTGAGGAAGGGGGGGATAGAGAGGTGAGAGGAGTTAGTAAGGAATTTACAAAGCAGGAAGCAGAAGGATATAAACAAAAGCAGGAGACCCTAGGGGCCCCCCAGAGACACCCAGAAATTCCTCAAAACATGCTAAAAAGCAGAGGCATACCTGCCAGGGTAGCAGCGGTAGTGGCTGGACATAAGGGGGCCCGGTGACAGCTGGTACCGCTGTGTTTTGGGTTTAATAGGCTGATCCAGCCAGTAACAGGCCCTACTTACTTACCGTTCCTGTCAGGGGCCGGGATCTGCAAATGACGCTGTGGGCCCCACAAGAACTATTATACTTTGGGGGGGGGGGGGGTCTTTTCGGACCCCCGAGTATAATGATCAGAGGACAAGGCGAGGTAACGGAACATAAAAACAGTATTACTTACAGTACCTCTCCGTGCTTCGGGCATGCTTCAGGCCTACTTGCGTGATGTCACATGACTGGGACCTGCGTCCATATGCGTCACAACGCAGGCCCCCTGGTCACATGACGTCCTGGTCATTGAAGATGGCCGACAGAGGCGGAGAATTCAGCAGAGCCAGGAGATAGGTAAGTAACAGTGTTTTTTTAATGTTTTTTCTCCGATTATTAAACTGTGGGGTCTGAAAAGAACCCAGTATATAATAATTGTTCATGGGTGTCCACAATGGAGCATAATTCTGTGTGTAAGGGCCACTATGGGCCCTGTTACTATGGGGAATAATACTGTGTGCAGGGGCCACTATGGGGCATAATAGTGTGCACAGAAATGTGGAGAGGGGGGTCGATTGGTCGAGGTCTTTGGCGTTGATTGGGGGGAGGCCCATGTCAAAAGTACGCCACCGGGCCCCGCCATTCCTATTTACGCCACTGCTAAAAAGTATATGGTTACACTTATTAACCTATTAATAGCACTAATAGTCACTTTTCTGCTAGCAGAAAAAGGAACCCATTGAAGTCAATGGGAGTTTTTTTTTTCAGCACTGAATCTGAAGCGGATTCCACACCAAATTCAGCACCATTTTCCTCCGTGTGAATGCACCCATTATAACTGCTAGGAGCCTTGTTCAGACTTCCAGGCCTGCCAGTACTATGTTTGGAGACTTCACACTACCATTGTGAATGTCCATTGCTCTAATCTGTCATAGGGTGAGAGCAACAGTAATAGACGAAGACAGACAGAGCCCCCATTGATCCAAATGTAAACAACATGAACAACACTTTCTTACGTAATGTTTGTTTGCTTTTGCAAAGATAAAAAAAGGCCTGTATGCTGGGAACTATGAGGCCGGGGCCCCACGTGGTATAAACGCTGCAGTTTGCACGTTTTACAGTCACAGCAAATAGGATGAGATTCTCCCAAATCCCATCCCCACTTGACGGTAAAAAATGCTCTGCAGACACGCAGCGATTTCCAAAATCCCAGCATGTGAATTATACCTACAGAAACATCAGCAGTTTCCCTATTGGTGTAATTGAAGCAGAAAGTCTGCAGAGGAAACTTCTGCGAACTTTCTGTCTAAATCGTTGTGGGAAGAACCACAATGCACTAACGCCACAGTTTTTCCAGCAGCAGTTTTATGCTACACGACGTCAAATGGGGCTTTAGCCTTAACCCCTTCCCGACATCCGCCGTAATAGTACGGCGCTGCCGGGAAGGACTTCCTGCAAACCGCCGTAGTACTACAGCGGCTGCATGGTGCGCACACAGAATCTGCGAGTGTCAGCCGTATGTTACGGCTGACAATGCCCTGTAACACCCGTGGTCGGAACCGGGTCCGATCGCGGGTGTTAACCCCTGAGATGCCGGCGGTCATGTTTGTTTCGGTATATAATGGCCCCGATCGGCACCCCCCGCGATGGTTTCAGGGGGTGCTGGTGTTGGTAAGGGGCAGCCCTGGGTCTGATCAGTGACCCTGGGTCTGCCCTCCAAGTACCTGGTTGATCCTGCCAAAAAGGAAGCTGTCAGCCCTGTGCGTCTACACAGGCTGACAGCTTCCTGTACACTGCAATACACCTGTATTGCAGCGTATATCTAGTTAAGCAGAGATCAGAAGATCACTGCTTCAATCCCCCATGGGGACAGAAAAAAAAAGTTATAAAAAAGTTTAAATAAGTTTAAAATAAATTAGAAATAAAGCCCCAAAAATCCAATTTTCCCATATAAAATGTTTTATTATGTAAAATAAAGAAAAATAGAAAAAAACATTACATATTTGGTATCACCGCGTCCGTAATGACCTGAACAATAAAATGAAACATTATTTAACCCGAACGGCGAACATCATAAAAAAAAGTAGAAAACCGCACAAAATAATGATTATTCACAACCTTTACCTTACAAAATGTTCAATAAAAAGTAATCAAATGGTCAGATGAAAACCAAAATAGTACCAATAAAAAGTAGAGGTCATCCCGCAAAAAATAAGCCCCAACCAGCTCTGTCTACTGAAAAATAAAAATGTTATGCCTTTCAGAAGATGGCGATGCAAAAATAATAGATTTTTTCCCCTAAATTGAATTTTATTCTGCACAAATAGAAACGCATTAAAAAATCATATAAACGAGGTATCGCCGTAACCGTACTGACCCGCAGAATAAAGGTAACATGTTACTTATGCTGTACGCTACATGGGAAAAAAAATAAATGCTAAAAAGCAATGCCAGAATTGATGTTTCCTTTTACATCCCACCCAGAAAGAGTTAATAAAATGTAGTCAATAAGTTACAGACACCCCAAAATGGTGGCATTAAAAAGTACATCTAATACCGCAAACACCAAGCCCTCATATGGCCACATTGCCAGAAAATAAAAATCTAGCTTGTACAATGTTAAGACAAAAACCCCAAAAGTCGCCAAATCATTAGGACATAAGTGGCTGCGACTAGAAGGAAATGTATAAGCTGTGCGAGCGTTTTCAGGGGACACCCCATATTTATAGCTTATGAGAGATAATACACCAGCGCTGATCCCCCAGAATGCCCCTCTTCCCCATCCGTGTCATAGGAGCTAGTGGGAAAATAGAATGGGATTTGGTGTACCCAATTTACTCGGCACAGCTTACATATTCACTTCGGGGTTACTAATGCTCACTACATCACTTGATAAATTCTTTGAGGGGTGCGTTTTTCAAGGGCTTTGTAAATGCGACATGGTTCCTGAAACTGATCTCAACCAGATCTGCCCTCTAAAAGCTCCTTTGCGCGGCTTCCCTTCTGCGTCTCGCTGTGCGTCCATATATTAGTTTACACACACAAGTGGGGTACTATGGTAGTCGGGAGAACTTGCATAACCAATTGTGGGATGCATTTTCTCCTTTAACCCCTTGTGAATGTGCAAATTCTAGGGCTAAATGAAAATATTAGTAAAATCAAATCAAATTTGAAAATTTCACCTCCATTTTGTCTTAATTCTTGTTAAACACTTATAGGGTTGAAATAAGATAAGATAAGATAATCCTTTAATAGTCCCACATTGGGGAAATTTCAGCGTGTTACAGCAGCATAGTAATACAGATACAGGATAATACAGAGTAATATATTACAGACGTAGACACAGATAAGCTGAGAAGAGAAGATATACTAGGAGTCCATGGCAGCTAAGGAAAAACAGAAGAGAAAGAGGAAGACCTCATGGTCATCCTCATAATCATTAGTTCTCTGTGCGGAGAGCTCTTCGTTTGGTCTGAAGTAGATTATACAGCCTGGTCGCGGTTGGAAGGAAGGACCTGCGATAGCGCTCCTTCTCACACTTGGGGTGAAGCAGACGGTCGCTTACAGTGCTGCCAAGTCCCATCAGGGTCCCATACATGGGGTGGGATTTGTTCTCCCGCATGGAGGTCACCACAGACAGTATCCTTCTGTCACCCACCACCTGTACTGGGTCCAAGGGGCTCCCCAGGACAGAGCTGGCCCTCCTGGTCAGCCTGTCAAGTCTATTTCTGTCCCTGGTTGATATACTGCTTCCCCAGCAGGCCACACCGAAAAAGATGGCTGAGGCAACCACAGAGTTGAAGAAGGCCCTAAGAAGTGTCCCCCGGACTCCGAAGGCCCTCAGCCTCCTGAGCAGGTAGAGTCTGCTGTGGCCCTTTCTGTGCAGCGCCTCCAGGTGATCAGCCCAGTCTAGTTTATTATTGAGGAGCACGCCCAGGTACTTATAGGTCCTGACTATCTCAATACATGTTCCTTGGATCTCCACCAGGGTCGGAGCACCTCTCCGTTTACTAAAGTCCACCACCATCTCCTTGGTCTTCCCAGCATTAATCCTGAGCTGGTTCTGCTGGCACCATTCAACAAAATCCCGGTTTAAATCTCTGTATTCCCTATCGTCGCCATCAGTGATAAGGCCGACTATAGCAGAGTCATCGGAGTACTTCTGTAAGTAACAGCTGGATGAGTTGTGCCTGAAGTCAGCAGTGTACAGTGTGAAGAGGAATGGGGCAAGAACTGTACCTTGTGGTGCCCCTGTACTACAGATCACAGTGTCAGACACACCGTCCTGGGCTCTCACATACTGACGGCGGTTTGTCAGGTAGTCTAGGATCCAGTTGGACAGGTGATGGTCCAAACCACAAAGGTCCAGCTTCTCCCTCAGTAGCTCTGGCTGAATGGTGTTGAACGCACTGGAGAAATCAAAGAACATTATTCTCACAGTGTTCCCGGGTTTCTCCAGGTGAGAGAGAGCTCTATGAAGAAGGTGGATGATGGCATCATCTACCCCAATGCCTGGCCGGTAGGCAAACTGGAGGGGGTCCAGAGCGGAGCTCACTAGGGGGCGTAGGTGTGTCAGGACCAGTCTCTCTAGGACCTTCATCAGGTGTGATGTCAGTGCTACAGGTCGGTAGTCATTGTAGCCCATCGGGTTGGGTTTCTTTGGGACTGGTACCACGCAAGATGTTTTCCACAGTTGAGGTACTACTCCCAGCTTCAGGCTCATATTGTACATGTGCGTTATAATACCACACAGCTGGTCACTGCACATTTTAAGAACTCTTGCGCTTATACCATCAGGTCCCCCCGCTTTGTTCGCTGTAATATTCTTCATTTCCTTACACACCTGAGACTCCTGCAGGATCAGATAGTCAGATTGCAGTTGACCGCAGTTCGGTGGGGGTTGGGTCTTGGTGTGTGAGGGGAGGGCGGTTGGCTGACATGCTGGTGGAGGGAGCATTTGCTTGGAGTCGAATCTATTGAAGAATAGATTAAGCTCGTTAAGCCACTTCCTGTCCCCTACTGTTCGGTGCCCTGTCTTTTCCTTGTGTCCTGAAATTGCCTTAAGGCTGTCCCACACCTCAGAGATTCTACCCTCCCCCATCTGTAGCTCCATCTTCCGCCTGTAGTTGGCTTTCCCTTCTCTGATCAATTGTCTTAGCTGTTTCTGAACCGCCCCCAGGCCATCTTTGTCCCCAGACCTAAAAATTCTCTTTTTTTGCTTGAGGAGAGTTTTAATCTCAGAGTTAATCCATGGTTTGTTATTGGAGAAACACCTCACCTTCCTAGTTGGTACCGTGCTGTCCACACAGAAATTAATGTAGTCCGTTATGCAATGTATGAGTCCCTCAATGTCCTCTGGAAATGAGTCTTGAAACACTTCCCATAAAGTTATACTAGGTATATGTTGTTTTGGCTTATTTAAGGGGTTTTGAAAATGGGGTGATTTATGGGGGGTTTTAATACAAGGGTCTTTCAAAACCCCTTCATAACTGGATTAGTCCTTAAAAAAATGGGTTTTGGAAATTTCTTGAAAATTTTGAATATTGTTGTTTCATTTGTAAACCTTCTAATGTCCGTTAAAAAATAAATGGGCGCCTAAAGTTTGATGCCGACATAGAGCAGAAATCTGGGACATGAGATTTATGATATAATTTTCGCAGTCTGACTATCTGTATGCAATGCACATCATATCAAACTTTATAAAATGCATATTTTTCAAAATTTCCACCAAATTTCCTATTTTTTTTTCATAATTAAACACAAAACATATCAACCAAAATTTACTACTAACATCAAGTACAATGTGTTACGAAAAAACAATCTCAAAATCACTTTGGTAAGTTAAAGCGTTCCAAAGTTATTGCCACATAAAGTGACACGTCAGTTTTGAAAAATTGAGCTTGGTAAGGAAGTCAAAAAGTGCCATCGGCAGGAAGGGGTTAAAGGAAGTCTGTCAGAATGGAGATGTATTAAACCAGAAAGAAGTTAGATCAGGCTCACCTGAATGTGACACCTTTTTCAACAGGAAAATTTGTGACTCTTTTGCCGAGATATTCATTTATTTCAGTATATGCAAATGAGAAGTCTTGAGCCCCAAGAGTGGCTCCATTGTACTAAACTGCTATTCCCTATAGTGCTCTAATACGCCAGCACAAATGTTAAAACACAGGTCCAGGTGAGATGTCAGCATAGCTCCCTGACCCGGTTCCTTTTCGCAGCAAATTTTACATTTGGTTGGCACTATTTTGTGGTATATATAATTATATTAATATTTTTTGGGGGAGTCCATGTGTCATTGATTTTTATGATATTTGCTTGGTGTTGACATTAGCACATCTACTCTCTCACTTATTACATTAGTTTCTTGTCGCTCTCTACATTTCTGCACCTTTATATTTCTACTTTTCTTTACATCTGCCAAACCATTTGTCGTAGTCTTTCAGCAAGTCACCTGTGACTCTTATTCTCCCTTATTACATCATCTTAATCCTGTCTGTAGGACCTTTCCTGTTCCGTATCCATTCTGAGAACCTCACTTTCACAAATTTTCAGACTTGGGCTTGTTTTTCATGGCTCTCACACTGAACCATTATATCCTAATGGTCCCATACATATGCACATGTGTTATCATGGGTCTGTGTATGGGGCAGTGAACCCTGGGCAAAACTCAGGACAGATCCTATTCCTTTCCATTTTGCAGCCTGGGATCACTGAAGAAAGTAAATAGGTGGCAACACATGGGTATCTCTCATATGCCAGTCATGTGAATGTAGCCTTGCTCTGAACATTCTCAGTTTTAAGCCTTGATATCAGGGAGGGGAGCAAAGTCCATGGCCTCTGCATGTTAAATCCATGTTGGCAGGTTGACTGTTTCATGCAGCTTTGTTCTTATTCCCTTGCTAACACAATGGGCCAAAATTAGCACCATATTACCAATGTTATTAATTTTGTCTCTGATAAGAATTATCAACCTAATTGTTTTTCTCCCAAGCTACAATGCACATTGACTTTTCAGATCAAATTAATTAACCCCTTTCCTTTGTAGTACAGATGTAATCTGTCTATCGGCTTCTTTGGATGTGTAATAGATTCTCTTAATAGTATGTATATCATTTTTAATTAGTGCATCGGGACTCCCCTATCAGAGCAAAGAGCCTCGGTATAGTGCATCTCCTTCTCTGGAGAACTCATTGTGACTACTTATTACACAGTCACTCATTCATATTATATTAGAAAACACATTAATTTGGTGTTAGAGAACTAAATTGTGAGCAATCCCTGTAGCCCATGCCTGTAAACTGTTCAGTCTGAATAACTGATTTATAAGCTGAGATAAAACTTTTATAACCTTTTCAGGAGCTGCTTGACACATGACATTCCTAACCAACAGCACCTTCTACATGTTTTCAATGTAATAAAATAGGAGGTACTTCTTCTGGGCGTCCGTAACCTCTTCTTCTTGACGTCTACCAGCTGCTCATGCCCGCACTTTAGAGAGGGAGTACCGACGCCTAGAAGACGTTAAGTCCTGTACCCAGAAGATCCTTCTCGGAAGACAGGTAAGCATGATGGGGTGGGATTGCGTTAGTTAGGAAGGGCTAGCTAGGGAAATGGGGGAAGGGGGGTGTGCGTGAGAGAGGGAGGGGGGGAATGAGTGAGGGAAGGGAGTGAAAGAGGAAGCAGGATGGAGTCAGCTCCTTGTGGCCCAAGGGATCATGGCAGTTGTAGGAAAACAGAACAGGAAGATCCCCATGAAAACAAATGCAGAAGATACCAGAAGCTCAAAGAGAAACCCAGAAATCACACAAAACACTGCTAAATGTATTTTGGTGCACTTATTAACCTATTAATAGCCCTAACAGACCTTTTTTGAAAAATTATTTTTTGCCTGGAAACTCCTTTAACTATATATGGCTAGGTGGTACTCCTCTTGTTCTGCAAAGGACATACTGTTCTCGCAGTTTTAAGCAGTTGCACCTAATCATGCAGCAGAAACGGGGTGCTGGCTATAACTTCATCCGGACCTCCCCTAAAGAAGGCAGGGAATGTTTATTACCATCCTTGCCTTCCCAATTGCTGTGCACACAGCCATGGGCCTCGCCATGATACACCTACCTTCTGACTTGGCAGTCATGTGATCTGCCAGGGATCAGAGACTGCTAGAGCTGCTGGGTGCTAGAAGATCCAGATCAGATCAGCAGTCATGGACAGAAGGCTGTCTTCCTCCTGCAGCTGAGGCTAAGGCAGGGGTGGGCTATTAATTTTCCCATGGGGCCACATAAGAAATTGTAACGGTTCTAGAGGGCTATGTGTGCCATAGCAAATATAGCTCCACCCATTCTCAATCATTTTTCCATGTGCTCCACAAAGAATAATCCTCCTACAGTCACCCTAACATTACATGTTCCCACATTATAATGTTCTCCTCCAAATGTCCCACAGTATTAAGTCCCTCTCCTGGTGCCCCAGTGTAAACTAGTAGAAACTAGAGGGGAAATGAAACTGGGGCAGCTGGAGGGGGACATTAACAGTGGGGATAGTTGGAGGGGGACATTAAACTGAGCGTAACTAGAGGCAGACATGTCCCTCTCCAGCTACCCCCCTTGGAATATATCCTCCTCCATCTGCCCCCTAGTTTAATGTCCCCCCTCCATCTGCATTCAGTTTAACTGCCCCCCTACATCTGCCCCTACTTCCCCCCTCTTGCTCACACATGCTGTTTCTTCTCTCTTCTTTATCATCCAGCAGCCTCCATTGCTGGCAGCTTGCTGTTTCACACTGTCCTGTGTGGTTCTGCCCACTAATGAGTCATATCCTATCCTGGTGATAAGCTGTGATCATGTCATCACAGGTCCTTGAACAAACTTCCAAAAGCTATGAGGGCCGGATGTGGCCCTGTAGTGCTAAGGTATTAATTGACCATCCGGAATCCATATTGATAGTATCCCTTTAAGAATATTAGATGGTAACAGTTAGCCTGTAAGTTCTGTAGACTTGGTAATGTTTAGTGAGAGACGCTGCATATTTACACATAGCTCTCTTATCAATGCTTCTCACAGAATATTGTTATGAGAACGCTGTACCATATAGCACTGGTTGATGGGAATGCAGGTTTGCTTAGCACCAGGAGCATTCAACATCCGATGAAGGATTTTCCCAGTGTCAGGTTAACCTCTGAAGAGCTGGCCATTCGGAGGGGGGAGGCCTTATACTGGAAAAATACTGATGTGTTAGTTTGCATAGCATTGGGCTACGCATGCATTTGTTTTCAAGAAGATATAAGCTGAGAAAGTTTGCTGCGAAGTTAGAAGTGTCTGGACCTGCGTGCTAAGGGGACGCCCATGGCGCAGTGTGGATCCCAGGAACTCTCTATCTTCGCTGGCCCGCTTCTCCCAGCTGATGCCGGATAGATGATGCTTATAATTCCTGGTGAAGCTTTAACCTGTATATAGATGTGTAATGTAAGCTATGGAGAGAATTATCTGCCTTCACCGGTCGCCTCCACGGTTGATGATTTTCTTTTCCAGGCAGATGATGATGTAAGCTCTTGGTGTTGATTCTGTATCTTAATCTTTGTATATTAATCTTTGTAACTTGTATTATACAAAAGTGTACGCAATATCACACTATCTTCTGTTATTTGATGTATTCACTGATTCTTCATATAATAAAATTAGTAAAGCATTCGGAGTTGCCTTCTTTAAAGCCGTACCCGACCCCTTAAAATAGTTGGCAAAACAGGCCTGCGGGCCGTACATTGCCCAGGTCTGGGCTAAGGTATCAGCTTCAATTACAGGGGAAATCGGCCACCCCTACCAAAAAAAATAGTGGTCAGATGCCCGAAAGTTCTATTATGACCTTATGGGGACACAATTTAAATAAATTAATTAATTAAATGAATAGAAAAGTAAAAAAAAAATAAAAAAAATTAAAGAAACATAATAGAAAAATAAATATAATAATACGCCAATACCATGCTCTCATCACAGGTTCTAGCCACACTCACGATGACACAATACAAAATAAAACTTACCGTAACAGAGTTGAAAACCTATTTTATACTGAAGTGGTTAAGCTCCCTGAGCAACCCTTTTAGAACAACGCAGACTTGTAAACTCTGGTAAATTCAAATTTATATAAATTTATATACAAATAAATATCACCAAATTCAGGGAGAAGGATGATGGCGAACCAGTCGTCTCCATGCTGTGTTGTATAACCTGTATAATGTGGTTATGAGAGCTGAAGGCTCAGAAGTAGCTCAGAAAGATTTCAGCTGAATGTTATGCAAAATGTTGATGTGTACTTAGAGGCAGCTCGAAAAAGACAGCCTAGCTGCCCAAAGATTAATCTCTGATAATGGCACAGCGAAAGAGCTAACAGCTGGTGTGGATTAATATAACTTAATATCTGCTTTCATGTGATTAATAGATACATGGCTAAAACCTTTACCTACAGCAAACAAGCAGAGTTACGAGTGCCGCCAATGTTTTATAATAGGTTCTAGAGGTTGGACTCTGATATTGGGTTATGTGAGTGGGAGAGTTATCAGTTTCCTGGAACCAAATGTGACAACATGTCATTATTACAGAGCAGAGCATTCTCCATCAAACTCTGACTGCAATTCAGAAAGACACACTGAGTATAGCCACAGCCTGCTCAGCTATTTTCGGAACCCCCTAAGCAAATAGAGAGACCCACGTGTGCACAGCCATCTCTCTCGTCAATGCCATAAATAGCATTCAGAAGAGGAGGGACACATTTCTATTGGGCATTTATATTTATATCCTGTGGGTACACCCTTAAATGTCCAAATGGGAATACTGACTTAGGCTAAGGCCCCACAGAACGATACGCAATGCTAAAGCGCTGCGGGAAAAGCCGCAGCAGGCACGCATCGCAGGTTCTTTCCGCAGCGCTTTGAACAGAAAGTTCACAGAGTTTTCCTCTGTGGACTTTCTGTTACCATTATATCTATGAGAAAGCCACCGGCGTTATCATAGATATAACTGACATGCTGCGATTTCCAAAACCGTGCCGGTTTTGGAAATCGCAGCATGTCCGCACTGTGGTTTGAAATGTAGAGTGGGCATGAGATTCTCATGAATCCCATCTACTTTGCAGATATTGTAAAATGCCACGATTTTTCCCGCGGCGGTTTCGGCTCGTGGGGCACTGGCCTTAGACTATGGCTCCATGTATCGCAGCCGCAGCCAAAAAGTGCTACTTTCACTGACTGAAAGTCTGTAGAGTTTTCCTCTGCAGACTTTCTGCTTCAATTATACCTATATGATAACAGCCAGTATTTCCATATATATTGACATGCTGCGATTTCCAAAAACTCAACAGCTGTGAAAATAGTAGCATATCCGCTGTGGATGGGATTCGCTAGACTATGAAATGCTGCGGTTTTTTACTTTGGCGTTTACATAACGTGGGACTTCAGACTTTTTTTTAACTACCAGCATTACTCAATATGTTTTTGATACACAGTCCATTTCAGAGACAACTGTCAGCTTTCCTCCTCCGTGCACAGATTCCAACAGACTTCTCAATCCAAGGTACAAACATTGGGATAAAGACAACAACCAACACTCCATGTTGTGAATGAAGCAATAAAGAATTTACTATAGTACACTTGTTTATGACTGACTGGTTGGTAGAGCTCCTCATCCCTAATAGTCAATGCACCAATTACAGAACTAGATGGGAAGTATTTTTTGGGTACATATGCAATTGAAGAGGACGTGTCACCAGGTCTGAAAAGACCAATGACATATATAATCTTATAGGCGCCATCATCTTCATTATTATGGCATTTTGTTTGCCCAAATCCATTCAGCCATTCAAAAGGTTTAAGTCCTTCTAGTGTTAATGCAAATTAAGGTATACTAGTCTGTGGCTTTACTGCAGGTGGGGTCTATATGCTGTATGTCATGTGATGTTACCACCCACTTGGCTAGAATATCCTAGTTTGCATCCAACCTTAAAGGGCTTATATCTTTGGAATGGCTGAATAGATTTGGATAAGCAAAACAACAAAATGATCAGGGTGACAATGCAAAGTATCAGGTGATACTTTAAAATGGTTATCCTTAACCTCTTCCCGACATCTGCCAAAATACAGTATAGTACTGATCGTTGGCATTAAGGCCCCTTGTGACCGAGGAACTCTTTTGTTGGGTATTCCCGAAACCAGGAGCTAGCTCCAGGGTTGGAATCCCATTACCATGACAGATGGGAGGGCTCCCAGGATTGTCTGGCATTACCTTCTACTGCAGGCTACTCTGCTGGATTAGTGATCAGACCTCCTGGGGTTCAAGATCCCCTAGGGGGGGAGGGGGGGTGTCTAATAAATGTAATAAAAAAATATGAAAAAAATAAAAATTATTAACAATTCAAATCACCCCCTTTCCCTAGAACAGATAAAAAATACTTCAGTACAGTGTATAGCATTCGGCAAATCAATGCTGGTTCTGCAGCAGGCTCGTCCTTGCTAGTCGGGATTGCTGGCAGCTTGCTGTTACGAAGGAGCTTACTTTTTCTGATAGGAGTGAATTGAAAAGCATTGATTGGCCAGTGTACAGCATATAGCCAATTAATGCTGGTTCTGCCGGAGGCTCGTCTGTTCGGAGGTGGAGTCTAAGATCGGACCACAGCAGAACAAACCTGCTGCAGGACGAGCCTGCTACAGAACCAGTGTTGATTTGCCGCAGGCTCGTCTTTGCTAGTCAGGAGAGCTGGCAGATTGCGGTTATGAGGGAGCTTACTTTTTATCAGTGCAACTGCAAGCGCTGTGCAGCTAAAGCGCACGGACCCCATAGACTATAATGGAGTCCGTGCGCTTTAACTGCACAGCGCTCCTCCTAAACACTCTCCTCCTGCTACTTCTGGACTTGTTGACTTTCCTTTAGTCGAATAGTGGTTGCCCCTGAAACGAGCATTTTTTTTCCCATAGACTATAATGGGATTCGATATTCGATCGAGTAGTCGAATATTGAGGCTCTACTCGAAACGAATATTGAATCTCGAATATTTCATTGTTCGCTCATCTCTACAAGTAATGTAAAATGCGTTTGTGCAATATGGGGCCCGACCTAACAGATATTTCTTTATGCATGCTCATGCAGGGAAAGTATGAATGCTCATACATTCATACTATAGTATTGCAGTCTATGGTATATGCAATCTAATAATAATCAGGATAAACATAATGATAATCAGCAAAAAAGATAATGACTAACACTCCAAGGATACTGTAGAAAATTCTTTATTGCCTGATTCACGACATGGAATGTTGGTTGTTGTCTTTATTCCAACCTTTGTACCTTGGATTGAGAAGTCCCCTATGGGGGCTAAAAATAAACAAGTGAATATTTTTTAAAGTTTTTTTTTTCAAAATTCACATCACCTCCATTTTCCTAGATCATATCTAAAAGTAAATAAACAAAATTAAACATAAACAAATTGAGTATCCCAAAATCTGAAATTGCCCACTCTATTAAAAAAAATATTTATTCCACTCACTGAACACTGCAACAGGAAAGCAAATCAACCCGGCCGGCAAAAAAAGAATCAACAAAAAGTTATCAAAACATCACACACTCTCCAAAACAGTACCACTAAAAACTACATGTTGTCTTGCACAAAAAAGGATAACATACACAGTTTTGTACACAGAACTATTAAAAAAAGTTACTGGTGTCACAAACTGATGATGCAAAAAAGAATTTAAATTCTTTCAAAGTTTTTAATTTGTTTAAACTTATTAAAACATAAAAAAAAGATTTTGTTGTGATGGCAGAGACCTGCAGAATATATGGAATGTGTTATTTTCACCGGACAGTGCACACCGTTAAAACAAAACCAGAAAGAAAATCACTCCTCTGCGTTTTCCCCTAAAATTTATTTTATTGTGAAGCTTTTTTACAGCTTCTCATGAAGGGGAAGGGAAGAAGTTTCCAAAACTGTTGCGGTTTTGGAAATCAGAGCATGTCACTTTTACCTATGGAAACAACGGCGATTTCCTTATAAGTAGTATAGGTTCAGAAAGTTCGTAGAGGAATACCGTGATGCATTGATGCCACGTTTTTTCCCGCAACACTTTTTTACGTGGGACCTAAGGCTCCGTTCCCACGGAGTAATGCGCCACACATTCAGACACGTATACACATGTCAGAGTGTGAGCGCTCAAAACAGATCCCATTCACTTCAATGTGTGCCGGCTCACGCGTGCTACACATTGAAATCAATGGGTTAAAAAGCCTCCCATTGATTTCAATATGTAGCGCCCGTAAGTCGGCACACATTGAAGTGAATGGGATCTGTTTTGAGCGCTCACACTCTGACACGTGTAAACGTGTCTGAATGCGCAGCGCGTTATTCCTTGGGAACGGAGCCTTAGCCTAAAGATATATTTACATGTGACAGATTTGTTGTAGAATTTTCTGTGATTAAAAGTTAGCTCCATTTTAGTGGTAAACATATAGACTTTTGCTAACTCCCATTTAGCTAAATGAGACAATCATAACAGTTTCTGTTTAAAAATCTGCTACATGTGAATTTACTCTAAAAGAATTGTACATGATTAAAAAAGTGGTCTGCTTTTTAAAGAGGACCTTTCACCATTTTGCCCACAGGCAGTTCTATATACTACCGGAAAGCTGACAGTGCGCTGAGTTCAGCGCACTGTCGGCTTTTCCGATGTGGACCCAGTGTGAAGAGTTTACGGTCCCGGTACCGTAGCTCTTCTATGGTCAGAAGGGCGTTTCTGACACTCAGTCAGAGACGTCCTTCTTCACAGCACAGCCAATCGCGCTGTGCTGTGAGAGCAGGGAGGAACGCCCCCTCCCTCCCTGATAATGCTCGTCTATGGACGAGTACTGCGAGCAGAGGGAGGGGGTGTTCCTCCCGGCTCTCACAGCACAGCGCAATTGGCTGTGCTGTGAAGAAGGACGTCTCTGGCTAACAGTCAGAAACGCCCTTCTGACCATAGAAGAGCTACGGTACCGGGACCGTAAGCTCTTCACACCGGGCCCAGATCGGGAAAGCCAACAGTGCGCTGAACTCAGCACACTGTCAGCTTTCCGGCAGTATATAGAACTGCCTATGGGCAAAATGGTGAAAGGTCCTCTTTAAGAACTAGCTCCATTTTTATAAAGTGTCTCATCTCCATTCCTATTAAAGTGAAATTGGTTCAGGAGAAAGATAATGACTAACACTCCCGGCCCCTTCACTTGTAGTTTAAGGTCCGATCTAATGAGCTTCCAGCCAGCACAGGAAGTTCCCAGCAGCACTCGTCTCTGCTATTATCTCCTATGTGTGTGTGCAAGCAGGAAGTCAGCAGCAGCAGCAGCAGCAACCTGTGCTGTATACACCCATAGGAAACAATAGCAAAGAGGGTGCACAATGGTGCCCCAAGAGTCTAATTAGCATATGAATAAACACGGACTTATTAAAAAACCACTGAGGCAATTTACATACTAAAGGTAGGTGTGGAATAGACTTTCTAAAGGCTATGCAATGTTGTGATTAGTTAAAAATGAGTTTCCCCAATGATAGAGCCCCTTTAAAGCTGTTAGAAAATGGATATATGTCTATTAGTGTGGCAGTCTGCAGTCCCAGAGAAAATCATTTTATTTGTGGAATGTTAACTGGTTACATTTTGATATATTCAGTTGAACCGCTGCACATGAGAAAAGAACATTCTTCACAGTAGAAAAAGGCAAAGGCATTCTGTGCTAAATGGGATTATGCCAGAAAAAGGCCGAAAGCCAATGTTAGAACGATCTGATTCACATTGGGATGTTTAAGCTTTTCATGGCTAGCGTGGATTACAGCTTCGCTGCTTGCTTCTAAAGTGCTGGATTTCACAGTACAAACCCCTTTACCATTGGGAATTTCCCTAAAATCCTCTCAAAATCTATTTTGCATGCATAGTGGCTCAAAGCTTTTATGTGTTAAATGTAAGGGGTTCCCCTTCACTATCTGGGGATTTTCACTGTGTTGTGGTCTTTAGAAATCAATGAACATGTCTTTTCATGTGCTGAGCTTATACGTGGTGGTCTGTTCTGCAATCACTAGTCTACAGACTGAAATGGAAATGCAGCATAGAACCGTAAAGCTTCTGTCTGCCTGAAATCCTGGGCGACATACCCATCCTAGTATTGGTCATCGTCTTTTAACATGCTTGCAACGTACAGAAATCTGTCCACAGATTGTTTAAGGGTGGGTTCACATCTGCGCCCCGGTCTCTGCTTTCCGGTTTCCGTCTTCTGCCGACAGGAGATGGAAACCTGGCAGACAGTGTCCACCCGTGAGCGCCTGTGAGCATTTTGTGGTCCCTGCGGCGAAACAGTTTGTTTTTTAACCGGACATAGTCCTGCATGCCTGACATTGTGTCCGGTTAAAAAAAAAAACGGTTTCACCGCGGAGACCACAAAATGCTCACGGGCGGACACTTTGCAAACATGCAAAAACATGCATGTTTAAAAAGTGACTGCTGATTTCCGTTTCCAGTCCAGTTTCTTGGGCAGAAAATAGAAACCTGAAAGCGTAGACTGGGGCACAGATGTGAACCTGCCCTAAGGGTGCATGCACACTGAGTAACGCCGGGCGTGTATGAGAGCCGTACACGCCGGCGTTACAGCAGGGCTGCCGAACACTTCCCATTCACTTCAATGGGAGCGCTCGTAAACGCCGCTGTTACGAGCGCTCCCATTGAAGTGAATGGGAAGTGTTCGGCAGTCTGCTGTAATGCCGGCGTGTACGGCTCTCATACACGCCCGGCGTTACGTAGTGTGCATGCACCCTAACATAGTTTTTTTACTGATGAAGTCAGTCTGGTTAGTGAAAAATCTTTTCTTAAGTGTTTTCTTAACCATTTTGATTTTATATTAGCTCCCATGAAGGGATAATTTTTTTTTGGCATCTTTGCAATGTTTTAAATGTTAAAATATTCAAAAGTGAGTGGCAGCGCAGTGTATGGTTAAACTCAATATCTGTATCCACTGCTTACTATTTGTTATTGCATATACATACATGTCACTTCACTTCAACATAACTATAAGCATAACTTCAGCTTTGTTTGCCTTAGAGAGCTAGAAATGAATAGATAGGTTCCAATGGACTCTGAAACTCTTCTAAGCTATTTTTTAAACCAATTTAAGGTATGGTTCATACCAAACAACCCAAACCAGAAATCAAATGGATCTTGAGAAGTTCGACCATCTCTCTACCTGGCAAGTCATCCCAAGGGATGACACCTAAAGCCAAACATTACCCACTGTTCCCTTCCATAAACCAGAGGCCATACATTTTCTTCTCAGCCTTTTGGCTAAGATAAATGTAATATCTGTTCTTATCAGATCTAGTGAGGGAGTGGGATTGGTGACCCTACTGTATGGAGGCAACAGAAAACTAGTGATGGGGAAGATCGAATCACATGGTGGTGGGTCCAGGTCACTGGATCAAAGTCATTAGGCTGCAGATGATTTGAAGGATGGTGACTCCTGGTATGCCTTACCTCACTTAGGATGGGATCCCACTGAGTTTGGTACACTACACTGAACTTCTTCTCCAATGCTTTGCACAGGAATAATGTACTTTTTATAGATCTGGTGGTGGAGTCTACACAAGGCACTCTACTGACTTATTTATTATTTTTTATGTCATTTCACCATTTGTTTGTCACTGGATGAAGGGTTGCAGATATTCTTATTCGACCTTCCCAACGTCTGGGGGAAGGAGTTGTGTGACCCTTAGACTCTTTCCTTCCATTCTACCCAGCCCACCTTTGCTTATGTGGAGGTGGGCACAGTTGTCGGCTCCCAGTAGTACACATTGGGGTGAGAGCCCATGTGGAGGGCAAAGTTAGTGGTCTCCCTGTTCCAGCAGATAGATAGTTGGGTGGATGTTGGCACAGTTTTGGCACCTTCAAAAAAGTAGCCAATCAACGCTGGTTCTGCTGGAGGTTTGTCTGTGAGGAGGCGGAATCTAAGATCAGACCACAGCAGTCTCCATTGTGGTCCGATTTTAGACTCCGCCTCCTCACAGACGAGCCTCCGGTAGGACCAGTGTTAATTGGCCGAATGCTGTACACTGGCCAATCAACGCTGGTCAATTCATTCCTGGCAGCTTGCGGTTATGAGGGAGCTGACTCTCCTTCTCATAGGAATGAATTGATCAGCGTTAATTGGCCAGTGTACAGCATTTGGCCAATCAATGCTGGTCCTGCCGGAGGCTCGTCTGTGAGGAGGCGGAGTCTAAAATCGGATCACAATGGAGACTGCTGTGGTCTGATCTTAAACTCCGCCTTCTCACAGACGAGCCTCCGGCAGAACCAGCGTTGATTGGCCGAATGCTGTACACTGGCCCATCAACGGTGGTCAATTCATTCCTATGAGAAAAAGTCAGCTGTCTCGTAACAGCAAGCTGCCAGCATTCCTGACTAGCAAGGAAGAGCCTGCGGCAAATCAACGCTGGTTCTGCAGCAGGCTCGTCCTTGCTAGTCGGGAGAGCTGGCAGCTTGCTGTTACGAGGGAGCTTAATTTTTATCAGCGCAACTGCAAGCGCTGTGCATTTAATGCGCACAGTCCCCATAGACTATAATGGGGTCTGTGTGCTTTAACTGCACAGCGCTCTTCCTGCTATTCATGGACTCGGTGACTCTCCTTTAGTCGAATAGTGGTTTCCCCTGAACCAAGAATGTTTTCCCATAGACTATAATGAGATTCAATATTCGATCGAGTAGTCGAATATTGAGGCTCTACTCGAAATTAATATCGAATCTCGAATATTTCACTGTTTGCTCATCTCTAGTTGTTAACCTAACTTTGTTTGAAGCAATGTATATGGCCATATACGGTCACCCTGCAAAAATTGCTAACTGGAGAGGTTGTCCTTCGCACCTTTACACACAGTCAGGACAATACAGTAACATACATCGACAGAAATTCCTATAAAAAAAAAATCCTATTAAACAAACACACAGAATACAGAATGTTTTTGAGGGATACCTCTGTATAGAGATAGATTGTGTTGAGACTATGCCTTGTCACTTGTGCGACTTTGCTATGCATTTTTTAAAAAGTTATGCCATTATATACCAACAATAGGCAAAAGAACATTAGAAGCATTCTTGCTACATGTACCATATGTAGGGTATAAATGTGACACAGTTTTATATGTTCAGAAAAATTATATCAAAATAAATACCTGAAATGTAAAATAAAATCTCATAAAGTAGGCTTAACAAAAAAATTAAGTCTGCTGGTACAGGACAACACGAAGACCAAAATCAGCTGCGTCCTTAAGGGGTTAATATGTACAAGCCTTTATCACTAGCAGTTTTTCAGGCAAATAATGTTTTCTTTTCCTCCATGTCCATTCCCACAGAGTGCACAGATGGCGGTGGATTTCTGATATTTTATTGTTCTAAGCCCTGTAAAATGAGAATTAACGGTTATCATAATGAATGCAAAAATTGATTTCATCAAGTGTTTAATTACAGACTGATATCCATTTGATGCACAATTGCAGGTTCATATGAGTTCAGGAGACAATATGGTGCAGACAATATGGTGCAGGCAATTGGCCAGCCAGCAATGATGAAGGAGGTTAAGAAGGGCCAATCGTAATGAAAGTGGTATAGGCAGTTTGGAGCCAAAAAATAAATCCATGCACTTGCAGTATCAGAGCTCCACATTCATACTTAGATTTGTGTCTCATCCGTCATGTGATCATAAAAAGAAGATAGAAACTTTAAATACAATTACTTATATTATTTTAAAATGGAGCAGAGCGTAAATACTATCTTTGCTGTTTTAAGCTCAGGCCCCATGTAGTGAACTGCAGCCAGAAAACAATGTACAAAAGACAGCTGTGGAAATGCATCGAGCTTCTCCTGCAGCGTTTTTCAAACGAAGTTCGCAGTTTTCCACGGAGGACTTTCTACCCCTATTATATCTATATGTAAAACACCAGCATTTCCGATGGTGTAATTGACATGCTGTGATTTACAAAAACACGATTTTTGAAATCGCAGCTCTTCCGCTGTAGATATTTTTCTGTAATGTGTGCATGGGATTAGCTAGAATCCCATCCACTTTGCAGGTTCTGCAAAAAGTAACATTTCTTTTTTGCTGTGGCATTTCTGCTACAGTCTAAACACTGCGCTTTCGCAACTTGGCGCCCCAGCCTTAAGATGTTTTGAGCGATTATATTTTCATAAGTGTTAGTTGTAAGTGTAAATAGAATTATATATACCTTTTTTTTATGTAATTTTCAAAAATTCTTGATTAAGGCAAAGATGTTGATAGCCTGTTCAGAGGTGCATCGGGTCTGTGTATTATATAGTTCATGGAGGCTGAAGTAGATGGCTCCATGCCCCATATACCGGCTGGTTGCTGGTATTGAGCCACGCCATTACCATATTTGTCACTAGCTTGGGGCCCTATTACAGCTGATGTTACTCACCACAGGCATATCAGTTATATCAGGGGTGGGCAATTAATTTTCCCATGAGGCCACATGAGAAATTGTAACAGTTCTAGAGGGCCATGTGTGCTGCGGCAAATTTAGCTCCACCCACTTCTCTCTGCCATTCTCAATCATTTTTCCATGTGCCCCACAAAGTAAAATCCTCCTACAGTCACCCTAACATTATACACCCCCACATTATAACGTTTCCCTCCAAATGCCCCACAGTATTAAGTCCCTCTCCTGGTGCCCCAGTATAAGCCAGCAGAAACTAGAAGGGACATTAAACTGGGGGCAACTAGAGGCAGACATGTCCCCCTCCAGCAACCCCCTCCATGGTTTAATATCTTCCTCCAGCTGCCCCAGTTTAATGTCGCCCTTCATCTGCCCCCTAGTTTAATGTCCCCCCTACATGTGCATTAAGTTTAACTGCCCCCCTACATCTGCCCCTAGTTCCCCCCTCTTGCTCACACATGCTGTCTCTTCTCTCTATCATCCAGCAGCCCCCATTGCCGGCAGCTTGCAGCATACACACAGTCCCATGTGGCTCCGCCCACTAATGAGTCATAGCCTATCCTGGTGAGAGGCTGTGATGACATCATCACAGGTCCTTGGAAAAACCTTCCAGTAGCTATGCGGGTCGGACAGAAGCAGTCAGAGGGCTGGATGTGGCCCGCGGGCCGCACATTGCCCAGGTCTGAGTTATATGGTAGCAAAGCACCACACGTAATCACAATAATCTAGCTTCTTTTCTACAATATACACTAAAGGCACACAACAGCCTGTCATGAGCATGGACCAACTGCTGCCCATAAATGGGTCATCTAGGTAGGGCTGTAATGATTTAGGGGTGACTTTCTCAAGCGTATACTCACTTCGGAGTCTCTTCTTGCTTCCTGACCCATCATGTGTGGTTGGTTAAGACCTGTTGCAATGGAAGCTCCAGCAGCAGATCTCTTCATCTGCACACACACCACTTTCTGCTAGGATTTGTTTTTATACATTTGTCCTCACTCCTTCTGATGAGATGCCAAGAAACACCACTTCCTTACAACCAGCAAAAGTGGGGCACTGAAAGCAAATCACGCAATGACATAAAGAAACAGACAAACGCATGGAGTAAATAAAGTCAAATATAAGTCAAAGGTTACCACCCCTATATACTTTGCTGCACGTAAGCTCCGATTATAGTATACATACTCTGTGTAAGTAGCAGTATATTACAAGGATATGCCATAGTCAGTGGGTACATAAACAAACATTTTCCCTATAGTCAGTGGGGTCTAACTGATGAAATAACACCAATTCCTACAAAAAAGGACCATGGTGTTTCCAACCAGGTTCTGTGCAGAAACAAATACAAAGTAACTGCTGTTGTATACTCCACTTTTATGGTTGACGGGGTCTCAGCAAACTGATCAGTTGTTGATGGCATACTCCTGCTGCATTCTCTTATTTGCCATGGTTAGTCACATCTCATTTTTGAGTAGAAATAAACAATATAACCAGAAGGTGGCAGTATTAGTTAATGATGCTGCCTCCTGCTCATTGACATTTGCAGGCAGGAAACCTGTACAGGTAGGAGGTGATTTTCCTGGCTAAGCAGACATCTGTGGCCATTGCCATGTAAGCTGGTGGAGTCATTCCCTTGGGGTGTGCTCGAAACTATTGCAGTTAAATTACCTGTTTCTGAAGACACTGTTTATAGAGAGCTATTATCTCTATTTCCCTTCCTTCATAAAATATGCCTCTATCCCAGTTTACCAGTTGCACACTAAATCTATTGTACTTCTTGTATTTGTGTATTTTATATATAAACCCTCTTTAAATGTAAAACTTCATGGAATTAATGGTGCTCTAAGACTAAATAATAATCATTATTACATGCAGAATTCTGTCTATTCTGTTTTTTTCCAAAGGCAAGTTTGGTAACTCTTTGGTAGTCCAGTTTGAGGTGCAAATGGGGAGGAAGGTACATCCCCAAGCACCATGACTGAGTGGGATAAGTGTCACTATGGTTAGACCCACTGACCATGAGAATGTAGGATAGACGCTGAGGCACCACAATGCTTTTGTACATGGAGCAAGTAATTTACCAGTGAATGAGAAAGAGCACTTGTGACCAATTGGTTCAAGCCTTATAGATAAAACAAGACCATCAAGTGGAGGAAAATGGTCTCCCCACATGATCCTGACAGAGGGTGGACAGGAAGTGTCTCTGCAGATAGTGACAGAGTCTGAAAAACAGTTGGAGATTGAAGGCTTCCTACAAGTGGTCTAACAGACTGCATATGGACCCAGAGTAGATGCCAGAGTACAGTGGTTAAAAGTAGGCTCTCCCTGACCTGGCGTGGATCCAGTAGATGTTGCTGCCTTGGCTCTGTCTAGTAAAGCCTTTGTGATCTCATATTAGTATTACTAAAAGTAAGGTATTATTTCTTAGAAAGGTTTTAACTAGTGGTGTGTATATATATTGCACTTTACTTTAAGTTGCTTAGGGGTCCTATAGAATACAAATGGGGGCAGTAGTACATGACATAATGACCCCATCCTTTATAATGAACCCTCACCTTCATGTACACATGAGCATATATAATTGCATTGCGAAGCCTACTGAGATTGCATTAGATATTTTTGTCTGTTGATGGTTTGTCAGTTTTCTCATGAAAGATCATTTAAGAAAGTATTTGCCATCTGGACCATTTTGTTGCCATTAAAATACAGGGCACAGTACATTTTAAAAAATACCTTTCACCACTTCCATCAACTTTAATTCTTTTCATTCCTTAATATGTACTGCATTACGGATTTGGTGCACTTGTAATTTTTTCTCTAACCCCCACCATGCCTGAATAATCATATCTGTTAGTTTCAGCACCCAGTATGCTAGTTAGACCTCTACTGTCAAATGGGCAGTGAAGAACATTTGTTTCATCTCCGAATCGCCGACCTGAGAAAAGAGAGTCCAGTTTGCATATTGGGTGATGAAGCTAAGAGCACTCGTTGCTGAGAAACAGAACAGCTAGAGAAGAAATGTCAACTGTACCAAAATCAGTGGAACTGTGTATATTGAAGGATCCTAAGAGTTGGATTTGGTGGGAGTGGTGAAGAGTTCCCTTAAAAAAAAGATTCTGATGGGAAGATAAAATACTCATGCCCACCTTTGCATCTAAATTATAAACTATATGGAAATATTCCCTATGTATCAGAGACTTTGCTTAAACGTGTATCCGAAATGATTGAAATAAAGACACAATATTTCAGTAAACTAGTTCCATACAGTGTCCTATATGTAATATATAAATCCACTATATAAGTTTGTCTCACTTTAAATATTGTGTAAAAGTCAAAATGGCGAGAACAACCATAAAGGTATGTGAGGAGGCAGGCATAACCAGAAACATAATATTAATAAGCAAAAAGTTATCAATGCCATAACCACACAGCAGAGAGGTTTTTGCATAAAACATTACTTCCTTTAAATATGCTGCCATCCATAAGATTGAATGCAAATTGACTCTAGGGCTGTTTTCATATTCTACAATTTACAAGCATGAAAAATGCCAATTGAATACATATCCATTAATTATGATATATTTATTGACACATCCATTTTATTTACGGATGTGAAAAAAAAAAATTGTGCATGTTTGTTTTTTGCTATATGGATGCATCACATCAGTGCAAGTCTATGGGTCTGTGAAACAAAAAAAACCCAACTGTGTCATCTGTTTTTCACAGGCTCAAGGACATTAAAAAAACCTATTGTAAGCCGATGGCTGGTCAGGTAATGGAGGGGGTGTACATCTCACCCAGACTACTCAGGTGGGTGAGATGAGAAAACTCCAGGAATGTTTGTTCACAGCAGACAACTTTCGTCTGCTGAGCATGTTGGTAAATGCTCAGTGCTCAGTATTGGGCTGGATTTTTAGAAATGACAGGTAGGTTGGTAGTGGGACCTGTCATTCCACCCCCTCCAGTCCACACTTTGGGGATGTTCTGGCAGTGACTCAACTGCAGAGAGTCTCCTCGTCAAGGAGGCTTAAGAAGTTGCTCTAGCAGCAACACTTTGGCAGAGTTTGGCTGCAGAGACAACAGAGAGGTCATATTTTTGGAGCTGTGTCCTGAGTGATTCTACTGGTTTTTTATTTCTGTTATTCTAGGTGGGGTAAAATATTCTATGTTTAGTTAGAGCCTAGCCAGGCAGGTATTTATTTTTGTATTGTTTCCTTTTGTTGCTGCACTTCCCTTTTGAGCGAAAATAAACTCTACCTTTGCTTTGGACTAAAAGAAACTGGACTTGTGTGTCTATGCCACCCCACCAAGCAACCCCAGACCCCGACACTATGAAATGCTAAAAAAAAAGTTGATCCATTTTTCACAGACATGAAAAATGGCTCAACCACGGACAGCAAATGACTGACAGATAAGTAGGGGAGTTCTGTTTATGATTACCACAGACATCACCTACTTGCAAAATGCATATGTTTTAATAAGGCCTAATAGTGAAATAAATAATAAAAAATACCAATTTATTGTACGCACAAGAAGCAAATTCTTAAGTGTGTTCAACAAAAATGTGGAATTTATTGCTATAATAACTTTTGTAGTGATGCTGATCTGCCACATTTATCATATATTATATGGACTTCCACAGAATCATGGTTTCATCTGGCATTGTTATAGTATTTTAGTTGGATCATTACAAGTAATTGTCATTCAGTATATGCACTTACCATACAACACCATTCATTGCCTAAAGTTTCTGGCTTTGCCTATTTTGTATAGTATAAAGCATATACTACATAATTGCAATCATACACAAAAGGATCCGACAATGCACTTCAAAATTGCAGTTCCACTGGTGAACAGTAGGAGGAGATGTGGAGATATTCTGAGAACTATCAAGGATAGCACATAGCAAGAGATGTGTAATATGTGTGATATTATTTCTTAGGTGTACGCTATGTATTAAACTTAAAGGCTTCCACGTCTTCTCATCCAAAATATTTAGATTCTCTACTCAATAATTATTATATAATACTGTAATGTAGTGTATATTGTGTATTATACTAAGTTGTAAATGGGTAAAGGGGTTTTCCAGACTTAATAATTGATGACCTATGCTATCCCACAATAAGCTGTTTGAAGAGGCCTCAGTGACTTCTTCATTATTTACTAAGCTATACATTTGTGTAGTGGGTGTGCTTTGTATCACTGTTTAGACATGAGCGAACAGCAAAATGTTCGAGGTTCGATATTCGTTTCGAGTAGCCCCTCAATATTCGACTACTCGAATCGAATATCGAACCCTATTATAGTTTATGGGGGGAAAATGCTCATTTCAGGGGTAGGCAACATTCGATCAAATTATACTTACCAAGTCCACGAGTGAGGGTCGGGCTGGATCCTCCAAGCAGTCTTCTCCTTGCAGCGTCCCCGTGGCATCTTCCGGCTCTTCATTCACTCTGCCAGGCATCGGGCCTGGGCAGAGCCGACTGCACATGCCCGCACTACAAGCGGACATGCGCAGTCGGCTCTGCCCAGGCCCGATGCCTGGCAGAGTAAATGAAGAGCCGGAAGATGTCATGGGGAAGCTGCACGGAGAAGACTTCTAAAGGTAGGAGAAGAACCAGCGTTGATTGGCCGACTGTATAGCATTTGGCCAATCAATGCTGGTTCTGCATCGAACTTTTACATTCGAACAGTGAGTGGTACTCGATCGAGTACGAGTGTTTCGAATACCATAGTATTCGATCGAATACCTACTTGATCGAGTACTACTCACTCATCTTTATCACTGTTCAGTCCATAAACTTGAAGGACTGAGCTGTGAATGTACCATGTGACTGATGAACATGACATCACATGGCCTGTGAAACAGAAGTGGCGCTCAGATACCACTTCTGAAGTTTCAAGTAGCTGATCTGCAGGGTTGTTGGTGGTGACGTATCCTATTAATAGGTTTGTCTTAAAGTCAGGAATGGATTTAACAGAAGGGAATCTTCTAAGTCATTCCTTTATAATTTGCATTCCTTTTTAAGTCACTCCTGACTTTGGCTCAAAAAACTGCAACAAAAAATGCTGCACTTCCGCAAATTGGGGTCTTGGAATAAGGTTGGGTAGTGATATTAACAGGTTAATAAGTTAAACCAAATCTCTTTATCAGTGTTTTTGTGATTTCTGGGTTTCTCGGGGAGCTCCTGTCATCTTCTACATGATAAGTGATAGAAGTCATAGATAGGAGAGAGGGAGAATATCTGTGCTGTGTGATGCTGGGTTCACACCAGCATTCAGGCAGCGTTCGGCACTACTTCCTTCATTCTTCTTAAAACCAGCAGATAGAAAAGTCCTGTAAGGAGGACTTTTCTCTCCCCTGATTTCAGTACAAAATTTAGCGGGAACCTGGCAGACCCCACTATGTTCCCATGTGGTCCATGGGTTTCTGCGTACAACCGCTTTTTAAGTGAATTAAGGTTTCCGTCTTTTGGGTCCCTTTGTCAGGGGCGGATCCAGGGCCGGGCAGCCAGGACCTAACAAAATGGTCCCGGTCGGCATGTCCCAATTCCAACTGAGCTCAGCGTTAAAGCAGTTGCTGACAGCTCCTGCTTTAAACGCCTATGTATTCAGCTCATCGGCGGTAGGACGCCGATAAGCTGAAGACATAGGCGTTTAAAGCAGGAGCTGTCACAGCTCAGCTCCTGCTTTAACGCTGAGCTCCGGCATTTGTCGTCATCACATCGCGGCTACAATATGTCTATTAGGGAGAGAGCTTCGGGGGAATGAGGAATGGTGAGTGTGTGTGTGTGTGTGTGAGAACGTGAGAACGGCAGGGCACTGGGACAGATAGAGGGGGAGAGAACAGCATGACACTGGGGCAGATGGAGGGGGGAGAACGGCATGACACTGGGGCAGATGAAGGGGGGGAGAACAGCATGACACTGGGGCAGATGGAGGGGGGAGAACGGCATGACACTGGGGCAGATGGAGGGGGGAGAACGGCATGACACTGGGGCAGATGGAGGGGGGAGAACGGCATGACACTGGGGCAGATGGAGGGGGGGAGAACAGCATGACACTGGGGCAGATGGAGGGGGAGAACGGCATGGCACTGGGGCAGATGAAGGGGGGAGAACGGCATGACACTGGGGCAGATGGAGGGGGGGAGAATGGCATGACACTGGGGCAGATGAAGGGGGGAGAACGGCATGACACTGGGGCAGATGGAGGGGGGGAGAACGGCATGACACTGGGGCAGATGAAGGGGGGAGAACGGCATGACACTGGGGCAGATGGAGGGGGAGAACGGCATGGCACTGGGACAGATAGAGGGGGAGAGAACAGCATGACACTGGGGCAGATGGAGGGGGAGAACGGCATGACACTGGGGCAGATGGAGGGGGAGAACGGCATGGCACTGGGGCAGATGAAGGGGGGGAGAACGGCATGACACTGGGGCAGATGGAGGGGGGGAGAACAGCATGACACTGGGGCAGATGGAGGGGGGAGAACGGCATGACACTGGGGCAGATGGAGGGGGGGAGAACAGCATGACACTGGGGCAGATGGAGGGGGGAGAACGGCATGACACTGGGGCAGATGGAGGGGGGAGAACGGCATGACACTGGGGCAGATGGAGGGGGAGAACGGCATGGCACTGGGACAGATAGAGGGGGAGAGAACAGCATGACACTGGGGCAGATGGAGGAGGAGAACGGCATGACACTGGGGCAGATGGAGGGGGGGAGAACAGCATGACACTGGGGCAGATGGAGGGGGAGAACGGCATGACACTGGAGCAGATGGAGGGGGGGAGAACAGCATGACACTGGGGCAGATGGAGGGGGGGAGAACGGCATGACACTGGGGCAGATGGAGGGGGGGAGAACGGCATGACACTGGGGCAGATGGAGGGGGGGAGAACAGCATGACACTCGGGCAGATGAAGGGGGGAGAATGGCATGACACTGGGGCAGATGGAGGGGGGAGAACGGCATGACACTGGGGCAGATGAAGGGGGGAGAACAGCATGACGCTGGGGCAAATGAAGGGGGAGAGAATGGCATGACACTGGGGCAAATGAAGGGGGGAGAACGGCATGAAACTGAAGCAGATGAAGGGGGGGATGGCATGACACTGGGGCAGATGAAGGGGGGGGGAGAATGGCATGACATTGTGGCAGATGAAGGGGGGAGAATGGCACGACATTGGGGCAGATGAAGGGGGGAGAATGGCATGACACTGGGGCAGAGACTGGGGGAATGAAACTGTGGGTAGATAAAGGAGGAGAATGGCATGAAACTGGGGACAGAGATAGAGGGGGGGACATGAAACTAGGGGTAGATGAAGGGTGTGTATGAAAATGGGGGAGAGACGGAGGGGGGACATATAATTTACGGGTGACTGTAGGAGGATTATACTGTGTGGAATCGCATGAAAATTGAATGAGAATGGGTGGAGTCAACATAAAAGTGGGTGGGGCCTAATTTGCTGCGGCGCACTGCGCGCGCCGCACGTTTTGTTCCCTCTTTCTAGTCTTCAGCAGCTGGGAAGTACAGGTTATAAGTGCAAGACCCCCCAGTAAGTAGGGCCCTGCCAAAGTCAATTGCCCAGGGCCCCGCAAACCCTGGATCCACCACTGCCGTTTGTGGGCTAGTGTGAACCTAGTCTGAGCCTGACTGCATCAGTAATACAGACAGGCAAAGGAACCCTGTTATCGCCAATAATCTAAATTTGTCTAAGGCCCGGTTCACATCTGCGCATGGGTTTCCGTTTGGGGAGTCCGCTTGGGGACCTTCCAAACACAAACCTAATCCGCATAAAAAAGCAGTTACATTAGGAAACTCATGGACACCATAGACTATAATAGGGTCAGAAGGGCATTCCTGATAGTCTAGCAGGACTGTGAGGAACACCCCTACTGAGAGGACTCTTCAGTAACCTGTACTATCAGAGGGGGCGTTCCTTACCACCCAGGAATGACATTGAGGAACGCCCCCCAATACAAGACTATGAACGATTACTGTCGGGAGGGGCGTTCCTCACAGACCAGCTAGACTGTCAGGAATGCCCTTCTGACAGTGGGCAGAGATAAGTGTCGAAATTAATGGCACTCTAGTCTGGGGTCACATAACAGGAAAACTGACAGTGCGCTGAACTCAGCGCACTGTTGGCTTTCTAGTGGTATGTAAAACCCCATGCACAGGAGGACATGAAAGGTCCTCTTTAAGGTTTTTTTTTTGGGCAAGAGTGTGCATTTTTTTGGGTTAAATACATAGAAACTAATGCTAATTTCGCCTGTGCAAATCTGATTTTAAAAAATAAATAAATAATAATAATGTATTTATTTATTTTTAACTTGTACATTAACCATTTCAGTACCGGGCCAATTTCTGGTCCAGGACCAGACACATTTTCATTTTTTTTTTTTTTTTGAGGGCTATAACATTTTTATTATTTGGGTTATTCAACTAATTTCTGCATCTTTTTTTTCAGTGACACAATAGGCTTTATTTTTAGGTTGCTTTTATTTGTGTATGGGTTAAAAAAATTATATCCGCGGAAAATATAAACAAAAGAGGTGGGAAAACGTGACTGTTTTTTTCATTTTCTTTTTTATTTAATAGCACAAAGTGCTACTAAAAAACTTTTTAAAATAGTTTTTCCTCTCCATTTAGGTAATTTTTATTTTATATGTTGTCGTTGGGGGTGGGGCCAGGACCTGTAATAAGGGCGTGGTTTTGATGTTTTATTTTTTTTTATTATTTTATTTCAAATTTTTTTAACTTTTATATTCATTTTGTTTTATTCTTTTTTTTACATTGTATCCCCATAAGGTCATAACAGATCTTTGGGGACATCTAATCACAGTTTGTTTTTTTTGTTAGGGAGGATGATTTCTCCTGTAACTGGCTGGTACATTTAGCCCTAGATGCAGGAGGAATACAGCCTTTTATGCATAACTGTAGAGCTTATAGAGCTGATCTGAGTCCTGTAGGACTCGGCAGCTTTTACAGACGCTGATCCTGGCGGATCATGTGACCGCTGCCCATAGCGGTGTATAGAGTGCTCGTTGAGCAAATAAACCTTCCCTGGCTTCTCTCTGGGAGCTCTAGCTGAAGTTACACCCGGCTGCCTGCATGATTTTGTGCAGCTGCTGAAAACTGAAAGGACGTACCGGTACATCCTTGCAGAACTAGACAACCAACTTCCGGATGTATATGCCTGATGGGCGGACTGGAAGTGGTTAAAATTGGCAGAGCTGCTAATCTGAAAACATTTCCATACTCAAGCATATTTTTGTTGCTAAACCCGATTATAGTATCACAGCCTGTGCTAATTTGCCATACTGCCGCTCAAGCTGTAACAGCTACCACTACTGCCACAGTATTGGCATCAAAAAAACAAAAACATTTTCATTTGATACCCGCTACCATTAAAGAATACTTTTTGGTGGCCATTTATTTTATGAAAAGCCAATTCTTCATAATTTTTCCACTTGGCTCACAGCCACAAATTTGTCTCACAAATAATAAGCCCCCATAACACTAACAAGTCATTAAGATGTCAAATATTGCTATAAGCCATTGCTTTTTGCAATGTAGTCGCTGTGTATATCTAAATAAACATGGGAAAGCACCTTTTCCCCAAAAATAGGGTAATTTTGTAACCTTTTAAATGTTAAAATATATAATCTCTACTGTGTTTACCTTAGAGAGATACAAATTGGATAGATAGGTTCTTATGAGCCCCGACCATGATATACACTATGTTTTAAGCCATTTTAAACCAATTTGGTACATAGCAAAGTTGTTCAACCTGAAACAAATCCTGGTCCCAAATCACTTAAAACAAACAAAAAAATCATAGGAGGTTTGCTGGATATTGTTTATCCATGCTAATAATGGCACTAGTAATCAAATTGTAGTAAAAAAAGTAGTCAAATTTTATACCAGTGGCTTATGTAAAAATCTTACAAAACTGACGTAATAGCCCATTCTAAAGAAAAGTTTTCTTAGCTTCCAGTTCAGTTCACATGTTAGAAAAAAATTGTCCTATTTCGGTCTCTGCAGCACCATGCTCATATCTGCCAACAGTTTTATTCTTTGTCACATGTCACCACGCGACTCATAGACTGTTCCTAATTTACTGCAAATTAATCAGATTTTTTTTTATTCTCACAGTGACTAAAATGTCATCACAAATGTCTTTCCTTTTTTTGTCCATGTTACAGAGGCATGATGGAACTCTGTGGCTTCCATATTACTGTGGTTGGCTGTTTTATGTGACTGTTGTAGAAAGGCTTTGTTATGGGGTCACAGAGCCATAAATATTAATCTAAGGTGTAAATAATTTTATAATGACCTAACAACGGCCAGCACTTATATCCTCTGACTTACACTGTATGGGCCAGAAGCTCCTACTCTGGTAAGGGCTGCACTAGAACAAAATCTAATTATACAAAATGGGGGTGATCTAATCCCTTTAATTACATTAGCCATCTCTTCACCAATGAAAGGAGTCACTGTTACTTCAAGAAGCTTTTGTATATTATCAGAAGTATTGCATGACACAGATAAATGCAGATGTCAGACATCACGTGTCTGCAGGAAACACATGTTCAAGGCTGCCTGTCACAAGACTGCATAGGCTTATAACTCAGTTGTATAGTGAGCTGGACTCGTAGCTTTCACATGCCCATCTCAGTGACTTTACAAGCTCTTCTGCATCTCTTAATTGTAAAACAATTCACTCACTGTTATTTTTAATTTTGTGTGCAAGTTATAGTTGAGTAATAGTGTATTCTTGCACAATTTCTCTTGCTCCGCTTTGTTTATGCCACATTTCAAGCTCTTGTAATATATAAGTCAATTGAAATAACTTTATATATGTCCCACCTTTTTTATATATGTCTCTTCTATAGAACTTAATGCTTCTCATATAGAAGCATTAAAGACATACGATTTTCAATCAATAACACCATTTAGAGTTCAAAAGTCAATGGAGAGGTGCCACTGGAGAAAAGAATACATTAGTCATCAGAAGCAATTCGAGAGCATAACCTTAAGTAAACAGTCTGAAGATACACCAGATTTATCACAGTAACTTATGGTGAATGATAAATTCGGTGCATCTATTTTTTATCAACTGTATTTTTATTAAAGATTTTTAACATACAAAGAATATAAAAATGGCTTATTACCATAGTAGAGAAACAATCACAGCAGTATCATAGAATCAACCTCAAGGCCTATATTAAAGGTGTGAATGTGCAGCATGCAATATTTATGCATACAAGAAAAACAAACACACACAATTGGTGGGGATGGTCTAACTGTTATGTTAGAGCTCCAGGAGTAATTATCAGAACATATTCGGATCTGGCTGATAAAAGAGAGCATCAGAATTAGATGCTTAAATCTTATACAGTGCTGAGAGAGAGTTGCAGACACCCAAGCACCTTCATGAGTGCCATCCACAAAAACAGATTGACTTTGATTAATTTGGGTTCCTAGTTATTACCTCTAGAAACTGTATGAAAAATAAACACTGCACTCACTTAAATCAAAACTAGAACCCAAAATAAACTTACAGAGCAGATCTGCAATAGAAGAAGAAATGTCCAGGCAAATGGTCAGTAGCAAGAGGTAACGTCAGAGGCAGAATCAGGAGACAAAACAGATATCCAATACAAAGCCAAGGTTCAGTTCCAAGAGGTCATGTCAGAGGCAAAATCAGAAGTCAAATGAATAACCAGAAACAAACCAAGAGTCTGAATAAAGAAATCCAATACAGGGTTCAGAGCCTAACTAGAATACTAAAATTAACAGGGACTTGATTCAGGAGGAAAGGTTTTTTTTTTATATGCCTCCTCAGCTGCTAATTGAACAAGCCAAGGGTACTTCTAATACTGCATAGAAACCTTAAAGGTGTTATGGTTAGATGCAAGAGAGACAAAAGCAATATCCAAGAAACTAACCAAAAGTCAAAAATCCAGCTGGGAACGTCACAACAGAATCATAGGTAAAAGGGATATCCAAAAAGTAAGCCAGAGGTCACAAATAATACAGATACGCAATGGAAGCTAAACTAGCAGTAGCAAACTAATAGTCAGCCCATGTCTCAGAAGGGTATAGTCTTATATAGGGCTTCTCAGTTGCTAACTGGACCAAAGCGGGGAAGCCTCTGCACACGCTCATTACATATAAATACTTGGGCATGGTGGAGTATGAATATAATATCTGTCCAGAATGTGGTTAGGGGACTTCACACTCGCAGGGGTTTTTCAACCCTTTTTGTTTTTACATTATACAATTTTTAATGATCAGCCTTTTTTGGCATTTCAATGGATTAATAAATGCATTTCTTTGCCACTACCTTTTCTTTGTTTTCCTTTCTTCCCCCCATCTTCTCCTTTTAAGTGTAAACCTTAGATTAATGCTAGCCAATTTGGTGAATTTTACCAGGAAAAGACCAGTCTGGATGGAAGATGTGAGCACAATATAAGAATCGGACTGTTGGATTTCAACAGGCTTGATCCTTTCTTTCTCAGGGAAGATAAGCCACTTCCAGAGTTTTCTCCCGCCTCTCAATTCCCAACACATGAACACTCAGGATAGCTATTTATTATGTATGGCTAGCCTCAGATTAGGAGATCGCTTGTATTAAGCAAATTCTGTCCACATGGGATGGATATTCTGTGGAGTGAATATTCTGCACCATTTATAGTAGCAACAAAGTCTAATACAATCCCAATGAACTAATGATATACAAGTAATCCAATTGTATGTGAAAAAATGGCAGCTTGGTAGCTCTGCCAATGCAAAGCGAAACGCGTTGAGTAGAGATGAGCGAACACTAAAATGTTCGAGGTTCGAAATTCGATTCGAACAGCCGCTCACTGTTCGAGTGTTCGAATGGGTTTCGAACCCCATTATAGTCTATGGGGAACATAAACTCGTTAAGGGGGAAACCCAAATTCGTGTCTGGAGGGTCACCAAGTCCACTATGACACCCCAGGAAATGATACCAACACCCTGGAATGACACTGGGACAGCAGGGGAAGCATGTCTGGGGGCATAAAAGTCACTTTATTTCATGGAAATCCCTGTCAGTTTGCGATTTTCGCAAGCTAACTTTTCCCCATAGAAATGCATTGGCCAGTGCTGATTGGCCAGAGTACGGAACTCGACCAATCAGCGCTGGCTCTGCTGGAGGAGGCGGAGTCTAAGATAGCGCCACACCAGTCTCCATTCAGGTCCGACCTTAGACTCCGCCTCCTCCGGCAGAGCCAGCGCTGATTGGCCGAAGGCTGGCCAATGCATTCCTATGCGAATGCAGACTTAGCAGTGCTGAGTCAGTTTTGCTCAACTACACATCTGATGCACACTCGGCACTGCTACATCAGATGTAGCAATCTGATGTAGCAGAGCCGAGGGTGCACTAGAACCCCTGTGCAAACTCAGTTCACGCTAATAGAATGCATTGGCCAGCGCTGATTGGCCAATGCATTCTATTAGCCCGATGAAGTAGAGCTGAATGTGTGTGCTAAGCACACACATTCAACACTGCTTCATCAAGCCAATACAATGCATTAGCCAGTGCTGATTGGCCAGAGTACGGAATTCGGCCAATCAGCGCTGGCCAATGCATTCTATTAGCCCGATGAAGTAGAGCTGAATGTGTGTGCTAAGCACACACATTCAGCACTGCTTCATCAAGCCAATACAATGCATTAGCCAGTGCTGATTGGCCAGAGTACGGAATTCGGCCAATCAGCGCTGGCTCTGCTGGAGGAGGCGGAGTCTAAGGTCGCTCCACACCAGTCTCCATTCAGGTCCGACCTTAGACTCCGCCTCCTCCGGCAGAGCCAGCGCTGATTGGCCGAAGGCTGGCCAATGCATTCCTATGCGAATGCAGACTTAGCAGTGCTGAGTCAGTTTTGCTCAACTACACATCTGATGCACACTCGGCACTGCTACATCAGATGTAGCAATCTGATGTAGCAGAGCCGAGGGTGCACTAGAACCCCTGTGCAAACTCAGTTCACGCTAATAGAATGCATTGGCCAGCGCTGATTGGCCAATGCATTCTATTAGCCCGATGAAGTAGAGCTGAATGTGTGTGCTAAGCACACACATTCAGCACTGCTTCATCAAGCCAATACAATGCATTAGCCAGTGCTGATTGGCCAGAGTACGGAATTCGGCCAATCAGCGCTGGCCAATGCATTCTATTAGCCCGATGAAGTAGAGCTGAATGTGTGTGCTAAGCACACACATTCAGCACTGCTTCATCAAGCCAATACAATGCATTAGCCAGTGCTGATTGGCCAGAGTACGGAATTCGGCCAATCAGCGCTGGCTCTGCTGGAGGAGGCGGAGTCTAAGATAGCTCCACACCAGTCTCCATTCAGGTCCGACCTTAGACTCCGCCTCCTCCGGCAGAGCCAGCGCTGATTGGCCGAAGGCTGGCCAATGCATTCCTATGCGAATGCAGACTTAGCAGTGCTGAGTCAGTTTTGCTCAACTACACATCTGATGCACACTCGGCACTGCTACATCAGATGTAGCAATCTGATGTAGCAGAGCCGAGGGTGCACTAGAACCCCTGTGCAAACTCAGTTCACGCTAATAGAATGCATTGGCCAGCGCTGATTGGCCAATGCATTCTATTAGCCCGATGAAGTAGAGCTGAATGTGTGTGCTAAGCACACACATTCAGCACTGCTTCATCAAGCCAATACAATGCATTAGCCAGTGCTGATTGGCCAGAGTACGGAATTCGGCCAATCAGCGCTGGCTCTGCTGGAGGAGGCGGAGTCTAAGGTCGGACCTGAATGGAGACTGGTGTGGAGCGATCTTAGACTCCGCCTCCTCCAGCAGAGCCAGCGCTGATTGGCCGAATTCCGTACTCTGGCCAATCAGCACTGGCTAATGCATTGTATTGGCGTGATGAAGCAGTGCTGAATGTGTGTGCTTAGCACACACATTCAGCTCTACTTCATCGGGCTAATAGAATGCATTGGCCAGCGCTGATTGGCCGAATTCCGTACTCTGGCCAATCAGTGCTGGCCAATGCATTCTATTAGCTTGATGAAGCAGAGTGTGCACAAGGGTTCAAGCGCACCCTCGGCTCTGATGTAGCAGAGCCGAGGCTGCACAAGGGTTCAAGCGCACCCTCGGCTCTGATGTAGGAGAGCCGAGGGTGCACTTGAACCCTTGTGCAGCCTCGGCTCTGCTACATCAGAGCCGAGGGTGCGCTTGAACCCTTGTGCACACTCTGCTTCATCAAGCTAATAGAATGCATTGGCCAGCGCTGATTGGCCAATGTATTCTATTAGCCTGATGAAGTAGAGCTGAATGTGTGTGCTAAGCACACACATTCAGCTCTACTTCATCGGGCTAATAGAATGCATTGGCCAGCGCTGATTGGCCAGAGTACGGAACTCGACCAATCAGCGCTGGCTCTGCTGGAGGAGGCGGAGTCTAAGATCGCTCCACACCAGTCTCCATTCAGGTCCGACCTTAGACTCCGCCTCCTCCAGCAGAGCCAGCGCTGATTGGCCGAATTCCGTACTCTGGCCAATCAGCACTGGCTAATGCATTGTATTGGCTTGATGAAGCAGTGCTGAATGTGTGTGCTTAGCACACACATTCAGCTCTACTTCATCGGGCTAATAGAATGCATTGGCCAATCAGCGCTGGCCAATGCATTCTATTAGTGTGAACTGAGTTTGCACAGGGGTTCTAGTGCACCCTCGGCTCTGCTACATCAGATTGCTACATCTGATGTAGCAGTGCCGAGTGTGCATCAGATGTGTAGTTGAGCAAAACTGACTCAGCACTGCTAAGTCTCTGCATTCGCATAGGAATGCATTGGCCAGCCTTCGGCCAATCAGCGCTGGCTCTGCCGGAGGAGGCGGAGTCTAAGGTCGGACCTGAATGGAGACTGGTGTGGAGCGATCTTAGACTCCGCCTCCTCCAGCAGAGCCAGCGCTGATTGGTCGAGTTCCGTACTCTGGCCAATCAGCGCTGGCCAATGCATTCTATTAGCCCGATGAAGTAGAGCTGAATGTGTGTGCTTAGCACACACATTCAGCTCTACTTCATCAGGCTAATAGAATACATTGGCCAATCAGCGCTGGCCAATGCATTCTATTAGCTTGATGAAGCAGAGTGTGCACAAGGGTTCAAGCGCACCCTCGGCTCTGATGTAGCAGAGCTGAGGGTGCACAAGGGTTCAAGTGCACCCTCGGCTCTCCTACATCAGAGCCGAGGGTGCGCTTGAACCCTTGTGCAGCCTCGGCTCTGCTACATCAGAGCCGAGGGTGCGCTTGAACCCTTGTGCACACTCTGCTTCATCAAGCTAATAGAATGCATTGGCCAGCGCTGATTGGCCAGAGTACGGAATTCGGCCAATCAGCGCTGGCCAATGCATCCCTATGGGAAAAAGTTTATCTCACAAAAATCACAATTACACACCCGATAGAGCCCCAAAAAGTTATTTTTAATAACATTCCCCCCTAAATAAAGGTTATCCCTAGCTATCCCTGCCTGTACAGCTATCCCTGTCTCATAGTCACAAAGTTCACATTCTCATATGACCCGGATTTGAAATCCACTATTCGTCTAAAATGGAGGTCACCTGATTTCGGCAGCCAATGACTTTTTCCAATTTTTTTCAATGCCCCCAGTGTCGTAGTTCCTGTCCCACCTCCCCTGCGCTGTTATTGGTGCAAAAAAGGCGCCAGGGAAGGTGGGAGGGGAATCGAATTTTGGCGCACTTTACCACGTGGTGTTCGATTCGATTCGAACATGGCGAACACCCTGATATCCGATCGAACATGTGTTCGATAGAACACTGTTCGCTCATCTCTAGCGTTGAGCATAGTTGTGGGTGCCGTGGGGCATTATATCATTACGGCGCTGTAGTGGCAACAGGGAGAGGTTAAGTCTATGACACCCCTGTATATATGTCCTCTGGTCTATTTATCTGCATGACCATAGCAGTATCTAGTTGGGTCAAGTGATAGTTTGTTGCAGAGGGCGTCTCTAGTTCATCAATAGAGGGTCCATCTGTTATTATGTTGCAACAGGCTTTCTAATATAACTCAAAACATTGATTGAGTTGGTTTACAGCTGTGAGATAAGTAGCAGCTACGGTGTTACAGTATTTTCTGCATCAATGTAATGGGCTAAAAGTCATCTCTTTGCCATTTGAGATACAGCCAGCCGTTGGTGCAGTATTAGTCATCTCACCTAGGGCAAACTTTAGGACTGGGGAATACCAAAGATTTGGGATCCCAGGTATATGTTGCTTTTGGGTTTTGGAGGTCTTTTTGGAATGGGAATGGTATGTCATTCCGAACATCGACCAAAAAAGACACCAATACACTATCTGGAGAGAATATTTTAGTAAATTTAATATGTTTATACCCAGGATATCCTTTTTTTTTTTTTTTTAAACGCATATCAATAAAAATTAATTATTTTATTGTTTTTGCCATTTTTTCACATAGAATTGGATTACCAACAAAGTCTAATACACACACCACAAAAAACATCTGTGCGATATCTGCGTGAAAATTGACGCATGGTGTGGACTCTAAGACATCGGCTCTACATTTCCTTTGAGTCTTTCTCATGAATAAATCTGAACAAAGCCAATATTAATGTGGAATTCAGAGGACGTTACTGACAGGAAGCCAATTACTTCAGTTCTTGGTCACAGTGCAGGGTCATGTGATAAGTGTGGCCGAAGTGATCAGTGTCATAAAACACAAAATAATTTGTTTCCATCAGGACTAGTCTATTAGCTTGTTAATATAAATGGCGAAGGCAGGAAGCTGGCCCTACCTTAGGGGTGAGTGACTTGAATGGCCTCTAACAGGAACCTCCCTACTCATGATGGGCATTAACTGTACAGTGGGGCAAAAAAGTATTTAGTCAGTCACCAATAGTGCAAGTTCCACCACTTAAAAAGATGAGAGGCGTCTGTAATTTACATCATAGGTAGACCTCAACTATCAGAGACAAAATGAGAAAACAAATCCAGAAAATCACATTGTCAGATTTTGTAAGAATTTATTTGCAAATTATGGTGGAAAATAAGTATTTGGTTAGTAACAAAATTTCATCTCAATACTTTGTTATATATCCTTTGTTGGCAATGACAGAGGTCAAACATTTTCTGTAAGTCTTCACAAGGTTGGCACACACTGTTGTTGGTATGTTGGCCCATTCCTCCATGCAGATCTCCTCTAGAGCAGTGATGTTTTGGGGCTGTTGCTTGGCAACACGGACTTTCAACTCCCTCCAAAGGTTTTCTATAGGGTTGAGATCTGGAGACTGGCTAGGCCACTCCAGGACCTTGAAATGCTTCTTACAAAGCCACTCCTTCGTTGCCCTGGCGGTGTGCTTTGGATCATTGTCATGTTGAAAGACCCAGCCACGTTTCATCTTCAATGCCCTTGCTGATGGAAGGAGGTTTGCACTCAAAATCTCACGATACATGGCCCCATTCATTCTTTCATGTACCCGGATCAGTCGTCCTGGCCCCTTTGCAGAGAAACAGCCCCAAAGCATGATGTTTCCACCCCCATGCTTTACAGTAGGTATGGTGTTTGATGGATGTAACTCAGTATTCTTTTTCCTCCAAACACGAAAAGTTGTGTTTCTACCAAACAGTTCCAGTTTGGTTTCATCAGACCATAGGACATTCTCCCAATACTCTTCTGGATCATCCAAATGCTCTCTAGCAAACTTCATATGGGCCCGGACATGTACTGGCTTAAGCAGTGGGACACGTCTGGCACTGCAGGATCTGAGTCCCTGGCGGCGTAGTGTGTTACTGATGGTAGGCTTTGTTACATTGGTCCCAGCTCTCTGCAGTTCATTCACTAGGTCCCCCCGCGTGGTTCTGGGATTTTTGCTCACCGTTCTTGTGATCATTTTGACCCCACGGGGTGAGATTTTGCGTGGAGCCCCAGATCGAGGGAGATTATCAGTGGGCTTGTATGTCTTCCATTTTCTAATTATTGCTCCCACAGTTGATTTCTTCAATCCAAGCTGGTTGCCTATTGCAGATTCAGTCTTCCCAGCCTGGTGCAGGGCTACAATTTTTTTTCTGGTGTCCTTTCACAGCTCTTTGGTCTTCACCATAGTGGAGTTTGGAGTCTGACTGTTTGAGGGTGTGCACAGGTGTCTTTTTATACTGATAACAAGTTTAAACAGGTGCCATTACTACAGGTAATGAGTGGAGGAAAGAGGAGACTCTTAAAGAAGAAGTTACAGGTCTGTGAGAGCCAGAAATCTTGATTGTTTGTAGGTGACCAAATACTTATTTTCCACCATAACTTGCAAATAAATTCTTACAAAATCAGACAATGTGATTTTCTGGATTTGTTTTCTCATTTTGTCTCTGATAGTTGAGGTCTCCCTATGATGTAAATTACAGACGCCTCTCATCTTTTTAAGTGGTGGAACTTGCACTATTGGTGACTGACTAAATACTTTTTTGCCCCACTGTAGATGACACATGTTTTATGGTGTCTATACTTTGACTTGCTGTTGCTTCTATAGGTGTTCTGGGGAACAGCAAAACCTTTCATGAATAAGCCATGGATGAATTTCTTGGTGAACACCTTCTGTGTGGCATCCTTGCATTGCTGTGGTCTTCTAACACTGAGCACAGTTGCTCTGTAAATAGGAGTGCCCACAACTTAGACCTAATGCCTTAGGCATACAACAGTGACATTTTACACCATGGTCATGTGAATGTAGTCATATCATGGTCATGGTCATGTGAATACTGAACTCATAAAACTGTTCACTCGTGAAACTCAGTCCTTATGTTGGCCAGAATAATTGGTCTGAACAATATGCTGAGAGAGGGAGTCCTGGCGTCATAGCCATGTGATGTCTTTTTTTGAACAGAAGTCGCATGGCAGCATTAAATTCAATGCAAGTGAATGGGGGCTATTCACATGAATGTTATTTTGACAGTCCGTTATAATGAACCGTCAAACTATAGGTCATGCTCTATTTTTTTCCGTTTTCAAGGATTCCTCCATGCACTGAAATATATGGGGGATCTGTGAAAATAGGTGCCCTTCGGGTGCAAGACACCTCGGTCGTGTGAACATAGCCAGAGAATGGTCAGCGAAAAAGTATAAAGTTTGTTGTAGGAGAGCACTGTTAGATTGGAGATGGCCCAAGACAAATGCAGCGAATGGCTCATGGATATGAAATAAAAAAAAATAGGATTTGAAAAGTCATAGCATGGTTTTGACTGATGAAAGGATTTGGCTTTATTCAGAAGGATATGACAGCAGCAGTGGCGTAACTACCAGGGTAGCAGGGGTAGCGGCTGCCACAGGGCCCGGGACATTAGGGGCCCGGCAACAGCCGCTAGCCCTGCAGTCTTTTTCTTTCTTAATAGGCCGTTTCCGGCTGGACAACAGTCAGCAGCTGAGGGTAAGTTGCTGGGTAAGTTTGAGAAGGAGGCAATGGCCTCATGTTTGATCTGTTCCAGAATAGGTTCAGTTGGTCCAGTGCAGGTGCAGAGCACACTATCGCCAGCAGTGTTCCATTCCCCACTGTTAGATGATTTGGAGTGCAAAGCTCTTCAATTTCACCATATCAGCAATGGGAGCTGAATGAAACATTCCTCAATGAGTGCCTTTATGGGAGGGTTTGAAGATCAGGTTAAGGAATCCAACAAGAAGTGTTTGCCTGTTGTAGCATATGGACTTTGGCAAATCAGGTGTGAATTCCATTTCTGGTGGTCATATGCATGTGTTCAGTTAAGTGTCGCTGTCTTATTGTCATTTCTGTACTACTGAATTCTACTCCATTCATATACTGAATAATAATTCTACTTGCGCTGTTCTGCAGAAAGTTGAAAATGTGTTTCCTTGGCTGATGCAGTACTTGATTACAGACAGAAAAGTGTGGTTTTACAACTGTATGGTACATTTTTATGTACAGTATGACAACACATTTTACAGTATGACAATACACTTTACAGTATGACAATACATTGTTACATTTACTCGCCTCCTCTGGGCCTCCACTTATTATACACTGGGATTTGAACAGACCCCCAGAGCTGTTCCAGTTCAGACTTAGGTATGAAAAAGAAATTATCAGGAAAATCTCACGAATATTTGTGAGACAGTTCTTGTAAGGTTTGCCCAAGACTACTTGTAAAGCATGAATGTGCTAAAAATATAACTATATAAACCCTAAAAAAGGGAAATTACAGTGTTGCAACAACAGTTCCGCAGAATGTACAAAGTCAAAAAAATAAACAAATATTGAATACAAAGACTAAATGTCACGTGATTTATAAAAATCTACACTAAAGCTTATCATAATAACAAATCTACACGTTGATCTATTACTAATATGTAGGAGATAATTAGTAAATCAGCCAATTACTTTAGCCAAACTTTGTTTACATTTTACATATACATACATACATACACATATCACAGATTGGATGCCAGAACCGTCACTGAGTTGTGGTTTGAATAACCACAGTGTTACTGTTTTCTTCTTTGGAGCAATGGCAACATTTTTGTTGCTTCAAGGTGATCATTGATATAATGATAAAACCCATGCAATCTTGGCAATGGAGGGTCACCTATATCAACCTATCTGCTAGTCTGGGTTGGTATGCTCGGTTCTGGTGACAGGGTAAGCAGGGCACATTTTAGGGTGCCTTCACATGAAGTTACGCTCCGTGTATTCTGTCCATATTACACGTGTAAAAATACACATGTAAAATGTAGTTAGCCATTGAGTTCAATGGCTTTTTTTTAACGCACGTCTTTTTGCACGCGTCTTAGTGTAAGCAGTGGTAACATTTCTCTAAGCAGCCACAAAAATGAACAAAACATATGTCGTATTTAGTATCCAGCTAGGAATGAATAGTAAGACTCTGAAGCAAGCAGACAGTGCTGATATGATTAATGTGTTACATGCTTCTAGATTATAGAAAATGGCCTGGGGAGCCAATATTATTTCGGGAAAAGAATTACTACAGTGTCATTGCACTCAGTCTGGCTTGCATTACCGTTATCTCGTGATTTTCATATGTCTCTTCACATTGCGGGCAGTAAAATGCACTGTAGTAGTATGTGCTCTTTCAAAGTAATAGTGACAACATAAAAAATATGCAGGGAATGCTATACATCTATAAGTACAATGTAAATGATGTATCCTATGTTACGCTAGGTTAACACTAGCGTTTGGATCTCTGTCATTCAGGTCTGCAAGGGGACCAGAATGACAGAGACCCTGTCTGCTAAAAAAACGGTTATTCACTGAAACCAGCGGACCCCATAGATTGTAATGGGGTCCACTGGGTTTTCTTCCAGTTGCTACCAGTTTTCTACTGAAATCGGTAGAGAAAAAAAGGAAAAAAGTCCTCCTTGCAGGATATTTCTCTTGGCCAATCTTAAGTGGAATCTGTGGTAGATTCTCACACAGACGTGAATCCAGCCATAGACTTAAAAAGAATTTTACCTTTGCCACTTATAAACCACTTAAATGCTGCTGTTGGGACATTTAGTGGCATAGGGAGTACACACCTTAAGGATGAGGCTCCACGTTGTGGAAATGTAGCTCTTTTGTTGCAGATTTTGCTGAGTTGTTTTTTTAAGCAAAGTCAAGAATGGCTACAAAAGGTATGGAAAGTATATCGGAAGTTCTTATTCTTCTCCCTTCTGCTCAATCCACTCCTGGCTTTGGCTCAAAAAACCACAGCAAAACCTGCAGCAAAAAAAAGAAAAAAGAAAAAAGAAAGCTGCGTTTCCGCAACATGGGGCTTCAACCATACATATCAACTTTTAATTTATATAAAAATGAACACTTTAGCCTATGGACGTGTTTACTGGAGCAGCTGTTCTCATCTGTTCAGACTGAGAGCACTACTAGGGACAGTGATCAATAACAATGTCCGTAAAGAGATGCCGACATCGATGTTGGCTCTATTTATTTTATATATTTCTCTTTTTTGTATATAAAGATACCAAAGAGCTTTACAGTCAATGTCCAATATAGGACTCACAATCTAAGTTCCCAATCAGTAATTTATTTTGGAGTGTGGGAAGAAACTTGCGTAGGAAAACCACACAAACATACAAACTCCTGTGTTTGCTGCACATTCAGGAAATGTCAATCTTTATGTTACAAGAAGAACTGGTTGTAACCATAGGTGAAAATAGAAGCAAGGGGCTTTCACTACCTGTGTGTACCATACAGCTCATTTGCACCTTCGGCACGCCAGCTGCTGTGAAACTACAACTCCCAACATGCTTCATTCATCTCCATGGAAGTTCCAAGAAGAACAGAGCCAGTATGCATGCTGGGAGTTGTAGTTTTGCAACAGCTAGAGCGCTAAAGGTTGCCTACCCCTGAATTAAAAGTTAATATTCTAGGCAGCAGAATTGTTGATTGATGTTATGTCAATAACTGCCAATACAACAGTATTTAAAAAAGCTTTAGTAATGATTTGTCTTTATGCCGAGGCCACACATTGCGGAAGCTGCATTCTCTCTCTTATGGGGTAGAAAATAAAAAATGCAGCTGAAAAGTTTTTCTTCTGCATTTTTTCCACAGCATTTTCTAGCTACCTTTTTCTACATGTGGCTTTAGCTTTACTTTGCAGGATTAACATTTTTGATAAAGTATCAATGTTTGATCAAGGCCGGAGTCAATACCTGAGTCTAGTGATTATGTGAATATTTAAGGCAAACCTTGCGGCAAAAACAGCTTTTTCTGTTGCAGATTTTGCTGCATTTTTTGAGCCAAAGACAGGGGTGGTTACAAAAGCAATAGGAAATATGAAGGAAGTTCTGATACTTCTGCCTTCTGCTCAATCCACTCCTGAAAAAAAAACACAGCAAAATCTGCAACAAGAAAACAACTTTTCAGCAATGTTGGGCTTTAGTCTAAAGCTGTACAGGCATGGCTAGTTTTGGCTTTCAGGATGCAGTATTTTTTGTTTCATAGAGTCTAGCACCTCTCTAAGCATATTTAATGGTCACCACTTTGTTAAAGAGCACATTACAGTGATAATCAATATAATTTTGTTATGTATGTTACTTGGATGTTGATGTTACTACTGCTATGACATCATCCTTCCTACTCGAGCAGTTAGAGCAGTGTTCCCAGGGTTCAAAGCCCTCCCCCAGTGCACCAAATGCCTCATTTACATAAATGACACACATAACAAAGGTTTGTTATTTATCACTGTAATGTGCCCTGTAACCCGATGGTGACAGTTTTATATACTTAGGGGAGGTGGAAGCCTCTTTGTAAGAGCCGTAACTATTTTGTTTTGATGGGTGAGGTGTTGCTTGACTCTGGTGTAACTGGTATACAGTGTTGGCCAAAAGTATTGGCACCCCTGCAATTCTGTCAGATAATAATTTTCTTCCAGAAAATGATTGCAATCACAAATTCTTTGGTATTATTATCTTCATTTAATTCGTCTTCAATGGAAAACCACAAAAAGAATTGTCAAAAGCCAAATTGGATATAATTCCACACCAAACATAAAAAAGGGGGTGGACAAAAGTATTGGCACTGTTTGAAAAATCATGTGATGCTTCTCTAATTTGTGTAATTAACCGCACCTGTTACTTACCTGAGGCACCTAACAGGTGGTGGCAATAACTAAATCACACTTGCAGCCAGTTGAAATGGATTAAAGTTGACTCAACCTCTGTCCTGTGTCCTTGTGTGTACCACATTGAGCATGGAGAAAAGAAAGAAGATCAAAGAACTGTCTGAGGACTTGAGAAGCAAAATTGTGAGGAAGTATGAGCAATCTCAAGGCTACAAGTCCATCTCCAAAGACCTGAATGTTCCTGTGTCTAACGTGCGCAGTGTCATCAAGAAGTTTAAAGCAAATGGCACTGTGGCTAACCTCCCTAGATGTGGATGGAAAAGAAAAATTGACGAGAGATTTCAACGCAAGATTGTGCGGATGGTGGATAAACAACCTCGACTAACATCCAAACAAGTTCAAGCTGCCCTGCAGTCCGAGGGTACAACAGTGTCAACTCGTACTATCGGTCAGCGTCTGAATGAAAAGGGACTGTATGGTAGGATACCCAGGAAGACCCCACTTCTTACCCAGAGACATAAAAAAGCCAGGCTGGAGTTTGCCAAAACTTACCTGAGAAAGCCAAAAACGTTTTGGAAGAATGTTCTCTGGTCAGATGAGACAAAAGTAGAGCTTTTTGGGGAAAAGGCATCAACATAGAGTTTACAGGGAAAAAAAAAGAGGCCTTCAAAGAAAAGAACACGGTCCCTACAGTCAAACATGGCGGAGGTTCCCTGATGTTTTGGGGTTGCTTTGCTGCCTCTGGCACTGCACTGCTTGACCATGTGCATGGCATTATGAAGTCTGAAGACAGCCAACAAATTTTGCAGCATAATGTAGGGCCCAGTGTGAGAAAGCTGGGTCTCCCTCAGAGGTCATGGGTATTATAGCAGGACAATGACCCAAAACACACTTCAAAAAGCACTAGAAAATGGTTTGAGAGAAAGCACTGGAGACTTCTAAGGTGGCCAGCAATGAGTCCAGACCTGAATCCCATAGAACACCTGTGGAGAGATCTCAAAATGGCAGTTTGGAGAAGGCCCCCTTCACATCTCAGGGACCTGGAGCAGTTTGCCAAAGAAGAATGGTCTAAAATTCCAGCAGAGCATTGTAAGAAACTCATTGATGGTTACTGGAAGCGGTTGTTCACAGTTATTTTGTCTAAAGGTTGTGCTACCAAGTATTAGGCTGAGGGGGCCAATACTTTTGTCCGGTCCATTTTTGGAGTTTTGTGCAAAATGATCAATGATTTGACTTTTTTTTCATTCTCTTTTGTGTTTTTTTCATTGCAAGCAAAATAAATGAAGATATTAATACCAAAGAGTTTGTGCTTGCAATCATTTTCTGGATAAAACGAGTATTATCTGACAGAATTGCAGGGGTGCCAATACTTTTGGACAACACTGTATTAGTATAATTGTATGGTACTAATAACAACTGAGACAATAGCAATTGTGGAACATTAGGGTTTTTTTAAGTAGAATACTAAGAAGAAATCAAATTCCACCACTGCTTTTTTTGTTGCTTTCAAGCTGTTCTCTGAACTCTGTACATAACATGTTAAATCTATAGTGCATGCTGTGTCGATAAACAAAAATAAGAAATATATGTATTTAAATGTATGATTTGTTTGATCTGTTTGATCTAGATAGAAGAGTTTTGTTTATTCCTTTCATTACCTTTTATTATATTATTTTAATTGTTTTTATTATCATGTATTGAATATTTATTTTATATATTTTATATGTTGTAATGCATTATAGCTTGTACGTATAGACCTCTCAGGCAGGTATTAAAGCGTACAAGAAAACAATGTGGGGGACCAGATGCAGAAAATACATCCACATCCTTAAGAGGTTAAATGACTTAGTTTACAGTAACTTAATGCACTGAGAATAAAATGTTCACATGTTTGTTGAGAACAAGCGAACCTCTGTACAGCAGTATTGCAAGCCTTCCTTCATCCGTATTAATGGTCACAATTGAGATTCTTGTTCTTGACAGCAGAATTACCCTAAAAGTAATGTCCAAGTTCAAAGGGTTAATTCTTTCAAGCAGGCTTATCACCAGAAATAACCGTGTTCACTTTCTGTTATAATCTTTATTAAATGTCTTTACATTTGTCCCCTCAACCCATTAAATGTCTTGACAGCATTAGGCAGAGGCCTGAAAAGGACTTATTAAATTATTAAAATTGTGAATTTGATGGAAAGTTTTATATGAGAAATACACATTTTAATATTCAGGACCAAGAAATTCTCTTTGTATAGAAGAGGATTGTGGCAGGGTTAATGATAATGATGAGAATAAGGATGTCACTATAAGGGGTGCAGAGGTAGCAATCACTACTGGACCCTGGAGCCTCATAGAACCCAAAGTCCTGTCTACAACATACAGTGGGGCAAAAAAATATTTAGTCAGTCACCAATAGTGCAAGTTCCACCACTTAAAAAGATGAGAGGCGTCTGTAATTTACATCATAGGTAGACCTCAACTATGAGAGACAAAATGAGAAAACAAATCCAGAAAATCACATTGTCTGATTTTGTAAGAATTTATTTGCAAATTATGGTGGAAAATAAGTATTTGGTCACCTACAAACAATCAAGATTTCTGGCTCTCACAGACCTGTAACTTCTTCTTTAAGAGTCTCCTCTTTCCTCCACTCATTATCTGTAGTAATGGCACCTGTTTAAACTTGTTATCAGTATAAAAAGACACCTGTGCACACCCTCAAACAGTCAGACTCCAAACTCCACTATGGTGAAGACCAAAGAGCTGTCAAAGGACACCAGAAACAAAATTGTAGCCCTGCACCAGGCTGGGAAGACTGAATCTGCAATAGGCAACTAGCTTGGATTGAAGAAATTAACTGTGGGAGCAATAATTAGAATAATTCTTGCCCCACTGTAAGAAAATATCAGAATTATTGATAGCATATGTTAAATGGGGCCCGCATTGCAAAATATGTATTAAGGCCCAAATTACCATGTGCTATCAGGAGCTTATTTGCATTTTACAATGGGTTTAAAACAGGCAGATAAGATAAAATAATATAATCATCTAATAGTCCCTCCATGGGGAAATTCAGTGTGTTACAGTACCATGGATAATGCAATATATAAATACAAAAGCTCCAAGGTAGAGGCATTGCAGAGACACTAGGTACAGATAAAAAAGAAAAAGGTAATAAAGGTAGTAGAAAGTATATCACAAATTAGATCTTTCGGTTCTCTGTATGGAATGATCTCCACATAGCTCGGTGTTGGTTGTACAGCCTAACTGTAGCGGGCAGGAAAGACTTCCAATAGCGCTACTTCTTGGTCACTGACAGTACTGCCCAGTGCTGTATTTGTCTCATACATGGGAGTTACTCTCCATCATGGAACTCACCACAGACAGCACCCTTCTGTCACCCACCACCTGCACTGGGTCCAGGTCCAGATCCTATTCCTATCCTTGATTGATATCCACAGCAGAAGAATATGCTATAGTACATCTCCCCTTATAGTGTAAGACTAGATGCACACAACCAAGTGGGCGATTCAAACAAGGCTTCCAATGCTCAGTTCCAATCCAATAATTATAGAGCAGCCCTCATCTTCCTCTGTAATATCAGTTTGGAATGGGACAGAAATCCCCATAAGAATTAATTAAATTATGAATTATGAGTGCTTTCCATTAAAAACATTTTTTTGCCAGGCCCCTACCCCATCATGTGCATGAGGCCTTAGACAAAGTATGCTCACTGCACAGAGTTTGCCATAGTGTGCCCTCATAAAGTATTAATATGTCCACAAAAGCTAACTAATATTTACACCAGTATTGAACATTTTGTCCCCCAAATTGCTTCTATCAGAATTTGTAAAGGAAGTCATTAAGTTATCCCCAGTCCCCTTGTGTCCACTGTGAGAGAGTGAAGGGTGTAGTCTGGGAAGACAGGTACATTCCAGCCAGGCACCTAAAGGGTGTATGGTAAAGATTCACACCAGGGAGGTCAGCTGACTAATCAGGCCCTAATAACAGTCTGAGTGTGAAGACTAGTAGGGTGGCACCATGCTGACAGAGTTGACCTGTCCAGACCAGACTTCCAAAGCAGATACTGTGCCACCCATTGTTATTGCCAAGGTGGGAGACTGGTAGCCAGTCTCCTGTATAGTCAGGGAAAAGTTTCCTTAAGTTTAAGTTAGCTTCTCAGCCGAGAAAGGTTTTGTTTTATTTATCCTGTGGCTTTGCAAAAGCAGTGTATGTGTTACATGTGAATAAAGCCTGAACTTGTGTGCAATCCAGTGTCTGTGTCCCTGTTTCCTGCACTGCTACAAGTATCTACCTGAGCGATTCCCCACACCACCATAATGTTCCCCCAAACTAACTATAATACCCCAAAGCCTAAACCACAATAAGATTGTTTAAGGAAAAATAACTTATTAAATATGTGCTAACTTTTTGGTCAGCTAACGTTTATGGGCCAAGCTTCTATAACTTCTGGTTAGCTGTTATCTCCTGTGGAGTCCATCTTTGCATAATCAATTCTTGCAGAAATAATCATTAATAGCTATCGAATGTAATGTATGCCCATTGTGGATGGGCAAGATCTTCTAGAGTGGCTTTCCATTGTGGCACATACAGTAGAGTGTACTCACCCTCTATGATGATTAAAAGTGTATTCCCACAACCACAGAAGGAGTATATGCAGTTCGTGAATAATTTCTGTTATGTAGTCATGTGCTGCACAGTACAGGATCACATACTCTGACTATGATAAACTGAAAATCAAATGGCACTCTGAGGGAGCAGATCTTGATTGGGCTGTACTAGTACTTTTCAGAAAAAGGAAGCCACTCCACTATCCGGATGTATATAGTCTATGGGTGGTCCGGAAGTGATTAAAGACCTAGTATCTGTTATACTGAATGTAAAAAAAAAAAAAAAAGAGTTGAGAGATGGATGTCATTGTTTGTACAAAAAAAAGTTATTCAATTTTCCAATATACTTTCTGTATCAATTCCTCACAGTTTTCTAGATCTCTGCATACTGTCACTCACTCTGCTTACCACTAGTGGATAAAACTCAGTCCATGGTCATGTGATATCCAGTCCATGGTCATGTGATATCCAGTCCATGGTCATGTGATATCCAGTCCATGGTCATGTGATGGACACACAGGTGCACAGCTCATTATAGTCATAAAACAGTATCCAGACATCTACTTGGGAATGAGCTGGGCATCTGTGTGATCATCACATGATCATAACTGTATATCACACTGTTGGGGGGGCTTAAGACCCCCCTGGGTTATGTTTGTCGTAGTTCTCATTGCAAAAAGAGGAAGTTACGAGCGCTCGGGTGACACACAGAACAGACCCAGCTGTCAGTTATTCAAGTGCCACACTTTATTGTTCAGCAGCACAGGTTTATAAAGGAAGCACAAATGCATACAGGTCACATGACCCGACATCTAAATATGGTCTCATGGATCCGGTAGCACGTAGCATATATTGTCACATACATATATATATATATCTTCAACTGAACATCTGCCAACTTATGTGACAGTTAGCAGAACATCCTAAATAAGCACAAAATGTTACATATACCACGGCACTGAGCATCAATGGTCACTTACACCACAACTTCCCGTATCTACAGTTTTTTAGAATGATAACAGACTATGTCTAACCACTGGCGTGCAGTTATCTATAGATCAGCAGAATGAGTCTAACTGCTAACGTGCAGTCTGAGACTTGTGGTTTTGCTGTCCAACTGACTTTGTCTCTTAATAAAAGAGCAAGTTTATTTTAACCCTTACAATTCCCCCATTTTTAGATATTATTCTCCTATCAGATGAGTACATTCACCTACAATGTAGATGCCACGCCCATTGGATTCCCCATCTGATATTCCTATAATGTCTACCATTTATGTCTAGCTTTATCAGAACATCGATTAAAACACATCAAAATTAACTTGAGAAAGCATGAGGCAAGTAATGTCCATCTCTTCATTCCTGCCGTGGTTCAGGAACCTTTTTACAATGGGAAGCGTGTATCCAGGTAGATTTTCCCTCCAATTTGACTGAAGTGACAGTTATCAGCAGCACTTGGAGGGACCGTCATATCTGGGTTCAAGAGACTTCCTGGTATGTCTTTTCACGACCACCCAATCACTGGGCTGCAAGCTATGTGTTTCTGGAAAATCAAAAGAGTCTGGAATAGAAGAAAACACCTGTTTATATGTTACTTTCAATCTTTGACACAGGCTCTGGACATAGCTGGCAGTGCTATCATAATTGAGTTGTAAATTCTGAGGAAAATACAACGCTAGTCTAGGCACACTTCCAAAAAGCACCTCAAATGGTGACAGACCCGTCTTTCTATTAGGATTGGTCCTCACCGAATATAATGCTAGAGACAGGCACTCTGGCCAGGGCCTTCCTGTCTCTGCCATGGCTTTCTGGATTTTTAACTTGAGTGTGCCATTCAACCTTTCCACTTAGCCTGAACTTTGGGATGGTAGGGTGTGTGGAAAGCTTGCTCAATCCCTAATACAGACATTATTTCCTTCATTATTTCACCTGTGAATTGTGTACCTCTATCAGATTCTATCACCTCAGGTATCCCCAATCTACACACAAGCTCAGACATCAATTTCTTGGCAGTTGTCTGTGCGGTTGTCCGGCTCACAGGATAGGCCTCGGCCCAACCACACAAACCAATACGTACTCGTACATTCCAGACTTAGGCACCTGTACGTAATCTACTTGTATTCTCTGAAATGGATACAGGGGTATTGGTGTGCATGCGGTGTTTTAACTACCTGTCCTGGATTGTGTAGAGCACATATGTGACATGCATTTACGTGATTACCTGCAACCCTTCCAAAACCTAGGGCAAACCATAGTTTACCCACTAGTGACTCCATGGCATTTTGAGAGGCGTGCACCTTACTGTGGGCCAAACCAACCATTTGGGGATATGCTGCTGCGAGCAGACACAGTCTTTCCCCCATTTTCCACATTCCTTCACATTCTCTGGCACCAGTCACCTTAGAGTACAGACCCTTGGGGTCTGCTAGGTCAATGTCTCACCTGGTTGAGACCCTTCCATGGTAGTAGCACCGCTGCTCAATCAGCCTTTTCATTTCCAATACTCTCAGGGTCTCTTCCCCTTGTGTGAGCTCTGACTTTCACAATTGCCAACTGCTTAGGGAGCAATATGGCCTCCATCAACTGACTTACTAAGTTTCCATTCTTAATTGGCTTACCCTGTGCCGTCAGGAAATTCCTGGACCTCCATATTGGACCATAACCATGTGCAATGCCATACGCATACCTGGAGTCAGTGTAAATGTTTGCTGTGCTATCCTTAGCTACTTTGCAGACTTCTATTATTCAGCTTCTTGTGCTGACATGTGTGGTGGAAGGGCTTCTTGTACTATGGTGTCATGTATAGTGACTACAGCATACCCTGTAACAAATTTGCCTTTTTCTGTTAGGTACCTGGAACCATCCACAAACATCTCATAGTCAGGATTCTCCAATGGGGCATCAGTAACATGACTGAAGCCGCCTCTTCTGAGAGGGAGTTTAAAAATATCTCATCATCTACTCCCCCCTTTGAATCATGAACTCCTACTGGTAAAAGAGTTGCAGGATTCAAAAGTCAAACAACGCTGAAATGGGATGTTGGAGGAGGATTGTAGAGCAAATTCCATCTTGCTCTGTCTTGCCAAAGACAAATGACGTCTGTCTACCTGTTTGAGGATTGCATGGATGTCATGTGGTGTGTATACCACCAGGGGGTGATCTAGGACAATGTCGGAGCTTTTTTTTTTCACGCAGGGCCTGTACTAAGAGTACAACCCTTACATGAGGGCATTCCCTATGCGACAGCATCCAAATGTACACTATAATATGCCACAGGACGCTTCATATCTCAATGTTATTGTGTGAGAATTGCAGTAGCATGTCCCATCATCTCAGTGACATAGATTTGAAAGGGCTTCTGATAGGCAGACTGAGACAGTCATACAAAGGCTGCATGGTCAGAGATGCAGATCTGATCCACGGTCTACAGTATGACACCAAACCCAAAAAGGTACATAACTGAGCATGGGAGGTTGGCACCTGCATTCCTCTTACCACTTTGGTCCGTTCATCTGAAAGATGTTTGGTACCTTGGCTCAGACAATGACCTAAAAACACCACCTTTTGCTTACAAAATTGCAGCTTGTCTTTACTGGACTTATAACCGTTATGGTAGAGGAAACACAGCAGGTTTATGGTAGCGGCTTCACATGTCTGTTTATCTGGGGCACAAAGAAGAAACATTATCAACATATTGCAACAATACAACAGCATCAGAGGCAGGGTCCCAGGCATTCATGATCAGTGTGAGACACCTTGTGAACTGATTTGGACTATTTTGCGCTCCTTGTGGCAGGACTGTCCACGTGTATTGTTTACCTCTGAAGGTGAAAGCAAACAGCTACTGGCAACACTACCGGGGTCTCTAGCAAAGTTACTTTGTTCAATTCTCTTGGGTCATGGACCATGCGGTAAGTATCTGGTTTGCCCTTTTAGCCCTTCTTTTTGACAGGGAACAGTGGTGTCTTGGCCACTGACATACATTCTTTTAACAATTCTACAATAGTTGTGGCTATAGCATTTTCTTGGGCGCGTGCCAATGGGTACCGTTTGATTCTAGGTGGCTTTGCTCCTGGTTTCAAGTTTACCATAACAGGAGAAACATCTAATTTGACTACATATCCCAGCAGACTTATTTATATAATCCCAAGTAAATTCAGTTCTCTACAACTTCTAAACACTCCAGAATTACAAACAATTCATTGAGGTAAATAAAAGCTCAAAATATATCAGCAGAGAAGGCAGAAGCCTTAAATAAGGGATCAAATCTATCCCCTGATCACCATAACAAAAATTTGTACACAAAAAAAAAACATTGCAGGGCAGATATGTAAGTGACTTCTGATTTACTTAGACAGCTATCTAACACCTTGTAACAAACAATGCCCCAGAAACACCACTTTAGTTTTTCAGAACTGCAATTTCTCTTTACCTGCGTATACATGTTTAGGGGAGTTCTGTGCCCTTTGTGTTAAGATAGTTCACATGTATTACCTACCCCTATGGGGCCTAATCCCATATCAGAAGGATCATCCGAATAACAATGACCAATAACAATGTACATGTACAAGGTAAAACTTTTTCACACAATAAATACCGATTGTTAACATTCATAGATTTATAGTATAAACCCATAACCGATATTTATATTACTTAAATAAGTCTAAAGCCCATGTGATATATTTGATACACACAAGCACCAATAAACACTGAGTACATAGTACATGTACATGTTATATCAAGTACATCTCATATTCACCAAAACACACATATATGTATTCAACATTGGAAAGAGCTTTATGCCTCCCTTTTCATATCTACTTGTCACCACCCTTTGGGGTTATCAGCTCAATATCTTTATCTGCTCGCTGTGGAGACTGAAAATGTAACAATACAGACATGAACAAACAGAACATGTACACATGGCAGACACATGTAACTTGTACATATAACTCATACACATATGGGCCCATTCACTTCTCTGAACCTTCCATACAAACATGCAACATCACACTGGAGCTCCAGTCAAAACAAATGTCCATTAGATCAAAAAGAACTTGTCTGCACTAAAATAAAAATTTCTTATATATATTTTATACTGTGATATCACTTATTATCTCAGGATGGCCACATCTCATTCTTCTTTTCCTACAAATAATCACAGAGTTAGTTATAGTCCCCGCACAGCTAAATATTGAGGAGAAAACAAAACAGAACATATAAGTAGATACCTTCATATTCTCACCAATTTGTATATTACCGGTAAAATAAACATAATAATGATGATCTCAAATTTATGTCATTAGTTCAATCTCACAGACATTACCATGAAGAGAAATCTCAAACTGGGACAACCTTTCCTGAATAAAGGACACTATAGACATTCTAGAAATTCCTTAATTCTTATTGTCTTGACCCCTGATTAGGGACAGGCAGGGACTATCTTTTGTTATTATCACTTCGCTTAGGACACCAGCAATCTCTGGCCAAGTGTCCTTGTTTTCCACAATTAAAACACTTTCGAGTTTCCCTCTATCCCTGTATTTGTCCTGCATAATCTAATCTCTATTGGTCCCAAAATTTACTATCAAACAGTCCTGTCTTGGGAACCCCTGCTCTCTTTAAGAATTTTTTTTTTTTTTTTTTTAACTTGGGCGGCAACTTCTTCTCTCTCTCCCATCCCTATTAGTTCATATGGGGTGTACACTATCTCAGAGGGTCCCTTCCCCATACTGGCTGGTAGCTAATCAGCCGTGAGCTTCCCACTCCTCTAGGGCAATTAAGACAATAGAGGGTCACTTTGACGTCTCTTAGTGGGAACTCCCAAACAGTCACTCTGTTATCCTTGAACTAATCTCTGATGTGCAAGTCTCTGGCTTAGTGTCCCTTTACTGAGACACCCCTGAATCTTTGCACTTTTACTTGCGCAGATTCTACTCAGTCCTTAGTGAAACAAGGACTTTTCAATCACTCAGTACTTCTACTCTAGGGATTAAAGATGGAGAATAACTTTCCCTTCTGTGCCGCCTTATACACTTTATAACATATAAATGGTGAACAGAATCAAACTTAAATAAACCGAAGAAAATGTACAAGGTCTCCCTATACAACTACAGCAAACATACCCTCTCGGTTCTTCCGCACTATATAATTGGCATCGATTCGATTATTAAGACATGCAAGAACTCACCTCACTTATCAACACACAGGATCCGGGACACGTAGGAACTCAGATTAATTATTTGGTAAGATAAAAGCTTACCTTTTACAGCGCTGTTTTATTCATCTGAGGTCCTCCGGGCCCGCCTCCAAATCGGTTGGTAAGTGGATCAGTACACTATCGGCTGCACATCAAACGATCATCGATGCCCCACGTTGGGCGCCAGGTTCTGTTGGGGGGGCTTAAGACCCCCCTGGGTTATGTTTGTCGTAGTTCTCATTGCAAAAAGAGGAAGTTACGAGCGCTCGGGTGACACACAGAACAGACCCAGCTGTCAGTTATTCAAGTGCCACACTTTATTGTTCAGCAGCACAGGTTTATAAAGGAAGCACAAATGCATACAGGTCACATGACCCGACATCTAAATATGGTCTCATGGATCCGGTAGCACGTAGCATATATTGTCACATACATATATATATATATCTTCAACTGAACATCTGCCAACTTATGTGACAGTTAGCAGAACATCCTAAATAAGCACAAAATGTTACATATACCACGGCACTGAGCATCAATGGTCACTTACACCACAACTTCCCGTATCTACAGTTTTTTAGAATGATAACAGACTATGTCTAACCACTGGCGTGCAGTTATCTATAGATCAGCAGAATGAGTCTAACTGCTAACGTGCAGTCTGAGACTTGTGGTTTTGCTGTCCAACTGACTTTGTCTCTTAATAAAAGAGCAAGTTTATTTTAACCCTTACAACACGATCATGGACTGTATGTCACATGATCATGGACTGTATATCACATGATTATGGACTGTATATCACACGATCATGGACTGTATGTCACATGATCATGGACTGTATATCACACGATCATGGACTGTATGTCATATGATCATGGACTGTATATCACACGATCATGGACTGTATATTACATTATCATGGACTATATATCACACAATCATGGACTGTATATCACATAATCATGGACTGATTTTTATTGACTGGAAGTTAATTAGACTTATGGCAAAGTTGCTGACTTTTTTTTTTAATTCTATGTGAATTGAGACATTGAGATATTTTATTTGAGGTGCATTGCAAAGGTTAATATGGTGATATATCAAAACAATGTAAATACAAAAAAAATAATAAAATGTATATTCAAGCTTCCATATACCAGAGATAGAAACTATTATTTGAAAGATTTTGTATAACATTTCTTTTATACCAAGTGACACCGACAAGACCATATCTGACGGACAGGAACACGTAGCCCTTTCTTTTGGTCAGACCAATATTATGCCAAGTCATTTTCCTAAGCAAACTCAAACACAGCTGATCTTTCCCATAGTATATGCCCATTCACCCATGAGATCACCCTTTGTATGAGTATATTATTTTTGCCCATCCTTTTTTTCAGTCATCTGTGTTATTCTTGAGAGCACTGAGTGTGCACTTTGGCTGGCTACTGCCCGCAGAATCGCTGTGGTTAAACATTTTCCCACCATATTGTGCAGCCAGCTGTATGTGTCTTGTAAGTTTACTCTGAATAGGAGGCAGAGGACACAAAATGCTGCTAGATTGTGTATAGATTATTGAATGAAGCCTTTATACAGTAGTTATATAGTAAGTTCATCGATGTGTTTATGTTACAGATGTGTGGTTAAGACTTTGATATTTCACTATATCTGCAGAATATTATATTTTTAGACTTTTCTATTCTGATTTTCCAGTTTTTGAATATACACTTTTACATGTATTCTTTTGTGAAATGCTGCGTGTGTGAAACCATCCATAAAGAGTATAAATGGAGGTTTTCTTTATGGCACAACTCCATAAAAACACAGTAGAATTTTACAGTACTAGGAAAGTGAATGAGATTCTGGCTACTCCCATCCATTCCTCACATTGCATAAAAATAAAACAATATGGAAAAGCTGCGTTTTCAAAAAATGCATGTCAATTTTATCTGTGGAAATGCTGAGAAGGGAGGAAAAACTGCAGAGAAATACAGAGCAAAAAAAAAAACAGGGGAAAAAAAACATGATATGTTTCTGGATTTCTATCTCTTTTGAAAGGTTGAAAAAAAAACTTTGACTTAGCCAAAAGGAAAAAAGCCAAAACTAAATAATGCAGTAGTTATTTTAGGGGAGTTTTTTTTCTTTCTAAAATTTCACAATTGCACAGGAAAGGTAGAAGTAATTGCAAGTGAAGCGAGGCTGGTTACGAGGCCAAGGTTTGGGTCATAGGAGAACCCAGACATGCCTTTCTTTATTATGCACTCATATAGACACTCAGTAGAGACTAACATAGTGTGATGACACAGAGGGATAACACAGAAGCAGGAAACCATCTCCTTCCACATACACATTCCATTGCCAGAACCCCAATGACATAGAATTAAGTAGAGTATACTATCTGCTCTATCTCCTATTGATCTTCTCTACATTAATGCTTTACCACCATCTAATTTATGTTTCCTGGCAATGAAATCAACACTATGGAGGGAAAACAAGAAACTACTGTTTATAATGAAGGATTGGCTGTATATCAGTGCACACTGGGTTGTAAAAGTATGTCAGAACTATGGTGGACTATAAGGTTATTGCCAAAAGCATCACATGGATCTTAGAGTGTTCCTATAATAAATTGATTGTGCATTTAGTGTTGCTATTAGAGATGAGCAAACAGGGAAATATTCGAGATTCGAGATTCTTTTTGAGTAGAGCCTCAATATTCGACTTCTCGATCGAATATCGAATCCCTTTATAGTCTATGGGAAAAAATGCTCGTTTCAGGGAAACCACTATTCGACTAAAGGAGAGTCACCAAGTCCACAAGTAGTAAGAAGAGAGTGTTTAGGAGGAGCGCTGTGCAGTGAAAGCGCACGGACCCCATTATAGTCTATAGTAAAAGCAAGCTGCCAGCTCTCCCAACTAGCAAGGACGAGCCTGCTGCAGAACCAGTGCTGATTTGCCAAATGCTATACACTGTATAGTATTTGGTCAATCAACGCTGGCTCTGAATCGAATATTTACTGCGAAAAGCTAGTTGTATTTGATCGAGTACGAATATTTCGAAAACCGTAGTATTCGATCGAATACTTACTCGATCGAATACTACTCGCTCATCTCTAGTTGCTATTGATTTAATAGAGTTGGCAATAAAAAATCTAAATGTGTAGTTATATAATAATATTATTTGTGGGAAACTGTCAGGATCTGAGTTATTTATTAAATGGTTGTGCTTTTGGGTGGTGTTTGTCTGGGGATTTGAGCCGGTGTCCTGTGGTTCTTTGGTCGATTCTCTCGGCCACTGAGCTGTTGGGATAGTGGTTGGTTATCTGCCATAGTGTCTACTTCAGTTTGCTTTGTGTCTCAGTGGTTGCGAGCTTCATGTGTGTGTAATTGTTGTCAACCTATCAGGTCTTTCCGGGGTCTGTATTAGGCTGACTGCTGGCTATTGTCCTCACCAGTTTTCGTGGTTACCAACTAGGATTCTTGGCCCAGTCTTGAAGGAGAGTGTTGTTGGAGTTGTACGGTTTCTGGAGCTGAATTGGGAGTGGTGTGAGTTGTGTTCTGGCTGCCTGTCACTGTTTGGTATTAGTGAGTTTCTGTTTTGGGTTCCAGGTTTGTTTTGCCCCTGTCCTGTGATACCTTTCCTCACTACTCCACTCCTCCTCTCCTCAATTCTCGTTGTGTGTTTCGTAGTCATGCTGCACCTGTTAGTTCTCCAGGAGGTCCAATCCTAGTTTCCCAGTCCCTAGCCTCTTTCAGCTCTCATTCTACCTGTCTGTTATGTCTTCATGTTTAGAGAGCCAGCAGTTGTTGGGGCTGAGCTTAGCTCGGGTATAGCTGACCAACACCCTCAGGTAGAGCCAAGTTAGCTGTTGTAGCGCTAGGGACAGCTTACCTATCTCCTTTCCCTAGCAGTGCAAGCACCATTCAGTACCACAGTTGTTGGGCATGATCATGGGAATTGAGGCCATGTCCCCATTTGAATGAAGTAATGGTCATGCATGTGCACTGCTCCATTCAATCTCCATTGTATCTTAATATGGTTAAAGCAATATATATATCACAGTTTATGGAGAAAATAAATATATGGACCACAAATTCCCAATCTTATACATTGATCTAATGTTCTTCAGCAAAATCTACAAAAATGAACATGAGGTTCATAGCATATATATTGATCAAGATGCATAATCCTCCTAGCCACTTCACAGCGCCCAGGTCTTTTTTCTACAAAGTTTATAGATAAAAAAAAAATATATATATATATATATATATATATATATATATATATATATACTGTATATATATATATATATATATATATATATATATATATATATATATGTGTGTATTAGCCAAATATAGTAAGAAAAAAAACACCATAGAAAATGAAAATACTGTATGTGCGCATAGTAGCTGTATGCAGTGCAAATCCTTGAAGCTCCTGGACCCCAAGTTAAAATCTATAATGGGGTCCCTACCAACTTGTTCCATGTACAGTAGAATAGTGGTATATCCTATGTGGCAGAGAGACCTTTGGGGCCCCCTTAGGGTACAGGGTAAAGCAGCGACTGCTACTGTTGAGCCCTCTACAGCTACATCCCAGGCTGTATGCGTCAGAAATCAGGAGAGATTCATGGCATATATTCTTCACTTGGTCTGAACCTAGTCACGCACTACTAACTTTATTATAATTTATTGCCAAACCCATACATATAATGTATTAACTAACTTATAGTTGGACTATTCAGTTAAGAGAATACATTCATTAGAGAATACAGTAAATATACAGTAGTGCAGGACTAAAAAGGATATACTCATGGCTGCAGCATTACTAGCATTTCAAGGTATCCCTACTAGTGTGACTGTAGGTATAATGCTTAGTTTATATACTATTGATACTGTAATGTTTTATGTGCTCGTTGTATTATTCATCAAAATTGAATATTCAGATTAAACCTATAGAGCAGAATGTCCACATGCCAGATGCAGACGTGCCTGAAGTGGACAGTCTTATGTTTTCGATGGAGGATTGTTGGACGATTTGAGTATTTCATGCAGAAATCTCACTGAAGTTTCAAATTAGTTTTTAGAAAGGATTAGCTGTAATTAATGCAGGGTGACCTCCTTTCTCAATGCTAAAAGAATGGCTAGATTAATGAGGACCCCTGAAAGGGCCTATTATGTCCAATTGTCTCAATTATGCAAATAAAGTTGAAATTTTTAAGCAGGGGGAGCAAAGTTTCAGATTAGAAGTTTCAGAGTTCCTTCTGCAAAGTAGGCATTTTTCCAGTTACTATAGTCACACAGAAGGTTTAACAAATTGGAGATTTGGGCATTATCAAAGTAGATTTGTTGTGCCTTGTTCCACCATGAGATGAAAATACCCTCTGGGCAGGGAGATGGATCATGGGACTGGTAAAGGATTACCTTCAAAGGCAGTCATGAGATTGGCTTGGACAAAGAGGCTGCTCACATGCTTATCATATGAGATTCTCTTCTTAAAGTGTCGGCACCCCTTCTCCTCAGGGATTCTCATCAACTTCCAGAAGGCAACCAGCATGGCAAGACACAACAGTCTGTCCTTCCAGGACTCTCGAGGTAGGACGATAGAAGCAGACCTTTGAAACCACATCAGCAGTCTCCTAAAATAACTGGGTTAAGTTTTAAAAACTTTCTGGTGCTGAGATGTTGATATAGCTAGAAGTATTATTAGAATGGCAAATTTGTAAAAATTCTGATTTATGAGTTAAGATATTCACTTTTCTAAATTTTTTGAGTGGTTTTTAGGAAAATGACAAATGTTCTTTAACCTTCACTAGTCACTGCAGAGTCAAACAGCAAAAAATACTTGTGTTATATGTATGGTAAACCTTGTGATGTATGAAACGACAATATCACTAACTAACTAACTAACAATAATAGCAATTAGTTAAAATGATGTGTACACGGTTGTTGTTTTATCTGGTGCCATATACAAATATGTACATTCTGAATATGATTGTTCTGAATATAAATATTACTACAATTGTGATAGGAAAATCCAAGGAAGATGACCATGGTTTATTATTAGCACAAATAAGTTATTATAAAAATAATCATCAGCATTGAAAAAAACATTCACACCATGTTTAACACAGATGATACTGTATATGCACATTGTATTGTAATATCTGAAGATATTTACATAAAATAATAATGCATAAATCTGAGAAAATGACTAGCAATCATATATTGAATATCATAATATTGTTTTCGTACTTAATAAGGCTGTGTTCACATCTGCATTGGAGGTTCTGTCCCAGGTTCTGTCAAAAGTGCTGGAAAAAAATACTTATTGTTTTTTTTCTAGTAAAATGATGGATCCGCCATGGCTTTAATTCCTTTTTTTTCTGTTTCTATGCCAGGAAATAAAAACTTAATGTAAACACAGTCTTAAAGCAAGTGAATTTTGTTAATGTTTGGATACGGGATTCAAAGAATCATTTTTCTAGGCATTAACATGATTTTACATATATTATAAATTGTGCATATGTGAAATTACAGTCATCAAAAAGGTCAGGTAAATGTTGCTTCAGAATATCAAATAAGAAGAGTTCTGTAGAAATTATAGTAATTATAGCTTACTGACACATGTTCTACAAGCCACCTACCACTTCCTAACATGTTATAAGTTCTGCTCACAATATGTCATTCATTCTTTCCTTCAGTCACATGAATACTCATGCCCCATAAAAGCAGTCATATGATGGCTCTTTTTTATAGGATCAGTAAACAGTATGTATTTCATCAGTTTGTGGTCATCACTATTGTAAACTCTTCAATCATCTGGATTATCTCCACATCATAGCAGACTGTGTAGTGCTAGTTTTGTGTAGAGTTCCTCTACCTTCAAAGAGGTGAGTATCTTCTGAGACAAGTTACCATGAACTGTTTGTTAACCTTGGATGTTAGAATTTGCATATACTGAATATACCTGAGTATATCTACAGCGCACTATGGTGCCCATATCTTTATCAGGATTGAACACTCCATATATAGTACATTCAGGTTTTCATATATTTAGTGTTCCGTTGTTCACATCTTATTCAGAAGTGACCATTCTGCATTTACTTAGACCTACATATATCAACTTTGAATATTTTTAGAAAGTGAATATATTAATATTTATTCTTCACATGTGTATAAAATCATTATAATATTGCATCTATGGCATTTCAGTGCCTGTTATGGGAGAGCAGAAAAAAAAACACTTTAGGGCACATTTTTGAAAGTTTCTACTAAAAATATTCTTCTATGTAACCTATGCCAGTGAGGAAATGAAAGCTACACTATGATTTGTTGCTGTGGGCAACCCAGACAGTTTTTCATGTAGACACTTTAATAATTCTGTCCATAGAAGTCTCTAAGGCTAAGACCCCACACAGTGAACCGCTGCAAAAAAAAAAAGCTGTAGAAAAGACAGAGTTGGAAACGCAACCTGTTTTTTTTTTTTCTGTGTTTTTCGCAGAAAATCTGTTAAAGACTTTCTGCTGCTATTATACCTAAGGTGAAAACGCCATTGTTTCCGTAGATATAAGTCACATGCTACATAAGTTTTTTTGAAATCGTAGCATTTCCGCTGCAGATTTTTTTTTTTTTTTTCTGCAATGCGTTTCCAAACCTTTTCAGACTCAGGGCACCCCTACCAAATAATATTTACCAAAAGACTAAAAACATCCTAGCATGCTGTTATCTTGCCAGGCACAGTTTTGAGGTCCCCTGATGGGTTTCCAGGACACCCATTGGTGCCATGGTATCCCTGTTGAGAATTGCTGCTCTTCCATGTTTTCATCCTATAATGTCCCATATATGGGTGTAAAATATACTACAATGATGAAAATTTAGCACTGTGATATTCTGAAGTATGGTGTATATGTATATAGTATAATCCACTTGAGGCGTGGGAAACGTGGGTACATGGATGGCTGCAACAAGCCCTTCAGCATTCAATACATTTACGCCATTTCTCAGACTCAGCAATCTCAGACTCAGCAATTCACATCTCATGGAAAGAAACAGCTATCTCTCATAGACCAATGTGGTTAGTTGGGATAGATAGGATCATTGAGGAATTAACAGAACATTTGCTACAGACTTGATCTTACAGCTAATATGTCTTTTTCTCTACACAAAATAGCTTTCCTGGCCTTAATCTGTCATAATCCTGGCAGATTCCACACTTCAGCAGTTATAGTTTTCTTAAGGCATTATTTGGACTAGGAAAACCTACTCTATATCTGACATTGTTATAGTTATCATATAGATATTAGTGTTTTAATACTTCAAAATACTCCTAGAAAATCTACTTTCATACAATGACCAATTTTCAAAGCATGTTTGCCCGCTGAAGTATGTGAACTGGATTATGATCAAACTGGCGGTAAGAGGATTAAATAGACAAGGACCGTGAAACTTCAGAAGCTGAGCATGTTTCTAGTGCTTGGAACAAGAAGACTTATGTATCTCTTCAATATGGTAAATCAGGGAAAAAGGGAGGGTTTTGTTGCTGAGCTTGTACAGGAAAGTCGAACCCTGATCAGACCTACGTTTCAGGTTTTTACTAAAAGGGAAAAGATACTTGATATGATACAAATAATTTTTCATTATTGCCATAGTTTGGCTTTTTTGTTCACTTCTAGTATAGCAGAAACAGCATCCGTGTTCTCTGCAACTGGGCCCTATTCACAAAACAATAGAGGTAAACTGCAATACCAGACACTCCCCATAGATAAGAGTGGGGCTATTTCTTGTTTAAAAAAAAAAAAGTTCCTTTTTCTGATTTTTTTTTTTTTTTTTTTTTTACCAATGCTTCTAATGATCATATTTTATGGTCAGATCCTTGGTAATAACTGTTCTATCTATGGGCAGTCCTCTGTCATTGGCACAGTGTAGGACTAGCATTACAAGGCATGTAGGCTTATAACAACGACTGATGCTTTGTACAATTTTTAACACAATTGTTCATGTCATATTTTCTATCCTGAATCTTCAGCTTGAAATTGGGCAACTTGTTGAAAAATCTTCATTCTGATGGTGGGAAGATCTCTTATAAATATCAGTTGCACATCATATTTTGCCATTTAACTGACTTTTTACAACTCTTTCCTTCCATTATTACAAAAACAGTTGAGGTTCTACTTGATGAGACAGCTTGGTGTTGGTATACAGCTTCTGGCTTCTAATATTCCAATATTAATATAATATTCTGTATTACACCACTTATGTATATGTTGGATTTGGACCCTACCATGTAATTCAGCAATGGAATCATATTGCTATGGAGGAAAAGTACTGGAAGCAGCACTTTTCTCTCCGCATGCTTCGTGCTGAAACCAAGCAGAAATCACACAGACCCCATTATAGTCTACGGGGTCCGTGTGGTTTTTTAGCTAAACCGCTTTTTAATGCGTTAAGTATTCTGTATGGGGGGTCCCCAAGTGGACTTTCTGAACAGAATACCGAATGCAGATGTGAACCAGGCCTAAGCCTTTGGGCATTTCTGTGCCCCCAGATCCAGCAACAAAAAAACCTCAGTGGAAGTAAGAAAAATACAACTCCTGGACAACCCCTTTGAAATGTCTATAGAAGAAAGGCTAATTTATATTTTTCTTCATAATTTGATTTATAGTTATGCATGCTACCTGGAAAAATGAATCTACTGTGTGATACCTAGTTCAGGGCATGAGGGCTTAGGCTTAGCAGGAGGGGGGCAGCGGGAGCATGTGCCCTGTATGCTGAATGTCTGAGGGTCCATTCACACGGAAGAAAATGGCGCTGAATTTTCAGCGCTGAAAAAAAAGCCACCTATTAAGTTTAATGGCTTCTGCTAGCTTTTTTTTCCACTAGTGGAATTTTCCACGGTCTCTGCACAAAACATGTGGACAGAAAAGTAGTTCACGAATGCTTGCCAATGCATTCGGTAGTCCATTCGGTGCGGACCCCATGAGGACTCCTCGTATAGATTACCGATGTGAACAAGGCCTTAGTCCCTCCATTCTACTGTATTAACTTGCATGCTGAGGCTTCACAAGCCAATAGAGTGGACTGAATGTCTAGATCGATTACAGTAATAATAATAATATGATAAATCAATATCATAACCAACAACTGAATTGAATCCATGATTTATATAAAATGCAACTTGTGGGAAGAGAAGTTAAAATTCCTTTGCTCTTTGTGTGACATATTGTATACCAAGATAGAGGACATATTGCCATAACTTATAATGTTTGCATTTCCCTTCCCAGGGTCAAAAGGCTTGGATAGAAAAGACATTTTTCAAGAGAGAATGCATCTACATAGTTGCCAACAGCAAAGACAGCAACAGGTACTGTCCACTGTACAGTATATGTATCCAACTAATATGCTGTTATATATTCATGTAATGTATCCAAATGTCACCACGGGAAGTTAAATCATGAGTATCAGCAAGTGTTATAGTGATACCTGCTATACCTGAACAGATGGAAGAAATCTGCTGTGTTATATGAAACGTATACACATGTAATGGATCTGTCATAATACTGTTTGTGTCCTGCTTTCAGATGTTGCTGTGGCCAGCTTATTACTCAGCACATCCCACCTCCCCAGAATGCAATAGCTAACAAGAATGGAGAAGACAACAAACAGCTGGAAGCTGTGCCTGAGAAATGGTCCATAGGTAAACACACGCAGCTGAACCCCACTGATGCATTTGGGATACTGGAGTTTCAGGGAGGAGGACACTCAAATAAGGCTATGGTAAGTACAATGGGGCATGGATGACATATCAAATGGAGAAACTAAAGCTACACAGAGTTTACCAACGTATGAGCCATCTTTGCATTTAATAATACATTCTTCATATCAAACTCAATAGGTGAAATAACAATTCCTAATATAGGATATTAGCTCATGCACATTATACATATTATGCACATATAAAACAAAGCACACACAGCAGTGGCAGCCACAGTGCCGAACCACATGCATTGAATGACTGATATCACAGATGGCTGGCACCCCCTTATAATGGGGTATATGCAATTCCTTCTATGATTCTGTAGTTTTGACATGATGAATACAGGAACACAGGAATATTAATACCCCTCCAATATAAAGTAGTTTGTGATGGCAGCTTTGACACAGATGGCATTCCAGTCTTACAAATGGAAATAATATTTTAATTGAAACATTCAGGGAGATTTATCAAAACTAGAGTATAAAAAAAGACTTCTCTTAACAATAAATCCTGTTGTATCTATTACGTTATGGGCAACCCTACCTATTTATTTGCACCAGTTTTGCTATATCTGCCCCAATGTTTTTTTCTTATTTCTATAATGTATATAGCAAATAAAATACATTATAAAATAGTTATATTACTTAGTAAAATGTTATCAGGTTTGTAATAAAATATTTCCATTACGTGATCAAATGTATTATATTAAACTGCATTATCTACAATTCCTTTAATATACTCATTAGAATACAGTCGCTTACACTCTCTCCACTTTTATGGCTTTGGTATGATCTTGTAGTTCGTCTTCACTGCTCTCACCCTACAAGTGCAGAGGCTGCAGAGATCACAGCTCAGGGCACTGTTTTCCATGGGGGGGTGAAGGGGTCACAATTCTGAATCTCCTTGAATCTCTCACAATAGGTGCATTCATGTGAAAACTAAACTTGTCACATAAAGGAAGACAGATAAACTCTGAGACAGACTAGTGCAGGAGAAAGCTAGGTGATACAAGATTGTGCTTAGCAGACTGATTCTCCTGTGTTCTGGTGAATACATTTAAGTATTCGGATACAAACTAAGTTTGGAGTTGAGTTGGCTCCTCATATTTATAGGAAATGCATGAATAGAAATTACACAGGATATGTTTTCATTGAAAAACATCATTGTTAATATTGGGACATTACTAGCTACTATTATAGATACTAGTGAATGGCAAAGTTGATACCTCACTTTACTAATTTATAATCTATTCGGACCAGATAATGCCAAGGTAACGCACCAGGAAATTGATGTATATATTTTGTTACCACAAGAGAATGTCACTAAAGTTCAGAATCCAGCTATTTCTATATCATCACTTAGCAAATATATGGTAACAAAGCTATATCTGAAGAGCAGGGAGGTATTAGTTCTACCGTCAGGGAATCCCTGCTGTATCTTGCAGTAGATGCATGAAAAGTACTATATTGTCCCCTAATCTTGTCTTTTACTATGGCAATTGTTTTCCTATAGTACATCCGGGTATCTTACGATACAAAGCCTGACTCTCTACTTCACCTCATGGTAAAAGAATGGCAGCTAGAACTCCCTAAACTTCTCATCTCTGTCCATGGTGGACTCCAGAACTTTGAAATGCAGCCTAAGCTAAAGCAAGTCTTTGGGAAAGGTTTAATCAAAGCTGCCATGACCACTGGGGCCTGGATATTCACTGGGGGTGTCAGTACAGGTAAATCACTGCCTATTGTGTGTTATATTACAATACATTATAAATTTAATAGCAGCCATGAGTGTGGAAATCCAGAAATACTTTCTGTGAATTCCATACATACGTTACACATCATGAATAATATTGGGTGCTATGTTCACTTCTTGTTTGGTGGGCTCTTATTTTATGATACATTTCCAAACTAAATATGTTGTATCCCCTCCAAGAAACAGCACAACTTTGTGTTCTATGTCTGGTACTGCAGCTCAGTTTCATTTAAACAGGACTTTTCATGTCCTCGGACACATGTTGTTCTATATACCTCTAGAAAGCCAACAGTGCACTGTTACCGATAGTTCTTCACTGTCAGAAAGGCGTTCCTTACCACCTAGCAATGACGTTGAGTGGTGAGAAACTCCCCTCCAGTTAGTCTATGGACGAGTACTGTCGGGGGGACAGCGTTCCTCACAGCTTAGCGTCATGGCTGGGTGGTAAGGAATGCCCCCTCTGACAGTACAGGGCTATGGACAGTACTGTAAGGAGGGGCGTTCCTCTCAGCCCAGCTAGACTGTCAGGAATGACCTTCTAACAGTGAAGAGCTATCGGTAACGGACACATAACGGGAAAGCCAACAGTATGCTGAATTCAGTGCACTGTTGGCTTTCTAGTGGTATATAAAACCGCATGTGCCCGAGGACATGAAAGGTCCTCTTTAAGGTAACAGAACTGAATTTCAATACCAGACACAATCCATGGACTATCGTAGCACTGTTTTTTGGGAAAAAAGCATACCTTATTCTAATTATGAGAAAATGTTGTGATTGGGTCAGAAACCAACCTTAATATGAATAATTAATAGGATGACGAATGCTTTAACATTTTTTTATTTTTCACTAAAGAATAATAGTTATATTTTATAAGATACAGTGTATGTATATATATAATTTGATAAAAGTATATGACATGTGGAACTCAACAAATATAGCAAGTGTTTCTTGTGTCTACATTATCAGTCATAGATATTGTAAGTATTTATGGGGAAAAATAGTAATAATACATTTTATTTATATAGCGTCAACATATTCCCGAGCACTTTATAAATCGTAGGGTTGAAGTACAGACTTGTTTTCGTATTAAATGATCATGTACTTTGTATTCTGATCTTTCTAATGCAGCAGATTAACATTACTTAATGCAGGTGTAATTCGTCATGTGGGAGATGCCTTGAAAGACCACTCTTCCAAGTCCAGAGGAAGAATCTGTGCCATAGGAATTGCACCTTGGGGTATTGTGGAAAACAAGGAGGACCTTATAGGGAAAGATGTAAGCTATACGACTATGGTATAGAGTGTTGTACAATGTGCGAGCCTGGAAAAAGTGTATTAGTTTTATAATATTAAAGTATTGTATAGTATGAACAAATTATTTTATCAGTTGTGAAATGTTTCTTATAAATCACATCACATTGTTGCACATAAGGTTGTGAAATAATATATAGTTCCATTGTGCAGGTTTATCAAAAGTCAATAGATTTTAAACCATTACTAGAAATAATGTTCTAAATTAAAAGAACACTAAACACAGAAAACACAAAACAGAATTAAAAAGTTTACAGTAATGGAAAATGTATTTCTTTTTTATGATTAGTATGAATTTGGTGCTCCTGAAACTCCCTTCCTGAAATCCGCTGCACATGGTGGAAATTGTAAAAGGAAATATGGTACAGGTTCAGTAGCTGGGCCTATGCCATATATAATGCCTGCTGATTATTCTACATTGCTGACATCTGACAGCAACCTCCAGGAATGTGAATGATGCTGATCCCAGACATCATCTGTATAGTTTTGACATATGGGAGAAAACTGGAGACTGTTAGAATTAAAATAATTCTCAATGCCCAAATTGCAGTTTTTTGACCATTTTGCCCCGACAAAGAGACCATAAAATCAAATGTACCCTGGAATGGCACAAATAAATCCAGATTCATCCATGGAACCAATAAAATGTTATGGTCCTCAGAATATGATAGCAAAAAGCTTAGCTTTTAAATTGGTAAAGGATAAAAAATATGAATGTGTATCACTGTAATCTTACAAACCGGGTTAAAATGCCATTTTTACTGCACAGTCCATTCTATAAAAATGAAACCTAAAAAACAATAGCAGAATTTTATTTATTTTTATTGTGTTATACTGCACAAATACTTTTTTTTTTTTTTATAGTTTATCAATACATTATTGGAAACATTACCTAAAAGGTACAATTTTTTTCCACAAAATCTAAAAAAAAAAAAAAAAAAGGAAAAAAATATGATTTTTGAATGACAGGAAAAAATAACAGCAAAGAAATTAAAGATCACTGTCTGGAGGGGGTTAAGTAGCAAACTTACAAATATTGGATCATTATATCATACATTACTAAAGTAATATTACAATTTGTTTCATTTTATTAACAGGTAAATAAACCTTATCAAACAATGTCGAATCCTCTAAGTAAACTGTCTGTACTGAACAACACTCATACACATTTTATATTAGCGGATAATGGAACACTTGGAAAATATGGAGCAGAAGTGAAGTTAAGACGCCAGTTAGAAAAGCATATATCCCTTCAGAAGATCAATACAAGTAAGCGTGGGCTTCATTCTTAATCTATTGTGTATAGTGGATTTCGGCCACAAGAATCTTTTTTTTTTCCTGCCACAAATGATCCTTTTTTGAGCTTACTTTTTCAACCCCAAGAGTCAGTCAACAAGTGTGCACGAAATACCCTTATTATGTGTTGTAGATCATGTATCAACCTTAAATGTCTTTATTCTGTCCTGTAAAGTATGGGGATACCGCATTAGGTTATAAGAGAGATATGAGAGTCAAGAGAAGCAGTGATGTCAGCATATATGACTGGGAGAAGTGATGTCACCATATCAAGGTTAATCCATCACTGATGCTCACAAATGAATATATTATTGTTTATGATAAGCAATAAAAAACCCTTACTGTCTTAAAAAGATAAGCAAAGATCTGTGATAACTCCTTGACTTTTATTAAAAGGTTGTCCCAGATTTTGCAAAAATAGGCCGGGGCCCTACAGGACGGAAACGGCACTGGAAAAATCGTGGTGTTTTACAGTACGGGCAAAGTGGATGCGATTCTAACGAATCCCATGCCCACTTTGTGATTAAAACCGCTGTATGGACACGCTGCAATTTCCAAAAGCCAGTGGTTTCCCCATAGGTATAAATGTAACAGAAAGTGTGCAGAGGAAAACTGCAAATTTTCTGTATAAAGCACTGCGGGAAGAACCACAATGTGTTGCTGCTGCGTTTTTTTCTGCAGAGCTTTTTTTGCTGTGGTACATCCCATGGGGCTTTAGCCTAAATCTGCCTTTTTACAGGAATAGTTTAGTATTAAAGTTTTCTAAATGAGGGTGAACTAAAATACCAAATACAATCCATAGTTCCTTCTAATATCAGACATGATATTTTATGTCTTTAAGATTTAACTAGTTAGAAATTGCAAAATATAATATATATATGTATTTCTGTATGCAATTACTATGTAATCTAATAACACTGAATTTCTAGGGAATGATGATGTGACACATGGGTTTCCCTTTGTCATCCTATGCCTGGGAATAAACAGGAGGCAGGGACAGCAAAGGGATGCTCAGCTGTCATCTCCTGCACCAGTGCGACCACTATGAGAATTTCGTGTAGGGTATGAGATCATGCAAACATGGATTTTATGCTTATAACCATTGACAGTTAAGTGTATTGTTCTGTTTTTGTTGTAGGATTAGGACAAGGTGTACCAGTGGTAGCCCTCATTGTGGAAGGAGGTCCTAATGTTATCTCCATTGTTCTTGAATGCCTGCGAGAAGAGCCGCCTATCCCTGTAGTTGTCTGCGATGGAAGTGGGCGAGCCTCTGACATACTGTCATTTGCCCACAAATACTCTGAGGAAGCAGGGTAGGATTTAGTCATATGTGTTGTGTTTTTCTTTATAATATGAAAGAGTCATTTTTAATGGAGTGAAATTATCTTTACCTCCAATCTAGCTAAAGCTTCCTACACACCACCATAGTTTTTATGCACAGTTGCGGATAAAACTACAGACCCATTCACTTCTATGGGTCCATACACAAAAACTCAATTTTTGCAGCCATGTGTCCATGCCATATTCATGGACCACAAATTATTAAGAATGTCGCCATTTGTGGAACAGACCAGTGCAGGGATCATTGTTTGCAGACAGTGAAAACCACTAAAGTTGTATGAAGGAGACCTAAGGGATTATTCACATGGCCATGCTGTTTTTCAGAAACTTCCATGAAAAGGCCCACGTCCATCCATGCAAGTCCAGGACAGAACATAGTCACATGGCAGTGAATATTGGCCATACAACAGCCTTTTTTGAAATGCTGTCACATGGCCATTACAGAATCCATGTATATCAATGGGTCTAGTCAAATGGTTCTATATATCTCCGTTTTGATGGACAAAGATAAAGCATGTAAATTTTTTTGATGGCTGTGAAAAATGGTAAAACAGTCCATCAAATAAATCAGCTATGTTTTTTTTTTTTCTAAATGTAGATTATGAGCCCCACATAGAGCTGACAATGTACATTTTTTCCCTATCAGTATGTCTTTTGGAATATGAGATGGAAATCCATGCAAACACGGGGAGAACATACACACTCCTTGCAGATGGTATTATGCCCTTTTGCGGGATTTGAACACCAGGACTCCAGTGCTGCAGTACTAGCCAATGAGCCACCGTGTGGCCCCTAAATAAATCAGCTATGTGAATAGACACATTCAATTGAGGCATATTTATCAATACTGTCGAACTTTGCACTTAAACTACAAATCCCAATTGTAGTTTTAGACATTAATATGAATCCATCATACAGACCTTCATAAATATGGTAGTGTTTCTAGAGGTGCTAAGATAGCATCCAACTAAAAGTGCTCAGCTTTACCACAAGACAAATATTTGGTGCAAAACGTGTAGACAAAAAAACTTAACACACACTATGAGGAACAAATATTTGTTGCAGTATCTTTTCTGTTTCATAAATATGTTGTAAAGATAGACAACATTATACAACGCCAATTTTCGGGCACATTTTTAAAGTGAGTCACATATTTCTGTTCTTTATGGCGCACACTGTTCATAAATGTCATTCAACATGAATTTTTTCGCAAATGTCGACAGAAAATTGTTGGATTTCTATTGATAAATATGCCCCAATGTGTTCTCAAAACGGATGTGTGATGGACAGGGGTAAACCTTCCCCTTTCGCCACCCGAGGCGAACGATAGAAAGCCGCCCCCCCCCACCCGGGAGGAGGGGGTGTGGTGGAGCGGATGGGTGGGGCTTAACGAAGGGGCGGGGCTTAGCGCCGTTCGCAGGCAGAGAGCACGGAGATGTCCTACTCTCTGCCTGAGCGTGAGGGGAGGCTGCTGGAGCAGCGCTGCTCCAGTGCCCTCCCCAAACCACCGCTCGGTGCTAAGCCAGTCCAGGACAGCTTGTCCTGGACTGGCTTAGGGAAGCAAAAATGCCGCCCTCCCTGGGGCCCTGACATAGCGCCGCCTGAAGCGGTCGCTTCAGGTCGCCTCATGGGAGGTACGGTGCTGGTGATGGATGTTGCAAAAACAGTTGCGCTGACATTTTTCACTATTGTGGGAATAAGCCTTAAGTATAACAGAGAATACAACCAGATCTATGAGACAATGGCTTCCAGTCTATTCCATAAGAGTAGACCATGTCAGGTGCCATTAAATGTTCAATTTATAAGCAATGTAGTAGTAAAAAAAAAAACTATTTTTGTATTTACCAATAATAGTTTACTGAGTTTTTGACAATTACAAAAAATTGCCATCAGGCTCTCTTGGCCACTATTGGCATCCACATGTTTCACAATAACTTTAGCACTTAATATAGCACTTAAATTCAAGCAAGTGGTGCTGAAAGGTGTAAAAAGTTGGCTTTGAGTCAATTTCCTTTAAAAAAAACAACAACAAAACAACCCATTCTGGTTGGTTTTAGAATAGTATTGCACACTATGGATATGATTTTGTGAGTATGAAGTTTTTATCTAAGTAAGGAAGAAAGAACACAATGTTTCATGCTATGGCTATTTTTGTACCTTGTGGTGTGTTTTTTAGGATAATCAGTGAATCCCTTCGTGATCAGCTTCTTGTTACTATTCAGAAAACATTTAACTACAGTCGGAACCAGGCTCACCAGCTCTTCATTGTCTTAATGGAGTGTATGAAAAAAAAGGAACTGGTAAGGTCACCGTGTATGACTACGTACGCTAGATCCTAATGCTGAGCTATTAATCAATAGCCAATAGTAGTCATACTCTAACTTTACTGACACTAACAGCAGCGACTGACCCTAAAAAGCAGGGATCATCATTTACATTAACAGGATTATAGGAAATATGTGACAGCACTCTGTAATGGCGGCATCTTAAATGTCCTCACATTTTTAGTGAAAGTGTGTTTCTTTATGGTTTTATAAGAGCTGTGAAAAACCCTTGTGATAAAGAAACATTGGACACCTTCTTATAAGTAAGATTTAAGCCGTCTATGGGAAAACTATATCTGAAATATAGTGTTATATAATATGTTTAGGTATGGATGAAATCTCATTTCCGTGGATCTTCCCTCAATAAAGATTTTTATGTTCCATCTGTCTTGTCTGTGTGACTAGTCCCTGTGTCATTATTCCTACAGCATACAATGAGACTATTCCTCTTCCCTGCATACCATCCATGTCTAGCTGGTCATGGGGCCGTGTCTAATTTGCAAACAAGTGTGGATTTGCCAAAGCAGTCATACAGAAGGAATCCTACAAAGAGGCAGCTGTATGTTGTTTTTACAATAAAAATGCAAATCATTCCTTCGATTTTAACCAGTTTATAGCAGTCATATGATTGTCAGATGACTCTATGGAAGAATAGATTATAGTTTACATCGTAAAGCAATATTTCTATAGAATCATAGAAACTAATAGCATTTAGTCATGTAATTGTATTACATGTTCATTGGACTGATTTTTGTCTACTGGGAGTATGCAGAATTAAAGAAATCAAGCAAAGATTTAGAAAACTGTGAAGAATTGATACAGAAAATATATTGGAAAATTGTACAACGCTTTATTATACAAACAATAGTATTGGTCTTAAAGTGACCAACCCCTTTAAAGGGAGTTTACCACCACCAGACCATTTATATACCACTGATAAGCTGTTGTAGGGATGCTTAATGGCATAGTGAAGATGCCTTTCTTGTGTGAAAGTGTAATTTTGCTGCTGAAAAATTCAACATATATTGAATTATTCAAATTATTTATACTGAGCTGTTCGGTGCACTCAAGGTGCCAGAGCATCCATTTTCTTATGTGGTCATCATCCAGTGCTGCCCCAAAACAGAAGACTGACATGGACAGTGATCTGCCTTGGCTGCAAAGGAAAACCGTGTTTTAGCAAGTGAGGCCCCACCCACAGTGCACCAAATAGCTTATTTGCATATGGAATAAAATTTCAATTTCTCAGAAGCAAGACTGCACTTTGACACAATTAAGGTATGTTAAGTAAGTGAGTAACTGCTCCTACAACAGCACAGAACTGATTTAACATATAGGAACCTTTAGTACTTTGTGAATAAATCCAGAGCACCCAGTAGAATCTCACACAAAGGAAGAGATCAGGACTGGCTCACCACGAGACTAATAATAAACACGACCATATTCTGAATCAGTTTACAGAATACTGGAGAGCTACTAGTCTGTAATTGATACATATTGTAGCAGATTTGCTCCAGCACAAGCAATACTATGAAAGTACTGTGCCCTAGAAAACATCATACAGGAGGAACATGATGCCCCACAAAAGTACAATGCAATAACACATGAAGTGCAATATACTTCACATGCCATATGCCTCAGTTGACAACGGACTGCCATGTTTATGAAACATTTTAAGGAGATAATGTGTGCTGAACAATTATAGAATTCTGACAATAAATGTTGTTACATAAAATTTAATATCAGAGTTAAAGAGGTCCTTTCATGGTTTGGAGCACAGGCAGTTCTATATACTGCTGGAAAGCCAACAGTGCACTGAATTCAGCGCACTGTCAGCTTTCCCGATCTGTGCCCCGGGTAAAGAGCTATCAGTCCCGGTACCGTAGCGCTTTACATTCAGAAGGGCGTTCCTAACAGTCATTCAGGTACATCCTTCTCCACAGCAGCACCTATCGCGCTGTACAGAGTGAGCGGGGAGGAACTCCTCCTCCCTCTGCTCACAGTGCTCATCCATAGACGAGTATTATCAGGAAGGGAGGGGGCGTTACTCCCCGCTCACACTGTACAGCGCGCTATGCGCTGCTGTGGAGAAGGACATTCCTGACTAACTGTCACGAACGCCCTTCTGACTGTAAAGAGCTACGGTACCGGCACCAATAGCGCTTTACTCGGGGCACAGATCGGGAAAGCTGACAGTGCGCTGAATTCAGCGCTCTGTCAGCTTTCCAGCAGTATATAGAACTGCCTGTGCCCCAAACCATGAAAGGTCCTCTTTAAAAGACTTTTCCTATCACAACAAATCATGGCCAAGATGGGAATGACTAGCTGTGCGTTCCAACCACCATAGCAAGACTTGCAGGTGAGCGACACTGTCTATGTTGTTTTCATAATTCCAATGGTAGTGAAAGAGGGATACAGAAACAGTGTAGCAAATTTAGCTGCAGTGTGTCCATTACTGTCTAGCTATGTCTAGCTTAGCTGTGATATTCCTGTACCTCTAATACACCTCTATGGGGGAGATGGAAACAACTTAGAGCACTGCCGCTTATATATTTCTGTAATTCCTGCCATGGCGGGCTGTTATTTCAATCTTTGCCTTGATATGTTGGAAAGGAAATAACCCTTTAACCTCTATTCAAATAGCAACATACAAGCATATGGTCAGATGGACTAGATGTGTATATACATACTGTACAGTATATTACATGGTATTTTTTATAAATTGTATATATATATATATATGTATATAGTACAGAGATCAAGTAGGCAAACCATATGGGCCCTCACAATTGCTATTTCTATACAAAATGATTAAGCCAAAATAAAAGAACACCTAACGAAATTGCTATGACTATGGTAAAAAAAAAAAAAAAAAAAAAATTTAGGCTGGGACCCCCACTTGGCATAAATACCACGGTTTGGCTGTGGCAGAAACACCTCAGTGAGTTCTACCTAAGGAAACGCTGGTGGTTTCCCTATTGGTGGGATTAAAGCAGAAAGTCCGCAAAGGAAACTCAGCAGACTTTCTGTGAAAAGCTCTGTGGTCAAAATCAGAATGTGTTTCCACCATGGTATTTCCTGCAGTGCCTTTTTTCTGTGGCGCACTAGTGAGGCCTTAGCCTTACACACATAGGTGAACATAGAAGCAAGTATGCTTTATTTTTTTGGGGGGGTGGTGGAAACCACACAAACAATATCCGTATCTACCTCAAAATCCTGACCAAAAAGACGGCACCCATTGAAATCAATGAGAGCCGGTCAGATTTTTCCGTTTGAGCCGTTTGTTCCAGCTCCTGGAAAAAGAAGCGAGATGCTCATTCTTCAGGCCAATTTGACATGAAGACACTCCCTCCTCCCGACTAGGCCCATTCATTGAGCCTAATCCGGAGTGGAGTGCGTGACTGGATGCTGGTGCTGGTTTTTGGCCCGGAACCTGAGGCGGCCTCCGCCTCAGGTTCCGGTCAAAAAAAACCCTGTGTGAACTTACCCTAACAGTGGTCCTAAATACAGAAATTTATATAGGGGACTTTACCATGATAAGACTGAGAAAATCAGGTGACAGCAAAATATGCCTTATAATTCATGTAAACAATTCGTTTTTGGGACTGTGTATGTTTAATAAGTAAAAATTACAAATAATTTGGATGAAAACAAGATTGTGTGAATTGGATCTGACACAGAATATATTCACTCAAAGAATTTCTGGAAGATTTTTATATAAATTAGTCATAACAATTTCCCTTATTTTCTAAGGGTAGGTTCACACTACCATTATTACAGTCTTTTGCTCTCATCTGTCATAAGATCAAAGCAGCAAACATTAACAGTAGTAGAATAATGGACTCAGACTGAGCCCCCTCCATCTGTGTCTGGTCCTATTGACTTTTATAATGGAATTTCGGCATTCAGGACTTTTTTCTTCCAACAGAATTATTTATTATGCTTACTTATATAGCACCATCATATTCCGCAGCGCTTTACAGACATTGATAGTCACTGTACCATAGAGGGCTCACAATCTACATTCCCTGTCAGTATGTCTTTGGAGTGTGGGAGGAAACCGGAGTAACCAGAGGAAACCGACACAAACACGGGGAGAACATACAAACACCTTGCAGATGTTGTCCTTGGCAGGATTTGAACCCAGGACTCCAGCACGGCAAGGCTGCAGTGCTAACCACTGAGCCACCATGCTTGCTGTTCTGCATCAGAATAGAATGTTTTTTTTTATACATTGGGGTGAATGCAGACAGACACCAGATGGAGAGGGCTCTGTTGCTGTCAAATGAGAGAAGTTGAAGTTATTTGTGCAGCACATGCATGGATTTCTGCAAATTTCTGCTGTGTGTATATAACCCTAGGAGTCATGCACGTAATCGTAATAAGACTTCCCTATAGGTGCGTGAGCTGTTCACTGCTCCCCTGTATGTCTCTACTATTATATAGAGTTTTTCTTTCTGCGGCATGTTTTGTATGTACAGAATATATTCAAAGGCACAGAGTTCGGCAGAGCCTATATGGCAGTGTCGTTGCCCTAAGATTGACTTTTTAAGAATCTGATTAATAACTTTCTTAAAGCAATGCAAGCCATGATCTTTGTGTTTGCAGCACATCCCTGGAGACAAATACCGTATTTTTCGGACTATAAGACGCACTGGACTATAAGACGCGTCTTATAGTCCAGTTTTAGAGGAGAAAAATAGGGAAAAAAAAATTTCAGGCAAAAAATGGTAAAATATTTAATATATGGGAGTTGTAGTTTTGGAACAGCTGCAAGGCCACATTGACAGGTGACCCTGCAGCTGTACGGGGATGTATAGGGTGTTTTTTTTGTGGGGCCAGGTGTAGACCGGGCATTTTCAGACACAGGGATACCTAATGTATATGTTTCACAGTAATGTTATACTTTTATATGTATTCTAGGGAAAGGAGGTGAACTTTTATTTATTTTATTTTTTATTATATTTTTTTTAAGTGTTTTTTTTTTTTTTTTTTACTATTTTAATATCCCCCGCCTAGGGGGCTTGAACCTGCAATCATTTGATTGCAAGTCCCATAGACGGCAATACAAGTGTATTGCCATCTATGGGAGATTCTATACATTACTATCGCGGAGGGTCATAGACCAGCCGCGATAGTAATATATATCTATGACAGGCCTGGGAGCCTTCATTAGGCTCCCGGCTGTCATCGGAACAGGCCGGCTCCTGCGGCCTCGCCGTGCAAGAGCCGGCCTGCATCACTAAAGGTATGAGGCCGGGGGGGGCTAACTAACTGTCGGGACCTGCGGAGGAGCAGTGGGTTTGCAGCATGGCCGTGCTACTGCCACCGCTGGGTTTTCTTCAGCGGCAGTAGCGCGGCAATCCGCAGGCCCCGGCAGCTAAGACACTCCCCTGTGTAATAGACCGGCGGATGCCGGGGAGTGTCTTAGCTGCCGGGGCCTGCAGTATTGTCACACTTCTGCCGCTGAAGAAAACCAGCGGTGGCAGTAGCGCGGCAATCTGCAGGCCCCGGCAGCTAAGACACTCCCCGGCATCCGCCGGTCTATTACAGCAGATGCCGGGGACTGTCTTAGCTGCCGGGGCCTGCGGATTGCCGCGCTACTGCCGCTGAAGAAAACCAGCGGTGGCAGTAGCGCGGCCATGCTGCAAACCCACATTCAGACTATAAGACGCACCCTCATTTTCCTCCGAAATTTTGGGGAAAAAAAGTGCGTCTTATAGTCCGAAAAATACGGTACTTACATGATGCTTCAGTTCACAATAAATGTCTAATATCCTATATTCTGCTTTTCTGGTATCTTCTGATTCCCAGTCCCAGCTGCTTTTGGTCGAAATCAGAGAATTGCCACCAGAAAGATAACAATAGGGCAGCAGGTGTTTTATGTAAAGACCATGCCCCATAATGCAAAACAAAGTGAGAGTTTTGCTCATAAACCATACCAGCAGAGCGGAACAGACACTGCCAGCAGCCTGACCTATAATCTATATTGCCCTACAAAAAAAGTGCCAGATTATAAATTGTGCCAGACATATTGCCTCTCTGGAAATAGCTACATAATTACCACAATCTTCTTCTTCGTCTTCTAAAGACATATTGCTCGGACACCTTCATCACATATCTGTACAAACCTTTCTGTACTTTTCCAGGTATAGAACAAATACAACAGATAAGACATTGCACTCATCTATCAGTTCTTCAGGTCTCTAATTCATTAGCTCAACTATACAGTACCTCCATGTTTTTCACGAGTAAGACTGAGGCCCCACATTATGGAAATGCAGCTTTTTTTTGTTGCAGATCTTGTTGTGGTTTTTTGCACCAAAGCCAGGAGTGGATTGAGCAGAAGGGAGACATATAAGAACTTCCTTTATATTTTCTATCCCTTTTATAGCCATTCTTGGCTTTGGCTCAAAAAACCTCAACATATTCAGCAACAACAAAAAAAGCTGTGTTTCCACAACATGGGGCCTTAGCCTAAGGGAGCCTTCACACGGAGTTTACGCTTGCTCATTCTGAACGTAAAACTCGTTCAGAGTGAGTGGCGTAAAAACAGATCCCATTGACTTGAATGGGTGCCGGCATACACGAGCTACCCATTCAAATCAATGGGAATGAGCCGAGCGAGCCGTACACGCGAGCGCTTCCCATTCACTTCAATGGGAGTGCTCGTAGAGAAAAAAGCAGCCCATTCATTTCAATGGGGAGTGCTCGTATGCCAGCTCCCATTGAAATGAATGGGATCTGCTTTATACGCGCTGATTCTGAACGTGTTTTAAAGTTCAGAATCAGTCAGCGTATCCGTACTGTGAATGCACCCTAAGGCTGGGGCTCAACATTGCAAAAATGCTGCTTTTTTTTTTGTTGCAGATTTTGCTGTTTTTTTTTTTTTATCCAAAGTCAGGAGTGGATTGAGCAGAAGGGAGAAGTATAAGAGCTTCTTATATATTTCTGATTTATTTTGTAGCCACTCTTGGCTTTGGCTCAAAAAACCGCAGCAAAATCTGCAACAAAAAAAAGCTGCATTTCCGCATCATGGGGCTTTAGCCTTATGGGACCCCAACATACATTGTGTAATATAAAATAATGGTATATTTTATGGGGAAGAGGGACCTTTGGGCCCCCCTGAGACTAGGGCATGGTAGTGCTACCTCTGCAACCCTTCTGCTGAATATTCTCCTTCACAGTCTACAACATGACCAAATTGTGAATAGATTAGTGCATTGTGCATTTTAGGGAAATTGTATTTATTTTTAGGGTTATTGTATTTATTACTTGATATATTCTTTACAGATAACTGTTTTCCGAATGGGATCAGAAGGCCAACAGGATATTGAAATGGCTATCCTTACAGCACTTCTAAAAGGTATATAAAATATGTAGTTGTTCAGTAAATTCTAGGCATCCAGATAAGCTTACGCTACTATTATGGCAATATCTATTTACCAATACAGAAACATATCGCTGTAGATATATTCTTGAGCACAAAAAGAACTTGTTTGGATGTTGAATATAAGAAGGCAAGACATTTTACACCAATTTATCATAAAATGTACTTTTGTGTTGAAAAGAACAAAAGTATTGTAGGTATGATACCTTTATTGGCTAACCATAAAAATGACATTTGCAAACTTTCAGAGTACAGAGACTCCTTCTTCAGGCTTTTATGTAGTAATAACTCAGAACACAGCACAACACTGGCAAGATGCTACACTAGGCTACCAAGATAAGGCAGGGCAATAAAAGTGAGGTTATGGGGTGGGGGGATGGAGGACATAGTAATTAAGGGGTCTGGAGTCAGTCTGATGGAGGGGGCTAAAGTGTGTCTAAGTAAGAGCTCATAAATCCAGATGTTAGGTTGAATCCTTTTGTCAGGGACCAGAACCTTATAAGCTTAAAATCCCAAATATTTCTCTCTGTGTCATTCTTGAAGAGACCTTTTAGAATCAGGACTTTTGAGTCTGACAAACCATGGGCTGGCCCAGAGAAGTACAAATATATTTTTTCTAGTTAGCTGATAGCGATCTCATTATACCTTTATAGCATGAGTCTTTTCTAGCTAACACGGTACTACATGATTTTTCCGTATACTTACTCTAGGTTCACACTAGCATTCGGCAGTCCGTTCTCAGCTTTCCGTCTTATGCTGAAGACGGAAAGCTGTCAGACCTGGTCCAGCCATGAGCGGCGGTGAGCGTTTTATGCTCTCCGCCGTGAAACCGTTGTTTTTAAACCAGACACAGAGTACTGAATGTCCGACTCTGTGTCTGATTTTAAAAAAACGGTTTCGTGGCGGAGAGCATAAAACGCTAACCAGTGCTCACGGCCGGACATCTTTTAAACCCATTCAAATGAATGGGTATGAAAGAGTCCTGCAGGTTTCCCTCTCCTGCCTCTGTTTTGTGCAGGAAACAGAAACCTGCAGAATGGAGACCGGGCGCAGATGTGATCGAGCCCTTAGTAAAAATTTCCGTCTCATGAGGTAGAAGAGAGAACACAATATAGGCCCCTTCTATATTTGACTGACCTTTTTGTGGTCATTTCCTACATCTACTGCTTTTTTTTCCAGGACAGAGCACAACATGCAAAAGCAGTATTAGGCTGGGTTGACACGGGGTTTTTTGGGCTGGATTTTGAATCTGCATCAGAATCCGGCTCAAAAAAACTGCCTCCCATTGAATTAAAAAAAAAAATCAACATGCTCTTTTTTCGGGCGGATTCTGCGGCTGATTCAGTCACGGATATCCACCTTACAACACTCCCTCCCAACTAGACCAATTCATTTGGGCCTAATTCGGAGCGGAATGCTGCGACTGCATGCCGATGCACTGTATGCACTGCACTGGCATCCAATCGCGGCTTATCTGCTGTTGCAACTACTATATAAGCTACACTTGCTTTAGTCAGAAAATTATTTTCTGTATGTAGTTTTCTCATATATATGGGGGTTTCCACTTATTCTGTCCAAGGATATTCCATGCCATAGATTTAACCTGACATACCATGCCATCCAGTTATTTAATAAGATGAATTCTTGGAGTGCATACTGATATTACATTATTTATGTGTTACAATAACCTGCTGTACTGCTTATTGACCACTGAATAATACTACAACATTATTTTCAGGTACAAATGCCTCTGCTCCAGATCAGCTGAGTTTAGCATTAGCATGGAACCGAGTAGACATTGCACGCAGCCAAATTTTTGTATTTGGACACCAATGGCCGGTAAGATCTACTTTATAGATCTGGAGAAAGTTTGAGAAAAAAGTAGTAAGTGTACATGGTATTGATTACTTTATAAAAACATTTTATTACAATTATTTATTAAAGAAGTTATGTATATGATGTACCATTATACCAAAAATGCCCATTATATCATAATATCCATTAGATTACACATATTTCAACCAATTTTCAGTATGGTTTCAACACAAATTTGAAAGAAAAAATCTAGTCAAAAATATATTTTAGCTCAAATTTTTATTAACTTTTCCTGTAGGCAGTCTGATGAAGAGCCAGAGATACCAGCTCAGAACCCACCTCCACCCAACTCCAACTAAAAAACAATCTTTCATAGACCACCATTGATATAAATAACTGCCATGCAATGTTACACTTCATCTTCAATGGTCACTATAGGGAAAATGTCTGCCTCCGTGATAACAGCTGATCATAATAACATATCCACAATAACGTTCTAAGTGGGTGGCAGGAGTCAAGTCCTTCCATGTTTAGCTTGCAATATTTATCAAGTTTGACTATATTATTTGTGTTACTTTTTTTATGAAATCATGAAGCCTTTAGGAAGCCTTACCACATCTGATGGGACCAATCAGGAGAAAGAAAAGCGATCACCTGCTGCCCAAGCGAAGGCGCCAAGAGGAAAGGGCAAGGGCAAAAAGAAAGGAAAAGGCAAAGAGGAACCAGAAGAGGAGACGGATCCCAGGAAGATTGAGCTTCTGAACTGGGTGAGTTTTTTTAATTCTTGTATGTATTATATTCAATAGTGGCTATTTACATAACTGTTATTTTGACAGTCCATTTACATTTTTATAACAGACTTCAAATAGCCACAATAAATTCAAATGTCAGTGAATTGGGGATATTCACATTAGATCATGGTCTATTTTTATCTGTTTTAACGGTTCCCTCCATACTATACACCATAATGTATTGGAGATCCATGAAAATGGGTGCACCTTGGGTGCAAGGTGGACGTTTTGCACCTCAGTCATGTGAGTGTGAGTGTAACACTAATGAGTTTTTGCTGCTGCAAACCTGCATAGGAAAATATACCTCTATGAGTTTTTTTGTGACCTCTCTATAGCAGCCATAAAAAATGTGTTGCATTTTTTTTCTAGAATTATTTAAAAGTATATTTAAATTGTTATTAATCTCAAAAATTATCATTAATTATAATGTAATCAAAATACACGAATCACATCCTCAATGATAAAGAGAACCAATACAAGAATCAGAGAAGAGGGCAGAGAAAAACACAGATTTTTTCCATCATGTTTCCATATCAGTCAAAAACGCTGCATTTCCTCACCATAAGACTTAAGGCCAGGGCTCCATGGGTAGGAAACACCGCAATTTGCCTGCAGCAGAAACGCAGCGGGAAAAAACTCAATGTTTTATAGTAATTGCAAAGTGGATGGGATTCATGCGAATCCCATGCCCACTTTGCAGTAAAAACCACTGCGCGGACACACTGTGATTTCCAAAACTGGCGCCAAATTCTATAAATTTGAAAATTCAATTAAACTTTTATTGCGCCATATCAATGCATTTTTTCAGGTCCACAATGAAACTTTTTTCTAGCATACTGATGTATGTGGATCAGAAATTTAACTGGTGTTGATGTTGAACAATTACATTGTTAAATACAAATGCCAAATAATATTATAAAGCGAGTATGTAAATATATTGAAATACAGAACATAGTAAAAAGTATTACATATGTGTATATTAAAAAAACCCAAACATTTGGTACAAAGTTCTGTCATATCAATAACTCACTTTTCTTGGTACTAGCCTTTAATAAATATTGTAGTCACTTTTCTAGTCCATCATATTGGTATGTAATGATGAATTGACAGTTTATGGTTTACATTTATTTTTCCATCAGTCCATATACCAACAGATGGTTTTTAATTTGTCTATAAGATGTGTGATTGTCTCTGTGTTGTCTAGTCTGTGATATTTATCGGTTTCAATAAAATTTATGAATTTGTAATTTACTTAGTGGTAGTGTATTGCTATGGGGTGTAGGTGTTTATTGTTAGTGGTGTACCAATGAGTTTTGATATCATGGCAGTTATTTAGCCAACTGTCCTTTTTGTAGGCGTTTATTCATCAAACACATTACTGGGCTTGAGAGACTTTTGAAGCTAAAAAGACTAAAGTGCAGCAAGTTTTCTCATTTACTTGAAGTATAAATATATATACAGTCATGGTCATAAGTGTTGGCACCACTGACATATTTCCAGAAAATTAAGTGTTTCTCTCAATTGCAATGGAACATGTTTTTTATACACATTTTTATATTGCCCACACCTGTTACTTGCCACAGGTGAGTTTGAATGTGCATCACAGCTTCAAGCAAAGTTATTTACCCATAATTTTGAAAAGGTGGCAACAATTTTATCTGGCCCATTTTTGGAGTTTTGTGTGAAATTATGTCCAAATTACCTTTTTTTGAGTTTTTTTGTGTTGTTCCAATATACACAAATGGAATAAACTTGTATAACAAAACATGTGTAATTGCAGTCATCTGCTGGGAAAATGTCAACAATTATGGTTATGTGTGTGTGTGTGTGTGTGTATATATATATATATATATATATATATATATATATATATATATTTATTTACTAAGCATTAATCTGACATCTATCTGAAGAACGAACTATAGGCTAATAATAAAGGAAGTGCATAATGGACGTTTTTCCTTGTTTATTCTATTTATGATACAAGTTTAACCATGTTTTTGGTTATTTAAAGCAAACCTAAAATTTTATGATAAATTACATAAATCGTCAGTGCAAATGAGATTCGCAAAGTTTGTAATATGTGTGAATAAAACAATTCTTTCTGCTGTTAGTTTGTTCCCTTTCCTTTGCATTGATCGTTTTTCTGTACACTAGAGTCATATACAGCTTATAGCTGAAGTTGATTGAAGTGTGGAGAGGGAAGGGGTGAGAAGGAAGATGAGATGGCAAAAGCAGTGCTAGTGAGAGTTTTATCTCATTTAGCTGAAATATATTTCACACTCTATTAACCCTTTATTTCTGAAAAAGGTTTAACTGAGATTTTTTGTAACATATTTTTAAAGGTTAACTCACTAGAACAAGCTATGATGGATGCCCTGGTTCTAGATCGAGTGGATTTTGTAAAGCTTCTCATTGAGAATGGAGTTAACATGCAAAGATTTCTCACTATTCCCCGTTTAGAAGAACTATACAATACTGTAAGTTCCACGTTTTGCTGGGATCTGTTCTACATCTACCATCTTATTGTACAGTATGTGCACAAACTGTAGTTATTGCAAGAATAGGCAACTGGTACCAGACAGCCTGCATTTCATATTAGGCATTTACTTGCATGTGAAGGAACATAGAACCAAATGATTTTTCATAGATATATTGTCTGCATAGTATATATAGTGGAGGGCTGATCTACAAGAAGAAAAGAAAAGTCTCTCGTGTTATGGTATTATACATGAATGCATATTAGCTTGTTTTAACTTGTAATTAATTTCTGTTTCAGAGATTGGGTCCTCCAAATACTCTACATTACCTTGTCAGAGATGTAAAGAAGGTAAACTATATTACAACCAAGAGTGAAATATTGATGAGAATTGTATTTGCAAACTACATGTACATCATATGTATATATTTCTATAGTATATAATTATCATTACACATTTGGTTATTTGTAGAGATGAGCGAGTAGTATTCGATCGAATACCTCCCCGTCTTAGGTATTCGTGTAAGTGGTCGAACACCAAGGGGTTAAACACATCGAATATTTGATGCGCTTAACCCCTTGGTGTTCGGCCGCTTTCACGAATGCCTATGGCGGGGAGGTATTCCATAGAATACTACTCGCTCATCTCTAGTTATTTGCAAACAGTACAGATGTAGCCAAGTTTAACATGACTATTAAAGTATTATGTAAACGATTGCTAATGACTTTAACTGATTTCACTTTGCTTTCCATGGCTTTTGGTGGTCATAATGGCTACTATGTCTCATTAAGTAGACCTCAGTTCTATGAGGCAACTCTGAGGTGGACAGGGACTTTTTAGATGGTGCATGTTTTGCTAAGAATTGTCTGAAAATTAGTCATCCTTGGTGGAAAAAGAAAAATAGCTCTAGTGCCATCTTTTGGAAAGTAGCGCCCTATAAATCAATGCCTGTTTTTCCTGAAACTTAATAGAATAATCTGAGAAATAAAGTCAAGCCAGAATACCTCGATCCAAAAGGAAGTGGGACCACCTAAAGACAGCTGTTTGAAGGTTATTGCCTTTTATCAATGTGAAGCAGGTTACTAACTGGCTGGTTGAGATGTCCTACATTTGGTTCTATGAAATCACTGTGAAGTGCTACTAGGTTTCAGGAAAACTGGGCACTGATTTATAGGGAGCTACCTTCCAAAAGGTGAGTTCTCCATTCCCACCATGAAGAATTAATTTGCACATTTTTTCCAATGGCTTTTATTATGAGTTTTAAAGGTACAGCAGGTTATCAGATTCAAGTTGAAGAAGGCTATATGTGTACCTATAATACAGAAGATACAGAAGTGGATAATTGGATATAATGAATCACATCATAATGTAGCACATAGAACAGTGGGCATTTTGAATGTTAAACCATAAAAAGTTGAAATACCCAAACTTGTTAAGAGAACTAGCAAATATAAGCAATAGGTGGTGATTTTTTTTTATGTTGCCTGTGACTTGTGGGGTATGCATAAACATGTGCATAGAAGAACATGCTGGCATGTATATGTCTTTGAACGTTACATGTGTTCATTTACCATCATGTTGTTCATACATTGTATTTTTCTCATTAATCCTGTGTTTTTCATTGTCCATGGACCAAATATTTTCCATCATCCATCTCCATCACTTCATTGACAAGCAGAGAATAACTAGGGGATTCGGATGGGTTAACATGGAGGTGAATCTCTTTTTTTTTTTGTCTAACTCATGATATCTTTTAGTTTAGCAATGCATACAGTAATTGTCAGGGTCATAAGTGATGTATAAATCTTATCTGCATTTAAATACAATCCCCATAAGCAACTGCACATGAATGTTTCTCAATGGGACAGGAAGTACCCAAAATATGTCTTTCCATGATAACCACTGCAGTTTTCCACCTATATGCAGTTCTGGAAATCTTCTGAACCATTTATATACTTTGGATAAGTGGCTATTTTATATACTTTGCTTTTAAAGAAAAACCAAAGCAAAACATGTCTAGTTTCTTTGTTCTTTGGGAATGAGTATTACGTGCACATAGTGCTATTTTTAATGGTGCTATTTTCAATGTACAATTAAATATTTAGGAAATGTCCTGAAAAATTGAAGGAATTCTAATACTGATTTAATTCACCCCACTATGCTATTTAAAAAAGTGGGGAAAATTCTTACTTCAGTACTTTGACCTGGCTTGTGGATTGTATGGAGAGACCGGCAACATAACAAACACTAAGGTTGTTGTTAGCTGCATTTGCTCCTGTAGGATAACAAATATCATATCTTATAAATTGCATGTTTAACTTTCTATTAAAGAAGTTAGCTTGAACTGCTAAAATAATTTACATGTATTATTTTCAGACTGTTGTAATACTTTTTCAACAGTTATTTAACTACGTGAATATATTTAAGTGTTTTTCTTTTCTTTTTTCTTTTTTTTTCTGTACAGGGAAACCTTCCACCAGATTATCATGTCAGTTTGATTGACATTGGCCTTGTGCTGGAGTACCTCATGGGTGGGGCTTATCGCTGTCATTACACCAGAAAGACCTTTAGAACCCTCTACAATAACTTATTTGGACCAAAGCGGGTAATATTGAACTCTGTTTAAAAATGTCAAATCTTATATTAAAAATGCGGAACTGTAACATCACTGGCTTTTGAAAAGATTGTCTACAAATCAAAATCTGATCATATATAACATGGTTGAATAAATCAATTTGAATGCTTTAGTATATTTTACATTAGTTTAACCAGAAGAATTAACAATTAATCTCCATTGTTCTCTGCAGCCAAAAGCACTCAAACTTTTAGGAATGGAGGTAAGTGTGTATTTGCTTGTTTTCATTGACATTTTTTTTTAGCACATGAGGGGTAAATACTCGACAATTTTATTTTTCTTGCTTTAAATGTTTGTAGCTTACAATTATTCTATCCTTTATATAAAGAAAACCGGCTCTTCATTCTGTTTGGATTGTACTAGTACATAAGAGAACATTTGAACAAGAAGAACTGCAGTTAAACGCATGGGGACAGAACACAATAGCTGTCTAATGTTTTTATTAAAAAAAAAAATAAGGATATGGATATGGATCAACTACTAAGTACAGTAGTAGTTTCCATGTGTAAATTTATTGCATTTATAAGTTAAAGGATTTTTATAGGATATGCCACAAGCACCTGCTAGATTCAGTTGCTACCTGTTGGATCCACATCTGTCTCTACCTGTTCCTGAAAGTGAAATGCTTGGCTTTTCCACAACTTCAGTACATGTGAATAAAGACATGTGCGCATGCGCAGACCTCTCCATTCACTTTTGGGAAATGACAGAGCCATCATTGTGGAGATAGATGAGATGGAATCTGCCTCTATCAGGTATTTCCATCAAATCCTATGGATATCACTATCAATACTGAGATGACAATACCCCTTTAATTAGACTCTGACAGTCTTGTAGAAGTGAAGGGTTATTGCGAGGAATTAGTCTTTTCTGCTACCTACTCTCTCCTGCTGTTGTATAGAACTTACGTGTAAAAAAAATATCGCTTGGTAATAGTTTATATAGACATGGTGAGGACCAAGAGGATTTACCTTGACATTGGTCTATAGTAATGTAAGCCTTTGCATAATTATCCTAAATACATTAATGTAATGCATGATACTGCACAGTGTTTTCTCAAGAAGAACTATATGCTGTCCCAGACATTTGATGCACTTAGTATTTATACATGTTTGACTTTACCTCGTGTTCAGTGACTTAGAACCTTCCTCACTGTTTTCCCTTAGGATCATGCATCACTGTCATCATCCCCTGCCTCTCATCCCTTTACTGGTTCCTATAAAGACCTCTCCTATCTATCCCTTTCCAAGTGATCCTATAACTGTGCAACATCTGTATGTCCAGCAGTCAAAAGAAGATTCTGTCTTTATTGAGGTGATCATTCCCTTTAATGTCCCAATTTTCTGTGTTGAGTAAAAGAGACAGTATTAGCTTTACGTTATTCTTATATATTCTTATTTTTATGAATACCTTAAAGATGTGATGTTTTTGGCATAATTGCATAAAAAAATGGCATTCAGCAGATGCAGTAAATATATACAGCTCCCTGACAATGATAGGATAGGTAGGATAGCATTCACTCATAAGTCAACTGTAATATAGGTTATCCAGAAATTGCTTATTTTGTTTTTTTTTGGAACATTACTATAGTGTGTAATAAGATAAAGATAAGATAATCCTTTAATAGTCCCACATTGGGGAAATTTCAGCATGTTACAGCAGCATAGTAATACAGATACAGGATAATACACAGTAATATAATACAGACATAGACACACATAAGCTGAGAAGAGAAGATATACTAGGAGTCCATAGCAGCTAAGGAAAAACGGAAGAGAAAGAGGAAGACCTCATGGTCATCGTCATAACCATTAGTTCTCTGCGGAGTGATCTTCGCTTGGACTGATGTAGATTATACAGCCTGATAGCGGTTGGAAGGAAGGACTTGCGATAGCGCTCCTTCTCACACTTGGAGTGAAGCAGACAGTCACTTACATTGCTGCCAAGTCCCATCAGGGTTCCATACATGGAGTGGGATTAGTTCTCCCGCATGGAGGTCACCACAGACAGTATCCTTCTGTCACCCACCATCTGTACTGGGTCCAAGTAATGTGTAAGAACAAGGTTTATTTTGCTTGTACCCTTGCTTCTCTTTGCTTCTGCAATGTTATACTTGTCCCAGTTGTTAACTATACATACAAAACTTTAGGATGATGAACCTCCAACTAAAGGGAAGAAAAAGAAAAAGAAAAAGGAGGAAGAAATTGACATAGATGTGGATGATCCAGAGGTTAGCCGATTTCAATATCCTTTCCATGAACTGATGGTCTGGGCTGTACTTATGAAAAGGCAAAAGATGGCTCTCTTTCTGTGGCAGCGTGGAGAAGAAACCATGGCTAAAGCATTGGTAGCGTGCAAATTGTACAAGTCAATGGCTCACGAGTCCTCTGAAAGTGATCTTGTAGATGACATTTCCCAAGACCTGGACAACAATTCAAAGTTAGTTTCTCATATTAGTACAGTCTTTGTTATGTTTTATCAGTTTTATTTGAGTTTACTATTGTTAATGGTCCACCTAGACGATGAGCAGTTTAATGATTTCCAACATTGTATTCTGCTCTGTAGGGATCAGAGAAAAGGATCTGTTATAACTAGCCATCGAGATAAACTGAAAGGATGCCTACTGTTCTATGAATACAGTGGAAGATAGATAAGCTGTGGACAAAATAGTACATAAAATATATATTTTTTTAGAAAAGCTACATTATCTGTGTGAACATGTGAACACTAAACTCACGTAGTATTGCATATATTCTAAGTGTCAAGGTCACGCAAAAAGAAATGTTTTTTTAAATCCAAACCTGCAAGTAAAACTATTCCTAACTTACGGTAATTTAATGGGTTGTCCAGGATTTAAAAGAACTGACTCAGTACATGCAACATTGCAGAAAAAAATGCACAGCGGAAAAGCCGCAATTTCAAAAACGTATAGTAGGGGCAGAAAGTCTGCAGAGGAAAACTTTGCAGACTTTCTATGAAGAGTGTTGGGGAAAAAAGCCGATGCGGTTCCACCTTGGCGTCTTCCATGGTGCTTTTTGGCTGTGGCTCACTACATGGGACCTTAACCTAAGGGGGAGTTCACACGGAGTTACGTCCCGCGAGATTTGGCACGTAGACGCCGCGGGACCCTTTGCGTGCCGTACACGCTCCCATTGAGTTCAATGGGAGCGGGGATCGTATGCGCCGCGCTAGTTTGCGGCCGTGCATTTATTCACGGCCGCAAACTAGCGCGGCGCATACGATCCCCGCTCCCATTGAAATGAATGGGAGCGTGAACGGCACGCTAAGGGTCACGAGGCGTACACGTGCCAAATCTCGCGGGACGTAACTCCGTGTGAACCCGGCCTAACAGCAGAAAATGACTTAGGCCGGGGCCCCACGGCTTTGCACCAAATGTGCGCCACATTGTCACCCATCTATGCCAGAAAACTGGTGCAGCTGTAATAATAAATTCCTCCCCGTTATGTTATTGAATGTCTAGCACTTTGATAGAGAGTACTGTAAACATTACTCAATCAGTTATTGGACATAGCTTGATAAATATTACCTCTGACAATATCCATGTATTTCAATGTTAGACTTTTTTTCTCATTAGGGATTTTGGTCAGCTGGCTGTGGAGCTTTTGGATCAGTCCTACAAACATGATGAGCAAGTTGCTATGAAACTATTGACTTATGAACTTAAGAATTGGAGTAATTCTACTTGTCTGAAGCTAGCTGTGGCTGCCAAACATAGAGACTTTATAGCACATACATGCAGCCAGATGTTACTGACAGATATGTGGATGGGGCGTCTGCGCATGAGAAAGAATCCAGGTCTTAAGGTAATGTGCTAATGTTATACAAACCTCTATATAACATTTATTTATCCAATACTGAAATTATTTACAATCCTTACCTGATATAGCAACAGCGATTTAGACATTAAATGGCCTATATTATCTCTAGCATTATTTTTTCTTTGCTTTTAGGTAATATTAGGAATTCTTTTTCCACCGACCATTTTGTTTCTGGAATTCCGGTCCCAGGATGACCTTTCATTTCATACCTCAAAAGAATATGAAGAAGGAAAAGAAAAAGAAGAGGATAACATGGTAAGAACCTGGTTAGATCTTCATATGTGAATAATGGCAATTGTGTTATTATGAGTAATTTTACCTGTACACAAACTATTTATAGCAGACCTCATGCAACTGGTGGGGTCAATAGGTTTTAAAGTAATAGGAAAGATATTTTGTAAGGTTGATATTGTGCCTGCTCTTGGGTTGCCATGGTAGGATCAACGTACTATGATCATGTCACCAGATCTTTACTCAAAACAACAATTCACAAGATATCTATAAAGAATCAATTTGTTGATTCTGCCAGGGCAGCCGCAGAACCAATAATCAATAGATGCATAATTATGATCATTTGTTATTATTTTATATTTATTATATTACAATTATTTATTATTATTATTATTATTATTATTATATTTAATATTTATTACAACTACATTATTTAAATGACAGAACTCATATAAGTATATCTATGTCATATAATGTGAAATGAATTTCTGCACTCATATCATTTTATTATGTACATCTCTGAATATCTGTAAATGCCTCCATTCCATTCTCGTCTTTGAATTTTCAGCAAATGTATTTGTGTGATAAAATTATTATTAGGATGTAAATGCTGATGCCAATTCTCGGAAAGGAGATGAAGAGAATGGACATAGAAAACAAAGGAGTATTCCTATTGGCACAAAGATCTATGAGTTCTACAATGCCCCAATAGTCAAATTCTGGTTTTACACAGTAAGTAAAATGGACTCTCATGTAGAATAATGGCAGGTAACCTAAAGTGGTTTATGTTTGAGCTGCTGACTATAAGCAGTATGCTATCAAGTTAAAGTTGCAAAGAGCAAAGAGTAGTTTATTGAATGGAAATGGGAGAGTTATCAAGGGACAGACTTAGCATTTCAGAGGGAGCAAGCAAATATATGGCTGGGTCCCTTCCTAATAAAAATGTTTAAGGCCTCACCCCCTCTATACAAGCACTGCCTCCAATTTACAGATCAAAAAATTTGGACAAAATAGTGGAGAATTCTTGACTATACCACACAGATTAAAAGCCCCCTTTATTGACCCCAAAACAGTATAATGTCCTCATCACTGGCTTCCACACAGTATATAGCCTCCTTTACTGGCCCCCACCCAGTCACGTAATAGGCCGCTAACTTTTGGATTATTCCAATTGGTAACTGTCTCACGTTTATTTCCGCAGCTTTTTTCATTGAGTTTTTCGCTGTGGTCTTACTTACCTTATTAACTCGATATGGAAAATGCCAACGTCTCCAGTAGTATAATTGACATGCAGTGATTTTCAAAAATGCCAGCAGATATTTTTCTGCAATGTGTGGATGGGATTCACATTGTGAAGCATTTTTTTGCCGCAGCGTTTCTGCATTTTGTTGCAGAATTTGCTGTGTTTTCTTGAGCCAAAGTCCAGAGTGGCCTGAAAAGGAATGATAAATATAAAGGGAGCACTTAGACATTTCCCTTCTATTAAATCCACGCCTGACTTTGGTTAAAAAAAACTGCAGTAAAACTGCAAAAAAAAAAAGTTAGCGGCAACACGGTGGCTCAGTGGTTAGCACTGCAGCCTTGCAGCACTGGAGTCCTGGGTTTGAATCCCGCCAGGAACAATATCTGCGAGGAGTTCGTATGTCCTCCCCGTGTTTGCGTGGATTTTCTCCCATTCTACAAAGACATACTCATAGGAAAAAAAATGTACATTGTGATCCCTATATGGGGCTCACAATCTACATTTAAAAAAAAAAAGTTGAGTTTCTGCAATGGGGAGCTTTAGCCTGAAGAGCTTTAACCATTTTAGCAACATATTCCCATCCGTAGGAGAGAGGATAAGTTGCAAATTTGTGACCACTGAAGTTATGTCAACCGGACCCAGTGAAATGGAATTTGGGTGGCTTTGTCCAACTCATGCTCCATTCAGAATGGGGAGATATACACCCTTTATCTCATGATTGGTGGAGGTCTGACCCCACCAATCTTCAACTTATATTTGCTCCTTTAGGTTAAAGCCCCAAATTGCAAAAATGTAGTGGAAAAAATGTAGCATTTTACAATACCTGCAAAGTGAATGAGATTCTAGATAATCCTATCCACAAATTAAAAAAAAAAGAAAACGCTGTGGAATATAGCTGTGTTTTATAAATTACATTATGTGAATTATACCTGCAGAAACCATTGCGTTTTCCTTTAATAAGGGAAGAAAATCCACAGAGATACACTCAGAAAAAATGCTGCAGGAAAAAAATAAGTTGCGTTTCCTCTGCATTTTGTAAAAGCGTTTCATAGAAAAGCTTCTTTATTTGTTGCAGATTTTACTGCAATCTTTAGCCAAATCCAGGAATGGATTGAGAAGGGCAAAGTGTGAACACTGTTTTTATATTTTCTATTGCTTTTTTATATTAACTACTCCTGGCTTTGTCTCAGAAAACCGCAGTAAAAGCTGAAACAAACAAAAAAAAAAGCAGCTTTTGTGCACCATGGGGCTTTAGGCTAGGGACCCATGTTGCAGAAACGCAGCTTCTTTTGTTTCAGATTTTGTTGCATTTTTTGAACCAAAGTTAAGAATGGCTTCAAAAAGAATGGGAAATACATAAGAAGTTCTTATACTTCTACTTTCTGCTCAATCCACTACTGACTTTGGCTCAAAAAACTGCAACATAATCTGCAACAAAAAAGTTGCGTTTCCGCAATGTGGGGCCTCAGCCTTAGGTTGGTCTTACACGACCATAGTTTAAGACCACAAACGGTCCGCAATTGCGGGTTTTAAATTGCGGACCATTTGCGGACCCACTGTATTCTATATGGCCTCTTACACCACCATAGATTTTGTCCGTGGTGTGGCATGCCGTAACTGTGGTCCAGACAGTATACCACATGTCCGTAATGGTTGTGTTTTTACGGCACGGACTGTCCCATACAAGTCTATGGGCGCGTGCACTTATGCGGATATATACTGAACACACATCAGTGTATATCTGCAATGGCAGATGTCAACAATGCGATGCTGGAGGGGTTGGGTGTGTTTTGTTTTTTGCGGATCCGCATAATACTGCTACACACGGTGCATTGCAGATGCACTTTGCGGTTGGGCACGGATGTCTGTGGAATGAGTTTTAGAGTGAAATTTGTGTTGTGGATCCGCAAATTGAGGACCGCAAAAACCACTACGGTCGTGTAAGACCAGCCTTAGTTTTACATAAGTTTGATTCCAAAAATGGTGTGAATCGAGCCTTACTCATTTTAGTCCTTTTAGAAATAGTATGAGGAATGCTAATAATTTCACAACATCACAATAAACATCCATGTATGTGAGCTGAACATTTTTTTCAGTAATGCCGCTAATGGTATTAATCCATCCATTTCTTCCAATGCACGTGATGTTTTAACTGTCTGTCTGTGAACATTTCTTAGGTCAAATCATGTTTACTTCAGAGGTGATCTCTGTGTTAAACCCTTTGACCTTTTCAGTAATGCTTTGTAAATCATCTTAAAGTGGGATTACACATCAACAGATCAAGTACAATACAAATAACTTTATGGTTTTCCACTCAACCACAAAGTAAAACTGTTAGCCATTTTAATTCTTGTTTCGTTGTATTTTATTTTACCTCCTTATATAAAAAATTTGTATTGAAAATGTAAAATTAAAACTTTGCTAGCAGTTTGGAAAAAAGCAAAAATACTATAAACTCTCAAACACAATGCAAAGCCTTTGGAAGAATAGCAAACAATCACAAAATAGTTTTTTTGTTGAAGATTTTGCTGCATTTATTTCAAGTCAAAGACAGAAATGGCTGCAAAGAAATAGGAAATACAAAGGGAACACTTTGAAGCGAATATTTCTCCATTCTGCTCAAGGCTTTGGCTCACAAAACCACAGCAAAATCTGCAACATAAAAAGCAGCTTTTTTGCTAAATGGGGTCCCAGCCTCAGCCTTACTGTCTCCATCAAATTTGGCTATTCAATTATGTATTCAAGAAATGTGTGAGATAATAAATATATTTTTTCTTCACAGATTTCCTACCTAGCATATTTAATGTTATTTAATTATGTTATTTTGGTGAAGATGGAGCGATGGCCTTCAATTCAGGAGTGGATTGTCATTTCATATATCGTAACACTTGCACTTGAGAAAGTGAGAGAGGTGAGACTTTGGACAATTTACATATTATTATAAATAATAGTGCTCCCTCATTAATAATAGTCACCCTTGTAAATAATAGTCCTCCTTATAAGTAATAGTCCTCTTTATAAATAATAGTCCCCGCTTATAAACAATAGTGATGCTTGATGCGGAAGCCAGATATGCTATAATTGTGTTTGTGAATATGTCAAGAATAGTAGATCCTAAATGTTAGGCCGGGTTCATACGGGGTATTCTGGCTCGTCATTTGGTATGTAGATGCCGCGGGAGGATTTGCGGGCCGTATACGCTCCCATTGTTTTCAATGAGAGCCGGTACCGTACACGCGGCGCTATTTTGCGGCCGCCACAAAAAAAATCACGGCTGCAAAATAGCGCCGCGTGTACGGTCCGCAAATCCTCCCGCGGCGTCTACGTACCAAATGACGTCAATCTCTGGAAGCAATCTCTAGGTCGTCAATCTCTGGAAGCATCTGACTTATCTATGTGCCAAATTTGGTGCGGATTGATCCAGTTATTTGGCCATGCATTAAGAATAGAGATGAGCGAACACTAAAATGTTCGGGGTTCAAAATCCGATTCGAACAGCCGCTCACTGTTCGACTGTTCGAAGGGGTTTCGAACCCCATTATAGTCTATGGGGGGAAATGCTCGTTTCAGGGGTAGGCAACATTCGATCAAATTCTACTTACCAAGTCCATTAGTGAGGGTTGGGCTGGATTCTTCTCCCTGCGCAGCGTCCCCGAGTCCTCTTCTGGCCTTGAATTCACTCTGCTAGGCATCGGGCCTGGGTAGAGCTGACTGCGCATGCCCGCACTACAAGCGGACATGTGCAGTCGGCTCTGCCCAGGCCCGATGCCTGGCAGAGTGAATGCAGAGCCGGAAGAGGACGTGGGAGCGCTGCGCAGCGAGAAGACTTCTAAAGGTAAGAGAAGAACCAGCGTTGATTGGCAATGTATAGCATTCTGCCAATCAACGCTGGTTCTGCATCGAATCTTAACTTCGAACAGCTAGTAGTACTCGATCAAGTACGAGTATTTCGAATACCGTAGTATTCAATCGAACACCTACTCGATCGAGTACTACTCGCTCATCTCTAATTAAGAACACACATCAGACATTGCATACAGCCGGGTTACTACAAGTACAATTCAAGTGAATTGGAGCTGAACTGCAGTAATCCTCTACAATGTATGTGGAGCTGTCTGCTTCTGGCTCTCTATATAGAAGGTCATCAGTTTCAAAATCCTACAGTGATCATAGAATGTGGTGACCATATCCCAGGAAGCAGCTTAATGCATCAAAATAGTATGCACTAAACAGTTAACCACATTTAACCTAGAATTACGCTAGGTTCACACCTGCGTTCTGGTCTCCGTTCTATGGTTTCCGTCTTCTGCATGCCAGAAGACGGAAACCATAGACCGGGTCCGGCCGTGCGCGGCGGTGAGCGTTTTAGGCTCTCCGCCGCGAAACCGGATTTTTTTATCCGGACACAGAGTACTGCATGTCCGACTCTGTGTCCGGATTATAAAACCCGGTTTCGCGGCGGAGAGCGCAAAACGCTCACCGCCGCTCACGGACGGACATCTCTCTCACCCATTCAAATGAATGGCTGAGAGAGACTCCTGCAGGTTTCCGTCTCCTGCCTCTGTTTTAGGCAGGAAACGGAAACCTCAAGTACGGAGAGGGCAACGCAGATGTGAACGAGCCCATACTCATGTCTATAACAAAATTCCTATTAAACTGTAAGTTCTGCAATTGTACAAGTTGTCATCATATTTTTGCTATCCATAACATTTTTCTGCAGATTCTAATGTCTGAACCAGGAAAGCTGAGCCAAAAAATAAAGGTCTGGTTACAAGAATATTGGAATATCACTGATCTTGTGGCCATTTCAGTGTTTATAATTGGAGCAATTCTTCGACTACAAAATCAACCTTATATGGGTTATGGAAGAGTCATATACTGTGTGGATATTATCTTTTGGTATATTCGAGTTTTGGATATTTTTGGAGTCAACAAATACCTTGGGCCCTATGTTATGATGATTGGAAAAATGGTAAGTCAACAAAGACCGTCAACAATTAAAGAGGACTTTTTATCACCTCCATCAAGTCCAGTTTTTTTTGGCATTTTTTCATCATTTAATACGTGCCCTTCCCCTCACCATTCCTGAGCAATCAATGCAGTTAATTTAGTCTCTGTACTGTCAGGAGGGCGGTGTCAGCCAGGAGCAGACAAGTGGTGTGATTCTGAGATCTGACAATATCTGCCACTGACTGGAGCTCTTGACCACGCCTTTTTGCCTGCTCCTGCCTAATGTAGCCTACATGGCTGTACAGAGCCTATCAGGCACCAAAACTGACAACACCGATTGTTCCGGTGAAGGATTCACAAAATATTCCAACTGTATTGGAATCAGTGGAGGCTATTAGTAGATGATAAGAACTGGGCTTGGTGAAAGTGGTGAAAGGTCCCCTTTAAAAAGTATTTAAAAAAAAAAAAAAAACTATAATAATTTAGTATTTAATTGTTTTATATTTCTTCCTATTTTATAGATGATTGACATGCTCTATTTTGTGATCATCATGCTGGTTGTACTTATGAGTTTTGGCGTGGCAAGGCAGGCTATTCTGCACCCAGATGAAGAGCCATCATGGAGGCTAGCCCGTAACATCTTTTACATGCCATACTGGATGATCTACGGAGAGGTGTTTGCAGACCAGATTGACCGTAAGACTAGAGTTCATAGTAAGACTCTGCTTGCTGTTTCCCAGGCAGATGATCAGTCCAAATTAACAGATTATCTGCTTTAATTTGGAATGTAAAAATTCAATTTGCATATGTTATTTGTAGGCTTCTCCATGATCTCCATATCCTTATCTTAAAATGTAAGACACAACTGCAATCTTGGCTATAGGCAAGCACTATAGGCAGCACTTTTACATCTCACACTTCACACATTATTAGGACTTAGGACTCTGCTATCTAAATAGGCATTTAACACAATTCTTGCCTATGTATCAAGGACATATGTATGTGACTGATATGAGGCACCTGGAAATAGATTAACTACATCCCTTTTTTAATAGTTTCTGAGCATCTGTACAGGGAGCTCCTTAGGTCCTACACAAGGGTATGGAAAATTATCCCAGGGTTTATGGAAAAGAGATGGCAGCACCCTGATAGGGATGGATTTGGTAGCAGTAACCTGCATCAGAAGGGGGAGCCCTTCCATCTTTATATATTTTTTCTGCTCTGGAGGACTGCTGGCATTTACATGACCGGCACATTTTACAGGCAGAATTTAGAATGAAATCTGCGCTGTGATTGGTTGCTATTGGCAACTAAGACTATTTTAATTTTTTTACCGTAGTTTTAACAAATCTACCTGGTTGACCTCAGTGAAAAACCATTATTTTTCTGTTTATTGCAGCATCCCATTGATAACCAGTTTTAGGGCCATATATACCATTTATATTCATGGAGGTCTTTTACAGACTCTGTAAGCCAAGATTGTTTTTTTGGTAATTTTATTTATTACAAGATGCTTGAATGGTAATGGCATAAAGGGTAAAGGTGAATGTATTGATGTAGCCAAGTTTAGCCTGACTCTTAACATGTTAGGGTCCAGTCACACAGCGGCGCTGATTCTGGCATGATAACTTGTGTAAGAATCAGTGCGGCAAAACAGAATCCCATTGACTTCAATAGGTTCCATTTAACGTGCATAACACATTGAAATCAATGGGTTACAAAGCCTCCCTTTGATTTCAATGTGCTATGTGTGTTAAACAGAACCCATTGAAGTCAATGGGATTCTGTTTTGCAGCGCTCATTCTTACACGAGTTATCATGCCAGAATCAGCGCCGCATTACTCCGTGTGAATGCACCCTTAAACAAACATTTGCTAATCCCTTTATCATGTTACGGATGCAGAGTAGCTTGGACATTAATGCTAAGTGACTTTTTTTTTCATATTTTCCATCTATAACTTATGCATAACTTTTTTTATATTTCTGTCACCATAGCCATATGAGGACTTATTCCTTGCACGACACCATTGGCACCATTTTGAAGTACACACAAGATTTCCTTTAGTTTTTATTAACACTTTTAGTTTTTCCATATGAAATCTTCAATTCTTTCATTTTTATTTCATTATTTTTTATATTACCTTTGTTATGTTTTACCACTTTTATAAATAAAACACCATTTTTCAAAATTAAATGATTTGCTAGGGGTCACTGCATTTTGATGTTTAGAACATTTTTAGTTTTTTGTTGATGGAACTATATGAGGGAATTTTTTTAGTGGGGCAAATTGTATTTTTTATTGGTACCATTTTTTGGTATGTACAACTTTTTGATCACTTTGGCTTTTTTATCCCGGGGACCCATGGGACGGAAATTCTGCTATTTGCCCGCGGTGGAAATGCCTCCCATTGACTTCAATGGGTTTCTTTTTCTGCTAGCAGAATTTCAGTTCTGCTAGCAGAAAAGGAACCCATTGAAGTCAATGGGAGTTTTTTTTCAAGGCTGAAATTCAGCACCAAATTCAGCCCCATTTTCCTCCGTGTGAATGGACCCTTAGCCTTATATTGAAAGCCTATTCTAGAGATAAGCCATAGCTATTAAATTCCAAGATAAATCCAATTATTCAGCGCAAGTATGTGAAAAAAATCATAATCTGTCTGATTGATCATGGCTTGTGCACCAGAAAACTGACATACAAACCAATAAAAAAATTCCAATATACACAAAAATTGTAACTTTTTAAGGTTTGTTCCCCACATGCAACTTTATCAAAGGGCTTGGGGTATGGTGGGGCACGTTCTTCAGCTCCATCAGGTTTTGTTTTTTTTTTAAAATGTAGATTGTGAGCCCCACATAGAGTTCACAATGTACATTTTTCCCTATCAGTATGTCTTTGGAATATGGGATGGAAATCCATGCAAACACAGGGAGAACATACAAACTCCTTGCAGATAGTTTTTTGCCCTTGGCGGGATTTGAACACCAGGACTCTAGCGCTGCAGTGCTAACCACTGAGCCACCGTGTGGCCCCGCCAGCTACATCAGGTTTATCATTATTTATGCCAGTTATCTAGCATAAATAGAAAAGTAGAAAAATATGAAAAATGGTGTTAAATGCTATGGGTTAGGTTTAGGATCTATGTGCTTTGTCAGTTTGCTAGCCATGTTTTTCACAGCTATAACACTGACCCATTCATTTCTATGATTCTATACACATGTCCGTGTATTATTATAGTCCTGTATGTGTGGCAGTGAGCATGGGACAAAACTCATGACAGGTCCTTTGCCAGTCTGTTTCGTGTTCCAGGCTCCCTTACACTAGATTCACACCTTCATTCGGATTTCCGTTCAGGGGGGTGCATGGGGAACCCTCTCGAATAGAAACAACAGGCTTAAAAAAGCACTTACCCTTAAAAACCTGCGGACCCCATGGACTTTTCTCTTCACATTTTTAAAGCGAAATGGGGAATGGATTCCCCGAGCACTAGTGAGAACATAGCCTGAGCAAAGTGAATAGGACCATAGAGGCATACATGTGCTGTCTGTGCACATGGTCGTATACATATAGCCTTAAGCTTGATCAGCTGCCAGGCATATTTTACAACATCTTCTCATACACCTATTCCCTGAGTCCCTAGTAATTTTATGCATCAATTCATTTTTTAAAGCTGAAAGGAAAGTAAATAAGAATTGAATCCTGCCTCTCCAATCTTAATAATGAGAATCTTCAGTTTTCTAAGGCATATTCATATGATTGTGTGCAATGCAGAAGATAATGCAAAGCTGAACTTGTCTTGTAAAAGTTTCTCTTCTCTATTATATCTGACATGAATAAGGCCTAAAGGTGTACTCACATGGCTGTATGTTTTGCCTGTACTTATGTATACTTTTGGCAAAAGCAGGTCCCAGGAAAGTACACATAACACATTGTGATACCACATTGAATTGAGACAGATGACAAACTCCTTTGTGCTACATCTTTATACAGTGCCAAAACAATGTGGCTGCATTTGGATTATTTGCATATAACAGCAAGAACAGACTAAAGCTATGTTCACATCTACTGCTGAGTATCTTACAAACACAGATACAAGTTATTCCATCGTTCCAACGCATCACATTTTTTCCACAGCGCTTTTCACAGAAAGTCTGCAGAATTTTCTTCTGTGGACTTTCTGTCCTTATTATACCCATACGGACAACATCAGCATTACCATAGATATAATTGACATACTGTTATTTATAAAAACGCAATGGTTTTTGAAAGTACAGCATTTCCGCTGCAGATATTTTTCTGTAATGTGTGGTTGGGATTAGCCAGAATCCCATTGAGTTTGAATATATTGAAAATCATCACAGCCAAATAGCAGCATTTTCACTATGTGGGACCCAGTTTAATGGCAAATTTTTGCTGCATGCAGGCTATTGTTACACAACTTTTTTTTTCAGTTGGGATTGAAATTGTGGATTTTTTGTGTCGTTTTCACAGCGTTCTTTTGTAGTTGATGTTCAAAAACACCAGATCCAGATGCTATGAGTTAGCCAATAGCAATTTATAAAAAGCAAGCACATTACATTTTTAGTCTTACCATTTTATTTATTTTTTAAATTTCAGTGTATTCTCTCCATTTGGATTTTTTTCATTTCCTTTCTAAGGGCTCGTTCACATCTGCTCCCGGTCTCCGTTCTGCAGGTTTCCATTTCCTGCACAAAACAGAGGCAGGAGACGGAAACCTGCAGGACTCTCTCTCACCCATTCATTTGATTGGGTTTGAAAGCTGTCCGGCCGTGAGCCCCGGTGAGTGTTTTATGCTCTCCACCGCGAAACTGTTTTTTTTAATCCGGACACAGAGTCGGACATGCAGTACTCTGTGTCTGGTTTAAAAAATCCGGTTTCGCGGCGGAAAGCATAAAACGCTCACTGCCGCTCACGGACGGACCCGGTCTGTGGTTTCCGTCTTCTTGCATGCAGAAGACGGAAACCACTGAACGGAGACCCGAATGCAGGTGTGAACCTAGCGTTATAGAAGTTTTCATAGGAAAAACAATGAAAAAAAAAACATTGTAAGGCCCCACATAACAGGACACAGCAAAAAAGCGACGCAGGAAAAACCACGGCAGTAACACTTTGTGATTTTTCACAGAAAGTCTGCAGTTTTCCGCCACATGGGGTCCTAGCCTAAAGCAATGTGTACATAAAAAAATGATAAACTAAACAAAATGCCCAGAAGTGACAAGAACGCAAAGAAATATTAGTGTTATAAAAGCTATTTTTTACACAAGAACACGGCATTCAGTGAGCACATATCCTGACTATCCTTAACCCTATCCTGCCTACAATTTTGATGGCAATAAATGCATTTTGAACCTAACACAAATATATTTATCTATTGTAACATCCTTTTCCATACATCTCGTAATCATCATAAACAGAAAACAGATAAAAGTGAACAGTGTTATAGACAAGTTGTAGAATAATTATAATGGTTTTTGGTGTATATAACATTTTTTAATTTTGTTCTTTTTTTTACTTTGTGTGCTTTGTATTATTACTTTCATTTCTTACATTTTGTATCTTTTTTTCTGAACAGTGTATGCAATGGAGATAAACCGTAAGTATTTTTCAAGTTTGGTTTTTGTTCAAGTTTTAGTAATTAGGAACGAGTAATAATGGATAACTACAGATCTAGATTTCTTGTAAGTGCTTTTGCATGAAAAATATTCCTTCAAAAAGCGCTCCCATCCTCAGCATTCTGGTTGTCTGTAACATCTCTGCCTGTTCAGGCCTCTGCGCCACCCTCTGCTCGCATTCTGCGGCGCAGGAGGCGTGTGCAGTTAGAGAATCTGCTTAAAGTTTTTAGTTGCACTGTGTGAACACGGCTCTAGTCCTTAATTGGATTTGCACCACACCCGTCTTCTGCCAAGGTTGCCTCTGTCCATTAAGTGGTTAATCTGGCCTTGCCCTGTGATTGACAGCTGCCTTTCTGTGAACTCCATGGGCGGGTTCTTCCTCCCTATTTAGCCTTGGTTCCCATTCACACCAGTGCTTGTTATTGCCGTGCGCATACCTGCTCTTACTGTCCCTGTTTGCTTATACTATTATACTTGACCTTTGGCTTTTCTCATTGACTATTCTCTTGACTCCGATTTGACACTGCATCGCTCTCTTGTTACCGAACCCTGGCTACCTGACCTCCCTTTGTTGTTGTTCGTCTTGTCTGCGTTTTGTGTTTCACGTATTCAGGGAGGGATTGTCTTCGTGGTTGTCGCCTATTACCTAGGATAGGGCCTGGCAATAGGAAGGGAAAGCGGGGGGCTTCAGCTTAGGGCTCACTGTCTCTTGTGCCCCTCCCAGGGTTTAAAAGTTCTGGGAATTGCTGTCTTAGCAATTCCCTTACATTGTCACTATTTTACAGTGTTTGGTTCTGTGCAGACAGTGTAGGACATTAGCCTAATGTATAATAATTGATGTATGGACTGTAAATCAGAACACAGCTGTTCACGAAAAGTGGACAATGATCTTTCCCCAGGCACAGAACAGTCCTCGTGATCGTGACTGCATGTAAGAAAGAAACATGGCCACTGTAACAAAGTGATCAAATGACAATTCTAAAAATTAACACTCCTATGAAAAATTTTAATGTTCATGGTTTCAGATGTAAAAGTGTAATGGCAAATGACAAAATGAGCTCTAAATCTGCAGAAAATCTAATTTCAGAAAACAAATAGGAGTACAATGTTCCAGTTAACTACACATTTATTATTATTACGGTTTTATTAATATAGAGCCATTTCTGGAGTCCGGTGGTAGTATGCTTAAAGGGATTGTCGACTTTTTATCTTTGACATTTTAAGGTCCAAAATTCATGTATTTATATATTTTATTGTGACCTAGCTCCATTTTATTTTCTACATCACCCGCATAGACATATTATTATAACATACTGCTTGCCATTGAGTGTTCTAAATTATTATTATTAAAGGGCAGGCTTGAACTGGCTCACAGGTGAATCAAGGGGTCTAGTGGACCCCACACCCACAACCCCTGCAAGAGTGGCACATGGCATAGTACATTCATTGCACTAAATACAGATAAGCAGCGCTCACCAGCTTATACTCCCATGTAATGAGTTGAATAACATATGTAACAACCCAGTTTAATATATATATATATATATATATATATATATATATATATATATATATATGCACACACACATCCATTGAGTGGATAAGATGACATTTAGGCAAATGACTATACCTCCTCCTGAGTCCCATCTCCTTACTGTCACTTTGGGGCCTCCCATCAACAATCTTGCTTGCAGAGCTAAGGAGGCCCCTAGTCTAAACCAATAGCAAGGTAGCAGACTAATGAGAGGGTACAGGACTGAAATAGTCGGGGGTGAGGGCTAAGTTGTTAGCTAATACTGAAAAAATGTGTTTTTAAGAATTTGCCAATGGATGACAGGTAATATGTGCATTTAGCTGTATATAATATTTAGAAGAAATTCTACTGGTTGGCCATAGGCACTCTAGTCCAACACTGTTAAAGGTTATCTCCCATTTCATAAAACTTGTAGCATGTAATAGTGACATGTCAGATGTTTTCAACAGTTTAGATATAGATGCTGAGACTCCCGCCAATGGCTGAAATGAAGTGTCAGAACCGCTCAGAAGAGCATTGCTTCCCCTGTTCAGCGGTGACTGATTCTGCTTGGGTAGAGAAGGTTAGAGGTGTACAAGCTCGTAGGCTTCATCTTCATTCTGAACTATCAAAGCCTATGTCGATGTATCATACCATGTTTCCCCGAAAATAAGTCATCCCCCGAAAGTAAGGGATAGAAGAGGTTTTGTTAATTTGCCTAATATAAGGCACCCCCCTGAAGTAAGACATCCCCAAAAAAACATTGCAGTCAGCTGAACACTGTGCGCGATGTTCCGTGTGCACAGGAAAGCCGGCTGCTGCATCTGCTGTGATACCGTACATTGTATCCACTGTTCCTGTCGCTGTAGGATGAGCTGGGAGATGCCCGCTGTGCATACACTATGGTAAGCATCGTATGCAGTGGAGAGTCCACTCTCCCAGCTCATCCCGCTGCAGCAGGAACAGTGGATACAACGTACGGTATCACAGCAGCGCCAGCAGCCGGCTTTCCTGTGCACATGGAGCACCGCACACAGCATTCAGCCAGCTGCAATGCCTGCGAAGTGAGGCTCTCCGGCGCAACCGCAGGAAGCCTCGCTAAACCCCGCCCAGCACTTCCACTGCTGCGACCAACAGCAGCACCAGTGCTGCTAAGAAGATGGGGAATGTAAGTAGCATACCTTCAACCCCCTCCCCTAACCTCCTGCACTACCTACAACTGGCAGTCATGCCGATGCTCCACTAAGGGGACGTTGTCCCCCGCTCCAGCCGCTCCTTACAGCAGGTACATAAGACATCCCCCAAAAATAAGACATGTCATATCTTTAGGACCAGAATTTAATATAAGACACTGTCTTATTTTTGGGGAAACACAGTAGCAGTGAACAATGGATGTGATCTTTTTACTGGCACACTAAAGAGAACAGTTGGTAAAACATATAGCTGAATGATCCAGCAGTTGTTTCAAATTATTAAATCTATGCTGTTAGAATAATACCGTAGTATTAGTAATAATTATTCTGTACTGATAACTATAGTTTTGTGCCGCAGCTCCCTGTGGTGACAACCTGTATGATGATGATGGAAAACGTCTTCCTCCTTGCATTCCTGGTGCCTGGCTCACTCCAGCTATCATGGCGTGTTACTTGTTGGTGGCAAACATCCTTTTAGTAAACTTGCTGATAGCAGTGTTCAAGTAAGTTTTCCACTACAATGTCAGCATAACAATTGTAATGTAATATTGCTCTTAATTTCATAGGATGAAATATTGGATGTTACAGTCTATAATATGGGACTGCGGAAATGTGATGTCGGCAGCTCTCATCATGATGGGTACACACAAAGGGGGAGATTAATAAAGACTGTTGTTTTCAAGGCCAGCCATCATGGTAAAAGGTGTACTATATTTATGATGAGGCTAACACCTTCCAATAAATCAAGCATACCCTCCATAGGGACATGTGTCTGCTCTAAAATTTACGGCAGCTCATAACTGGTATAGTCAGGATGTCAGGTATAATTTATGCCAGCTAACAGGCATAAATGATCATATATCCACATCATGCCCTTGTTTTTCTTATGCAAAAACCTGCCTTACACAAAAGATTTGCGACTTTTATATGTCTTGTATACCAGAAACAAGGCATTAAAAAATGGTGTAATAAGCCTGCTCCTTGAATTTGGAGATGAAAAACCTATTTATGTAATAGACATATTACACAATGTTGTAATAGTCCCTGGTTTATTACACCACTGCTTGTAGACACGTTAAACTGTCTGCCGCGAAACACTGACAAATTCAACAACTTCACTCACCTTATGGCCATGGGCACGGCCAAACACGATCGCCCCTTTTTGCCACTCTGTCACTTCCTTACATTTACCCATGTTTACATACAATTACCGCTTGAAACAACCTGTCTAACTGATGGCTACTGCCTTATGATCACGTAGAGGCAGTATGTGCACAGTTGAGCATAGGACTCAACCGTTGCCCAGAATTAACGATTCATCTGTGCTTGGGCACTAGAGTGACTAATTTTTTTTTTGTCCGGAGAGCTTATATGTCAGTTTTTTCCAACATACTTTTTCAGGGATCCACTGTAAGTCAATTGGATCCATCAGGATTGGTGTAGGTCTGTTTTCTAAACATATTTGGCAGAGCTACTTTGAGTTAAGCATTGAAACCATGATGCTAATGTGAACCCTTCTAAATGAAAAGAAACATAAGAAACAAGGCTATTCTTTGTCAATACTGATAAAATGGATAATAAAATGGAAAATATTTTCAATAGTTTTAATTGCAATGTAGCAGCATTGGGTAAACCTAAGGCTGAATGCACATGCTGCAGATTTGTAGTGTGGACATTGCACCATAAATCCTAAGCAAATTATTGTTAAATATAAAAATTCTGCCATGTGTGGACATGGCCATAACTCAACAAGAACAATTTTGGTTTTCTTTAAAATGCCTTACTGCCATTAAAATTCTAAACAAGATAATCTCTTCTGATGGATGATACTCATTCCCATTATTTCACAGCAGAGCCAAATGTCAAACGAAATAGTTTTTCCTAGAATTTACTTGGCGATCTACAGAAAACAGACAGTTACTGTTTAAGAGAAAGCAGATGGCAACATAAGCTTATTAAGAAAGCAGCGCACAGCCTGGCTAAGCCTAATGATTCTAATGGAGCCATATCAGGAGGCAGGAAACATTGTATTCATGTCGAATTGTGCCATCTGCTGTTTGCTTCCATGTAAGGACACTTACTTGCTAAATCTGAAAGCAACCCACAGTATAACCTTTTGATATTGTTATCATTGCTATGTATTCTTCAGCCTCTTGAAATATTTTCGGCAAGGATTAGGGATAGGCTGAATGATTTGGGCCCCTAGGATGTTAACGGTCATGGGCTGTGTATTAATGGCTAAAACCATGATACATTGGAGGGATTTATTAAGCCTGGCTTTCTGTATGCCAGTCTTAATTCATTAGCTGGCAGGAGAGGAGTTATGCCCCAAATTATTAAGAGGTTTTGGCCTCTGAATAATTCAGCTTTACTCTGTTATGCCAGAAATTAATTCTATTTCAGTCCGAAGCTGGCCTAGATTTCAGGTGTAACTCATGCCAACTTTCTGCTATAGTAAATTTGTCCTTTGTCTCTGCCTGCCTTTTCCTAAACAGTGTCGAGCAGGGGGCAGAAGACAAAATGTGGCACATCTTTAGTACAAGAAAGAGCCGCGTGCCAGAAACATGCCACATTTACACCCACATACTTCAGAAAACTAGTGTGGATGGGTTACTAAAACTGGGTTAGAAAACTGAGGTGAATTTACTAACCTATTTACACCAAAGTATATAGGTTAATTATATACATTATAGGAATGTTTGCATTTCTTATAATTTCCTTTCTCTAAGGCCCTGTCCACATCTGCGTTCGGGGAGTCTGCATGGGACGCAGATGTGAAATGGGCCTAAGGGATTATGGGTTTCCCTGAGTCACTGGCCATTTGGTACTGCTGTAATGCATGAATAGTCAGTCTTTTCTAAAACAATCTTCCAGCCTATCGCTTTTTGAAATACAAGGATGGGGTCCAGTCCACCAAACACACACAGAAACTTATTTGTAAATTCTTCAATAAATGTTTTCTAATACTATTATATATAATGTCATCTATACTATGTTATGTAAGTATTATATATTTTTTCATTTATTTTCAGCAATACATTTTTTGAAGTCAAATCAATTTCAAACCAGGTGTGGAAGTTCCAGCGTTACCAACTTATTATGACATTTCATGACCGGCCTGTTTTGCCACCTCCAATGATTATCTTTAGCCACCTGTACATTATACTGAAGCGCCTTTGTTGCCGCTGCAGAAAGATACAAGAAGGAGAACAAGATGAGCGAGACAGAGGACTGAGTAAGTTAGAAAGTCTTCCAGATGTCTTTTCTGTACCAATTCCAGGCTGTAGATATTATTTGCATGCTGTTATTATTTACTATAAGTGATTAGAAATCTGTCCTGGTCATATGATGAACCAATAAACATTTATTAGCTGAAATTGTAAGACCCCTTTCAGCAGTAGACTTTTTATTGTGCTGAAGTCATGGGTATCTCATGCCATGTTGTCCTCAACTCCCCTTATCGAATTACTCTGTACTTTGTGTCCATGTTGGCTCCAATGAATGGGTGACTAGATCATTCAACATTATTCATTTTTATTTTATTATTATTTTTGCCATTGTAAGGCTGGCATAAGACTGGTCCCTTAGACAGCATTAGTAACTGTGGGAAGTTGACAGGCAGAGAGCTAGAGTCCCAGTATATCTTTACCAGATATTCTAACATATGTGTGGTCTAGTGTGGGTCTTGTGTAGGCCTCAGACCCAGGTGTGGATCATAGGCTCATTACTGGCCAATAAAAGACTGCAGAGCCTACACTTCAGGGCAGATCCTGGGAGTGAGAGGAAGTGCCAAGGGTCTGTCCTGACACTGTGAGACGGTATTGTGCTCTTTTTGGTTGTGTTGGTTCGTGTGGCTGGTAGTAAGCCATTCATACAGTTAGTATTTACAGTTAGCTAGTGCTCAGACGAGCAGGACTTACTGTAGTTTCATACTGTTTTTGCCTGGAGTTAGACTGGTCTTACACTACCGTAATGATTTTACGGTCTGCAAGTTGCTGATCAGCAACACTAGTTGCTGATCACCAACATAGACACCGCAGATGCCCATAAACTGACAAACTCACCCATAGAGTTTAATTCACGGCCATTACGGACATGTTCTATAAATTGAGGACCATGGTTGCGGCCCGGCCACCCCACGGATAAAATATCTGGTGGTGTAAGAGGCTTCATTGACCATAATGTGTCCGCAATGGAAAACCCTCAATTGCGGACCATTTGCGGATCTACATTATGGTAGTGTAAGACCAGCCTGTATTTTATTTTGCTAATTTTTTGTGCCTAACTTGAAGGTTTATTTATTTTGCAGGTTTTTTTTTTTTTTTTTAAATAAACTTGTTTACTGCAGCTTTGTAACCCTGTCTCTGACTGGTTGGGTCTGCACCATTGCTGCTACCGAGCTACCTTCCCCTCATAACATATGCCCATTGTGTCACTTCTTTTTTTCACATATCTTTTTATTGGGTTTCATTTTTATACAAGTCATACAAATGGCAAGTAACAAAAAGTGGGTTTACTGTATGGTTACACAGATGCTTTAAGGCATTAACACCCAGAAATAGGAACAAACCAGCTCCCAGAAAAAAAGACCTGACCGACTCCCATTGATTTCAATGGAAGCTGTCTTTTTGGTCAGAATTTTGACGCGGATATGGCCTGAAAATCCTGACCAAAAAACCCAGTGTGAACTTACCCCTAAGTCAGATCTGGAAGCGGAGACCCTGCAATTCCCTATACAGCCCATGAGGGAAGACATTCAACCCAAGGCTCATCTAGAGACAGCCCTGAGATGGGGAAATCCTGCTGTCCAACATTTGGACACTGTGCCAGGAGAAGAGAAAGATACAAACAGAGATAGAACAGTACTCCAGTAGGCCTCTATTTTAATCCCCTCTATAACAGCGTCCTAGCCGACTTGGAGGTATTAGTCACTTTAGGCTCAGCAGCCCTATCCCCTGGGATTCTGCCTATTCTGGACTTCATTGCATCATGCTGACATCATTAGATGATCTTCTCCGCACTATATATCTATAAATGCCTGATGAAAGGTAAAAACCCTGAAATGTTGCACTAATAAAGGAAATTTTTGAAGCATAGGGTGAACCATCGAGAGCAATCTGAGTGAAAGAGGGAACCATGCGGAGAAATCTGTAAAATAGAGGTGATCCACAGGGAGCAGGCTATAAGATAGGGAGCAGTCTGTAAGAAAGGGGTAGCACTCTTTCACTCAGACTATTTTACACACTGCTCCCAAACTCTTATTTCCTTGTTCCCTATTTCACTTAAACTGCCCCTATTTTACTCACTGCTCCCAATGGATAAACCTTATCTTACAGACTGTTCCTCTGGATAACCCCTATTTACAGACCTCTCTTTTCTCTCTCTTTCCCCTATTTTACTCACAGATTACCTCCTACCTTACAGGCATCTCCCTATTGTCCCCCAGACTATGCCCCATGGATCACCCCTATCTTACACACTTCTAGGGGTGATTCATGGGGAGAAGTCTGTAAGATAGGGGTAATTCATGGGGAACATTCTGAGTAAAAGAGGGAACAATAGGGAGCAGTCAGAGTGAAAGATGGGGAGTAGTCTATAAGATAGGGGTGATCCATGGGCATCAGTCTGTAAGATGGGGTGATCCAGAGGGAATAGTCTGAGTAAAAGAGTGAACCATGGGGAGCAGTCTGTATGGGGGGGGGGGTATCATACAGAGCAATCTGGAAGATAGGGGAGCGGTCTGAAAGAGAGAACCATGTAATGTAATAAATTCTCAGTAAATCAAATGAATATCTCCAAGCAAACCCAGTCACAGACAATCTACTCATAGAGGATTGATAGTCATGTCAGCATTAAAGGGGTTAGCCACCTTTTCACAGCTGATCTACAGGGAGCACAACATTCAGACCCTACCAATCCATATTTGATGACCTGTTTTAAAGAAAGGCCATCAATTTTCAAAAGGTGGATCACCCCTTTAAGAGTCAAATACTTTGCTGACTAGGGGCAACATGGTGGCTCAGTGGTTAGCACTGCAACCTTGCAGCACTGGAGTCATGGGTTTGAATCCTGCCAGGAACAACATCTGCAAGGAGTTTGTATGTTCTGCCCGTGTTTTTGTGGATTTCCTCCCATTCTACAAAGACATACTGATAGGAAAAAAAAAGTACATTGTGATCCCTATATGGGGCTTGCAATCTACATTTATAAAAAAAAATAAATAAATACTTTGCTGACTGATACAGTGAATGTTCTCTTAACCGTACAGAACTGTTTCTAAATGAGGAAGAACTGAAGAAACTCTATGAGTTTGAAGAACAATGTGTAGAGGAATATTTTCAAGAGAAGGAAGATGAGCAGCAGTCCTCAAATGATGAGCGGATTCGGGTAACCTCAGAAAGGTATTTTATCATCTCTTATATATGGTTCATGGAGTCACAAGCCCATTATGATGATAATATATCTCATTGCTGTCGGATGCAGAGTTGTCCCAGCGACCTATATGGATCCAAGTCATCAAATACAACAATTGTTATAGAAATAGTTATGCAGGTCTATGTGGATACAATGGGGCAATATAATGTGCAGACTTAATAATAAGATGTGCTGACACAAAATGGCCAAATAATTTGGTACATCTCAGGTGGTTAATGCTTCCAAAACTGAAATCTGGGTAACATCAAGGGTAACTTACCCCATTCATGACATTGCGATGTTTTATACATAAAAAGTCTAAGGCTTCACATAGCGAAACACAGCTAAAAGGCGCTAAGGAAAGGAACGCAGTGAGAACACAACACATTATCCCTGCAGTGTTTTTGGGAAACCGTGATTCCATAGCTAAAATTAACATTGCTGTGTTTTTTCAAAAACACACACAATTTTAAAAATGCAACTTTTCAACAATGTAGCTGAGATTTAAGAAATCTCATTCACTTTGATGGAACTGTAAAACAGAGCGTTTTTTATTCCTACATTTCTGCAGTAACCAAAAAGCTGTGTATCTACAATGTGGGGCCTTAGCCTAACACACTAAATCTTCACAACAACTCTGTGCCTGAATCATAAGATTTCTAGCAGATTCCCTTTAACTATAACTTGACTTCTTTATTTTATTTTCAGACCCCCTAGGGATCTTGAACCCTAGGGGGCCTGGTTGCCCTTGCAATAGACTGCAATACTAATGTAATAGAAATATGGCCTTCAATAAGCTCCAAGCTGTCATGGCAACCAGTTGGCGCCCTCCAATGACATTCTTGAGGTTGGTGATTGTTGAAAAATGATGGCGCCCATGGTGCATGCACTGTTTAGATGTCTAAAGGGTTAAACAGCCACAATTGATGCAGGAATCGATCACAGTTGTTAGAGGCAGGTGCTGGCTTTATTATACAGACAGCATCTGCCTTATATCTCCATACAGCATGGTGGCTCAGTGGTTAGCACTGCAGCCTTGCAGCGCTGGAGTCCTAGGTTCAAATCTTGCCAAGGGCAACATCTGCAAGGAGTTTGTATGTTCTTCCCGTGTTTGCATGGGTTTCCTCCCACCCGCCAAAGACATACTGATGGGGAATGTAGGTTGTGAGCCCTATATGGGACAGTGACCGACAATATCTGTAAAGCGCTGCGGAATATGATGGTGTTATATAAGTAAGCATAATAATAATACATGTACATCATTGGTCATTAAGGGGTTCAAAAACATATTGGTCAGAAAATCGCTTTAATATCTATCACTGACTTCTAAAATGCTGCAACTAAAGCAGTATGTTACTTCTAGTGCTACACTAACGGTGAATGCTATAGAAGACAGTATATGAGCATACCATAAAGGAAAGCACACAGACAATATAGAAGTAATACCAAACATCTTTATTAAATAAAAAGAATATAAAACGTTTTATATAGGGACAAGAAAGATCCAAAAAAATTAATGAACTCCCCAGTGGTAGGATAAATAGTGCATATTAGTGTTGTTATTTACTGTTATTCCTTCCCCCTCATTATTTATATATATATATATATATATATATATATATATATATATATATAATGTTTTGGTACATATCAACTGGTGATACTAGTTAACTGTGTGTTGATTAGTACCCACATTGTGACTTTTGGGTGAGTTGTTTTGATGGTTGGAGCATTGGGCCTTTAGACTATTATACTACCACTGGGGAGTTCATCCATTTTTGTGAATTTTCCTTGTCCCTATATCACAATTGTTATATACTGTTAATGTATTTATTTAATAAAGGCATTTGGTATTACTTTTATATCTTCTGGGTGCTTTCATATAGGGTGTTCTCAGTTTTTGTGTAGCCTAAGGCTTTTATAGGTATTTAGTATTGTTAGCTATCCTTAGATAGCTAACAATATATGTGACAATATAGATATACATATAGATGACTTTTGAAGATTTTTATTTTTCATTTTGCAGAGTTGAAAACATGTCCATGAGGTTAGAAGAAGTCAATGAACGGGAACATTTCATGAAGGCTTCTCTTCAAACTGTTGATCTTCGTCTTTCTCAGTTGGAAGAACTTTCAGGCAGAATGGTAAACGCACTTGAAAAACTTGTTGGAATAGACAAGTCTGAATTGGTTCACGTACGATCACGAGCTTCCTCAGAATGTGATGCAGCTTATCTTCTAAGACAAGGCAGTGTGAACAGTTCTGATGGCAACAGCATATATAAATACCATGTAGAGGCTGATGAATTAGCATGTGATGACAGCACAGCATCAATGTCACCTGCATTGGGTTTACGAAGAAAGGCCTATTCCTTTGGGATGCAAATGGGTGAAGAAGATCAAAAAACCCAGTTAGTGCCACGGCAAGCTAGTCTACGTTATGTTTCAAGCGCCAATGCTGTTGCTGCTAAAGACTTGAGCAAATTGACTTTAGGAATTGTGTCACAGACAACAAGACCACTTTCTTGTATTGATACATGGACTCCGGAAAGTGATGAAAAACAAATAAGCAAGGAAGACACTGCTGAGGACACAATTGTATCAAATGATGTCATCATAAATGGCCAGTCACTTGCAAATGTTCCTATTTCAGACTTCTCGAATTCTCATTTAACAGTTGAAAGGACAAAGCTAGAAGCTACAATATCATACCCATTAGAGAAATCAAAAGCTGCAAGATATTATCCTGGCCAGTCATATAACACTTGTCAAACAACTATGACAAAATCTAGAAGTTTTATATTTACCCAGGCTGGTAAACTAGTTGGTGGTGTTAATAACTGGACAGCTGAGTATAGCACAATTATGGACCAACTTTGTCCAACCGCAGTAGAAGATTGGGCCAACCAGTTCAGCTACCAAGATGACCCTCAAAAAGAAACTCCAGAACTTCCCAACATTGATTCAGAAGCTGAGGTCCAGGCTGAGCTCAAGCCATTGCTAACAGATACAGAAGATGACAGCGATAATGGAGAAATAGGAAACAGTGCCTCCTTCCCTTCTACACATTTTCCTGAAAGGACAGAGACTGAAAACTTACTCTCCGTAAAGTCGGAAAGGAATTTCGACTTTGCTTCTCCTAGATCAAAGAGTTTACACAGTCATTCTAGAAAGGCTCGATCTTTAATGGATAAACTAGAAAGACCTGGGCACGCCAGTAGTGTCATGAACATTGTGGTGGCTTGTGGAAGTGCTACAGAGGACTCAAGAAAAAAGAAAGAAAGCACCTCAACGGAAACAGAGTGTTAAAGTGAATGTGTAAAGTGAAGTGGGGAAATGAGTAAAGTAGGGGACCCAATATTGTAATGATTTAGTACTATTTATACTTTGCTTCAAAAAAATCAGTTTTAAATACATATTCTTAAATATAATATTTTTTGCCACAATTTAACCAATCACATAACTGAAGACAAGTGAATAGTTATGTTATCATGCTCTGTTTTGAATGAATGAGTGAATTTCAGCAGTTATCACCTCTTATTTACTAGCATTTTAGTTATAGTTAGTGCTTATAAGTATACTAGTTATTTTTTATCCCAACAGTGTCTTGTAGTCAGCCAAAAGTACCATATAAATTACATTATTTTTCTCATTCGATACATAACATTTGGGTATTCAACAACCATGGTGGCGAAATTTACAGAAGTTTGTAATAAGGGCACCCAAAATAATTGAAATACTTGTGCTTTCTGATAATCCACACCATGTTACATACTTAGCATAAAAATACTTCTTAAAACAACGTGAATGGCCCCTTTCTATTGCCATTAAATGGGTCCACGCTGTGAATACATTTTTCCTTGACTGTATCCATTTGACCATTGTTTGGGGCTCTAGTGAAAGATCTCAATTTAAGCAAAGCAAAAACCATAAGGCATTGATTTAATGCTGCCTTAAACCCTAGACATTCTAGGGAACTGTGCTGCTGGCCCTTTTGGCACTCGCTAGCTAACTATGGTATATGGCAAATTGAAAGCCATTCTGTAGTACAGTTTTAGGGCTAGAACCTAGTATCTTTGAAGCATACATACAAGTTACACATACTGTCAGCAAAAACAGAGTAACAAAATTGACTTGCTTTGAATGGACGTTATTAAACGTAAATAATAAAATGAATGCAAATTTTTGTGATTTTTTGATAAAAGATATTTGCACACTTCCTACTGGTTGTTTTCATTTTTCAATATAGAATTTAGTAAATGTCTACCTTAAGTTATAGAACAATTTTTCATAGATAAATAGTGCAGGTGAATGTAAGAGACGTTGCAATATATTTTATTAAAGAAAAATGCTTTTAACTCCATTTATCATACTGCTGTCCTTCCCCCTCGCTTTACTCGGCCTGTTATTATTAATACAACCCGTATCTAGAAATCATATACAGACTGTTAGCTTAACAGACAGAAATGTATAGCAAAGGGAATGGCTAGGAGGAGGCTGCTGCTGGCTAGTACGGGATTTATTGGCCATCTTTCTACAGAGTTATCTTACTATGCATAGTAGACCTAACAGTAGTCTCAAGATATAGTACAAAGTTTCTTATATTCACTACTATTACATTCATTATGTACTGTATTTACGCTTTAAAGCTGTATACAATTTTCTGGTGTCAAAAAGATGCTAGATATAAGTCTATTTCTCCTGGAAAAAAGCAAAGAACACTCTGAAGTATCACAGCTGATTTGTGCCTTACGTCAGATATATATGTTTATTAATATTATAAAAGCAAATGTCTGTTTGTCTGTCTTCCTATAAGCATCCCAACACATGGAACAGTTGATCCCCAACTTGACCCCAATATAGGTAAATCAAGCCCAGGAAAGTTTTTGTAAAGGCTTTGCTGGACATCTCCAAGCAGGAGCAGAAGTGATGGGAGAACACTATCGTTATCCACAGTGTGATAAAAGAAGCCCCACTTCTGTATATAGCATTACAGTATTTTATTGCTTATGTATATATCATTAGTGAATATAGTGTTTATGCATGTGTTATCAGTATATTATATTGGTATGTGTGTTATGGATTATGTCTGGAACAGGTCAGGGGGGTGTCGAGGGTGAGAATAATCTCTTCCCGTGATCACAGGAACAGGTGCCCTGCCATTTTTTATTACTCTGGACAATTCAAATTTATTGTTTTACAACTATCAACTACAACTTATTGTTTTACAACTATCAAAATCAATTAGGCACAAGAGAAAGGGGGTTCTGACTGGACTGTGACCTCAGACTGGGCACAGATGGAACAGATCATTTCTCAACTTTCCAAGATGAAGAAAGTGAGAGGATATGGAAGACTTCGTTTTCCAACTTTTCAAGATGCGGAAACAGGGAGAATGGGGGCACCCTGGCAGGGGGAAGGCTAAGCACAAGCTCTGAGCTTCAAATTACAAATGACTGTGACTGCATGGGAACTTTGTCACACCTTTGTGGAACAGCAACAAGATAGGTATTGACCACCCCATCTAAGAAATCCTCCAAGCTTCGTGGAAAATAAAAGACTCTTAAGTTTTTTCCCTTTTATTTAAAAAAACTGTTTTGCTTGTCTGCCAGTACTAAACCTCTTGGGTATTAAATAATTAAATTTAATGGTACTTTGTTCATGCTTTGTGCAGACCTTTTACCTGCTTAATTGATGATGGATTAACAAGGTAATAGTCCATGCAGCCCATTAAATAGTTTTTGAGATAATAGTATCCAGCTCACATGCACAACTCTATGAAAAAGGGAGTTGGACATTGCTGGCTAGTTCATTTATTTATTTCCTCATTCTGTAGCCTTTGTATAAAAATAGTAATGTTAAAAAAGCTACCTCACTTTTTATTATATGCCTCTGTGAACAGTTGTATCCAAATGTTTCAGGTCTTGGTGCCTCAACTTGTTATAGTCATATATGTTCTTATATCTTTCTTTTCATTACGTTCTTTTATTTCCTACCTTCCCCTCCAGCCGTCATCTCTCACAGGACAATATATCGTTGTCCTATTATGATGATATATCTCAGCCCCCTTGAGCACCATGGCTCTTAAAACTACCCATAATGTGCAGGGATATAATTCTCCCCAGAAACACTCCAAAGCCTTTTGTTATTAGAAAAGTGTCCACACCAATTTATTTTCCGAGCTGTCCAGGTGTAGACCAGTTTCTGACCTGTAACAACTCCCACTGTAAAGCATTCTATATCACCCTTTCACCTGAGACTGTCCTGTTGATTAGGTCTAACTATTCTTTCCAAAGGCTCATGATATTTGGATTATTTAGGTTACTTTAGCCTATCCCTATGTGACTCTTTACTCCTGTAATTACCTGCCACATCCCCATAAAATTAAACTCCTGGAGAGTTGGAGCTGCTATCATATTATTATTATTTTATTATTATTTATTTATATAGCACCATTAATTCCATGGTGCTTTACATTTGGGGGTTACATACAATACACAGAATGTACAGGTAGATATAATGCTAACAATGACCGACTGGCACAGTGGGGTAGAGGGCCCTGCCCGCGAGGGCTTACAATCTGTGAGGGAAGGGGGGTAGAGACAGAAGGAGAGGGGGAGACTGTACAGATGGTGGTGCGGTGATAGTGTTATTGGAGGTTGTAGGCCTTCCTGAATAGATGAGTCTTCAGGGCCTTCTTGAAGCCTGTGATTGTGGGGGTCAGTCTTATGTGTCTTGGTAAGGAGTTCCAGAGTATGGGGGATGCATATTTCTTGAATTAGGAGGGTTAATTTGCATAAAATGTCCTTTTTACATAAAATTCTATATGTTATCAGAGCCCTCCCAGTCTCGGTCCCAGAACACATCTTCACTTTCTTTGGAAGGATTCAGTTCTGAGAACAGAGCAAGCACTCCACTCTACAGATAAAAATGTAATGAAAGACTTGGGGTACCTAATATAGTGAAGTATAGCAAAATTGCTCAATAAGATCATTTCCACTCAACAAAGGACACCCTATGTGGCTTACTCTAGAAGCCATGAACAAATACAGTAATATAATAAATATCAAACTAATGACAGTACCTTGTAGGGCTCCATCTACACTTTCCAAAGTTGCCTTTCTTATTCTGCATTGCAATTATATTTACATAACTATCAGCGTTTTATTCTTATGTAAATTAGGTGAAAGAGGTATTTCTTCTCCTGTTATGACTTCACACCCACTTTAGATAACTGCAGATGTGCGAGATGTCGCTCAAACAATGGAAGTGGAGCTGATCATCAACGAGGGGCAATTATCTAAAGCGAAGAGTGAAGCCCCAGAAGAAATACCTCTAAAGCCTTGTTCAGCAAATTTGCATAATAGACTCCCTTTAAAGGACTCCAAGTACTCCTGGTCATTTTAGAGGAGAAATTTGATCCTGATAATGATGATAACTATAACTATTATAAATATAACTAGGCATGAGCAAGCTGAAAGAGACTAATGTTGGACTCCAGGTATTAGGGAGGGTTCACACGGTGTAACGTGCCGCGTGATGTGGCACGTCTACGCCGCGGGAGCCTTTGCGGGCCGTACACGCTCCCATTGATTTCAATGGGAGCGGGGATCATATGCGCCGCGCTAGTTTGCAGCCGTGATTTTGCGGCCGCAACATCACGGCCACAACGCGGCACATTACACCGTGTGAACCCTCCCTTAGACCAAGATTCCTAATCAGAGTTTCTACAGCAGGTCCTGCAGAGAATGCTCAAGTTGTGCTGTTTGCAGAATGTACTCTCCCACCTACCTGAAAAAGAAGGTTCAATTCAAATCAAGACAATGATATCCTTGTCAGGGGGCACCAGCATATGGTTGCAAGGCACTGAGTTGATGGTGAAACCAGCAAGCAAAAAGGGATGCAGAGTATGAAAGTTATGCATGAGAATAAACCTCAATGGAAGCAGCATAACCTTGGCGTTGTACAACTTGGTGGCTGAGGTGTACAAAGTTCAGGCAGAGATGTAACTTCAACAGTGAAAATAAAGTAGTAGCTCACCATATGCCCGTTATCAAGAGATGTAACTTGAAGTTACAGGGCCCCCAATACAAAATCTGTAATGGAATCCCTAGCTACCTACCTTGTGAAATTTAGAATACAAATATATTTTATATCACAGAGAAGCCTTTGGTAGTAACTGCTATCTATGCACCCCCTGCAACTACTCCCCTGTGTGAGTGAAGGGGATACAAGCTCCATATTAATGCCAGTGGTGTGTGGAAATGACTGATATGGTCATGACAACTGTTATGGTGAGACCCTTGGGGCAGAAGAACTAGGATCAACAGGAAACCAACTGTTGCAAGAGGTTACTGTGGACCGTAAATGACTGACAATGTGAGAAAGAGTATGTTGCCCTGATCTTGGGGAAACATGATAGTGCAGGAGGTGAAATGGATTTTGGAATGACCCAAACAGTTGAACATGAAATCCTGGCCGGGAATGCCCTGCCTAGGAGGCAGCTCTATCAGCAGATCCACTAGTTCTATACCAAGAAATTGATCCATGTGATTCAGCCTTAAAAGAGTCTGTGGGTGTCAACCATTGTGCTGGTGTAACAGAAGTATGTGTCCTTGAGGTTCTCTGTAGCTTATATCCAGGGTCAGCGTTGGGGGGGATGGCAAACTGGGCAATTGCCCAGGGCCCCAGCACTTGCAGCGGCCCCCTGGCAGTGGAATACTTTGCAGCGGCTAATACACAGCAGCCAGCGCAGGAACTGCAGCTATTGATAGAGGAAGCGTCCATTCAGTGCTCTGAGGAGGCTTCCCCACCCCCCATTCTCTGGCTGCCCCCTGCCCACCAATGAGAGGGGTGAGGAGAGCCCAGGAGGCGGAGCTTATCACTATACAGAACAAGCACCCCGCTGAGCTCCTCCGTCACAGAAGAGAAGTATCAGAGGAGAGCTTAGCAAAATGAAATTAAACCACCCGGTACCTGCTGGGGTCACTATGCCTATTAATGTCAGGCATTTGGGGTGAATAATTTAGTTTTAGTAACTCCATGTGCCTCACATTAATAGCAGTTAACCCCATCATGTCCCTCACATTAACTCCTGTGTGTTTGACATAAGGGTTACTAATATGTGAGATATATGAGGGTACTAATAATGAAGATACTTAATTATTACCTCTATGTCTCACATATTAGTAACTCTTATAGTGGTCAGTGGCTGACGTGACAGTATTTAGTCCTGGTATAGCGGCAGGGCCGCACCTCTAATGAGGCGATGTCTAGGTATCAGTGTGGGCGGCGTCATTACGTGATGACGCTCGCTGATACCTAGACGTCTGAGGACGTATCAGCGTGCGTCCGCGGCCTAGTGACGCCGCCTACGCAGACGTCAGCCTGCAGGAGAAGAGGATCGCGGAGGCGGCGGGAACAACAACAAGATCGGTAAGTATAAAACTTCTTTTTTTGTTTTATAATAGGCCGCTACCTGCTGGAGTATCTCCAGGAGGTAGCGGCCTATTTACCTACCTCCCCAGACCTGCTCACTGCCACCCCCGCTTCCCCTTGTACTATAGGCCGCGGAGGCCGGCAGTGAGTAGGCCCGGGCAGGCCGCGATCTCATTGCCACTATTATTATATTCGGGGGTCTTTTCAGACCTCCGAGCATAATAATCGGAGCCCCAGGGGAGGTGAGGGAACATAATAAACAGTGTTACTTACCTCTCCGGGATCCGGTGTTACTCCTAGCAGGCTTTGGGCCTATATGGTAATGCCCAGACGTCACGTGGTCTGGAATATTACCATATAGGCCCAAAGCCTGCCCTAGCAGTACCATATAGGCCCGAAGCCTGTGCTAGTAGTAATAGCCTGTTACTGCTAACACAGGCTTTGGCCTGTATGGTACTGCTAGGGCAGGCTTCGGGCCTATATGGTAATATTCCAGACCACGTGATGTCTGGGCATTACCATATAGGTCCGAAGCCTGCTAGCATTAAAGAGGACCTTTCATGGGTTTGGGCACAGGCAGTTTTATATACCGCTGGAAAGCTGACAGTGCGCTGAATTCAGCGCACTGTCGGCTTTCCTGATCTGTGCCCCGGGTGAAGAGCTAGCAGTGCCGGTACCGTAGCTCTTCACAGTCAGAAAGGCGTTCCTGACAGTCTGTCAGGAATGTCCTTCTTCCCAGCAGCGCCTATATCGCTGTACTGTGTGAGCGGGGAGGAACGCTCTCTCCCCTCCTGATAATACTTGTCTATGGACGAGCACTGTGAGCAGAGGGAGGGGGCTCGCACAGCACTATAGGCGCTGCTGGGAAGAAGGACATTCCTGACAGACTGTCAGGAACGCCCTTCTGACTGTGAAGAGTTACGGTACCGGCACCAATAGCTCTTCACCCGGGGCACAGATCGGGAAAGCCGACAGTGCGCTGAATTCAGCGCACTGTCGGCTTTCCAGCGGTATATAAAACTGCCTGTGCCCAAATACCCATGAAAGGTCCTCTTTAACATCGGGTCCCGGAAAGGTGAGTAACAGTGTTTATTATGTTCCCTCATCTCCCCTGGGGCTCCGATTATTATACTCGGGGGTCTGAAAAGACCCCTGAGTATAATAATAGTTCATGGGTGTGCAACTGTGGGGCATAATAGAGCTTGAAGGTTCCACTGTGGCCCCTGTAACCTCTATTATGCCCCACAGCAGCCCTGCTGCAACCTCTATTGTGCCACTGTGGGGCATAATATAGGCTGCAGGGGCCGCTGTGGAAGAATTGAGGAGTCAAAGATGTCTATGTTTCAAACTTTACAGAGTCAAGTCACAGCTGAAAGAAGTGGTCATGGCGGTCCAAAGGGAAGAGACAGGAAATGTGGGGAATCGTCTCCTGTGAGTATCACTGCATTGTATTTATTGTAATGTTCCCCCTCCCCCCCCTGCTGTCTTTGGCTGACGATCAAAAGATGAACATCACCCCCCCCTCAGGCAGCAGAGAGGCTAGGTTCACCACTGTATAGCGGTCAGTGGCTGACGTGACTGTATTTAGTCCTTGTATAGTGTTCAGCGGGTGACGTGACAGTATTTAGTCCTGGTATAGTGGTCAGAGGGTGACGTGACAGTATTTAGTCCTGGTATAGTGGTCAGAGGGTGACGTGACAGTATTTAGTCCTGGTATAGAGGGCAGGTGTAGTTATAAAAAAAAAAAAAAAAAAAAATCTACTTGTATCAAGAATATTCCAAGTAAGGCTGGTCTTACACGGCCGTAATGATTTTACGTTCCGCAAGTTGCTGATCAGCAACAAAGACACCGCAGATGCCTGTAAACTGCCGCACTTGCCCATAGAGTTCTATGGGCGAGTCCGTGCAGTGCCGCAATTCACTGCCATTATGGACATGTCCTATAAATTGCGGACCACGGTTGCGGCCCGGCCACACCAGGGATAAAATATCCGGTGGTGTAAGAGGCCTTATTGAATATAATTTGTCTGCAAATGGTCCACAATTGAAAACCCTCCATTGCGGACCAATTGCGGACTTGCATTACGGCCGTGTAAGACCAGCCTAATAGATAACCATGATATAACCAAAGCAGAGCAATAACAATTCCCTTTACTGTCAGTTCTCCTTAAAGTTCAGTATGAAACATGAAGAAATAATTCTCCCATCATTATTATTATACAATATATTAGTATTTATTAAATAATAGCTAAATATTTGACTGCACACAGCGAACACCAAATACAATAGCCGTATGACTAAGCCGAATTGACGTCTACCTGCGTTCCCCGCCATTGACACTAGATGGCAGTGCAGAGCGGCAGAGCCGAGTCCCTCAATGGGTTTTCTGCACATGTGCACAGACTGAAAAGAAAGGGACAGACTCACAGGAAATCAGTGAGAATGCAAATACAAAGTGCGTGTGGGAGTGAGACACACTGAGGGAGAGGGACATGTCTGGCCTGAGCTACAACAAAAGCCAGAAGATTCCGGCCATGGAGCAGGCTGCCCAGGTCCAGGGAGGATAAGTGCAGTCCCAGCAGGGATTAGAAGGGAAGCGCCGGTGTCCGGGCACAGCTGCGGGCGGGAGCTGCTCCATACACACCTTCTGCCAGCAACACTTGTCTGCACATCCACAATGTTCTCCATTAAACAGCCCAAGCCAACGTTCCGGTCTTATCTGCTGCCACCTCAGGTATGTGAGGGGATACAACACATATATAGTATGGGGAGACCTGGGCACTGAGCATGGCACTCACAGTTATACCTATCACTATAGGGGGGGCTTCTCAAGTAATGGGGGGAGGGTGTGTGTGATTCTTACATCAAGGCAGGTATGTGAAGGGATATAACACATACATAGTATAGGGATACCTGGGCACTGAGCATGGCACTCACAGTTATACCTACCACTATAGGGGGGCTTCATAAGTAATGGGGGGGGGGGATTCTTATATCAAGGCAGGTATGTGGAGGGATATAACACGTATATGGAGACCTGGGCACTGAGCTTGGCACTCACAGTTATACCTACCATTATAGGGGGGCTTCTCAAGTAATGGGGGGGGGGGGGGTCTTACATCAAGGCAGGTATGTGGAGGGATATAACACGTATATAGTATATGGAGACCTGGGCACTGAGCTTGGCACTCACAGTTATACCTACCATTATAGGGGGGCTTCTCAAGTAATGGGGGGGGGGGGGTCTTACATCAAGGCAGGTATGTGGAGGGATATAACACGTATATAGTATATGGAGACCTGGGCACTGAGCTTGGCACTCACAGTTATACCTACCATTATAGGGGGGCTTCTCAAGTAATGGGGGGGGGTCTTACATCAAGGCAGGTATGTGAAGGGATATAACACATATATAGTATAGGGAGACCTGGGCACTGAGCATGGCACTCACAGTTATACCTACCACTATAGGGGGGATTCTCAAGTAATAGGGGGGGGGGGTGTTCCTATGTCAAGGCAGGTATGTGAAGGGATGTAACACATATATAGTATAGGGAGACCTGGGCACTGAGCATGGCACTCAGTTATACCTATCACTATAGGGGGCTTCTCAAATAATGGGGTGGGGGGGTGGGGGTCTTACATCGTCATGTATTCTGGGCCTATCTTCCCTTGTCAGACTACAACTCCCAGCAGACTCTCTGTCTGGGCCTGTTGGGGGTTGCAGTCCTACAACTACCGGAGACCCCCTCTTTTAGCCCCTCTGATCTAGCCTGTGCATTGAGCCTATGCATTACACATGTGCTGCAGATGTCTTCATGTGAACGTCGCCTGTCCATATGCTGCTCATATATTTCTCCCATATTTTCCAGCATGAAGACAAACTCAGCCCAGAAACCAAAATTAAAAAGCTGAAAGCCGTGCTGCTGCCAGGTAAGAGGGGAGCCTGTGCAAGGGGCACGGGGCATGTTTGCCAGCTCTGCTTATTTCACTGCCGCTCACTGTGTCAAGTGTAATGTTGGATTTCGTCATGACAAGCTAGGGAACTTTCCACATATTAGGTTAAATATGTCAATTAGCTGGGATCGCAGACACAGCTGGAGCCTGGAAGTTGTCACTGTACATCACTGAATATGCCTATTACCCCCAGCAGAGTTAAAGGGGTTCTCCTGCACTCACACAGGTGTTCACTAAAATAAGAACGGTCAGAAGAGACTTTACATTAACACGTTCCACCTTTTGGTACCTCTCCTGTTTGGCGGAGCAGATCTCCAGTGACCCTTATTTGGTGATTTCTTGTTGCCATACAGTTCAGCAGAAGGGTGGCCATGCTTGCACTTGACCCTATCCGTTAAGTGCTATGGGAGTTGCAGAAGGAGCCTAGAAGGCAGTGTTTTCTGGGAGAGGATTTTATTTTATTGTAATAGATGAAGATTTGGTGTGTTAGATACTTACAGCTAAGTTCAGCTAAAATGTATGCTGTAGATTTAGGCATGTTGCAACCTCCACACTTTCCAGCTGTTTGCTGTGATTTTGTAAATGGCAAAATACACACCACAGCTGTAATGTGTGAACAAAGCCTTAGTCAAATGGTAGATTTCTGTACCAATCTGCACCTGCTAGAGTTCATTCTTGATGACAATCCATTCCAGATGAACCAAGTCTAAATAATTGCCTTTACGTTGTGTATTTCTGTTATATTTTCCAGTTTGGCTAGCTCAGGTGTATTGACATAGGGTCACTTATTTCCAACTGCTTTGGCATATGTCATTCTACTTTCCAAACGGCAGCTACAATCATGCAATTATTTTCTACCTGGTATTATAAAGGCTCATTTGTGAAAGGGGATGCCTCTTAACATGTTAACACAAACCCTGTCATTCAATAATAATAAACTGTCAAAGTGGTGAAGGGTACATTTCTTTAGTCCTCTGCGATAGTAGATTGAACTTGTTGGTCTGTACAGGACACAGTGTACATGACATAGACTTGTGTGGCAGGTGTGGGCATGCACTGTGCTGGACTGTGTTAATGATATAACTGCAACACCTTCCAAAGGTTACAGCTGGCTACAACTATGTTAGCAATCAAAGTTTCCATTTGGAATGACGGTCAAGCCATGCCACACAGTTTTTTACCAAGCCTAGCACAGTATATTGTGCAGAATAGTCTGGGTGTGTCTGTGGTTGGAAACTGCAGGTCAACCAAAAAGCTTCTTAAGGCTAAGGCCCCACGGGCCGTAATTGCAGCGCTAAAGCGCTGTGGAAAGAACCGTGGCGTGAACGCATTGTGGTTCTTTCCGCAGCACTTTTAAGAGAAAGTTTACAGAGTTTTCCTCTGCGGACTTTCTCTTCCTATTATATCTACGGGAAAGCCGCCGGCGTTACCGTAGATATAATTGACATGCAACATTTTTTCAAATTGCAGCGTGTCCACGCTGCGACCTTTTCCGCAAAGTGAGGATGGGATTCGCATTAATCCCATCCACTTTGTCTGCACTGTACAACGCCGTGATTTTTCCCGCAGCGTCTCTGCTGCGGGCAAATCGCAGCGTTTACGTCCTGTGGGACCCCGGCCTAATTAGGGTGCATTCACACTGAGTAAACGCGCGTGTATTTTTGCAAAATACACGTGTAAAAATAAGACTCCCATTGACTTCAATGACATTTTACAGGCATATTTTTACTGGCGTATTTTTACACGTGTAAAAAAATATCATTGAAGTCAATGGGATAGCAAAATTTACAAGTGTAATTTTACTCTACAACAGGGGTCCTCAAACTTTTCAAACAGCGGGCCGGAGGCAGAGCAGGTCGCACAGACATCGGGAGCGGTGCCCTCCAATAGGTAAATTGAAGTGTGCTCCATGGCTTGGCCCGAGCTCCCCAGGAGCTTCATTATAAATGCACGCCTGCCGGCGTTGTCGGCGGGGCCAGACAGAAGTGCTTGGCGGGCCGCATGTGGCCCGCGGGCCGCAGTTTGAGGATCCCTGCTCTACAAAATAAGCTAGCGTTTACTCAGTGTGAACTTACCCTAAGGCATTGCATTTTACAGTCTCTGCAAAGTCTAGCGAATCCCATTCACACCTTACGGAAAAATACCTGCAGCAGATACGCTGCAATATACAAAACCATTGCGGTTAAGGAAATTGCAGCATGTCCATTATATCTACGGAAAGGCTGTAGGTATAATGGAAGCAGAAAGTCAGTGAATCCCATCCACACATTGCAGAAAAATACCATTGTGCTTTTAAAAATCGCAGCATGTCTATTATACCTACGGAAATGCTGGCGGTTTCACTATGGGTATAATTCAAGCAGAAACAAGTGTGTTATTTAGTGTTTACTATATAAATAAAATGTAGTTACCTTTTTGTACACACAAGTGACAACATGTCCACTATATGACAGCTACACATAACATATTTTGATGTTATCATAGCTTCTAGTGAATCCCATCCACATATTGCATAAAAATACAGACAGTAGACAAGCTGCGATTTTGGATTTTCCTTCTAGCCTCTTATCTAATTGTGGGTGAACACCAGCCTAGTGAAGTGGTCTGTCATTGACATTGGGCAGTGTCGACTACCTGCTTCACTGTTAGTGTTGTGCACAGAAATAAGATGCATTACATGTAAACAGTAGACCATAAAAGTAAAGTGGGAAAGTGATAGGGTCTGTGAAACTGTGACTATAAATGTATGAAGCAAGTTAAGATGCGTGAAGATATGACAAGTCACCTTTAAGATGTCTTCATGTACTATCAGTCTTGTGATTGCACAGCCCTAATTATAAGCCGTCCTTTTAGCAGCTATGTATTATATGCTGTAGTTTTGAGGTCCGAGGTGTTCTCATAACTTATGGCTCTATATCTGGGTTGAGCAACGTGATATGTTTCAGAGGCTGTAATATGGATGCTTGGTATAGGAACGGATTGAAGACATCACTGTTCAGTTTGACATTGTACAGTAAATACATGTATTATTGTGAATAAGGAAGCACTCCAACTGCATTTGATTCTCTGACTCTCACTGCATTTAAGTGAAATGGAAATCACATGCGACAGAATGAGAATGGCTCATTTGAAATAAATGGCCCCTATTTGCTAATGGGTAGACAGGATAAACTTGGGCAGTCGATTCATCAGATTTATCATGGTGGCTGTTGCTGGATGATAAACCTGGGCAATCTTTACACTGTATAGTCTAAGTTTATAACACTTCTCAGCTGACTTATATTCATCTAGAATTTTACAACACAATCTTAACACATTGTGGCACATTTATGACACTTCCCCTTTTTACGAGCATCCACAACCACATGTCTAGCAAGTCAAAAAATTGGTGCAATGCGGAGCATTTTGTTTTGGCTACAAAGATGCGCCATGTTTAAGCCAGTGTTCAGTTGTAACACAATTGTACATTTGGGCGACTATGTTTTAAAAATGACCATCATGCCTCTCCCCCCCCCCCCCATGATGTGGCCAAAACTGCGACTATTTCTGAAATCTAATTCATATTTTACCGCAATGTGTGGATTCACTAGAATCCCATCCACTTTGCAGGGACTGTAAAACTCTGTGGTTTTTGCTGCAACGTTTACGCCACATGAGATTCTGGCCTTATAATCATCATCCAGGCTAAGTAATTGAGGACCTATCCTTTAAGAAGGGAAAGTCTGTCAATGCCTCTGGTGCCCATCGTGTGACAGATTTGGTGCAATGTTGGGCTTTTTATATCCAAAGTCATGATAAGATCACAATGTGAATAGAACTTTGTGTCACGTATAGCTGTCATATAGTGGACATGATGTCACTCTTGTGTGTTCCTAAGTGGGGGCGAGTAACTATGAATTTTATTTATATAGTAAACACTAAATACCATTTTTCTTTACTGTTGAAATGACTGAATTCTGAAATCCAGGTATTGTTGTATCTGTTCAGTGACATACTGTATATGGCTACTCAGTAACCGTACAGTGAGGCAGAAAAGCAAATCCTAAACTAAGGGTGCATATAGTGTAGCCGCTCACGTGCCAAAGCAATTGACTTATTGCAGCATTTTTATTGATATAAAAAGAACCTTTATGGCCAAGAATCAGTCACTGTAATAAATCTGGCACAAGTGTAGCTTACCTTGTCTAGCTATTAGTAAGTGTCATTCTGTAAACGTCTGTTATAGTGGACCTGTCAGATTTATTAGGGCAGCAGAACATAGAGGGGGGGGGAGCGCTGAGTTTGAGTAATGCACCCTAAGCGTAAGTCCACACAGAACTGTAAGAATATGCCGCATAGAAAATCTGCGCTACCTGGTTCTCATTGTGTTGTGAAATTCTAAAGCTTTGCCACAGATTTCACCCTTAGCACTGTCAAATGTAAAATCTGTAATGAAGATCGGCAACAAATAATTGACACGTCTGCAGTTTACAATCCACACAATATTTGTGTGTTCTTATAAAAATAAAAAAAAATTCTGCAGCATGTGGATTCATCTTACTGTAATAAATGCGGATGACAGTGCATGGCCATGTATGAGCCACAATGAGTAGTCTGTGTATTGGCTGGATTTACCAAACACGGATCTGGCTGAATTATTATTATTATTATTTATTTATATAGCGCCATTAATTCCATGGTGCTTTACACTTAATTGAACTTGCGTCTTTGTATCTACCCATTATGCAGATTTTTTTTTTTTTTCTCTTTTTCTTTTCCCCAGCCATATATGGCTTCAAAGGTACTTCTAGTTCACATAAGTTCACCCATGAGAACTTTTTTTTTTTTCTCCTCCAGGTTCAGTTCCACTGTTCCTGTTCTATTATACACTTGCAGCTCTCCTTTATCATATGAGTGAGTGGACATGCTTAGAAGTCAGATGTGACTTCGCTTTCTTTTTTGTTGGCAGACTGAGTTAAAAAGGGGGGGAAAACTCCCCCCATTTCTCATGACATTGGCTTGCCAGGCAGCAGTACCTCCCATGGCTGTTACCAAGGTACAATGCAAGCATGCTGAATAGATGGAGAGTCTGCCTTTCACTCTGGGCATGCTGGGAGTCTGCTGAGGAAGGCAATGTTTGCTTTGAATGGTTAATATGCTGATGATGTCATGCTTCTGCTGCACAAGCAGATACTATATACCGGTGTGTATGGAGGTTTTAGGTTTCAGTCTTTATATCTTAACATACCACATTTTATTTTTATAAATAAAGTAACCATGCCCAAATTAGCAAATACAAAAGGACTCCCATCACTTTGGCTTAAAAACTGTAATATTCCTCAGGCCATAGTCACGCTATATTGCTCAGAACTGAAGTGCTTTTTTTTTTTTTTTTTTTCTGCAGTGGTAATTTTTGCTTTTCCTTTAGAGAAGGGCTAGATGGTGAAACTGCTTAAAATGAATTTTAACGGTCTGTGAGATGGAGCTTTGTTTCTGATGGGTATACAAGTATAGCATGTAACATGCAGGCTAATTTGTTACGTGGCATCTACAGGTGAATTTTTTTTTTTTTCTTTCTTTTTTTCTTTTATCACACAAGGGATTATTCATGCACTTCTTAGATCTGCACAATGAAGAGAATAGCAGATGTGTAAGTCAGGTCCCATCTGGCATTCACCGCTCTACTGAGCATATTGCTTGTGGAAGTCATTTTAAAAACCAATAGAAAACCTTTCTTCTTCCCCAAGTGTGCAGTTCATGACTGTATTTATATCTGTAAATAGGTATAACTAATCAGATATGTGACTATTTCAGAGCTATTACGTTGTCTTGGGTGGTGGGGGAGAGATTCTGTATTAAAAGTTAAACTATTTAAAACCAAATGGCTGAAGTAGGTTTTAATGTAGAACAATGCACTGTATACAAAATCACTTCTAAACCACATATATGCAATTGTAGGGGCAGTTAGTGTCGCAGCGAACGTACATTTGGCTCTTCTGTATACAAACGAGTTGTTCCGTATGTGGTCTCTCCTGCGTTCACCAGGCCCTAACATAATGATTGAAAAGTCTTGATGTGCAGCATCCACAGATATAATGGGTGCTCTGATGGGTGCAACCACCCCTTGGGCTCCCCGACCATTCATTAGGACTACATGGTGATTGCGACTTCTTCACTCCTGTTGGTAAATGGAGGGAGCCGCGAGTGTTACTTCAAACATTTGACGTATGTAAGGGTCTAAAGGAGACTCTGTTCTAACTGGAATAAAGGAGTCGCACGGAGACATGACAATCTTTGCTACATCCTTATTACAAGGAAAAAAAATGCTCAGATAACCAACAAGAATGTTACATTGATTAGATTCTTATCACAGTTACCTGAATATTGGTTTTTCTTTGTCTCAGAACATTCCACTAGTCCATGGGTAGCAAGCATTTACTTGGCCCGGGTGTAGTGTGAACTGGACCAAGTTACATGCTTAGGTTGCTCACCTTGACCTAGATTTTCAGACAAGTGTGTATCATTTTTGTTGGTCTGAAATGATCTTTGCACTTAGACATGGGTGAACGATTTCATAAGACCATTTGGAACTGTTGAAAATGACATGCAGGTTTTCTAGCATCTGAAATGATAAAAATGTTGTGCGGGTGTGGTAGCAGTTTTGACATTTCTGAATAATGGATGAATTATAGCTGTGTTTGGATAGAAGTACATTGGCCTGAGGCATTTGATTCATGTGAATATTTGCAAGAAAGTTCACTAAGGAAATTTTCCTCATGTTGCAGAAGTTAAAGGACATTAGATTTCATTGTGCCTGGCTAAGTTGTGTAAAGCCGGCCACACACATTAGAAGTATATTGGTTTAACCCACTGATTTGGTTGGGCTTGGATGACTGTCTTATGTGTACGAGGGCTACCCAATTCTCCCCTGATGGCAGATATGAAGGGTTGGGACGCTGCATTTCAGTTGACCAATCCTTTTGTACTGAGGTGGATACTGGCAGCATTTTTGCTCCTTTTCCCAGGTCCTGCACATGTCTGAGTGTTCATCTGTATGGGAGAGCTGAGCAAGATTACTGTCCGTTGCCGACTATCTCAATTATATAACTAGGAGAAAATCTGAATGTTAATACGAGCACAACCAAATCTTTGATTGCTTACTAATAGATTTGTCAGGGCACATACTTGTTTATGCAGTTGAGAGTGGGTATCCTTGTCCACATATGTACTTAAGTATATATTTGATACTTGTGGCAGATCTGGGGCTGGGCAAATCCAATGATGATTCTGTAATGCCTAGAAATGTATGGCTGACATAAGGGCTGTACAGTCGGGACCAATTTTGGTTATAATTGGGGGGGGGGGACTTCCAACACTATAAAATAAGTTATTTTTAATCTTATTAAACTATTATTGGTATTGTCTAATTAGATGCCTTGCTGCATATTTTCATAGGAATTCGATCATTTGCTTTCTAATGAATTAGAGGATCTTTACTGCTTCTGACTGATCATGGTTGTCAGCCATTTGTGAAGGAGTGAGAGTTGGATGTTTTTGGTTTGTTTTCCGTTATTGCCAGGCCTCATACAGTGACAGCTCAGCCTCTGGAGTGCAGTTCATATTTTTTCTCTTCCTTAGCAGGGTGAGAGATTTAAAAGTACATTTTGATAAGTCTTTTTACGTTACACATATTGATTTTCCTGTTTTTAGATTTGTTTGGTTATTAGTCCCATATTTTTTATTTTTTCTTAAGCGTTTAGATGCTGACTAATAACGATCATCTGTAAAAAAAAAAAAAAATATCTGGGAAAATTCATCCACTGGCTATATGCATTGCAGAACTATGCTAGTCTCCAGCAGAGAAGCCCTGTGGTATTTCTCATCCTGGCAATGTGCAGCGAAACTCAGTGGGTGCTATGGCACCTTAGCCAGCGTTCCTATCTATATAAAGAGCAGGTTGTCTGTGCTATATTTGGCATCCTGTATTTGGATTCCGTGCCGGTAGCTGCTAATCTCCTTGATTCATTGACTTTAAGTGGATATGATTTATTAGAGGTTACAAACTATAACTCTTGGTCTGGCAGTCCACATCATAAGACGACTGAGTTGTTGCTGCAGATGACACAAGTCTGTTAGTTTGTACAAACTTTATCTGAAGTATATGGCCAACGTTCAGGTCATGACCTCATTATAATCCATATACTTGGTGTTGGAACAGTAATAGCTATTGGAAGCCTGTGATGCAAGTGCTGATGCCATACATGACTTTTATAAATTATTACTTTAAACGGCTACTAACTTTTTTCATTTTTAAGGCAATTACTCATTTAATACAGCATGTAATTCGGACCAAAACTAAATGCACCTAATCATAAAATTGTTGCAGTTGTCTGCCTGAACCCTGTAAAGTTGTTTCTGGTAGGGGTCTTCTGTATAGTTAATTTGCTGTTCACTCCTTTTTAATAGGGAAGTTTTCACCATAGATATCTTCAGGCTTATGATGGGAGCACAGTGAGTGGAGAGGGGCCTATTCTCTCTTCAGTGAATGGAGAGGGGCTGGTTCTCTACACGTTTGCACTCTGTTTTTCTATGTGCACAGCAGGCACTGAGAAAATTCTTCAGGCTAAACAATGTAAGGAGCGTATACTCTGTACATCTATATACTTGTGACTAGTTGTATGTGTTATTACTGATGGGATATTTAGTCATAAATAGCAGCTTTATTGTTCTCCGATTTCTCTCTTGCTAAGGATTTTGACTTTAGGTCTATAGTATCATATCAAGGAAATGAAGTGCCACAGGCGTAAATATCTTCTTTAGGCCTCATTCACACGTTAGAGCCTTGTTCTTGTGCTGTCTGTTGTTGAACTATTATCAATCATCTTTTTCCTTAGGTATTGCTGTGCTTATGATACATGGGTACACAGATGTTGTCCACTTTTTTTTCACAGACCCGTAGGCTTTTATTGGTAATGAATCTGTAATGCATCCAAAGCATAAAAAAATAGACATGTAGTCATAGTCATTGTATAAAATTAATAAAATATTCATATAGACTTAAAAATTGTGTGTTTGAATGAAGCATAATACATGTAATCTAGTAGGCAAGTAGTAACTGAAATGTTGAAAATAATATAGTATATGCCATTTCATCGTTCACAGCTGCTGCTGACCATTTTTTGTTCTATGGATTGTTACTTACTACAGTATCTATGCAGTGTACAGCTGGCACCCACACTCTGCCCAAGTATAATGTAATGAGCCAACTGTGCACATTTGCCACTACTCGGTAGACATCTGTACCTTGGTCTTGGGGGGTATAAATTGTACACAAGCCCTCATTTATGTGTCTGCCATATCTCATTAATATTTAACTGATCTAAAATTAGAGGAATTTGGCACATGGTTGTGGGTCTTGTATGCTGCTGTTTATGCCATAGTCTTGGACGTGTTGCTGGCTCTTGAGATGTGACTAGTTTGTCCGTGCGCTGCCTGATCTGCTAGTAAACACTTGTTCCACTGAGATAAGGTAGAATGTGTGAAGATAAAGTGTCAGCGCTGCCTTCGTGAGCCTGATGCATCTACTACCCAGTCTGCCTTTGTTAGCATAATTCTAGTACAATATATGAGAATCCAGAGTTTCCCATTGGAATTATTTAGTGGTTCAACTTTCTGACCTTTAATGATTTACTTTCTGGCCCTGTCGCCCTCTAAGTGCAGCCTAAAGCCAATTATCCAAAGTAAGTGTCTGCTGACTCCATAAACATTTATTGGAAGGTAGGATTGACTTTTGTCTCGCATACAGATGCGGTTGTGAACCCAAACTTCTGCAATTGGTTAAATTGTTGCAGTGTGATCTCTTATGGCAAAGACAATAAAAAATGAAAATTATTGCAAAAACATTTTTAAATTACGGTATATACTCGAGTATAAGTCGACCTGAATATAAGCCGACCCCCCTAATTTTACCACAAAAAAACGGGGAAAACTTATTGACTCGAGTATAAGCTGAGGGGGGAAAATGCATGACATTCTGTTTGTGCTCATGTTAATCCTAGCCGGATTCAGGCCTAAAATTCAGAAAAGACACCCCCCCCGAGTATAATAATAGCGGCAGTGGGATTTCGGCTGGGGCTCGGGCCTACTCACTGCCGGCCTCCGCGGCTTATAGTATAAGGTGACGCGGGGGTTGGCAGTGAGCAGGCCCGGGGACAAACAAACATTAAGTTCTCATACTTACCGATCTCACGCTGCTGCTCCCGCTGCCGCCACTGCTCGTCTTCTCCCGCGGCTGCTCCTGCGTCTCAGTGTAGGGGGCGTGATGACACCACCTGTACTGAGACGCAGTAAGTCGAATTTCACTGGTCCACAGTAAAAAACATCTGTGGGAGGCTGCTGGAACAGCGCTGCTGCTGATAGGCGGTCGGTGAGGCAGCGCTGTCTCCAGGGCCACCTTAAGATGTTTCCAAGGCAGAGAAGATGCTCTGGAAACATCTTGGGGTGGTCCTGGAGACAGCGCTGCCTCACCACTCACCTATCGCTGCTCCAGCGGCCTCCCACAGAAGTCTTTCACTGCGGATCAGTCATGTGACATTTTCAATTACCGTATTGACGCAAATATAAGCCGAGGCGCACTTTTTCAGCACAAAAACTGTGCTGAAAAACTCAGCTTGTACTCAAGTGTATACGGTACATTGCTTTTTGTTGTCTTCTGTGGTAAGATATCATGCTGAAGAAGTTTAACCCATTGCAGGAGTTTGGGTTTAAGCTGCCATATACAGATATAACAGTTAAGACGTCATTCACTCAGGAGTATTTAACCAGTGTTTTCCGTATTCAGGTGTAATGCCCAAATCCCAAATAAAGACACTTGCAGACTTTTACCTCCTCCACCAACTCAAGTGTTAGCATCCTTCCACAAGTGCCGCCACTCTAATTCCAGTGAAGTTGGAATTTTTTTTTTCTAGTGCCCACTGTTCTTGAACAGTCGGTGCTGTTAGTTTTGGTGCCTGATATAATACTTGGGCGCTTTGCACTCAATTGAGTGGTCCCTGTCTGTTGTCTACAGTCGAGGACCACCCACCTGGCAGTAGAGTGCCTATTAATATATTGGTTGCTGAAACTAACTTAACGGATGTACTCCGGTATGGTTGGGCCTAAAGAAAAATCCCACGTGCTGGAATCGGAGAGTTGTGCTTATTGAAGGAGTTACTGAAGGTAGTGAATGGTCCTCGTTAAAGAAGACGAGTCACCAAGTACAAAGTGCTAAATGTCATTTAAATGCCACTGTGCATCAGTTAGTGGAATGTAAAGGGTTACTGCCCACTGGGAGAATAAGAGCTAATTCACATGTAACCTTCCAGGCCCATATTTTTTAACAGGCTTATGAATTTAAAAACTGAAAACAACCTCTAAATTACTCAGGAGCCATCCAATGCTATGTCATTATAGTATCATGTACTTGTCTTCAAGTACAGCGAATCCATCTGAATGAAATGTGCAGAGTTTCGCTGACTCCCCCCCCCCCCCCCCCCACCGCCTTACCTTAGAAGACCTGCAGACCCCATAGACTATAATGGCGTCCATGTGAAAAATGCTGAGAGAAATGTGCTATTTTCCACTCTCCTTGCTTGGAATGGAATGACCTGAATGCAGATGTGAACCGGTCCTAAAACAGTGATTTACCTGAAAATGGGGTCATAAAGATGAATAACAAAGACTTACTTGTAACTTGTACAGTAGAATGGCTTTATAACCAACTTACTGTTGACAGATTCAGTTTAAAGGGACTCTACCAGCAAAATCATGCTGATAGGGCCCCACATATGCGTGCATAGCCTTTAAAAAGGCTATTTAGGCACCGCTAAACTTATATTAAACTACCCCCCCCGTTTTAAAATAATACCCTAAAAAAGAATGTGATTAGAGATGAGCGAACACTGTTCGGATCAGCCAATCCGAACAGCACGCACCCATAGAAATGAATGGAAGCACCTGTGACGCTGACTTTGCCGGCGGCTGGCCGACGTCACAGGTGCTTCCATTCATTTCTGTGGGTGCGTGCTGTTCGGATTGGCTGATCCGAACTGTGTTCGCTCATCTCTAAATGTGATCAACTTACCCATCGTGCACGGTGGGCAGGCATTCAGGGTCCGCCATCTTCTTCATCCACGCCTCCTCTTCCTGCGATGTCCTCTAGTCCCGTCTAAGTCGCGAACTGACATTTCTAAAAAAAAAAATGGCCAGGGCGCATGCGCAGTAGCCGTAGTAGGAGCAGCATGCTTCATACTAAAATGGTATAAAATAACTGGTAATTACTCCCCAGCCCTTCTGTTATGAATAAAAGCCATGATACTAGTGTGAATAGAACCTGAGATATATATATATATATATATGGACATCCAGTGTTGATAATCCGTATGTCTATATAGAATAGTAATCCTCATTTATATCAAAGGGGTTTTCTATGGCGATGGTTCTCTTTTTCCTTATGTTTTTATGCCGTGACTCTCAGAACGTGTGTCTATCTTAGCTGGATGTTTGATATCCATTAGTAAACTGAGCTGTATAGGAGGTGTGTTCTTGGATTGTTTGACCTCCACCTTGAAACGCAAGTAGTTTGTTTGTCAGAGATGTATTTTTGGCAAGCGTTGGTATTATGTACATAAATAGATACTTTAACCTGCTGAAAATGTCTGAGTTGTGAGAACGTATGTATATTTTTTTTTTATGGATATAATATAAGAATATTCGAGGAATCTAGAGTCATTCCTTTCAGAAATCCTTGTAGTGTGTAGGCTTTTTTTGTACACAGAGCTCACAGTAGGCTTGCAGCCAAAAATCTTTCTCTCTGAGGTTTGAAAATGTTCACTTGTGAAATAACTCATGTGGACAGAAAAGTCTTGGCTTTTGGAGCAGGCTTTAGTTGAAAGGTCCAGATGTATTCCAGAGTTGGGCCTATTTCAGTCAGAGGGTGTGGATCCGCGGTTACTGCTTAGGCTACGTCTGTTTGCTTTGCTCCCAGTTTAGTATGTAACCAAATATAAATAAAAGTAGGTGTAAATTATCTTTGCCCTCGGTAAACACGGCGGCTTTAAAAACCCAGTCTGAAGAAGGTACTTCCCTGAAGCGGCAATAGATAAACACAGGTTAATGAAGATTAGCGGGCGTCATCCGGAATTCTACAGTAAAATAAACCCGAGTATTAGCTGCTCTGTCTACTATGTGTATGATGTGGTTCTGTGTAATTCTTTGCTTACGCTAGGTTCACATAAGTATTCGGCTCTCCGTCATTAAACAAGTGGTTACCCACGGACCTCATAGACTATAATGGGGTCTTCCGGGTTACTGCTGGTTTCAGTATGACTTTTCCCTCTAATGATTTTAGACAGAGTCTGCAGTGGAGTCTCCAAAACAGATATGAACCTAGCCTCAGTTGTGTGTCTGTTCTGGAAACAGTCACTACTACTCCCCCACCCCCCATCCACCCCATTATTTATCCTCCAAGCTTCTCCTTCTGTACTGATTCTGCAGGGTGCACAATCTGCTCCACTGTGCTCATTGCTGCTCACTGTACTCTACTGCGCATCCACTGGAATGAAGAGGAAGGGGGGAATAAGGTGAGAGGGGTTAGTGAAAAAGTTACATAGCAGGAAGCAGAACCTTGTAAACAAAAGCAGGAGATACCTGAGACACCCAGAAATCACTCAAAGCACAGCTAAAGGTATATAGGTGCATTTATGTACCCATTAGTAGCATCAACAGACATTTAAAAAAAAACAAAAAAACAAACATTTTTTGCCCGGAAAACCCCTTTAAATACTCCAAAGACATACTGGTAGGTATTATAGATTGTGAGCCCTATATGGCATAGTGATTGACAATATCTGTAAAGCGCTAAAGAAGATCAGAGAAAAAGGCTCCAATACTCGGGCTGGGGAGTTTAGTTTTTTGGTGAGAAGTACCGATTCACATGATTGTATGCTGGCCATGTTTTTCATGGCTATCGCACTGACCCATTCCTTTCTATTGCCCCATACACACAACTATGTTTTCATGGGGTTGTGAGTCTGGTGCAAAACTCAGGACAGGTTCTATTCCTGCCCATTTTCCGGATGGAATGGAGCCAGGGAAGCACGAACGGCACACGGATGTCATCCATGTGGAATCTGTGCTATTATATCATGGCCTGGATACAAGCATGCAATCATGTTCATGTTGTGTTCGAGGAGCTTTGATGTCTACAGTCTGTGTCTGTTATAGAAGCTTCCCTCTGTGGAGTAGGATGAAATATTTTTCTCCAGATTGAGGAAGTCTCCTTGCCATAATTCTTATAAGAAGTGGCAGATGTTCAGCCATGACTTTGCATCATTAGATCAGTGTAGTCATGTAGCCACCTCTAGCTGAGATTTACTGTTGACATCAGTTTCTGGATGTTGTCAATTAAATGGTTTTCTGGGTGTTTAAAGTTGATGACCATCAAGTAAAGATTGACGTGGGCCGACACCTAGGCCCCCCATGGATCAGCAGTTAGAAGAGATTGCATTGTTTGGACGACACTGCAACTTCTTAAAGGGATTCCACCATTGAAATGAATTTTTTTGGCGATCGCACGTCGGAATAACCTTTAGAAAGGCTATTCGCCTGTTACCTTTAGACGTGGTTTCCGCTATGCCGTTCCTTAGAAATGCAAATTAGTTCTCTCACAGCGATGGGGGCGGGCCCCAGCGCTGAAAATGCAATGGAGGCACTCCACTGCTGCTCGAGAACACGATCCTGCGACACCTCTATCTTCGGCTGGATCCTCCCCTTCTCTGTCATCTTCCTCCTGCGTCACCTCAGACGCCTGCGTAGTTGGCTCTGCCAGTGAGACACCAGTAGAGCCGAGTGCGAATACTGGCCGGCGGCCTTTTTTGGGAGGCCACTCCTGCCTTGAACTACAAGAGCAAGAGCGTCCTCCCAAAAATGGCTGCCGGCCGGCATGCGCTGTCGGCTCTGCTAGTGTCTAACTGGCAGAGCCAACTGCACAGGCGTCGGAGGTGACGCAGGAGGAAGACAACGAAAGAAGGGGAGGAACCAGCCGAAGATAGAGGCGTCGCTGGAGCGTGTTATCGAACAGCAGTGGGGATGCCCCCATCGCATTTTCAGCGCTGGGGCCCTCCCCCATCGCTGTGAGAGAACTAATTTGCATACCGGTAAAAAACGGTTTTTTTAAGGAACGGCGCAGCGGAGACCATGTCTAAAGGTAAGAGACGAATAGCCTTTCTAAAGGCTATTCTGATGTGTGATTGCCAAAAAAATTCATTTCAATGGTAGAATCCCTTTAACTAAAAAACCAAGCGCACCTTCTGCTTTATATAGCGGCTGTGCTTAGTATTGGGGCTCAGCTTCATTTACTTGATTTTGACTGAGCTGCAAATAGTCTATGTGAACAGTGAATGTGATGTCACTTGCCTATGATGTGGAGATGACACCACTGAGTACTGCTGTTGCTTTAAACAACTGATCTGTAAAGGTCCTGGGTGTCGAGCTGCGCCAGTCTTCAACTGATGACAAGTCGGCAGTTTTTATAAGCCCAAAATGTCCCAGTGCTGTACACAGGGCAGGAAAGTGTTCATTAGTCTGGTGTCTGCAAATGTGTGCAAATCTTGGAGACTCAGAAGATATTTGACCTGGGGCTGTTTCCAAGGTTTCTGTATCTAAATTTTAGCAATTTACAGTTTTCCAAACCAATGATATTGCAGATTATCTTGAGTGATAATATACTGACAGGATAGTGATCAGTCTGTGCTTGACCTTGTAAAGCAAAGGTTTTTCACATGTGTGGAGGAAACAAAGTGCCTATAAAGAAGTAATGCTGATATATATTTCCTCCTTCTCCATGAATAGTATATCTATATGATTACTTTGCCTGCCTGGCTGTTGCTCTCTGTGTTTGCGCTGTTGTCACTCTACCTTGAACTCTGACATCAGCATAGTTTTAGAGCAATGTGTGCTGTTAAAGGGAATCTGACAGCAGTACAATTCAAGCGTCTACCTTTTACTATGTTCAGGAAACCATGAAGTTACAGGACTTCAGGCTAGTTTGAAAGGACTTGTCCAAGAATTATCCTGGACAACTCTTTTAAGTAAGGGTTTGTACTGTGTATAACCTTACTCCTTAGTTGAAGCATATGTATACCTCGAGTTTTTCTTGGTGACATGCCTGTGACGGGGAGTCCGTTTCCTCTAAATAAATAATACACATGAACACAAGTTTGTTTACTACTGTGCATGATGCAGCTGGAGAGCTCACATGCCAGAAAGTGGTGTATTACATAAAACACATGGTTGTTAAGTGTTAAATGGGAAAGAAGTTGTGTGGCTTGTGTAATGAGCATGTGCATGGATAAGCTGGAAGTCATCTGCAGCGCTACCTTATTCTACCAGAATATTGATATGGTGTGTATAGTGGCTGCAAAGTGATTGATCGTGTCAAACGTCTCATATATGAAAAGCTTAGACTGGGATTAAAGGGGTATTCCCATGACGCTTGTTCACTAACCTGCAGGCTGTTGTGCTCTCTTTACTTCCTGCTTTTCTCGGCACATTGGTAGGCGGGGTTTCACTTGCACGGGATTGGTTGTAAATGAATTACCGTGTGAAGCTGATGTAGCAGAGCTGGATTTGAGTCAGTCAGTTTGCATTACATACAGAGGTATGTAAAGCCAAATTCAATTAAACCGACTGATAAGAGCTCAGAAATCCTGGAGCTCTCACCTCCCTTATCTGAGAAGCTCCGCTACTTATCAGACACAAACAGCTTGGAGCTGCTCGCCCCCCTGAGAGCAGGCATCTACATCACTTGACAAATGAGCAGATAATCCCAAGGGCCATAGAAATGGAGTGTAAACAATGAAGTGAATAAATTAAGATAGCGGCCAAACAAAGCAGTTTTGATAAAGCAATGCATTTAGGAAAAGTCTTAAATCCACATAAACTAGCAGTATAGATAGGATCCTTGTGATGGGACAAAGCCTTTAAAGTTTCATTTTGAAATCCTTTTTACATCTCCATTTGTGTTTTTTGTATTTTTTTTACTTGACTTATTGGATCACTGTGTGTACAGGATAAGTATTGTGTTATATTATAAGATATGGGGTTCAGACCTCATATACATGAGTGTTCATGGCTTTATTCAGCCTGAGTTGTAGAAAGTTCTTTTTGTAACTTCAACACTTGCCCAAGTATATGTGGAGACTTATAGATGGTTACTATGTCAGATTCCATATGAACCCAATGGAAGGAAAGTGTGTCATTTTCCATTAGAGGACCAGTGTGTCGTGTGTTAGTTGGGCTTATTCCACCACACACAGTGGCTGACAGCTTCCCTTGTATCACTGTATGATAGTTACAAATACTTGGAAGTACCCGGCCCATTGCTCCTCGTCCTTCTGAGTTATGTGGATTTTCATGGTTGCCTAGGAGCTCAGTAAAGTCTGGAGACTCTTTAATTCCATGTCTGTTATGTCATGGGTCAGTGTTGCAAGAGATGAGTCATAGTATTCTTCATTTTGCTGCTTTCTTGACTTTGTTGGATCCGTGTAGTCTTTGGCATAAGGATTTCTTCACATTAGGTAAGGGTTGAATAATAATAGTAATTCTGGTTTGATTTCTTACGTTGCTCCCGTTCTTGTTTCCATATGTGGTATACACAGGAAGATGTAACTTGCTGATCCAATTCCCTCATCATTGAATTAATCACTTATTTTGTTCTGGGATCCTGAGCTCTTAGCCAAGGTCAGACAATGAATTGTGTGTTCCTGGACCTTTCACAAAGTGGAATGTTGCTGGCGTAGTCTTGTAAGGATGACTAAGAATTCATGCATGTGTCAGCCGTTCTGCCTGCCAAACTACAAGGAATTTCAAGTCCGACCCTTTTCACAAGACAGAGGTTTGTTTCCATAGTGTTATATTTTATTCTTCATATTGTGCTTTTCACTTCTGAAAGATTGTAGGTAGTAATATTCTAGTATAACTAAATAGCTTTGAAAAAATAAAATTTTTGTTAAATGTGCAAATTGGTCTTAGTTCCCTTAATTTTATTGTGATAGCCTTCAATATTCATTAGCATTATCCTAGGGCTGGGCAATTTATGACCTAAATAAAAATTGCGATCGGGCATTTTACCTTGATTACGATCACACCCCTTTTATGCCACGCCCCTTTACATTATGATTAAGTGTTGGATGAACCGTGTAAGATTCATCTTGCGAGGGTCGCCAGGTGGTTTGGTTTAGGTTTAGAGCAAACCCGAGCAAACTGAGACTGCTGTTATACTGTGGGGTCTCTTTAGACCTCAGAGTGTAAGCGAAGGCCCAGGGAAGGTGAGGAACACTGAAAAACAGTGTTACTCGCCTCTCCTGCATGACTCCCTTCAGTCTTTGGCCCTTCTACCTGGTGTGAAGGATTGCTGATTGGCGACACCAAGTGACCTCGGCTAGTCCATGACATCAGGCAGAAGCGCCGAAGACAGCAGGGAATCACTCCAGATCACAGGAGAGGTAAGTAACACAGTTTTTATGTTTGGTCACTTCCCCTGGCCCTCCACTTATTACACTCTGGGGTCTAAAGAGTATATATAATATAATAGTAGTTTCAGTTCAGCCTCCCTCTTCTCCAGTTTTCACCTGTTCTATGGGGGATGACTTTATGCAATGGTGCCTAGCAGACTATAGTAAATGACTACGTATGAAAACTGGAGTGGATGGGGGAGCGACACATGGGGATGGGATCTGGTTCTGATCACGTTGCCCACTTCCTCACCCACCGGTCCAGCTTGAACAAGTGCACAGAGGGATTTAAAGAAGAGCTTTCAATACCTCTGCCAAGTCTGTTACTTTGCGTCCTTTAATATATGCTGCTCCACTTTTTCCAGTGCAGTTGGGTTTTTCTCTCTAGTCCTCCCCATTAATGAGCTTTAGGAGGCAGTGGTGTTTGTGCAAGCTCACTTTGTTGACCTTGCAGCGGCTCAGTCCTGTTCAAATGAATAGGCCTGGGCTGCAGTACCACGTCCAGCCTCTAAATATTGTATTTTTTTGGTGTCTAGCATGCAGTGAAGAGGCCTCAGCACTCATTTGAACTTTGCCGAGGTTCTGGTTGTCAGACTATCGCTGTTCTGTCACCTCTCCTATGGGTAGGCTATCAATATCCTAGTCCTAGTAAACCCAATTAAGGATCAATTCTTTGTGTTGTTAAACAGCATGGGATAGTTCATATGAATGACCGTACATTCAACAGGATACATTCATTTAGTCAAAAAGCTGCTTTTGAACTGCGTGCACTAGGGAAGAGTTCTGGGCAGCTGAGCATCACGACAAAATCTTCCTCTGCCTCGGGATGAGGCAGAGAAAGGTCCGATCAAGTCAGTGGTTCTTAGAGGGGTATCGAGCGAGAGGAAGCTGCCCCAGAACATATCCCCAAGTGAACTCTTAGTGTATTTACATAGAAACAAAATGCAGTTTCTTGTCAAAATCTAGTCCCATTCTGCAGACCTTCTATCACTGAGCTCACAGCCCTCAGAACTATGAGGTTCTGCGACTGCTTTAATAACTTTTTGGTGCTGACAGATTTTAAACCTCTTTTCATAACTGAAGTCTGGAAAAACGTAGTAATATTGTGTACATGACACCTTGTTCACCTTCACAGCGGTGGATTTGTTTGTGTTAGTAACTTCCCTCTTGTCCACCAGATATACAATGCTTTCTTGGAGAGCGCTGCAGTGTTGTTGTTACTGGTCACATGTCATGACTGCAGCCCTGTGCCTGGGACACATTGTAACCATTTTGTTTAAGCAGAACAATGTGTGCTTGTGATGGGTAGTGTTTGGGAAGATTCTGTATAATGCAGAAACTATGCAGGAAAGTTAACAGTTTGGACACTGCCTCTGTTGGTCTATGCTCATACTTGTCATTTTAAGCACAGTGGTCTGTCTTATTATGATGGGATCGCATTCCCCCACATAATACATTTGGATGTTTGCCTTTGTATAAGTTTGTTCCAAGAAACTTTTAACTCTGCCATGCAAAAAAGAAAAAAAAAATGCATTGATGCTTTTCACTTACTGCTGCTATTTTTATGGCTCCAAGCCTACAGCCAATGGAATGGGCGTAAATAGGAGTTTTAGGTGTCTTTTAAAAATTGTCAATACGCTAGGAAAGCCTTCGTGACTGCAGCAAAGCTCCTGCTTCTTCAAGTCAAACTCAGAGGCGTCTAAAAGATTAAGATGCTATTCTACATGGTTGGAACACTGGACAGATGTTATGGAGTGAACTGAGTAGTTTTTTTTTTTTTTTTTTTCAAAAGAAACAAAAGCATCAGTGACCACCATGTTTCCCTCCATATCGGTTCTGTAGGAACTGAAACCCTACAAAGTATACAAGAAGTAATACCGTCTGACAAAATGTGTATATATAACATGGATAAATGTAGTGTAGATTCCACTTAAATAAAGCTATGTATCAGTGAATGACACTATGTAAGCATGCCATAGAGGTGCTGTAAAAGAAAGAACATATGCAAAATGTGTGTGTCTAGCCAGAGGAGGCAGAGAGGTCAGCCGGTGAAAACACAAGCCAGTTTTATCAGCAAAACATTGTGACCAGTAACACTCATTGACAGTTGTACATTTTTGCAAAAAAAAAAACCCCCGCAGGTTGGAGTGACCACATTTACATCATGTTGTGGCCATTGCATACAAACTCACCCTTAGATGTGTTTTTCACTGTCATTTTTTAAATGGTTTTTAAACACTGCTTGTAATGTAAAAAATAAAAAAGTTAACAATTCTTCATGTCTGGCTCATTCTGGCCCCATCCGGTCCCTTGTTGATGGTTATAGCTTATATCTCCAGCACTCAGTAGGTCACCATTTTATTTATTTGCTTACTTATATAGGCCCATCATATTCCGCAGCACTTTACAAAGTTATTGTCCACACCCAGCTCCAAAGTAGAGTGCACAATCTAAATCCCATTGTCATTGTATGTTGCAACTGTGGTCTCCTAATAGTTTTCTGCTCACCAAGGTGCCTTGAGACTGATCTGCTCCTTAGTACATATAGCATCCTAGGAAGAATGTTTTCTTTTCAGTTGGAGGGAAAACAAAAGTTCAAGACAAAGAAAATTAAAAAGAAATGAGTGTTCATTACTTTCCAGTTCCTACATGTACAATGTAAAAAAGTAGCACAGGGTTAAGCATTAAGCAGTGATCTTTATATAGCAACATCTTTTTTGTAGAGTAAGGGGTAGTTCACACGGAGTAAACTGGCGTGTATTTCGGCGTGTAATTTTGCATGTGTAAAATAAGACTCCCATTGACTTCAATGAAAAATGCACGTCAAGATACACGTGTAAAATTTCATTGAAGTCAATGGGAGTCTTATTTTACACGCCGAAATACACGCCAGTTTACTCCGTGTGAACTACCCCTAGTGTTAAATAGGTCAAAACCCACCTAGTACGGGCATGGCAGTTTCATATACCCAAGTATGTATTTTTGCACTGCTCCTGTCGCTCTGTATATGTTATTGCGTTTCTTTCTCTTGTGTTCTCCATTGCTTTGGGGTTTTGCCGTGTTTTGTCTCTTTTCATGGTCAGTGTTTGTATTGATGTAATGGTCTCTTTTTTTAAAATCTATTTTTGTATTGTGATTAATAAATATTTATGGTTTATAATATTTTTCTCCTGGTGAGTTTGTGTGAGGATCTGTATATGTTTATGCTGATATGATGTGTCACCCAGAGAAATGACTTGTCATGTGACTGATGGTCAATCCAGGCTGTTTAGGAAAGTAGCTGTGGACACTGAGCAGATTGGCAGCATAAAAATGGTATTTGAAGTATTTGGACATATTTTCTTGTAAGCTATTCGGTACCAGTTATGTAAGTGATAGGAATCTTTGTCATGTGGTCAGATGAGATAAAATATTATTTTTGTATGTGTTTTGCATGCAAGACTTTGCACACGTTACAGAAGAAAATTCTGTCAACCTTATAAGTGTTACTTTTTCTTTAGGTGAAATTGTGGTGAATGAAGTGAACTTTGTCAGAAAGTGCATTGCATCAGATACAAGCCTCTATGATCTGTGGGGGAAATTAACCTGCACCAACTTTAAGCTTTCATTTATTACCGATACTCCTGTGCCCTTTCAGGTATGTATATAAGTGTATCTGTCTGCACTTGTGATAGCACTTGATACCTTCTCATACTATACGTGACGTCTATTTATGTTACAGAAATTCCACTATAAAAATCACCTCCTCGGTGAGCACGATGTCCCACTGACTTGTATTGAGCAAATCGTTGTAGGTATGTATTCTGAAGTATGATTTTTGTAATGTGTATAGGGTTGTTTTCTGATCTACCATTCACTTTAATGATGAGAGACTACAGATGTAACCTCCAAGATGCATGAAGGTACAAAGAGCGCAGTGTACAGCTTCTAGAACCAGAGTGTGAAGGGACCGTATACTTTGAGTTTACAATCTTTAGCAGCAGTAAGTTGTCTATCAGGACTGGAATGGTTTCCCTTTTAGCTGGATGCATGGCACCTTTTTACAGATCACCAATACTTTGGGCATATTAGCACCCAATTGCATAAACAAGATCAAATCAGAAAGAGTATAACATAGACATATAAGATAGTGTGCAGTTTGTATTACTTTCACAGTTTTCAGGGCAAAGGCATGATATGTATTTGTACTTCCTTTGCCCAGGTGCTAAGTGAAGGTCTACAAACCACAAGACCATTCAATGCAGCAGCGTCACGCTAGCACTCCTGTGGACACTCTGTGGCTTGAAAAACCGTTATGGTGTTATACTAGACGTGACTGTCTTTCTCACTGGTGTTGTGTGTTTTTTTTTTTTTTTTAAATAACTTATGAAGTTGTTCCCCAAAGCCTAGAACGAGACAAAACAGTGTGCTAATTTACAATGAATATTTTCATAGAAGACATTTCTGGTAAATACACAGGATATGCCAACAATGAGGGTTTGCTAGTAGTTCACTAGGGAGTAGTGAACCTATAATGCTCCCAATGGATGAACAGCTGTCCACCATAAATGTCACACTTGTTTATCTTTTGGCATGAGAGTGGTAAAATCTATACCCTTAGACCAGAAAACTTTGAGTACCCCTCATCTAGAAGCATGTATTTAGGGACGTACAGTATTTCTTATTGAGGTGGTCAGCACACCTATATTCTAGGTGAAAATGCTCTTAAACTGTTCTATAAATAAAAAAGGGGAATAGGTAGAGACATATGATGATTTTCACTTGTACATGAAGTACACCAGCATAAAATGTTTCCTTCGGACAGCATTGTAATGGGACAGTTTCTCCAGCAGTCATTCTTCTGTATTCTGTGCGTGCTACGTGTTCAGTGTGAGATGTCCCTCTCTGTTCCAGACATTTTGTTGCATTATTAGCTAGTATCACTTACTGTACTGCACACACTGTAAAATCACTCAATTGCAATGTTATTTGGCATTCACAGCTTTTGTTACTTACTCTACATATTATTCATAAAAATACTTACTGTTTTGTCTAATGAAATTGAATCTAGTTTGCCACATTTCTGGCCTGAACTGGTTTCAATAAAAAGAAATGAACACAAAGCTGAGCTCCTAATGTCCCCCCACCACTGTTCAGAAGTTTCCACATCTCTTGAATACACAGGTATAAATTCACATTGTTTGCTTTTTCAGTAAATGACACCAAGAGAAAGCAGAAGATCCTTTCATTCAACAAGAAACTGAAATTCAATCCAACTGAGTTGATCATTTACTGTAAAGACTTTCGTATTCTACGATTTCGGTTTGATGAGTCTGGTCCAGAAAGTGCTAAAAAGGTACATTCACTTTGTAATGGGTTGTTGGAAATGTAGAGTGTTACTTGTGGAAGAAACTTGCTGCAAGTCTTTGTGAATTAAAAAGATCTTGCAGAATCTTTCATTGTAATAACTTGATATATTTTATAATATGCTTTATTTCTATATTTAAAGTGTAACTGAACTTTGTCAGGTTTTTTTTTTTGGCAGCCTGTCATATCTTGATGATCAATGATGCACATGTATATCATTGGTCACAAGAGATTATACAGAAAGGACTGAGGAGCAGCATAATACAGCCAGTCATAGCTATTAACTCTTTTTAGATGCCTTAGGTCTGGTTGACCTCTTTGTTCGGTATTCAGTTTGAGGAGTCCGCTTGGAGACCCCCTGAACTGAATACTGAACTCATTAAAAAGCAGTTAGCTAAGAAACCGCACGGACCCCTAGACTATAATGGCGTCTGTGTGTTTTCCGCAAAGTGTCTGCACGAATCATGTGGAGAGAAAAGTACTGAAAGCAGCACTTTTCTCTCTACATGATTAGTGCAGAAAACACACTGACCCCAATATAGTCTATAAGGTCCATGTGGTTTCCTAGCTAACCACTTTTTAATGTGTTGGGTATTCCGTATGGAGGGGGTTCCCAAGCGGACTCCCCAAATGGAATATTGAACTCAGATGTGAACCAGGCCTAAGTCAAATGCGACCAGGGCAACTAAATCTAGGCCTGCATGTGTTCTGTCGCCCCATCCAGGCTCCCTGATCGCTCACTAATGGGGAATCTGCTACAGGTTTCCCCGTTAGTCAGCGAGCACTTCTTTCAGCTGTACAGTGATACCTCGGTTCTCGAACGCCTTGACTTTCGACCAAATCGGTATTCGAACAGGAAATTCGAGAAAATTTTGTCTTGGAATCCGAACAAATATTTGGAACTCGAACAGCCGAACGTCCGAGATTAGCCGAGTTGAGCCGAATGGCGTTCATTCGGCCCAGCGCCTTGCCTGCGTCATCATTGTGAGTCAGTGAGAGAGAGAGAGTACTGCACTGTACTGCAAATTACTGTACTGTACACTGAATTTAACCCTTAGGCATGGGTCCAAAGAAAGCCAGAAGTGGTAATGCAGACAAAGGTAAGCGGAAAGCTGTGAGAACAACGATTGAACTCAAGAAAGAAATCATTGGCAAATATGAACAGGGCACACGTGTGTCGGATCTGTCTGCAGAGTATGGCATGCCAAAATCAACCATCTCTACCTTCCTTAAGAATAAAGCTGTTATAAAGGCTGCCAGTGTTGCCAAAGGTGTTACACTGTTAACTAAGCAAAGGCCTCAGATAATGGAGGAAATGGAGAAGCTGCTCCTTATTTTCATTAAAGAAAAAGAGTTAGCAGGTGACAGCATCAATGAGGTCGTTATTTGTGAGAAAGCACTCCAAATATTTAGTGACCTGAACACAGAAACACCTGGTACAAGTGGTGAAGGTGCTTTCACGTTTAAAGCCAGCAGAGGTTGGTTTGAGAATTTCAGACATAGAAGTGGCATACATCGCGTCACTAGGCATGGGGAGGCAGCTAGTGCAAACCAGGAGGCTGCTAATAGCTTCATAAAAGAATTTAGTGACTATGTCAAGGCAGAAGGGTTTGTTCCTGAGCAGGTCTTCAACTGCGATGAGACCGGATTATTCTGGAAAAAAATGCCAGCCAACACCTACATAACCAAAGAGGAAAAAGCACTACCAGGGCACAAGCCTATGAAAGATAGGCTTACTCTTTTGTTTTGTGCAAATGCAAGTGGTGATTGCAAGGTAAAACCCTTGCTTGTCTATCATTCTGACAATCCCCGGCCATTCAAAAGACACAATGTCATGAAGAGTAAATTGGCTGTGATGTGGCGGTCTAACACCAAAGCTTGGGTTACCCGACAATTCTTTACAGAGTGGGTGCGTGAAGTTTTTGCACCTCGAGTGAAGGAATACCTGACAGGAAAAAATTTGCCATTAAAATGTCTATTAGTGATGGACAATGCTCCTGCTCACCCCCCAGCTTTAGAAGAAGATCTAGTTGATGACTATAGCTTCATAAAAGTAAAATTCTTACCCCCCAATACAACCCCTATTCTGCAACCCATGGACCAACAGGTCATATCCAATTTTAAGAAATTGTACACAAAGGCCCTCTTCCAGAAGTGCTTTGAAGTGACAAATGACACACAGTTAACTCTGAGGGAATTTTGGAAAGAACACTTCAACATCCTGAATTGTGTAAACTTGATTGACACTGCTTGGAGTAATGTCACTCATTGCACATTGTATGCTGCATGGCGAAAACTTTGGCCCGAAAGGGACAGTGAGGCTTTAGAACCTGAGTCAGCTCCTGTCGTTGATGAAGATGTTGCTGTGGTTGATGATGTTGTGGCCATAGGAAAGACCATGGGCCTTGACATTCAACAAGATGACATCAACGAACTTGTGGAAGGTCACGCTGCTGAGTTAACCACCGAGGAACTGATGCACCTACAACAACAGCAGCAGAAGGATATGGTTGAAGAAATTTCTTCTGAAGAAGAGGAGAGAGTGGAGGATATTTCTAGTGGCCTTATTCATGAAATGTGTGCTAAATGGGCAGAAATCGCCAATTTTGTTGAACAACATCACCCTGATAAAGTGGTAGCAAATAGAGCAGTTAACATTTTTAATGACAATGTTATGTCCACTTTCCGCAAAATTTTGCAAAGGAGAAAAAAACAGCAAACCATTGACAAATTCTTCCGTAAAGAAATCAGACAAGCAACTGCAGAGCAAGATTCTGATTCTCCTCAGCAAAAGAGACAGAGAACAGAAACACCCAAAGAGCAGTTACCCTCTGTTTTTATTGAAGAGGACTTCCCATCAGAACAATAACCATCCCCCTTCCCGCCTCCCTCCACTTTCATTCCCTCCTGCCATAAAGGTTGGTACAGGTACAGTAAATGAAACACAATTTACTGTACTGTACAGTACATTTTATTTTTTTTGTTTTAATAAATACTCTTTTATTTCTTATTTCTTGTTGAGACTCATGTTTTTCTACATATTATATACAAATTAGGCCAGTAAATAGGCATTTTCTGGGGCTTGGAACGAATTAATCCAGTTTCCATTATTTCCTATGGGTTTTTTTGTTTCGGTTCTCGAACAATTTGGTTCTCGACCGACCTCCCGGAACGAATTATGTTCGAGAACCGAGGTATCACTGTATATGCAAATGAACATACAGCTTAAAACTGTCAGTGTAGGCTGTGGGACTGCAGCTTACACTGACAGCAGAGTGTGACCTCTGCCGCGACGTAGGCGCAATGACGTAATTCATCAGCACCTGCAGAGATGGAAGGACGCCCAGCTGCTCTTCGTCGGAGGTAAGATAAGTAGCATATTATACTGTGTGGGAACCCACATTGGAGTGTATAATACTATGTGGGGCCCACTGTGGAGCGTATAACACTGTGTGGAGGTCCACTGCGGAACATAAAATACTGTTTGGCGGCCACTGTGGAGCACATTGTACCGTGTGGGGGCCCTTCACTATTTATATCACACAGTATCTGTTTTATAGCAGACATGTGATATTACAGGCTATAATAACATGGCATAGTCATTCTAAAACAAATCTTGTGTAATGTAATTAATGAGTGTTAATTATTTAAAAGTATATGAAATGCAGTGCAACGTTGTTTTGTATCATTGAAAGCTGTGAAAAACCCTATTCGTATGACCGTATTTTGCAGGTCCGTAACTGTCCACAATTGACAGGCTCTACCAACAAAGGAGGTTTCCAAATGAAAGATATTGATGACCTATCCTTAGGGGGGTTGCAATGTATATACCATATACATATGTCATGAAGTGCTGCTTTCTTGCAAAACTGGTCCTGAATTAGCCAGGTGTGCTTCACTGACAAGTGCTTCTCAATTTCAGGCAGACCCATTATACATGAGTGCTCAAGGTTATAGAGCTCTTGTGTATAACTATGTTTTGAAATGCTGTCTGTCCATGGTCTCTGTATGTACTTGGAGTGTGAACACCTGTGGCTTTGCTTAAAGTAGTGTGAAAAAACCTAGATCTGCCAATTCCCTTTCAGGACTTAACTTGCATTCCTAGCTATATATAAGACCCATTCACTGATTAGTAAAATCTGCATTTGTCTCCTGGAAATCACGTAGGACAAGATTTCCTCTGGCAGCCAAGTGCTGTATCCTTGCTCAATCCAACCTGCCAAACTGGTGTTTTGGAGTTCAGGAAAGGGTGAACAACAGAATTATTCATCCGTACTTCCTGAAAACATCACACATGGCTTGAGTCTACTGAATCATTAGAACCAAACTTGGAATGAATGAATGAGTTAGCCAGGATTCCCAGAATTGATCTGGAGAGTACATCCACTTATACTTGCCAGTAGTCTTATCTCCAGTGAATTCTGGCCATAAAATGTAGCATGGAACAGGTCCTGTTGTACTGTCATGGAGTAGTCATTTACAACTATTGTCATCCTTTTTCCATTTTGAGCAATTTCCTATCAATGTTGCAAGACTTGAATCTGCTATTCTGAGGCAAAAACACATTGAGTTTCTCTACGTCTTGGTTCACATTGTGTTTCAGCTTCGTTTTGATGTATATATCAGGAAATTCTTCATTTGCGTGATTTTATCCATATACATAGTTTTTATTTATATCTTGTGGTGCTTGTTTGTATAGGAAAGTGTATGAGGCTGTGCTTTCAAATACAGCAAGCAGACATACTGACCTATACCAGCCTAGTGTATGCGAAAAGCAGTGTTATTATTCTGCATCAGGTAATTTGGAGCATGTACCAATTTTCAGTTGTGATAACATACACTGGATTTGCATATATTCACATCTTGAAGGTGGTTGAATCACCACATTAGGAAATGAAATGTGATGTGTCAAGATAAGTGAACTTTGTACAATTTCCATCTTTGCCATTATCGGTTTACGTCCATCAGTAAAACAAATGTTTGTGTTGTACAGTAAATACAACAATTCTTCCTAGCTGAAAGTTTCCAGTCTTCACACGTTATGGTTTGACAGTCTAGCTTGCGTCTGAGGTTCTCCCCTAGTGGAGCCTGTATTTGTTCCTCTAGATCTAGACCTAACGGTTTTCTGTATCTTTTGTCCTAGGTTTGTCTTGCATTAGCACACTACTCACAGCCAACAGATCTCCAACTACTTTTTGCCTTTGAGTATGTTGCCAAAATGTATCATAATCAAGGTAGGTTAAGACTGTCTCTCTTTGTAGCTGTTGTATTGGTGAATGTGAAGCATCTTAAGTGTTTTCCAGGACTTTATTGATGGCCTATACTTAGGATAAGCCATCAATATCTAATAGGTGGGGAGTTGACATCTTGTCCCCTCACTGATCAGCTATTTGCTGCCGGGCCCCGTACAATACAGTGTACAAAGCTTGAAGCATATGGCTCCATACATTGTAAAGTGGCCAAGCTGTGCTATTACAGCTAATTTATTTCACCTCATTTGGGGGCAGAACTACAGTAACACTGTATGGATGCAGATAGATCTGAAGCAGATGGTTCTGTAACATGTGGGTGACACTTTATACTAGCTGTCCCAGCAACATTCTAAAACTGCTGAATCTTGCCCTGATTCTTTCTCCCCTTGCATTAAATGGGAGGGAGATATTGAGCAGGATACTAAATAGATAATTGCCCTTCTTAATCTTGCTCTGAATTCTGCAGGTGCCAAAAATATTTTTTGCTCCCTTCAAAAGCGGTTACATAGTAGATGAGGTTGGATAAAGACATTAGTCCATCAAGTTCAACCTATAAAATGACACTATAATTTTTTGGGAGGCATCTCAGACCTTTTAATTTCTGAATCTTCCCACTAGCTGCTCTGGTGTTTTCTATCCCTTATTTATTTCCTCGAAATGACACTCTACTATTTATGGCTTGAACATTACTGAAATAAAATGCCTTTTCTTTTCACAGGAGACAGAATTAATGGAATAGATCCTGGAGGAGGAGATACTGGTCCAAAGACTCCCTTGTTTGAGACCTATTCAGACTGGGACCGAGAGATCAAAAGAACAGGGGCCACTGAATGGAGAGTGTGCTCAGTAAATGAGGGCTATATGATTTCTAAAAGGTATGTGTAAAATAATGACTCTATACTGACATGATCAAAGATTGTGTAGTTATACTATATGTCATTTCATATTTATTAAATGAGTTTTACAGCAAAATAAAGTAATTTTAAAACTGGCCAACATGGCGTACAAATATATTTAATACCCAATAGTTTGGTACAATACGCATCTATACATGACCCCTTGCATGTACAATGGGACCTTTACCCTGAGACAATAGCACTTGGGGAGGTGAGCTGGTTATTGGTGGATATTTCATGTTTAAGGGGAAGGTATTTATAAAATTGTCCACTGCGGTAACTTTCTGGTGAGTGCAGCTGTGGCGATACCTGGAAAATGGTGCAGTGTTTGCCGATGTGTCACTGCCTTCACCTAGTACCCAGACTCTGTAGGCAGATTACAGCTAAGCCATTTAGAGATGTCTATTTTAAGCGCCTTTGTTTATCCCATATGCTCCTGCATATGAATAAATGAGGCAGAATACAGAACAGATTCCTGACTGTAAGGTTTATTATGACATAACCATGCGGCAGAGTACACAATCTCATTTACAAGTGTTGGCAGGCAGGATTTGTCTGTTTTCTTTGTTAAGGAATTAATTAGCAGCGTAATTCTCATGGGAATGTCAAGCTTGTCAGTCTGCCTTGCTCAAGATAAGTCACAATTACAGGGATTGTTGTAGCAGAGTGGCATACATCATGGCATTACATATAGCCATCATGTCTTCCTTCCTTCTCCTTCATTGCCTCCAGATTTGACCTGTTTACATTTAGTTATTAAATGGCAAAAAAATTCCAAATTGAGTGGAATGTGCACTGCTCAATATTATATTGCCAGCTTTAAAGTATATTTCTTACAGTATTGTGGTTGGTATTGTCATACGCAGTAATGGTTAACTCTTAGTACTGCAGGCTACACGTTCTTCCTTTCATTGTAATATTGACTAGTTATATAGCTCCGGAATATAATTAGGGGAGGCAAGAATTTTGGTATGGAAATATATTGTCTGATTCTCTATGGTCATAATAATGAATGGTAGTGAAAGCTGAAATTCCAGTTTTCTAGGAGTCTCCCACAAATACAAATATGTATTGACTACACCCACTTGCAGATAGTAATGGAACATGTAAATAGTGATTTCTTCGTCTTATCTGTCTGAATTATGTTAATTATTGTGTAGTGCCAAAGCAAATCTTAAATTGATATCTTAAAGGTACAGTACCTATTCTTGTATGCCCATATAATAGTGCTTTTATAAGACTGCTTTATATGCTGAGGCTTACGTATAAATCCTTTAAATAAAGGCTATGGTTGTCACACTAGTCGTGGATACTATGCGGTGTGTCCACTGCGTGGAAGTAATATGAGAAAGATGATGTCGTCAGATGTGGGGAGGGGGTACGGTTCTGTCCAGAACTTGCCTCAGCACCACAGTTTAGCAGCAGCAGCATCACAAGGGACACATATAAACAAAGATTATATTAAAAAAATGTATTAAGTTAATACTTAAAAACAGCTTGTAATGGTTTTTCTGGATGAATCTCCTTTAATAGCAATGGCCAAAAGCTAACTTCTAACTATTTGTATCTCCTTGTAGCCTTCCAGAGTATTTTGTTGTTCCCTCGTCTTTGGCAGATACAGATCTTAAGCAGTATTCTTACTCGTTTTTTGGAAGACGTATGCCAGTGAGTATGTAGTGATTGACTTTCTCCCAGGCATGAACCGAATTTAGTTATTGATGATGATGATGATTAGCTTTGTTGCTAATCTTATAAATGATGATTTATTGACCCCCTGTAGACATTAAAATATTTGTTATAACTCAAGATCAGTAATGTAAGGGCTGTATTTAAGGTACATTATCTTGCCTTTGTTTTCTGTAGCTATGGTGCTGGAACCATGCTAATGGCAGTGCACTGGTTCGGATGTCTGGCATCAAAGACCTGTTACAGCAGCGCAAGATAGACCAGCGGTGAGTGGTGTTCAGAACAACATTCTTGAATCAGTGTTGCACAGCTCTACATCATTTTTTGTTACATGTACACTTTCAGATTTAAAGGGATTCTGTCATTAGAATCCGTTTTTCTACAAAGACCACGTTGTAATAGCCTTTAGAAAGGCTATTCTTCTCCTACCTTTGTTATTCTGATCTGTGGTGCAGTTTCTGAAAAATTTTATTATTTCTTCCTTATGCAAATGAGTCTTCAAAAACCACAGGGGATGTTCCCCTTGCGCTCCGAAAGCACAGGGCGTGTCTCCTGTGCTCCCTGAAGACACTTCAGCGACGGCTCTTTCTTCTGCTGCTGACACCTCTCCACTGTGTCTTCAGCTGGCAGAGCCGACTTTGTAATCAGTTTGGCCATTTTTCTGTGGCCGAAAGGATGCACGTGGAAGACGCCACAAGAAAATGGCTGAACGGGTACGCACAGTCAGTTCTGCGGACAGCAGCAGAACACAGAGGCGTTGCTGAAGAGTCTTTGGGGAGAACAGGAAACGTCCCCTGTGCTTTCTGAAGACTCATTTGCATAAGGAAGGCATAAGAAATATCTCAGGAACTGCGGCGCTGATCAGAATAACAAAGGCTGGAGAAGAATAGCCTTTCTAAAAGCTTTTCTGACATAGTTAAAGTGGGATTCTTCCATTAGAATCCCTTTTTCTACAAGTACCACAACACTCTCTGCCCCAAACCCCCACATTTAATGTTGCACACCACAACTATCGTGCCCATTAATTTGTAATCACTTTATTGAATATTTTACTATTCTTGCATAGGATTTGTGGTGGAATCACTCGTAGTCACCCTTTAAGGAGCGATGTTTACAAATGTGATTTAGATCATGGTCTCCCAAGCCTTCAAGATATTCAGACTGCATTCACAAAGCTCAAGCAGCTCTGTGTAAATGGTGAGTGAAGCTTTTATAATTTTATTTTAATGACCCGGGTAGATTTCTGTATCTGTATTCTGTAGTTGGCTTAGAGGATTCAGGCTGCAGACTATTATACATAGTTTATTGCCAGATGCCAAGAAGCCACAAAGGGAATTATTTTCCTATTCACTGCTCTGACTTGGAGAAGGTTTCATCTGCAGATGAAATCTACAGTATAATGCAATTCGGAGATGTTCTTTCAAATCCGTAGACTTTTCTGCTTGAATAAATAATTGAATACTTACAATACTACTGTTCAAACACTTGACGTCACAGAAGAGCACCAGAGCCAGCATCTGGCCCTATTCCTGAGTTCTGTGATTGGGCCTCAACAGTGAGTCCATGGTGTCTTAGAGGAGCGCCAGAGTGCTCAGTGGAGGAAGTCACAGATCAGTGGATGCTGTGAGGAGTTATGAAAGAGGCGAGTATAAATGTTTTATTTTTTACTCCTACCTTCGGTCTACAATTATTATGGTCTGGGGTCTCTTCAGACCTCAGAGTATAATAATTTGTTGGAAAATGTGTCATGGCAGACATTCTAGTTGGTCCATGACGAATCCCAAATTGTTCAGTTTAATTAAAAACTGAACAATTTGGAGGAATCTGATTCAGTCTGGCTGGTTCTGAACTGATTTGCCCAACACTAATCAGGAGATTTCCTTTTTAATACTTCAGCCTGTGTAGTTCCAAAGTTGTGCGTGGTGAGGAAGTTAATATATGGCGTTTGTTATTAGGGATATAACTGGATGTTTCATGTGTGTTTTTCAATTCATCAGTTGCTATGTTAGCTTTAAGGTTTGTCATGATGGCCGGTGCAGGAGACCAGTTGTAATATGGCTTGTCTTATCTTGCTGTGTGCTGCTTAGTCTTTATCCAGCTGTCCTCAGTTGTATCTTCTTGGAATTCACTGCATCCAAGTGTTAGTAATTCTTCCTAAGAGTCTATTTATCTACAAGCTTTACGGGTAGAACAAATATTTATACAGCGTTATGGGCTTTATTATGGCGGCAGTGTGGTTCCTTCTACTTGATGTAGTTAACGTGTGTGTGTGTGTGTGTGTGTGTGTGTGTGTGTGTCCTGGGGGTAGAACATAATTTGACCTCCAGTTGCTGCTGGTGAACCATGCATGGATGTGTATTGATGGCAGGCTGGTCACAGAGAGGTTGATTGTTTGTGTGTTATTGCTGTGAAGCCTCACAAGTGATTGTGCCAAGTTATTTTCACCAGGTCATTTAGCTCCATCTATTCAGTTGGAATACTATACACAGGTTTGTTCAGCGTGACTTGTTTCACTGCACAGCAATGTGCTGAGTGGATGGAATCGGCCAGTAAAGGCCCCGGGGCAACCTGATCCTGCTACAGAGCACGCTCAGGAATAATATTCCAAGCAAAGTCTACAATACACTCGACCTGCTGCTGTCCTGTCGCTGACTTTTAAGTACATGACTTCTTTGTAAGTTGTGGACAGTGGCTTAAAGGGAGAAGCAAGAAATGGGAAGTAAAGAGAAAGGGAAGAACCGAAGAGGAGGATGTGAAACATTGAACATTAAAATGCCCCTTTATATTTGGCATAGTGTTTTGTTTGTTTAAACCCTTGTCTATAAAAAAAAAAAAAAAAAAAAAAAAAAAAAAATTGTCAGCAGTCATCTAGAAACATTGTGTCAGGTGTCATGAGCGGACAAGACTATTCATGTCTATAGGCCAGGCAAATCTACAACTCTGAAAATAATTATTGGCCATTTATAGAGTGATGTAACTGGATTGTACAGCTAATGACATAATAGGATTGATTTTATAGGTGAATGTCCTTGTAATTGCTGTAAATGTCAGTATAATTACACAGTGAGGAATGATGGAAGAAGTGAAGTCAAGAATGAACAGGTTGGAGAACACTGGCTAGGGTGTACTGTAGTCATGTGGCTATTGGCTGTTTGGTAAGGACAGAACTATTATCTAAGATTAAATGGGTTTCCTGGTTTCTGCAATAAGGTCCTCATTGTATAAAGGAAAGTTATGCAACTTTGTTGTAAATTTTTAGCATCAATTCCTCATTGTTAGAACTTGTTTTGCATGTAGTTATTCTACAAGACCCTTCATTGTTTACTCCCGGAGGACGAAACTCTGTCCTGATCATGTGATGATCAGGCTGTCAAAAGGGTGTAAAGAACTAATATTCCTAACTAAACCACAGCATTTCTGACAGGAGGATGATATGTGATGGTTCAATGCAATCATTTGTATTACTGGTGTTGCTGTGCATGCTGTTTGCATTGTGATATGTTAGGATCTTCTCACGCGTTGTTTGCAGGGTATATTTACTGTATGATCCAAATGCATGTTAAAAGAACCCACAGGTCCCTATTATACAAACAAAGAACAAAAAAGTGGTGACCTGTATGGCGCAGTAACAGTATGTATTGGGGTGTTTTTGTTTTTATTTTACTAGTACTTTTCTATACAGGAAATATATGTAATGAAAGTGTTTTGCAAAAATTTTCAAATAATAAAAACAAAGCAAGGCAAATAAGGAACATGGAAATACAGGCCAAGCCTGACCAATATGAAGAACAATGTCCGTGCACGAGAACCACGAAGTATGGAGAAAGAAGCAACAACAAACCGGCACTCAATCATCCAAACAACAATTTTAACCAGGAGAGAGAAAAACAAAACTCCTAGAGCATTGCAGAGGAAGTCGCCATCCACAGCGCCAGGGTAAAAGCCAGAAAAGAAACCACAATAAACCAGGAGGACTGGGGAACACAGACTTCACAGAAAAGGAAGAGGGAGAGTCGAAAGGTTACAGAGGGAGGAGCATGGTGGAATCGTGGGGGGGTGCACAGCAAAAAATAATCTAAAGAAGCCCAAAGATTAGAAAAAAGTGACACACACTCTGCAGACTCCTGGGACAGGACCCATGGATGCCAGAGAGTCTCAAATTTGGAGGAGTGGGCAGAATCTTCAGCTGCTAGGGTCTCTATTCTCCGAATGCTGAGAAGTTCCTGAAGAAATTGCACGGGTGTAGCGGCCACAGTGCTGCGTCAATGCCTGTGAATGACTGACCTGGCAGCCGTAAGGAAATGTCCGAAAGGAGGGATTATTGTGGGGAGGGCCTGCAGCCATTAACCTTGGTGTACAATTCTATGAGCTACCACTAATCATGGTGTACAACTGAAATACAAAGTCCCAGAAGGCTTTAAGAAGGCTACAGTCCCACCAGATGCAAAACAACGTACTCCTCTAAGTGCCACAGCACCAATAACGATCAGAAACACTGGGGTGAAACCGGTGAAAGACGTATGGACAACGACACCAGCAAGTCAGGATCTTGAAATTCTTTTCCTGTTTACTGCAAGGCAATAGTAACTTGTAAGCAAACAGAAAAATCCCTATCCTATTCGGCAGAGGAGAGGCGCATCTGAAGGTCATCTTTCCATAGTTGAACGAATGAGGGGCGGCCTGGAGTCGCTGCCCGTAAGAGGAGTATAGAATACAGCAGAGACAAAGCCTGCAAAGCCCTCTAATTCAGTAGAACTAGGGTCAGCAGCAGAGGTAGAGAAGAAAACAAACAAACCAAAACCCCCCCCAAAACCTACATATACTGAGAAGCTGGTGATATTCCACCTAGGATAGGGGGATGTCTGGGTTCCACACACTTGTTTGTTAAAGGGGTATGCGAGGTGGGTTTGCGACGACTCTGCCAACTATACATTGTCACAACTGGACCAACAGAGGAATTTGGCAGCAGAGAGACCAGGTGGAAATTTGGGATATCCTAACGAGGAGGCCATTGTGGCTTACCAAGTCCTAAGCCGTCAGAAAGTGAGTAGATGAATATGTATGGTGGATATGTTTGGAACACGAGTGGGTGGGGATCCAGGGCTAGGAGGGGAGATGAGTTGCAAGCCACTTAGATAACCACCCACTGTTTGTCCCTACTCATGTAGTACCAATCAAATAAGTGCAAGAGAACTGCAGAATTATAGTAATGGTAGGGGTCTTGTAAACCTGCGACAGCGTCTGAAACCTAATTCTGCTGGGAGCCGAGCCCCCAAACAAACTTCCCGAAGGCTGGTTGTAAGTGAGTGAAGAAATCCTGAGGGAGACAATGATGGATCGTGCCCCACCAAGACCACTTTGGCGCAAAAAAACGCGATCACCTTCTTATCTATACCGTCCAATCTCACAGCCAGAGAGAGGACTGGACCTTATAGGATAATACAAGAAGAGCCTTCTAAAGTTTTAAAGTTTTATTAACCCAAGATGGTCGATACTAGTCAGCCCGAGTGTGTGTGTGTATATATATATGTGTGTGTGTATGTATGTGTATATATATATATATATATATATATATACACACACACACGTACACACACACACACACACCCACACCCACACCTACCCCCTGGCGGTTACAAGCTTATACGGTTACAGAATGTATGTTACAGTGCAGTAAGATAAAAAGAATAAAAGATTAGAAACAGGGATATAATACCAGGTTTGATCTCCGGAATTCCACTCATGAAATCCAGGGCACATAGCTTTAGAGTCCTTTTAAGTAGTCCACAGATGGAAAGGGGTTGACGACCTCATTAACAGAATAGTCCAGGGTGCATGGTATTTCCATAGGCATTAGTCAATAGTCCAAGGGAGCAGTTTCCACAGCATCACAGCACCTGGTGACGCATGCCAGCAGACCAGGAAGAACCAGAACAAAGAACACAGACCCCCAGGGTCCTGGCATGGGTGACAATATATCTCCCCTCAGCCCCCTCTCACAATGAGGTCAGCAAGGTGGGCAACTCAGCCCCCTCACTTTATACCAGAATAACTATAAACGGCCATAACTCTTTGCCAGGTGAACCCACTGTTTGGCTAGGGGCATGATGGGGTTCCTCACAGAGTCCCCATCAGGGAGAGACCAAGAACGATTCCCCAATTCCCTATGGGTAATGAGTTCAGTGCTGGAACCCCTCCTAGGCCTCTGATGGGGTAGTTCTTGGGCTCGAAACGTGCGGCCTGGTCCTGCGCACAGGAGGAAGTTATTGTCATGACTGTATCCTATTTTCCTGTGACAATAACTTCATAAATCCCATAACTGATTGAAGTTTTTGTGGAGTCAGGCAGTCTGCTACAAGGTGTTAGGAGAACTCTGAGCCAAGATGGCCCCCTTCTAGGGATAAGGGATGATCAAAGCCACTTCCAGGGAGTAATTAGGCTTGAGCATGTGGACACTATCTCTCACATCCTGCTAATCAGTGAGAGGGAGTCCATCTGAGGCAGAGGGCAATTACAGACAAGATACCAAGATATACAGTTGAGGGTCAGTCAACACAATACATAGATAGTTATACATATAGCTGAGAATCATGATTGGGGTCCGATTCATCACAGAGACGAATGGGTGGGGCCTGAAATGTATAAAGAAGACTGGGTAAAACATCCATCTTCAGAGCGTCGATACGCCCAAACAAGGACAATTGATCAGGAAAACATTGTATTTACGCAAATCTTCAATGGAGTGCTCTAACAGGGGACTATGGCTGGGTCTGAGGGCTATGAAACCCAAAGTATTTTATAGAAGTAGGTTTCCATTTGAAAGGAAATTGGGCTGCCAAGTGACATGACTAAGCAAAGGATAATGGTCTTACTTTAGGATAGATTGACTTTAAAATTACTCAGGTGGCCAAATAGTCGGAACTCCCACAAGATCATCTGTGTTGTCATGAGTGGCATGAAGACTGTGTACATTGGGGCGTTTGTATATAAATTGTATATTTTAGCATCTATTTAAGATATGAGCCATTCGTTTTCTTGGGAAAATGTACATAGAAAATGTACTTCTGGTACAATATGAAAAGACCTCATCTTTGTGTTTTGCCCTATCACTGTGTTGATGCAAAATGGTCAAAGTGCATAGGATTGGGAATGTTGAAATCCCAAAATGTCTGATCCTTCTTTCCGATGACCTCTGCAGTTGGTGAAGTTGGGAAACTCAACTACACATCCTGAAATCAATAGGTTTGCGCAAGGTAATATTTGTGGTCACCTTTCAGTTGCCGGCTACAAATTACTTATGTAAAGATAACCTTTTCCAGTTCTTTATTGATGTTGTGATATTTGCAATAAATATTGTATTGTTGTGTTTTTGTTAAGTAGAAGCATTTTTGCAGTAGTTACTGTATGTAAATAAATGCTACAAAAAAGAGGAATGGAAAAATGACCTTTTTTATTTTATTCAACCACATGATATGTTATTTTTTTAAAGGGGCTCTATCATTGGGAAAAGTCATTTTTAACTAATCACATCCTTGCATAGGCTTTAGAAATGCTATTTCACACCTACCTTTAGTATGTAGATTGTCTGAATAAGTCTGTTTTTATTCATATGCTAATGACTTTTCCCAATGATAGAGCCCCTTTAAACACATCCAGCATTGTTCTGATCTTACCTATATTAGACAGCAGCTGCATCTAGCATTGGTCTGATCCTGCCTGTATTAGACTGTAGCTGATGTATATTTAGAATAGTGATAACATTTATGTAATGTTTTTTTCCCTATAGAACCTTTTGATGAAACAGAAGAGCGATGGTTTTCATCCCTTGAAAGCACGCGCTGGCTGGAGTATGTCAGGTACTGTTTATTTTATGGTTGCCAGCTTTTTACACATGATTGGTATTTACCTGTATTTTTAGGAGAACCAACTAGACATCGTATTAAAAGAAAGAAAGCGCTTGCATCAAAGTATTTAATGTGGAAAACCTAAAATGATACCTTGTAAGAGACTAATTGCAGACTGCTGGAGCATAACTACTGCTATGGCAGGCTGTGTAATTGCTATGGGGCTCGGTAACAACTGGGGACTGCAACCACACGGGAAGGGGAATGTTTACCACTGCCTATTGATGTCGCCCTTCCGGAGAGCTGCAGCCCCCAAGCATTAACTGAATTGGTTAAATCTATTAAACACATTAGGTTATATAAAACATTGTATTATATCTCTAAACAATAGTTTCTGGGAGGTGTTGTTGAAGCATATGAGGGTCCTGCTTATATATTTATCAAAAAGTCTCCTGTGCTTGTTTGTTTTCTATTATTCTTTTTCTCTTTTACTTATTTTAAAAGTTTAGGGATTTTGTACTTTTTTGCAGCCATTATCTGGCTTTTCAGAAGGTAGTTTAAAATAATAATAAAGAAAATGCTGAAGGCATAAAGGGTTTTCTTACATACAGCCCTTGCCTATATCCACTGCCACACTACCACTTTATTTACACAAGGGCCCTCTAATAATAATAATAATAATAATAATATAATATTTATTTAATCTATCTATCTATGTGACCTCATTGCAGTATATGGTAAATGCATGTTCCATGAAATTAACTTGTTTTTATTTTAACAGAGTGTTCTTGAAGCAAGCAGTGGACCTCGTCTACGTCATGGACTCCAAGCGTCTCTCAGTTGTCATACAAGGTGAATTTATCGAATTGTCTTCTGTGTCTCACATTCTGATTATTTCACGTCCTGAGTTACTGCACTACCAGTCTAAGGCTGGTCACACAAAATAGTCTTATTTAGACACCAAGTGCCCTGTGCAACATAACTGCATCATGTTTATCATGTTGACCTGCTTCATACCACCAGTTTCTGTCCAGCCAGCTTTTGGTTTGATCAGACAATATCTTACTATTTCCTTTCTGTATCATGAGTGGTTGATCGTGTGGTTGATAATAACTGCTGGAGGCCACAACTATTGGGTCTAATACATGTGCTGTGGTCACTAATATATAGCATGTAATTAATTACTAGAAATGCATGTAGTCCTACCACGCACACTTATTATATATCTTAAGTATGTGCAAGGACAGAAGCTAAGAGCCCATTTCACTTCTATCTAAATGTCAGTTCCTCAAAATTCCCAAAAGTTCATTTTTGTTCTAATGTTGTATTTAGAAGCATTGGAAGGACTTTCTCATTAATACCACACTTCTGTTTGTTTATTGGTCTTAGGGAGTGTTAATTCTTAATAATTCTTACCAAGAAGTCTCCCTGATATATTCTCTGCAACGTGAGAATGTAATAAATAATGCTCTGCATATACATCGTATACATAACATGACTATAGATAAAAGCTGTTCCAAATAGCAGAGAGCATCTGATATTGCAATGAAAGGAATTTAGACCTCTGTACTGAATAGAGAGGGATTTCCCTCTTTACATGCTGATAGGGGAAATGAGTCACCAAGACTATGTGCCAGGTCTGCTGATCTGTAGGGCTTGTCCAGCTGTTGAGTCAGAAAATTACTATTTTGGGGGAAAGTGTTTTACATCTCCAGCCAAATCATTAAATTCCAGCTCTCTTCCAAGCTGCCGTTCTGTCTATCCCATCCCTCCTCTAGATGAACACATCAGACTGGAGTCTTTCTTAGAACTATATGACTTCTTTAGAAGGGTGTTGTCCTTTGGGTATTTTTGACATTTGCACTTTTACAGCTAAATCCACACATTGCTATAATGGTGTCAGTCAGTGTGATCTGTAAGACAAGCTTCCAAATAACTTCTGTGATCTGTAAGACTTCTACCAAATAACATCTGTAATCTAGCCAGCTCCTAGTTGTCATCGATTTTTCTTTAAGTGTAGGGACCACCCGAGATGTGCCAAACTCATTAAAAGTGATGCAATTCTGTATCCTCTCACCTGGGTGTGGCAGTTTAGTAAGAATGACATGTCATATACCTGTCTTAAAGAATCAGCCAAATAATGTATTCTATGAGCCTAATTTCAAGCTTTGGCCCTTTTACGGGACTTGCAAAAACCAAAATCCAGTACGGTAGTATATAAGATAGGAGTACTTCCATTTGTTGTGTAGTCAATAAAGACTAGATTTGTGATTTCTGAGAAATTTGACAGTTCTGTACCCCTCATGTAAAAATAATCTTATAGATACCAAAGTTTATAGTGTACCTAACACTATTCTGGTCTTTGAGGAGAAAGCTCCATTAAAAGCAATGTACAGATCCTGTTCTTTTCTATAGTTTTGCTGGCCTTTCTGGCTCACTAAAGGAGGGCCTTCCTCTCTGACGCCCATATGTCCTAAGAGGTGTTGTGTTCATGTGTCAGCTTGTTTGAAGTCAACAGTTTATCCACCCAATATACAGTATTGTTAGGCCTAATTTAACAAAAATACTTGTTTTCATAGAGGAGGAAGGTCGGGACCTCAGCTGCATTGTGGCCTCTCTTGTTCAGTTGATGTCAGACCCCTACTTCAGGACTATTGTCGGATTTCAGTGTCTAATCCAGAAGGAGTGGGTTATGGCTGGATATCCATTTCTTGATAGGTGCAGCCATTTGAGAAAATCTGAAAAGGAAGTAAGTACCTAAATGTTGTTGGAATTATTGGCTATCTTGGCCTCTTTGCTAATATATAGATTATACACATCCTGTTTGAGCCCTACCATTGACACACTTTTAGGGCCAGTTCACACATAGTTTTTTGGTCCGGATTTTAAAGTGCAAGCCGCGTCAAAATCCAGGTCAAAAAACCACCTCCCATTGAATTCAATGGGAGTCGGTCATTTCCTTTTTCTGCGAGTGGTAATAAAGAAGCAACCTGCCCTATCTTGACGCGGATTCCGTTGGCATCTGCGTCAAGACAATCCCTCTGGACTAGGCCCATTCATTTAGACCTAATCTGGAACAGGAATCCGTGACAGTCGCGGCATTTCGGACCAGATTCTGACGCGGCTTCTTGTGTCAAAATCAGGACCAAAAAACTATGTGTGAGCGAACCCTAAATTTTATTGTCTGTGGATTCTCTGCCTCTCCATGTGCTGTCACATTTTGTGACCAAACATAGACAAGTCTAGGCCATGTAGACTCTGACAACACATGGACGGTTATTTAAAAAAAAAATATTTTTGGATTCATCCATACAGTTGTAATAACAAAAAATACTGTAATGTTATAGTTTTTGTATGTAATGTCTTTAAAATACTGAATGGCATAGCCAGATATAGTGGTAAGTCTATAAAGTATATGCTATGGTACACACGTGACCTACTAGTGCCAAGAATAATGGAAACGTACAGTCTGTGCACGTCTGAATTATTTAATACAGAGTGTAAGTGCAAATAGAAGAGTCTTAATGTCTGGACCAAATCAATGTAATGTACCTGCTTCTTCATCCAGAAGTCTGTGTTTCATAGCTCTCTTCCCAGAACTAACATAAAGCTACCGTCTCCCGAATACCCCGTCATTTCTTATAGCGGCTTTATTCCTGCTCATTTTTGCTTTGACATTTCCATAAATATTTAGTTTGGCTCTGTCCTGCACCTTATGCTCTGTGTAATGGCAGCACCGTGCACATTAGACCAACAGGCTGACATGGCATATCTGCAAAGATGTCGTTGTTGTGAAGAGTTGTTGTAATTTTACATAACTTTATGCTTGCCATAATTTACATAAAAGTAGATAAGCATTGGTAGTGCGCGCTATTAAAGTGGCAACTCCAGACTTTTATAGGTTTAGACTTCTAAATCTACCCAGTATTTGTGTGTGTAGTTTAGTAGCATAAATGTGCACTGCTTTCTTTCAAGGATGGTCTTGTCATCTTGTCAGACATCTGTTTCTTTTCCCCAGTGTCCCCTGTTTGTGCTATTCCTGGACTGTGTGTGGCAACTCCTAGAGCAATACCCGGCAGCTTTCCAATTTACAGAGACCTACTTAACTGTGCTACATGACAGCACCTGCATCTCACTGTTCGGGACCTTCCTGTTCAACTGTCCTCACCAGCGAGTTCAGCAAAGTACAGTAAGTATACAACCTTTCTGTGTGTCTGATGGTTGGTTTCATAGTGGGATAAACCTGAGGATACAAGCTTGCAGTGCAGTATGTGTAATACGCTGTTGTAAAGTACTAGAATCACTTACTCTAGGTTCACACCTGCGTTCTACTTTCCATTTCTCGGGTCCACGGAAACCTAATCTAATTGAAAAGCTTCCTCTGTATACTCATTCAAGCTGGACCCCTGGGGCTGGGCGTTATGATCCCATGTCATGTAATCGGAACCGTCTCAAGCAGCCCTGTCCTCTGGGTCGCTCCCGCCCTTTCCAGTTTTCACAGGCCGTTACCTATGCTATGAGGACTGACAGACTATATTAAGCCTACATGCACACATTTTGCACCCGAAGGGCAGCCATTTTCACAGATCCCTCATACATTGCATTGTATGTAGGGATCTGCGACAACTGCCAAAAATAAAGCATGACCTATATTTTGACAGATTGTGACATAACGAAGCCCCCGGTTACTGCGTATCACATTGAAAGCAATAGGTACAAAAAGCCTCCCATTGAGTTCAATGGGTAGCGCGCGTAAGACTCATTGAACTCAATGGGATTCTGTTTTACTGCGCTCACTCTGAATGTGTTTACGTGTCAGAATGAGCGGAGTGTTAACTCCGTGTGAGAGCAGCCTAAGGGCTAGTTCACACGGGGACATGGACGCTGATTTTGACAGCTGATTTCGCGGCCAAATCAGCCTCCATAAAATGTAGCCCTATGTGAATTGCTAGCTTTTTTTTTTTCTGCTAGCTTTTTTTATTGCTAGCTTTTTTTGCTAGCAGAAAAAGAAGCAACATGACCTTTCTTCAGGCGTTTAACGCCTGAAAAAATGAATAGGAGTCTATGGGGCACTGAAAAAACGCTAGCGGTTTTTGGTCGCTTGTTTTTGCAGCTGTTTTGGCAAAAACAGCGACTGAAACCGCTAGCGGTTTTTGGTCGCTTATTTTTGCAGCTGTTTTGGCAAAAACAGCGACTGAAACCGCTAGCGGTTTTTTTATCATGTACTTTTTTGTAATGCAAAAAAAAGCTTCAAAAAAACAGTGACTGAAAAAGCGTCAAAAACAGTGTCAAAAACAGCGTCCAATGCAAAAAACAGTGCCCAAAAAAAGCGACGCTGAAAAATCAGTGACAAAATCAGCTAGGCTTTTTTCACGTGTGAACTAAGCCTAAGGCTGTTATTGCATGTCCTGTTTTTGTGAGTAAAAACACAGATGTGTAATGGCCGCCTAGTGGGGTTTTGCAGGATCACTTGCATTTTACAGATTCCTACAGGGAATTCTAAGCTGGTGAGTATTTATATAGCCTATGTTTTTAGGGAATCTACAACAATATTTCTCCATGTACAGCTCTATGTGGTGTAGGGCAATGCCTACACTATGTAAACACCTTTCCTGTGCTTAAGTGATATGTCATTTTGCACAGATGTTATTCTTTATGCAAATTAGCTAAATGGTGCACCAGTGGCATGCCCAAGCTTCCTGCTATACCAAAAAATCTCATTTAGGGCCCAATTATATCACATTTTGATTCAGTTTTGCAGATACAAAAAACTGATGCAAAAAAAAGTATAAAAACTGATGTAAAATGATGACCATCAATTTGATTGGTCAATATCAAATAAAAAAAGATCAGTTTCTGTCCATTCTTTTATAGGATACAAGTGTGGTTTGTTCTACAGTCACAGACTCTGCGTAAACAGTCATCATTTTCTATCCACTTTTAACATTAGTGTTTTTTTTTTTTTTCTTTTTTATATATCCGCAAAACTGATTAATTGAATTGGTGATCAAAATGTGATGTGAATGGCCCCTTAGATTCTTGGTAACGTATCAATTGGGTTCAATGTGCTGGCAAAATGAGAGATTCATCAGGTTTTCAGAAAGTTATCAAAAAAGAAAAAAAGCTGTCCTAGATGAAACCGAGCACAGCTGCGCTTCCAGTTGTCATGTGTGCAAAAATAGCTATTATTGCAAAACACAAAAATACCAGTGTACATAATGAATAATGTGATGTTGCCATGTCTTAATAAATATATGGTCACCACAATTGCAACATTGACCTAGTGAGGACAACCCTGTATTGCTTACATTGCTGGCTGACTTGACAAATCTGCTAAAGGCTCAAAATAGAAATTTTAGTTCTTTTTTTTAATTTAATTATTAAACTATTTTACTCAAGAAATTTTTTTTATGTGTGTAGTTTTCCATTCTTTTAAATTAAATTTCCCAATTTCTTTCATAGGAATTTGCAATTGGTAAAAATATTCAGCTTGGGGATGAAAAAGGATTGAAATTTCCATCTGTGTGGAATTGGTCACTGCAGTTTTCATTGAAGGATCGTGCACTATTTAATAACCCCTTGTATATTGGAAAGAGCGTGCCAAGCGTGCAAAATGGAATTACAAAAAGCTTCAAGCGAACAAAGGTATAGTGAAGATGAGCTTAAAAGTAACCACTGTAATAGTGGCTGGGATAGAATACCATTCAGAATGTAGTAAGGAAAGCCTAGTGACACAGCATTACTAAATCTTCTGCAATATTCACTCTTTTCGGGGTGGTTATTCATGCTTTAGGATTTGTTCACATCCGTATTGAAGGCTACATTGCAGATATATTGACTTCTGAACTACTGCATTATTCTTATGCAGCAAAAAGCTACTAAAAGAAAACAAACCAAAAAACCCACAACTTCACTCTTGTTCCCAAATGCAAGCACATTGTTCAATGTAATGTAAGTCCTTTTATATCACAGAGAAATTATCTATGTCTGTATATTACTGGGCTGGACTGGGAAGAATATGCAAATCTGTTTCCCAAGATGCCCTCTAGGGGAAGCTCCCTTGAACATGATGCCCGACTTTCCCACAAGCCTTTGCTTCAATGATGTGGGATTTTGCCAAGTCAGTATCCCAGCTGTGGACGGCGCTGTTTTGATCTGATTGGATCTCATCAGCACAGCCTAGGGAGAACTGACTTGGCAGAGGTGAGAGACTTTTAGACCAGGGATAATGTTGCTCCTTGAGGAGAGACCACCTTGTCAAGTGTGTGGAGTCTTACAAAGGCTTGTAGGAAAGTCGGGCATGATGTTCAAGGGAGCTTCCTCTAGAGGGCAGCAGACAGAGGCGCTGTCTCCCTATTTATATCTTGGGAAACAGACTTGCATATTCTTCCCATAATCCCCCACAGTGGAGCTAAAATGGCTTTGTAAGACTCCACACACCTGACAAGGTGGTCTCTCCTCAAGGAGTGACATTATCCCCATAACCTGGGCTGGACTGTACATAACAAGTTACCAAGACTGTATCAAGTTCTGTCACGTCATATACTAGTCATACCCAGAGCTACATCTGGTCCAACAGTAGGATGAAGTGGCTAAATGAAGCAGGGACAATATTACATGCAGAATACAAGAGGAGGGTGGGCAGAGCACAAGGTCCAAGGGAACACTTGAGCCAATAGCTGCAAAGTCGGAAGTGACATCACAGAGAAGTGATATCAATTTGGCAACTTTTCCTTGGTAGTTCAGTAACTTGCAGCCATTTTACTTCCTGTGATGTTTAGGATTTGTAGTGTACAGAATGCCTTGGAAATGTCCATTACAGAGATCTATTGACTTACTAGTGGCTCCATTTTATTAACTGAAAAATTTCGCCCGTTTCATTTTAAGGATCATTTACCCACTATGGTTTCATTTGATTGTAGAGCCAATGGCTTCTCTGTCACTTTAAAGTTGCTGAAGGACCCTTGAACTTAAGTCGGTCTATAATGCTGCCCATGTATAATGCTACCCATGTATGAACTATCATGTTATATTTATAAATGGCAGGTTTGTTGTAGAAATTTCTAAGAATGAAAATCCATTCCATTGATCTGTACATTTTGAGGGCAAACTCATGGATAACTGCAGGCCTTTTGATAGCTGTGACAGTGGTAACATTTTCTGCAACAAATCTGGCATGTGTAAATCTATTTTTATACCGTAGCTATGTCCACAGTAGTTTTATATGCTGTAATCTCATTGAAGAGGTAGTTGGTTTACACTTTTTTTTTTTTTTTTTTTTCTACAGAAAAACTATAGTTCTACATTACGGGGAATGCCTCCTTCATTAAAGAATGGGATTATCCCTCAGCCAGAATTAATGCCGCGCAGGAACTCACTGATATTGAGATTACGACCTGAATTAGTGAATCAGACTCCAGAAATCCAGAACAATGGACTACAGCTGTACCTCAGAAACTTTTTTTCTAAGCCTGTGGACTTGCACGGAGTCATTTTACCAAAGCTCAGTGGTCCCCATATCAAACTGTGGAAACTCTTATACCTCCGCTGGATTCCTGAGGCCCAGATTAACCATGGTGGGTTCATCACTGTCTTCCACAAAATCTCCCTGCTGGCTGATGAGATTGAAATGCTGCAAACAAGTCTCCGGCAGTACAGGAGTTTCCCATTGTCACAGGCCACATCTCCCGAGAGTGAACAAAGCAGAATGTTTTTTAGAGCGGATGACTTACAAAGCAGTTATGAGAGTCTGGACTTTCTTTCCTCCTCTTTTCCTTTCTCACCAGTAGGGAATCTGTGTCGCCGGAGTATACTGGGCACACCATTAAGCAAATTTCTAAACGGTGCCAAAATCTGGTTATCTACTGAAACACTTGCCAATGAGGACTGAGGGTCATTCAAAGGGTAGCAAATTGGTTTGGTAACAGTAAGATACCAGTAGATAGTCTGAAGTGCTGCAATTTGTATCTTTAGCCATACACTGACTGTTTTTTCTTTTCCTTTTGCACATATTCTAAATTGCCAGGTTTCAGATTTCCGCACAGAGGGGCAGATTTATTATGTCGTGTATGCCAGCTTTCTGGAAGGCATAAGTTGTCATAAATTGACTTTTTTTTATTTTTTAAAACTTCTGTCATGCAGTAGCCACTTCCCCAACAAGGGGCAAAGTCCATGAGATGACATACTATTTGACAGAAATCTCAAAAACTCTCAGCCTGCGGAAGGTGTGCGTCATTTATCAGGAGACGTCCCTCAGCATAAATGCAGTGCACCCTGCGGCGACTCCAGGGTTATGATGACTGTTGTTAATGCCAGTCTTCATAAATATGCCCCAATATTTCCATGGGAGAAACGGTATAACTAACAGATCCACGTCTTACAGTTTTATTTATAGGTTACGTGTAAAGAGCTAGTTTAGGAGCTTAGGGATTGGATCACTGATTTTGATTTGTATTTTTATAGATATCTTGCTGCTATCAGCACCATGTTACACTTGTTTGTTACATGACTTCTTTTCATTTAAGGGAAACCGTTATTTTTTTTGTGCGTGTTGCGTTCTAAAAGGACACATGATGTTAACAAATACTGTATGAGAATGTGATGTGATTGCTGAAGGAATCTTGCAGCTTATCTTGCTTTCTCAAAAAAAAAAAAAAAATTACCCACTACCCCATCGGTTTTGTCAGTAACTTAAAGGGGTTGTATGGTTTATCATTTTTATTATTATGGCTCAGAGAGACATAAGCACACAATAGTAATCCTGCTCTCATCCACCATTTCCCAGTCCCTTCTGACACACCACTCGCTGAGGCAGGTCTTTACTGCAAACAGTGACTGGCTGAGGGACCAAGAAGTAGAATCGGAGCAGAGGAATTGGTAGAAGTTGGTCTGATGACGTTGGTGTTTTTATGCTACTCTGAGCTTTTACTATTTTTCTTTGACTACATGATCCGCCACAAAGCTTGCATCCAAATTCAGGAGTAAAATGAACATGATGTGCACTGTTAATTGTAGATAAGTCTTAAGTTACAGAATTCTAGATGTAGAAGTGCCTTTACATTTTTAAATTAAAAGTTGTATATAGTTCCGAATATTAGTAACAGGAGGTTTAATTTTGGTACTCTGCGTTGACTGCTTACTAAAGGATAGATGTGACTTATTTAAGATACAGTAGAGAAGGATTCTTTGTTTTTATTAAAAACTTATTGATCAATGGCAACTCTGTATGAAAATGATTTATTTCAGATTGTGCATGAACTGGACGTAATTCTTCCTGGAAGTAATGAATGAAGGCCTTTCTTCTGTGTAGGCATGAGTGTAAATTGCTATAATCCCACAATGCGCACACTACTGGTTTGACCCACTTTTTCAAGCGCTAAAAGAAGACAATCATAAGATGAGCAACACCAGTCTGTAAAACTGTGGTCATCTATACTCATGGTGGAGGGACACAGTAATAACATAAGCAGGAAAGTTACATGATGAAATTTAATATTTAGGAAAGTGCTGATCTGTATACACTACATACAGTAGGGAAATCAATTCAGTCTGTTACTCTTTGCCCCTATAGAAACCACATGGCACACTTCTACATCTGCTCCCATCTTCCTTAGGTCATCCAACCAAATCATTTGCTTGTGTGACAGCCGATCATTTGGTCCCTTTACTTCCACCAGCTGAAAGAGAGGAAGAAATGATTATGTATCCAAAGTCTGTGTGCAGGAAAATCTTTATTAAACTAATAGCAGCACCATTCTGCATTGCAGCTCTAGTTTCATGAAAAGCATCTTAACTGGACATACACTATTTCTACAGGAAAATACATTGTGTGAGATATATATATATATATATATATATATTTTATAGTAATCCATCATATAGGCATGTAGATGTGTACAAGGGGCCTTTTAGAACCGGCTTAGTTTTTTCTGCAATGAAAAGTACAGCTTCATGACCGATCTTATGTGTAAGGGCTCGTTCACATCTGCTCCCGGTCTCCGTTCATGCAGGTTTTCATTTCCTGCACAAAACTGAGCAGGAGACGGAAACCTGCAGGACTCTTTCATACCCATTCATTTGAATGGGTTTGAAAGCTGTCCGGCGGTGAGCGTTTTATGCTCTCCGCCGCGAAACCGTTTTTTTTTTTTTTTTTTTTTTAAATCGGACACAGAGTCTGACATGCAGTACTCTGTGTCCGGTTTTAAAAACAAAAAACAAAAAACTGTTTCGTGGCGGAGAGCATAAAACACTCACCGGCGCTCACGGCTGGACCCGGCCTGACAGCTTTCCATCTTCTGCATGCATAAGACAGAAAGCACAGAACGGACTCCGGGCGCTAGTGTGAACCTAGCGTAACTCACTCCAATAATTTGTATAGAGATGGAATTGCCTACAAATGGACAAAATGCAAGTGAAGTCTCTGTACCATCACACCACAAGGAGCTTTTCCAAAGATATAAAAAGTTTTTTTTCGATGACTTCTAAAAAGATTGCCAGGCTTAGGCTTTATATACAGGCACTTATTTATGTTCCACATTTCAGTCATTTATTTAAACTGCATTTTTTTTTTTTTCTTCAACTACTACTTACCCCTTCCCCACTAAAAAATACAAAATAAAGACCATGACAGGTGCAAGGAACAAGTTATTTAAGAAGAGTCTCCGGCCAAGATGGAGATATATGCCAGTTAGGAACTTGCATGAGCTATAATGAATATGTTGGGCCGAGCTGTCCATACTCCACCCCACTTACACAATGTGGTAACTGAGGCACAGAACAGGTGACAACGTTTGGTGCAAGAAAAAACTTACAGCAAATATGTATTACAATATCCTCTCTACAGCAGAAAACCAATACAAAGGGATTAATGAATTCCCCCATTTGTATTTAATTTTCATTTGAAGCTACCATTAAACAAAAAGGGGTCTATTTAAGTGAAGAAAAACTAGCTGTCAAATGCTGCTGCTCCCTTACATTATTTATGGAACAGATATTAGAAGTGTGTAGTTGTCACCTAAACACTGCCACCTGGTGGCCATATCCATTATAGTGTATAGAAACTAAAGATTTAAGCTTCCACATCAGACAAATGTTTTAGGGAAGACATCACAAGAGTACAGCATGTCTATATAGAGACACTTTTAGGTAACCAAGAATTCTATCTAATCCTGATCACAATAAGTAATACCTTTATTTCCATTGCTACGTTTCTACCAAGGCAGAAGAATTCCCAATTTTAGTTCTACTGTTACAGGAATTGTCCACTTTACAAACATCTTTACGCTAGCACGGCAGAACAAACTACCAGTAATCCACTCCAGGTTTACTTTAACTTGCACTGCAAAGGTCCCCCCTTTCTGCCACATATGGATACAAATGTAAAGCAAGTGCCACATCCACAGATTACCAAGAGGAAGTGGAATTCGATCCAATTTTCAGGAAATATTAATTTCACAATGAATCCAGATTTCCTCACGCTTCGTGGTAACGAATCACATTTTTTCCTAAAACGGCTGCTGTACATGTTAGGACATGAGGCAAGAAACTCTGGGAACGTGGTATCACCCACAATGCCATGCATGCAACCAATTAGCAGCCTGCTAGCCCTGTGATGTCACAACCCATTAACACCTTCGCGATGACCCACAGCATTGGGAGTGGGTGTTAGCTGTAAGTGGCAGCTAACACCCTCCTCCACAACCCCTGGTCGAAACACAGCCCCAATCGGGGGGTTTAACCCCTTAGATGCCGTGGTCAAACATGACCACAGCATCCAAGGGGTTCCGCCATGTTACAAGTTACATCCCCCCATGAGATCAAGGGGGTGCCGATATGCATCTTCTGGGGTCTGCCCAGTGACCCCGGGCTGCTAGTAGCCCCCAGTACCTGGTTGATACTGCCAAGAAGTGAGGAAGTCAACCTATGCGTCTACATCCTCTATAGACTACAATACACACGTAATTACAGTCTATAGTCCTGAAACAGTGATCAGTACATCGCTGGTTCAGATCTCCTAGTGGGACATCACGAAAAACCATTGCAAGGCACAGTGTTCTACACCTCTATACAGGCTCTCTGCAACCAGGAAATAGCTGTTTAAAACAATTCGCTGCAAATTAATTCAAATCCTATCAAAAATTTGTCGACTCAGTACCCATGTTATACAGAGGACTACACTATGTGTATGGCATTTCTAAACATTAGTTTACATAGCAGACAAAACTTTAGGTGTTAAAAATAAATAAATTAAATTCATAAACACAGTGTGTGTGGTAAGTAGACTTATCTTTCACTAATCTGTGGTTGTTGTCCATTACCCATGCAGACACTATACTTATTGTTACACATTTATTAACAGAAAAGTAAAAATTCTGTATTGTTAGGGGCAATTACAGCACAGAACAAGATACTTGCTGCCATACTTACACATGCTGCATCTACTCACCTTAAATATTTTCTTCTGTACATTCCACATCACTAGATCAGGGAGGCCTCCTCTACAATGACGAATGTCTTTGGACATTTTCCTGCATATTCCACTTAATATTTGCCCACCAAGACAGGAAACAAGACCCTGCGAGGAGAGAATGAAGGCTCAAATAGTAATCCAAGACTCATTGGGGCACCTAAGCTACTTGCACCCTTTTTTCAAGATGTTAGGCTGCCTTCACCACTTTTATTTTTGTTGATAAAAGGTGGCATGGCCTAAATTGTAATCCTGTTCACACTGTATTCATGACCTGCGCCTTTTTAAAAACGGGCAAAAAAAAAAAAAGGTGCAAATGCACTTCAGCACGTGGGCAGCATAGAAGAGCCCCTCAGATCAGAAAACATTAAAAAGAGGCAATTGTGCAGTTTTTTTTGGGTTTTAAGAAAAAAAAAGGGGCAAAGTACTCACGGCTTATGAAGGAACATCTAAACTAACTACCAATTGTACAACGTTTAACAAGAAGGTACGCTGACATCATAAATAAGCACCACAATAAAACTAGTCGAAAAAAAAATGCAACTGCAAAAAGTATGGCCAAAAAAGGGGCAGGTGATAATAACCTCCATTATGTCAAGTGCATCAATTACGGTGATTTTTTATTTTTTTTGTCGGCCTTATTTTATATTTCAAGCACTTTATCACACCAGGTAACATTCGTTGAATGGAGGTGCTTTTTCTAAATACAGTGTAGCTATGCACCCTATAGCAATGTCTATCTGGCTAACAGAAATCACAATGCACATACTGTAACTTAGTCATTTATTTCCTATTGTGTATGTAGTGATAACATTTAGGTTTGCAATCTAATTTTAGCAAAATCTGCAAAAAGAATGGCACAAAGACAACATGTGGGCCATAACCTTAGTACCCCATTCTTTTCCCTGCACATATTATCATGGGCTAGATATTTTATAACAGTACTTTCACTTGCACATAGATATATATTAAATTGCTATAGAATAAATACTATAATAATACATTTTATTATTTATATATCGTCAACATATTCAGCAGCACTTTACACATTGTAGGGAGAGAATTCTAGGAAGAATGCCAAGGGTGTCAGGTACATGACAAATAGCCCTATATGAGAAGGATATTAAGTTTTGCATACTGCCAAATGTAAAGGTTTAGTTGTACCTATGATAAGCTTTTGGTCCAGAGAACTAATATTTATAGCAATATCTGCGTCTTCCTTCTCCACGAAAAAGAAACTTATTAACAATAAATCGTATCGTCGTGAAAACAGGACAGAGCCATTTAGACTATTTATAGAATATTATTACTATATTATATGCTATCACTTTATCATTAGCGACACCCAATGAGCATGAGAATGAAGGAGACATAGCATTGACGAAGCACCGTGTCCCTAGCCCCCCCCCCCAATACAGTGGTGTTACCCTTCACCTGTTTGTGCAGTTGGCCACTCTGCAGGTCCCCTCTCTGTGGGTTAGACATGGCTGGGGGGGGGGGGGGAACAAAAACACTGAGGCGGATGTAGTGCTAAATTTGTGCTCAGGACCTTTGGGTATCACAAAAGTAGGACCCCTACCTGTCATAATGTGACAGCATATACTTGCAATAAGTATACTTATAAAAGGAGAGTACCCCATTAACTGACATACAAGATGAAATGTAAGGCAAGTTCTCTAAAATATGGAATCCTTGAATAGCAGGTGATGTCTGACCTCACAGACAGACATGAAAATCCTATGTCTGTGGAGGTTGTGTCTAAAATAATTGTATCTCAGGATAAAATAATGGCCCACATTTACCAAGGCCAATACACCTAGAAGTGACAAACAATGTGCCCCCACTGTGCCCCACATGCCACTTATATTAAACAGAGAGAGGGGGTTGAAGCACGCTGGGCTGACAGATTTAATAGAGATGTAAGATAACTGGCGCGAGTTATGTCACGTATCTATGGCAGTTCCTGACTGGCATGTATTTGGAACCAGATGCAGCTGCATGCGTAAGAATATATTCTGGTGAGTCTTGTGGCTGTTGTGGAAATAATGAATCAATTCCTCTTAATGTTCCTCATTCATTGTGGATGTCACTAGTGTTACTTATGACTTACAAGCTGATAAGGTTGGCGACCTGATAATACCTGAGCCTGCTGTAGAGAGGAGAACCGCTCCCAAACAACCAGCGCTGCAGCTTCTCCTAGATGTGCATTCCACACGTCAGCCATCATGTCATGAAGGACTTCAGTAGGCGAGTCCTCAAGTAGCTGGAGACGATTCTCTATAGCATCCTTTCTATTCTTGTAGAAACTGTCTGTGTACAGATCCAGGGGAAAAGCCTGCAAGTATAAATAGATCACCATTTACAACATAGAAAAGCAATGGGATACTGCCTTGAGACTCTAGCACTATAACTAGTAACAGTATGTGACAGCAGCGGTAGAATTGGCCATACTATAGAGAAAACGAAGAAATGTACCTGATAAGAATTTCGGAAGACATCAGGTATTCCCTCCATAAAGGTTATATCCCACATGAACAAGCCATACAGAGTACTGAATGTGGAGCCTTCCCCATGAATCCCTGAAGAAAAGGGAACCAAAATATTATTCCCTAGCTGTAACATTATATTTTTAGTATACAGATTTACTCAAACCATGTGTGTCTTATGTCATAGCTCAGACCACAAAAATCATTGACAAATATGGAAGGGAATCTGCTGTCACTAGCTGTCATGTAACTCAATGAAGATGCCGCATGGTAAAGCCCTAGCACTTCATTTCCATAACACATACCTTGGTCAAAGCCCAGCTCTCTATAATGTGCCAAGGCCAGCTCCTCAACTGAGCACATGATGGTTTGTGTGACTTCCTCTCCATCCTCCTCTACCATGTTCTCCATCAGGAACACTGATTTTGCTATGCCAGTCTGAGGGTACATATTACCTTTGATGGTAACCTGTTTATCAGTAAAGAAAATGTATTTTTCATCCATTTTATGAATTCTATGCAGGTCTGACTACAGAATTTTCACGCTTAACATCAATTAAGGCTTATATTTCCAGTAGAGATAATTCCTATTACTAAAGACTTGGAGGATCTGTCCTCATAACTGAACCAGAAATAAAGGCGCTGAAATACTTGGAGCCCAGGACGGATTGTCCTCTGGGGTCATAAGCCGGAATGTATGTAATGCTCAGGTATAACCAAACGGAGGCAGATTTGTCAATGGCTAAGAGATACTTAACTTTTTTAAGGCAAAATTAGACATCTTAAAGGGGTGTTCTAACGAACATAACCATATTTAAAATGATAGACAATGAACATTTGTAGAAACACAAGTCATTCAAAATTTTGCAGAGTCTTAAAGATTTTCCCTAATCATCTTAGGTATTGTCTTGATTGGTTGCCAATGGATACAACCATGAATGCTGGAAATATCTATCGCCATGATTTCCTTATGGTGGGAAGCTTATCAGGTATGGACTCTACATGTATGAGAAGATAACCCGACAACAATAAAGGTCCATTCACACAGAGGAAAATGGTGAGGAATTTGGTGTGGAATTTCAGCGCTGAAAAAAAAGCCTCCCATTGACTTCAATGGATTCCTTTTTCTGCTAGCAACCCATTGAAGTCAATGGGAGGCTTTTTTTTCAGCGCTGAAATTCCACACCAAATTCCTCACCATTCTCCTCTGTGTGAATGGACCCTTTAAGGAAACACAAAGCCCTGCTTTCTAACCATAACCCATAAATTTGCCCCACTGTGAAAAAATACTTGTATTATTCTTGAAAAGCCCTCAGAAATGCTGTTATGCTCACATGTGGGACATCTTCTACATTGATCTCGGGAAGTTCTTTGAACATATTGCGAAACTTCTTGCAGCTAGGAGAGTCTCTCATTCGCACTGCTCGCTGGTATAGGGACAGCTGATGGCCTGTTCGTACGTAGGGATCTGACAAGCCCTCCAATATACAGCTGATTGCCTAAAAACAACACAAACACACAACACTCAGGGTGATGCCACACAGTGTTCGGACCACTCCACATCCGCATTGAGTACTGGGATGGTAGGTGCCTTCATTTATAGGCTGATATATTATATGGACTATTTCTACAGGTTGTTTTGCTATTAGAGCACAGCTAGTAATGACTAATAGTCAGTATAGACCAGTATAGTTACTTTCTGTGTAAGCTTCAAATGTTGATGCAAATTCAGTACAAGTCGATCCCACCAGCGCCCTCTACTGTCTAGGCAGTAAATATTTTGGGACAAAAGTGTCTCTAGTAATTGAACAGCTTCCTGCAATACAAAAGAAATAAGGAAGACAGAAGGAAAATTGTTATTTTAGACATTCTTCATGTATAATAAATTAGTTGAAGCTACAGTAAGTAACAAAAAGGTTTTTGTTTGCCTTATTTAAAGGAGTTTAGACATGGAAAAATGCTACAAAGTAACAATGCTTTTAACAATGAAATATTAATATTTCATGTTTGTCAATTAACAAAATGCAAAGTGAATGAAGAAAAGAAAAATGCAAATCCAATCTATATTTGGTATGACCAACACTTATATTGAAAAACTGCATCAGTTCTTCTAGGTACATTTCAACACAATTCTTGGAGCGACTCAGCAATGATGCTGTTCATAACATCTTACCCCTCATTCACATCAGCGTTTGGATTCTATCCAGGGCAGCCAGTACGGAACCAGTTCCCCCCCCTGAACGGAATATCAAACGCAAGTGCAGTAAAAGCACACGGACCCCATAGACTATAATGGGGTCTGTAGGCTTGCTGCCAGATCTCCGCAGGCATCATGCAGGCAGGGAAGTAGTTCACCATCTACTTTGTCCGCATGATTCGTGCTGGCAGCGAGTGGCAAGCACATGGACCCCATTACAGTCTATGGGGTCTGTGTGCTTTTACTACACAGCGCTTGCAATTGCGTTTGTATTCTGTTCAGGGGGTCTCCATGCGGACTCCCCTGGACGGAATCCAAATGCTAATGTGAACGAGGCCTTAGAGAACCAAGAAACCAAGAACAGATTTTCTGCGGATGTACACTTGCTCATGCTTCATGCATGTAACCCCAGACAGACTTGATATTAAGATCAGGACTCTATAGAGGCCATTTCATGACTTCCAAGACTCCTCCCCCAAGGGGCAGTCACGATAATTACTGATTTCATTTAGTTTTCTCTTTTGTTCATTTCCTTTGTAATTTGTTAATAGACAAAATAAACTATTAACATTTCTTTCATGAAAGCAGAATTTTCTGCATTTTTTCACACCTGCCTCAAAAGTACTATATAAGGCGCTAATTTTTAATGATATATATAACTAGCTATATATTATTGTTATTAAAATATGGTTTGAAGAAACCCAGACCAAGAGATAGATTCCCCAAAACTTCTCATAGAAGACGACTCAGACACAAAGACTTATAGAAGAAGTTTACCTCATAATGACGTAGTCTCTGCAGGATTTCTACTCCTCGTGATAGAATTCTAGTATACACCCAGCCAACAGTAAAACAGCGCAAATACAATGGCAGTGTGGTATGATACCTATAGCATAAACACAGACATGTAATGTTCTCTTACATAATGCACTCAGTAAAGTCATGAGTAAAAATACTCACCTGACCCTGGTGCTCCGGTGTCTCCCAACGCAGTCCAGTCCTGCAGCTCCATTGTTTTCTTCTGGTGGAAGTCCCCGCTGCATGTGACCACTGAGGCCAATAAGCGTACCTGTAACGTCCCCAGGTCCTTTCTTTAGGCTGCTGAGGCCAAGCAGTGGAAGGGACAGGGGACGTCACAGACGGCAAGGAGTTCCGTCAAAAGAAGACAGCTGAGTGGGAGGACTGACCCGTACTGGGAAGATACTAGAAATGAGCGAGTAGCATTTGATTGAGTAGGTATTTGATCGAATACTACGGTATTCAAAATACTCGTACTCGGTCGAATACCGTAGTATTCGATCAAATACCACTCGCTCATCTCTAGAAGATACCAGAGCACCAGGGACAGTTGTCGTTATAGCGGAAAAATTCAACTTCAAGAATTTTGATGTGGAATCCCCTCAAACTCAGCGCCAAATTCCGCTTTGTGAACATACTCTTAGAATACATTAACTATTACCATCTATAGCAATTCACTGTCAGTGTTATTCACTATACCTCAAAGAAGGCTCATTCTTTATCTGTTCCCAGTCTTCCCTGGCGCGCTGGAACATCAAATATGCTTCCTTCCAGTTCCCATTGGTCATAGTGACAACAATATCTACCAGCTTGTGCATTGCAGATTCGTATCTGTTGAAAGCCAGAATACAAAAAGAAAACTATAGTTCATAGAAGATGTCAAGAGGTCATGCTATTCATGAATATTTAGAAGCTGAATTAGCGATTTACTCTTCTGATATGATTACCCCTCAAAAATCTATAATGACATACTCATTGACAGAAAAAAAAATGCACCCAGATAGAAATGTCAGATTGCTGCAAAACTTAGCATACAGCTATGTATCAGGCAGATATATAACCGATTACAGGTGTGGTCTGACTAGACACTGGGTGTAACAAGAGGGGGTAAGAGTGCTTCCCGCTGCCCTATAAAAAAGTTATCAGAGACTATACTGTAGGGTAGAGTACCACTTGGTACGCAATTGTTGACTGCGCAGACATAACACAATGGAAGACATTTAATCCAGTTGACCTGCAGAGCAGGTGCAGCTTTCAACTGAAAAAAGCAGAATGTTTGTTTAGACAAATTGCCCGCCATCTAGACTGTTTTGACCTAGATCGGAACAATGATTACATGAAGACATGTATACACAGCAAACAGGCTATGGATGGCCAGTAGAGAGGATATCATGAGCAGCTTCAGAGTTTCCTTGTCCGCCATGCAAACAGAAGTGACACCTTCATTACACACCTCTGTCTCTGCCTGGACCATTTCCAAGTGCTTAGAAGAAGGAAATTTGACGTCATGGCCCCATTACGTGTCTTGTCATTCACACTCATTCACCCACAATAATGATATGAGGGGCCCTACAAGCCATATAACAACCACCATAACCAACCATATCTCATCTTGTACCCAGTCTAGATATGGCCCAAAAAGGTACTTCAGCCTCCCTTCAATTGTACAGTTTTCCCCAAAAAACATATTATTTTACTCTAATATTGTAATCACTTACATATATCATTATATTCACACATAAAAAGTTTCATTAGATTCCAACAAATCCTTGATGCTTTTTTTTTTTTTTGCATTTTAACATGCCTTGTCATTTGTTTCCACAGGACTTAAGCTACCACTAGAAATGTCTGTCAATTGCTCTTTTAAGAGAACATGCATACTAAGTTGAGCAGAGTATTTGAATATGGGAGAGGGAGTGTCAGGAGTATGACAACATTTTTTGTTCTATTCAGACCCTCAGTCAGGAATCCTATCTGTGCTGTTCAGATAAAAGCCTTCACTTTCGTAACAGCATATAGAATAGAATCATAAATTGTGTATGCACTGACATCTAAGGACATATATGAAATCATGCTGGCAGTCTACTCATTTAAGACCATTGTTAGACAAAATATGTATACAGAGAGCCCAGAGCTCTACCTTATAAGATCATCTCGATCCTGGAATATCCTAGTGTTTCTTTGCACAGCATAATGAGGAAATTTCATTCGCCCCATATTAACCATGAGAACAGTGGAGAGCAATGTCTGTCCTCCACTAGCAGCTTCTTCTACCTCCATGGACTCTGTCAAAGAGAACAAGAGCAGAACTCGAGAAAATACAGCCCTGGGACCTTTACACACCCGGATGGCTCTCCCAGCAGCATCTTTCGCTCTGCAAATAACACAAATATTACAAATGTGTATATGAATGTTAAAAGCATAAGGGAAAACTCAAAACCTCTTATACCAAAGTATTTACTTTTTAAGAATGGCAGCACCAATACTAGACTGATTCTTGTTCATGCTGAAGATTGATCGTTGTCTGGAAAGCCTAAGGAATTCTTCGACAAGCTGTTGTTTCTGAGCGTTGGGATTTGCTAAGTGAAAAGTCTTTGCCAGGTTTTTTAGCTCTGGTGCAGCTAGAAGATCGAGTGCTTCAGAAAGCTCTTCCAAGTCACTGTCTAAAAAATAAAATAAAAATCATCAATTTCAACCATTTCAATAGATTGGATCATCCCTTAGCATCAGATATGGCTATACATGGGTGACAAATGTGGATCTCCTTTTTCCTATGCAGTCTGGATACTGAACTTCTTTTCTGGAGGATCACTGAAGGATGGCTTCTAGTCTCAAGTGATGGCCACTTTCTATGTATTTAAATATGAGAAAAGAAGGCACAGGAGAAGAGGTAGCAGAGAATTTTGCATTACAAAGCTTTTGTTTTTAATTATTATATAAATTTGTGTTCCTTTTTGATCTGAATTGTATACTACTTGACATTATAACATACAGATTAAAGGACCTGCCTGGGATTTTGAGTGCAAATGGTATAGACAAAATAACCAATACTTAAATGGTTGAACAACACTGATCACCAGCAATTCTGCAGAGATCACATCATATACATTATCCAGTTACTGGCATTAGTGATCTGTTGTGTATACAGGAGTGACCTCTGAGACCAGGGACTGTCTACAGTGATCCTGTGAATAGTGTAAGTAACATCATGGCTGCAGGAATTAAAGTTTTCCCAAAAAATGAGAGGTAGGAAAGATGATCATATCAGATGAACAATAAAGTACCAAGTTGTCTGACTATAGTAAAGCCAGCACCCATAGCACTAGTAAAACCTGTATGATCAGAAGAAAAGGAAGAGGAAAGGGGTTGGCTGTGTGGTCCCAATCAAGTGACCAGGCTGAAACCCTGGGGTGAGATTTTAAACCATTGATAACTCTGGACATAACATAGGTAAAATCTCCTCATTCATATGACACTAGAAGCAAGTTTCTATGTTTTATAATGCCAGAGATATAACTGTCTTATGTGACTCCCCCACCCTCATTTTCTCTTACACACTGTACACCATGAGAAGCAGGATACAGCTCTCAATAGAGATGAAACGGATATAATAAAGAAATGTAGGAGGTCACAGAAAGCAGCAAACATTTGTTAACAACAAACTATATTGCAAAGTTTATTATTAACACAAATACTGGCAGAAAAACTATAAACTAAAGCAATACTACAACTAATAGGATACCTTTCTGTAGAAAACCATGCTGACTCAGTTCTTCAATGAAGGGAATCAAATCTGAGCCAATTTCACTGTACTCAATCTTGTTCACTTTTATCCAGGTCAGCTTGCGCTGGAAGAGCCGAACGTACAGCTTTTGCCCTCCGGCTTTATTATTCACAAAGAAAAATAAAAAAAAAAACAATATTAAAAGACATAACACAGAAATGACTGCACCCTAAAAATAACAGGAGGTGCACTATTAAACCTCTCCTGTTCCTCACCCAGGAACAAAGATAGGTAACCAAAATCACGTACTACTGAATTGGAATAAATGGTCTGCCCCCTACAAGTAACACAGAAACTTTCCCAGCTTCCTAAGTCAACCACTGGTGTAAAAATAAATAAAAGGGTTGTCAGGGATGAGAAAAACATGCCTGCTTTCTTCTAAAAGTGAATAGTGCTGTATTGCAATACCACGTGTAGCCTATGAACAGGTGTGGCACTGTGTGAAAGAAAACAGAAATGTTATTTTAACCAGGGGAACCACTTTACAGATGTTTAAATGGTTGTTTAGAAACCATTTGCTGTTTTTGGGTGTTTCAGCCCTCCAGTACGAGACACAAACCTAATGTTTGGAATGATAAGACTACATTCCTAAAAGCTCACCTTTCAGTAACTTGCTTCAATAGAAGACCATGTTCCAAACGTGCCATATAACAAAATAATACCAGCTAAATAGACTCCATATGCATTGGCAGACACAGTGACTATATCAGACCTTTTTAGGTAAGAAAACATTCTCTAACTGAAAGTCAAAATTAAAATTGTGAATTTTTTTTTTTTATAATATAATTAAAAGCTATCAAAACTGATAATACTAGAAAGCCTTGTATGGAGAATTATAGAAATGTGTACCTGACAGCTCACAAAATGTTGTTAAAGCAACAGTGTCTTCCTCACTGAACAGACTCATGTCTTCTTCATTCTCCATTACTGTTTGCAGCACCATCATAAAGTTCCTCAGGTAGTAAGGGGGTATACTGGGTTCAGACACAGGCACATTTATGCCATTATCACCTGCTTCAACATTGTCCGTGACATCGAAAGGCTTAAGAAATTCATCAAGTACGTTAGGATCTTCCACAGGAAGAAAGTTATCGTTGTCCTCCATTAATGCCACACATACATGATCACCGCACTCCTGAGTCTTATCAGTCAGATCACAATTGGTCTCCAAAGATTTGCTGCATTTCATCTTTTTAGAAGTCTTTAAGCCAAAGAAGCCATCATTTTGCTTGCGTTTTGAAGGATCAGTTTTCTCCTTTGTTACACAATCCGACTGCTTTGAAGACTTAAGTGGGAATGAAGCTAATTTTCCACCTTCCAATGCTGAAGTTGTCTCATTGCATTTCTGCTTATTATTAATTTCATCTGGATTCTTAATGTCAGGCCTGGAGCACAAAGTCACTTTCTCAGAACCACATGCATCTCCTTGACTTTGTGGCTCTGTGGCCTCATTTGTGTAGGTTCCTTTACAGTCATTAGCTTTAAGAGTCTGATATCTCCTGGAGAGTTTGGATGAAAGACTGCCCAGCGGTATGGTTGCCACTACCTCTATATCTTTAGGGGTTTCTCTAACTGAGACATTTTTCCCAAAGTAAGGACTAGCCTGTTCTTGGACCTGATTATTTGGATCTGTTTTTAGTTTATTTTTAGTAACCGAAGTCTTAGGTTTTAGAGGTGTTTGTGAGCTTGTGGAGGTGTTCTGTCTTGAATTGGTTTTACCAACCAGTAAAACATCATCATTCTCTTCCTTTGCTTTGGGGCAGGTCTCATCAATGTGCTTGTTTAAGCCAAACCTTGGTACCATCGCCCCACAGAGAGGACAAGAAAGTTTTGGTGGAGGTGCATTGTTGAATAAAGCAACAATTGATGGTGATGCTGAAGATTTTGACGGTGATGCAGGGACTTTTGTAGCCAAACTTTTTCTTTTTTTGGATAACGAAAGACGGGATTGTTTCTTTTCAGGAGTCTTGTTTTGTGACATAGTAAAGATAGAATCCCTAGCGGATCAACATCTGTATATGTTCATCTAAAGAAAAGAACAAAATAGAACAATTAGTAGATCTTTATATGGAGTTGACGAAGTGCAGACAGACCACACATCTGCTATTGAGCCCACAGACGTATGCTCATTTCCCACACCATCAGTTGCTGCAATGCCTCTTCAGCTATTCAAGTCTTCTGTTATGTCTCGCTGTAAATCTTTCTTAGTTCTTTCTATCTATCTATCTATCTATCTATCTATCTATCTATCTATCTATCTATCAGTTGTTAGTTCCTGAACTGAGAGATATGGACACGCCCAAACATAGACTGAGATTTCCAGGGTCCACATCTGCAATTCACAAACTTGCGCAGAAAAAAAAAATTGCCAAGAGTAAAAAAAATACTATAAAAATGTTAAGGAATACAAGTGTTTTTATGTTTTTTTTTTTCCTCCAAGAAAAAAAAAGCCAAAGAAAAACGGTGTCTGAAGGTAGCCTAAATAGACTCAGCCACAAATACACATCTGTGACATGTCATATGAATTGTGGTTCTGTGCACAACCAGGAAATATGGGTAACATAAGTGTGTGTAGGAAGATACAGCAAGGCTAGTGCTGTATGGCTATTTTGGCCATGCCGACAAAGGTTGCCAGGTCTTCTTGTGACTCCTTCACTCATATTAGTGAATGTAGCCCCACTGTGACCCATAGATAGTTTTCACGCTACCATTGGATTCCGCTCAAAAGGTGTCCAGTTAAAAAAAAAAAAAACAAAAACGGACACCCATCATAACGGACACAAAAGTTACAAAAGTTACTGTCCGATAGTAGTCCAATGCCCAAAGACCTCAATGTTAAAAAAAAATAATGGACACTTGCTGTCCGTTTTTTCAAACAGACAGAAAAGTCTTGCATGTAAGATTTTTTGTCTGCTTGAAAAAACGGACATGAGTGTAAACAGACACAGGATAAAATCCCACTGAAATGAATGGAAATTTCAGATGGATAAGCTAGTGTCTGTTGATAAAATCCTGTACGGACAATAGCCACGGACACTGCTGGCGGAATCCAACGATAATGTGAATGCCCTCTAAGTGTGTTGTAAGTGCGACTTCTGGTAGAAAAAAAAAAAAGTTCAACTCACGGCAACTCCATTCAGTATCACGAGAGAAGGAGTCGCAGGAGTCATGGACAAAATGGCTGTGTAGCTCTAGCCTTATAGTACAAGATGTGCGCCAAATATAACCTTGTTGTGCTATGTATAAAGAACAGGGTGAATAGAAAAACAGTGAACGATACTTGTGTCATATTTATTATGGAATGACCAACGTGTTTAAAGTATGATGCAAATTGTACTGTGGCAAACTACTGATTGTTCCCCAGTGTTCGTAAGCCAGTGATTCCCAATGGATAAAACACCCGATTTTCAGGATAGTGGAAATCTTAGAAGTCAGACTCCCATTGAGCAGCTATTTATCCCATTGGGAATAAGAGCATATGCCTTCATGCCACACTATCTGCATCCTTAGGACATTTTTTGTTATATATTATTTGAAAGGAGAGCTCTGAGAATTTATTTTTCCTGGGGTGCCGTCAGTTTGAAAAGATGGAAAAACACTTAAAAGGGTATTCCCATCAACATAATCATATCTCTATATGTAGATAATTAAAAGTTAAACAGTTTTGCAAATATAAGTAATTAAAAATTCGGCAGAGTTTTAAAGATTTTCTCTACTATCTTAGTGCTGACAGTCTGTTGTCTTGATCGGTTGCCAATGGATACGACCACTAATACAGAAACTTTCTATGGTCTGAGACTTGTCAAAAACTCATCCATGATCATCTTATTGTAGCCGGGTTATCAGGCAGGGACACTACATGTATGAGAAGATATCCTGGCCACAATAAGAATATTGTGACTGATTTTCTGACCTTAGAAAGGTCCTGCATTCATGGTCGTATCCATTGGCAACCGATCAAGACAACAAGACTGTGACCACAAAATATTTAGAGAAAATCTTTAAAACTCTGCAAAATATGTAATTACTTATATTTGCAAAAATGTTTAACTTTTAATTATCTACAAATTTAAAAATAATTATGTACATGGGAATACTCCTTTAAGGTAAACATCTTAAGTGAAATAGTACAGTCTTTTTACAGGTTTTCTCCATTTAGGGGAAAAAATATTTAGTACAACCACAATGATCTTCTATGGGAGACCCTAGTAGTGAGTGTTCAAGTACTATGGAGCGTCCCTGCGTGTCACATAAAGCATTAGGTGTGCACTGGAACCTATAGGCAGTCTGTATAATGTAGGAATCCTCAAGAAAAGACACAACTTGTATCCACTCCCTTCTCTATGTGAGGGTCCTGAGTATGGTGAACCTTTCTTCTCTCATACACCCCCATAAATATGCCTTACACAATGGCATGTAATATGAGTAAGCGAATGGATAGGTGTACACCCTTCTATACACTAGGAGATTTGGAGTATCTGACACTGCCCACAAGACTCTCATCCTTCAGGCCATGTCCGATATACAATCCGCAACATGCAGCCCCCACCACACGTCCTGTACATTATAACATATAATAACCGTCCGCAGCCAGAAAACACACACAACAAAAAGTTGGCTCCCTAGTTTACCTGTCACACTACATGGGCGCCGCCATCTTGGGTCTAGCATTCAAACAAAGCTTTACGTAAATTGACAAAACGTTATACATTTAACAAAAGATGAAACAAAAAATAACTTGAGGTAATTGTTATCTTTACGATGCATACAGGACGTCGTCAGTACTGTTTTATTAAGAATGGAATAAGAAAATGATTACATAGGAACTGTAATACTACGATACAGTTTCCGGACGGGAAGTTGTTGTCCGTGCGCTTCCGGCGAGAGTCTCCACATGTGAGAGAGAGAGAGAGAGCGCAGCGTATACTGTACGGGGAGAATGGAAGAGGTTCTGCGGCCGAAGTTATGGCAGTGCATGAAGGTGCTGGAGGCAGTGGATGCCCATCCGGAGCAGCTGTTAAGGTAAGGATCATAGTGATGTGTTAGGCTATGGAGTGCCCCTCATCTGTGACTGTGCTGCGGCTGCCAATGTACTATATGGCCTCTTATCTGTGACTGTGCTGCAGCTGCCAGCATATTATATGGCCCCTCATCTGTGACTGTGCTGCAGCTGCCAGCATATTATATGGCCCCTCATCTGTGACTGTGCCTCAGCTGCCAATGTACTATATGGCCTCTTATATGTGACTGTGCCGCGGCTCCCAGCATATTATATGGCCTCTTATCTGTGACTGTGCTGCAGCTGCCAGCATATTATATGGCCCCTCATCTGTGACTGTGCTGCAGCTGCCAATGTACTATATGGCCTCTTATATGTGACTGTGCTGCAGCTGCCAATGTACTATATGGCCTCTTATATGTGACTGTGCTGCGACTGCCAACATGCTATATGACCACTCATTCCCCCTGTGCCCAAAAATTATTATGACAATGCCCTCTCCACTTGTGTTTTTATGTCATAAAATGAATTTTAAAGTTTTGGTTGGAAATGATGTTTTATGAAATTCCAGCATTTGCTCCTCAGCAGCTGCTTAGAGACTTGACTCTGCTTCTTGAAGAAATTAACACATTTTTCTGTTGTTGGTCTGCACCTTTCCTCTCCTTTTAGTGTTCAAGAAGGACTAGCCTCTGATTTCTCAAACTTAACCAAAGTTCTATACGATTTGCATAAGTCAGAAGGGGCTATTGAGCTGGGCAGCCCCCTGAACGAACTGGTTATTGAGAACTTTGATGAAGAGCAAATCTGGCAGCAGCTTGAGCTTCAGAATAGTGCAATTCTTGGCCACTTCAAGAAGGCAGTTAGCCAGACTGTGAAAGACAAGGACATTTATATTTTACCACAATTGGAGGAGGAGGTAGAAGAAGAAGATGACAACGAAGGATCTGATATTGACCAGGAGGAAGAAGCTTTGGAAGAACCAGCAAACAATGTGGAGGATCATGAAAGTGACAGACAAAATGGTAAACTATCACTTCACAAAAACGTCAGAAAGGCCAGAGTTGAAAGGTTCAGTGATGATGACGACTCAGACATGGACCTTGACAAACTGGAAAAAGACCAGAAGAAAAAACATAGTAAAATAGCTGCAAAAAAACCTACAGAAAAATCCATAGTGGATGACAAATTCTTTAAGTTGTCAGAAATGGAAGCTTTTTTGGAGGCTTTTGAGAAGGAAGATGATGGGAAGAAAAAAGATGATGATGACAATGAAGAGGATGTGGATTATTTTGAAGATGTTGACTCATATGACGATGATGATGAAGATGACAATGAAGAGGATCGGTTCCTGCAAATGAAAGAGGTAAAACATTTATACGGTTCTTATGTTGCACTTACAACAAATAGATAGTTTCCGCAATGGGACCCTAGTATAGCTCTTAGAGGAGGACCACACTGAAACTTCTGTTTTAGTTATTGATTTTAACTGAGTGACAGCTGCAGCCCAAGATACTTAAAAAAACAAACAAACAGTGGATTAAACTGGACTGTAGCTGTAGTAGATGGGGCAAAACTGCAATATGTGGCACTTCTGCTTATGACTTGCTGAATGTACTGAACACTATGAAGGCTGCAGAGTTTACTGAAGCACCAATGTGATACTAGGGACAGGACATCATCCTAGAAACTCCTTGAAATTACCGACCGCTCATAATCCGGCTACACAAAGATGATCACCGTATTTTTTTGTGTTATGAGTGGCGGTGTAGTCTATAGTCTCATTCTGAGCTGTAGTTTTCAGATTTTCATGATTTGATTTCTGTGATTAAAAAAAGGGTGCCAGGTTCTGTGTTTGACTTATGGTGTTAGAAATGTTCACTTATTATGCAGCATCTCACAAGTACACAGTTGGCACTCCCTGTGTGGGACATTATTAAGAACCATGGATGTTGAGGTCATGTCAATATACATGCAAACCTTGATGGCAAATAGTACATAGAGTGTCTCCACTGTTATTCAGCTCACCATGTCTAGAAGCTGCAGTAACCCAATGGGATCTACTGAATTTAAGGACATGCCAACAGCATATGAGAAAACAGTAACAGGAGGAGAATCCAGCACACTCTTGATCCAATAAAATTGAAGTGTTTATTTGAGGCAATTAAAACCATGTGCATTCAGGAACACTGACGTATTTCAGGCAGGCACTGTCCTCAGCCATTGACTAAGAGCAGTGTCTGCCCCGAATAAATGCTCCCATTTTTATTGGACCAAGAGTGTGCTGGACTCTCCTCCTGTTACTCTTTATTGAAAATAATTGCAGGAAACTCATTTCTTTCGGTGGACATTTCTCTTATGCCTATAGCTATATTTCGATCTAATCTGTTTTTGAAGACTATTATACATTTTTGCATGTTCTAGAGTTAAATGATTCTCATTTATTTTTTAGACTGCAAAAAGTTCCAGAGATCTCAAATACAAGGATTTCTTTGACCCTGTTGAGGATGATGATGATAATGACATAAACAGACAACAGAGGGCTGGTGATGATGATGATGGCGATTTAGAAGAAATGGAGGAAGGTGATGAAGAGGAAGATGACATTGCTGACAAGTAAGAATTTTATGGCTGTTTTGTTAGAGGTAGATGTTGATTTTTTTTTTTTATACTGTATGTCCCTCCACTAGAATGGTAGATAGTAGAGGTTGTCTGGCGCCTTAGTTTTACTTGCCTGCTTGCCTATTGTACATCACATTAACAGGAATTTTTTGTAATTATAATTTTCTCTTGCAGTGATGACGATGATGTGGAAGAAGAAGATGATGATGAGTATGTAATGGAGGAAACAGAGGAAGGCAAAAAAGCCAAGGAAGCTTTCAAGCGGGTGACATTTGATATGTCTGATGGTAGTGAAGGAGAAGATGTGTCTGATATACTTGGTGGTAAAAAGAAGACTGTACAACCCCAGGAACCAAATGAAATAAAGTCATCCTTTGAAAAGAGGGAAGAGAAGGTCAGTGTGAAAACTTTGTCAATGCTAAATGTTTGGTTTTACAGTAACTATTAGAACCTTGCTTTCCTTGGAATGTAATCTTAAAGACCCATACAAAAATTATAACAGTGGACAAAGAATTGAAAAAAATAAAGGTATATTAACCCATTGTTTGTAGCCAATCACTGACCTCGGTGGCCAAATGCAGTTGTCGGGTATATAATCGCTTTGCTGGAACCTCTAAAGTGATGATGTATCTGACTACCGCACGTGACAGCTGAGTCCAGATATTGGATGCAGTGGCCATGAGGCGGGCCAGTGATGTTATTGGTGTATTACTGAAACTGGAGGCAAAGAGAAGGGTTCAAGAATAGGTGATGGTAACCTTATTATTATTTTAATCCATTCTCTTCCTTAAGCTATTTTTTTGGGGGTCACATAACTCCTTCTAAATACCATGGGAGGGATTAAGTAGAGATAACCATATTGTATAGGTCGGATGTAGATCGTCTCATTGTGTATGGCATATATTCATTTTCTGGTTGACCTCTGACTAACAAGATCTACTCTTCTTCTACAGATGGCTGAGAAGATTGAAGCTTTGCAAAAACAAATGTTGAGCGAAAAATCTTGGCAGCTAGGTGGAGAGGTGACTGCACAGAAGAGACCAGAGAACAGTCTTCTGTCCGAGTCCTTGGTTTTTGACCACGCCACCAGGATGGGTAAAGAATAGTCTTTTTAGTAGGGGATCTAACTTTTCTGATCTCTGTCTTTGACTCTAAACATACATATCATATGGCTTTGTGTGTGAGCCCTTATTGAAGTAGTTCTAGTTGGGAGACTATGGTATATTACTGTAGAAGACAACTTCTCTATAGCTAGATAAGTGAGAGGACATAAGATCACAATGTTGTTCTGCTAATTCACGCCTAAAAATGGAGTATGCGGTTGCGTTGCACACTCCGCTGAATGTCTGCATAATAGCATTCAATAACTTTTGGTGCTAGTAGCCGTGTAACACAATCTTCATGTCACACAACAAGATTTTGCTGTGTAGACCTAGCCTAAATATATAACTGTTGATTGTTGATTTTTTTTTTTGGTATATTTATGGAAACATTGGCCAAGCGTTCTAGCAATTGGTTGATTCAGTATGGTACAGATTGCTGGCTTCTACAGGGAGAAAGCAGAATTATATTGCATCCAAATGAAATTAATATGTCATCTTTAAATTCTTATAGATAGTATGAGGCCTTTAGAAAAAAAAAGACTCTATCCTTTTTCTCTAGGATTAGTTTCCACTTTTTCCACAGAAAAAAATTGAATGAAATAATTTGAAAAAAAAAGCCTAATTTGTCAAATGTAACACTTTATTCTAGCACCCGTAATTACAGAAGAAATAACGCTTCAGCTGGAAGACATCATTAAACAACGAATAAAAGATCAGGTATGTGAGGGCTTTATTGGAGGTGTCTAAATGTATTGCTATGATACAAAGTAAATGATCTAAGATTCATCTTTTTTTCTAACATTGGTCCAATAGTCTTTGTAATATATAATTGCGTTTTGGATGACTTTCATACACACTAGATGAAAGCCATCTTAACTCACTGTCCATAAGTTGCGCAGATGTCTAGGAAAGAGAGTTCAAGTGGTTGGATTTCTCCATGACAATCCTTTGTTCTCAAGGGAGATTAATGGCCACCAGAGTCATCTGGCAGTGGCCAACGGAAAATATTTGGCTGAGTATATGTATGGGGTTAAAAACGCTCCTTGTTTTTGACTTGTTTTCTAAGGTGTGGGATGATGTGGTGCGCAAGGAGAAGCCAAAAGAAGATACCGTTGAGTACAAGAAGCGACTCACCTTGGACCATGATAAAAGCAAACTGAGTCTTGCAGAAATTTACGAGCAGGAGTATTTAAAGCTCAACCAGGTAAGATCCATCTCTGCAGTTTACCAGATGCTGAGCATGCAGATTTAGAATCATAATAGGAAAAAATGAATAGAAAGCTTTTGCCAGTTTGCTTAACCCTTTCCCGCCGATGGCATTTTTTGATTTTCGTTTTTGACTCCCCTCCTTCTAAACCCCATAACTTTTTTTATTTCTCCGCTCCCAGAGCCATATGAGGTCTTAATTTTTGCGGGACAAATTTTTCTTCATGATGCCACCATTAATTATTCTATATAATGTACTGGGAAGCAGGAAAAAAATTCAGAATGGGGTGGATTTGAAGAAAAAATGCATTTCTGCGACTTTCTTACCGGCTTTGGTTTTACGGCGTTCACTGTGCAGCCAAAATGACATGTCCCCTATATTCTGTGTTTCGGTACGGTTCCAGGGATACCAAATTTATATGGTTTTATTTACATTTTGACCCCTAAAAAAAATTCCAAAACTGTGTTAAAAATTTTTTTTTCTAAAAGTCGCCATATTCCGACGGCCGTAACTTTTTTATACCTAAGGGTATGGGGATGCATAGGGCGTCTTTTTTTGCAGGGCCGGGTGTACTTTTTAGTTCTACCATTTTCGGGAAATGTTATTGCTTTGATCACTTTTTATTCAAATTTTTATCAGAATCAAAACAGTGAAAAAACGGCGGTTTGGCACTTTCGACTATTTTTCCCGCTACGGCGTTTACCGAACAGGAAAAATATTTTTATAGATTTGTAGAGCGGGCGATTTCGGACGCGGGGATACCTAACATGTATATGTTTCACAGTTTTTAACTACTTTTATATGTGTTCTAGGGAAAGGGGGGTGATTTGAACTTTTAATACTTTTTATATTTTTTTATTTATTTTTTTTTACTTTTTTAAAAAAAAAAATTCTGCATTTATTAGACCCCCTAGTGGTGTTGAACCCCAGGGGGTCTGATCACTAATGCAATACATTACAATGCTAATGCATTGCAAAAAAGCATCCTTTCTTTTGCAGGCTGCATAGACCAGCCTGCAAAAGAGAGGATTTGCAGACAAGCCTGGGAGCTTGTACAAGGCTCCCGGCTGTCATGGCAACGGGACGTCAGCCCTGGACCATGCGCCGCCGGGAAAATGGCGCCTTCGGTGCCTTTGACCGCGGCGCCGGAGGGGTTAATGCCTCCGATCGGTCCGGGGACCGATCGGAGGCATTAGAGCCGGTTGTCTACTGCTTAAAGCAGTAGACACCCGGCGGCTATGGCGGTCGCCCGGCTCCCGGGCGGTCGCCATAGTTACAGACCCGACATGCGCCGTACTATTACGGCGCATGTCGGGAAGGGGTTAAAATATAAAATATGGAACTGAATACAAATGGGAACAAGCGGCAGCTATTCATTTATTGCTTTTTTTTTTTTTTTTTTTTTTATAGAAAAAAACAGAGGAGGAGGAGGAAAACCCAAAGCACGCGGAAATTCAGAAATTAATGGATAGCCTTTTCCTGAAACTTGATGCTCTATCAAACTTCCATTTTACACCCAAACCGGTAATAATTGTTAATCTTTTTCTTCTCAAGTATCTCACCTGAAATAGTAGCTGGAACTATAAGAAACAAATACTTAAATGCACTCAAAGTTCTGGTCATGTTGTCTCTTAAAGGGAAGATTCAACCAAAAGTCATAATAGGATCTGGTTATACATGCCACTTGCCGTCTACATGAAGTGGTTTCGGCTAGTCAGTTAGCGTTCCTCAGGAAATGTTCTTACAAAAAGAAAATTTCTGAGAATAAGTAACAGGCCACATGCAGATCATTTCCATGGAGTGGTCAGACTACTTATCTGTGGTAAAAATTGGTGTGCACTTTCACTTTTTATGCACCGAGTCTATAGTATATGTCAGATTTGCATATTGCAGATCTATCATGTGTGTGCAAAGAGATACCAGCATCAAAGAGAAAAGTTGGAAGATCACTTTGCTGCCATCTGATGAAGTTCTTTCACCTGCTATCTATAGAATACTCCAAAAATTTGAGCACCACTTGCAGAGTTAGGGCTTCTTTAGAGCTATTGGTTTTATAGGCTGCACAAATGTTATTGGATTCTGAATAATTGATCATATTTTTACTCATCAGATCAGTATATGATCTTTTATTGCATTAAATAACTTCTGTCACTTTCCTGGAAACAGCGACATTCCTCTTACGATATTTTCTCACTAGTGTCCTACAGAAGTTTATCATCCCTTCTTGGACATTTATGGTGTTTTCAGAAGAGATTTCATAAATGTCTGGTATATTCAAATCCCACCTCTGGGTCCGAAGCCAATCTCTATAATAGGGGTCCCCCGAACAGATATAGCAGCTTTGACAACAGGCCTAGGAACTCACTAATCCAACACTGTTCATAGGATAGATCATAAATAAGGTAGACTTTGCTCTTATTTTTACATTGTATAAATCTTGCACTTTTTCCTCTCTTAGGTGGTTCCAGAAATTAAAGTGGTTTCAAATCTCCCTGCCATTAATATGGAGGAGGTGGCCCCAGTAGGAGTGAGTGAAGCCGCTCTTCTGGCTCCTGAAGAAATCAAAGTAAGGCTTTTTCATGACTGATATCCCCTATATACTAGAAAAAATATATTTCTGTTTTATGCATATGTTTATACACTATTGTAACTTCCCCAAATATGGAGTCTGATGTATATCCCCTGAGTGACAAGTCTCTTCATCCTTCTGTTGCCTTGTTTCACAGGAGAAGAACAAAGCTGGAGATATTAAGACAAACGCTGAAAAGACAACCACGGACAAGAAGCGTGAGAGGAGGAAGAAGAAGGCTATAAAGAAAATTAAAATAAAAGAAAGGGAGAAGAGGCAAAAATTGGCAGAAAAGATGAGGGCAGAAAAAGGAAAGAAACAGACTAAGCAGGATGCAGAAGCCAGTCTCAAGAAATTAACCAAGGATGGAAAAGCTACAGTTCTGAAGGTAATATATGTTGGCCTATCTTACGGGTGCTACTATAATATGTGTCAAGTTAAAGTGGTTATCTTACAGAAAGAATTTATCACCTCTCAACCAAACAGGGACGCCCCAGCAATTATAAGAACAGGGGTTTCTGAACCCCCATGTGTATGCAATTCAGTTCTATGGGACAGATGGAGGTCTTTGAATTCCTTGCATGAATGTAGCAGAAGTGGACATGTGGGACCATTGATCCATTTGCTTGTATGAGTCAGATGAGAAATCTATTTTATTAGTCTCGTAGAAGTAAATAAAGTGGTGGTGCCACATACACACTGCTGCTGTATTCACATGGGGTCCGGTATAACGCCTCCATGTAATACATGGACTGGCCTTGTTTGCCAGACAGAACTATTCTTTCTTGCTAGCTGTAATTTTCTCTAATAGGGTATTTGGATGAGGCATAGTCTTGATGTAACAAGCCATTTCTATAAATTCATACATGATAGAACTCCCTGCCTGATGTCAATGTGCAGTAGATTCTATTTCTGGTTGTAAATGTCTCCTATGTTCTGTTACAGGATGAAGGCAAGGATAAAGCCTTGAAGTCTTCTCAAGCATTCTTCTCCCAGCTTCAGGATCAAGTGAAATTACAGATAAAAGGAGCAAAGACTGCACAGAAGAAACCAAAGAAAAACAATGAACTTTCTGCCCAAAAACTCAAGCTATAGACAATTTTAAGATTGTCTCAGTGGACTGTCATATTTAAGTTGCTTCAGAAACTATAAGGTGTAAGCAATTTCCTATTTTTACATTTTTGTAAAAATAAAACTTGAGGTTGTAAGAATGTGTTTTATGGAAAGCCTTTTAATGTTTCATACATGTGCCTCTGGAAGGCAATGCCCCCTACTTGCTGGCACAAAGGAAGAAATGCCTGAAACCTTCATACTTGTGAGCTATTTATTTTATTATTAGTGTCTTTCAGTAGTTTTGACCCCCTAAAACTGCTCTAGATAGGTATGATGTAACTTCTCTACTTATTGTTATAATAGTTGCATGACAGAATATAGAAACTTACTCTTTCCCTAGATTCACAAACTTTGTCCGTATGTTTGCACATCATGCTGGGAGAGACTCCTAACATTAGACGGTAGTTATCTGATGCTGGAAGTCCCTGCCCCCTAGTGCAAATCTGTCCTGTAAATAACAGGTAACTATTTTGCTAGCAGTCCCTCTCCCAGCGTAATGTTAAAGTATACCTCCAGTTCTGAACAACTTTTCACAAATGAATAATGCATGTGAAAATAAGACACTTTGTAAGATATCTTATTAAGGAGATCTGTTTCCTTCTCCGCTTATTAAGCTGTTCTCCTGCTCCTTATCTACAATCTCAATGATTGTATCTGTATCCAGCCTCATACATACAATTTTATGGCACGGGGAGGGGCTTAGCAGGATTCTCTTGCCTGCTGGGTAACTGATTTATTTGCCTTAATCCCTGTATCAGCTGAGGCTTTGTTCTTATCAGGGCTTGTGCGCAGTACAGGAATTCTGTTCTCGCCGCCTTTTTTTGCCTTGTATCAGGTGGAAACTGAATGCAAATCACGCGGACCTCATTATAGTCTAAGGCAGGGGAAGGGAACATACGGCTCTCCGGATGTTGCAAAACTACAACTCCCAGCATGCCTACTTGCTCTGCTGTTCTTGGAACTCCCATGGAAGTGAGTGGAGCATGCTGGGAGTTGTAATTTCACAGCAGCTGGAGAGCCGAAGGTTCCCTACCCCTGGTCTAAGGGATCCGTGGGTAACCGCTTTTTTTTAATGCGCATTAGGTTTCCATTTGGGGGTCCCCCATCTCTTTAATGAGATAAATCTAGCAAACCATACAAACATCAAAATCTGTAAAATAAAAAACAAAACAACCTGAGATCTGGGTGAGTTTATGGAGAACAAAAGAGACTACAATTTTTTCAGTGAAGAGTATATCATATGTTGTGATGTAATATCTCAAAAGGTGTTGGTTTTCTCCGGATTTGTGGGAAAATATGGATTTTCAAGATCTCGAAATATCTCCAAAGTATGGTAAAGTGATCTCAGACTCGCTGACAATGCTAAATGGTAATTACCACAGTTTGTAGGCTACAGTCACATAATGGTGCAGCTGCAGAATGTTACCTAATTTTTGTACAAATTGCACATGATTGTGTATCTGTTGGCAAGTATGAAAGAAAGGTCAAATAATATTGAAGGGTTTGAGATAAACCCTGTCAGAGTGCTGTGGCAATCACACCCAATCCAACTCTCAACACCTCAAGCAAATGACTGATTTTGCTAGGAAATGCTGCAAACTAAGTATTACATGGCAGCAATTTAGAACAGTGGTCAGTAATTTAATACAAAGGCAGCTTATGTCTGTTACAACAGGACCAGCTCTGAGCAAGGGACCCTCCTCCATGACATCCATAGTGCCCTAAAAGGTTTTGTAAATGTAAGTGTGAAAAGTGCAAGATTTCCCCATAGAACTTTATGGGGGAATAAGCAGTATTTTCAGAGGAAAATGGTAGAACACTTTTCTGTGTTTCCACTGTATGTGGCATTACTTTAAAAGAGATGTCTGGAACGGATATTGATGATCATTAAATACATACACAATTTCCATACTTTTGACACAAACCTGAATTATTCAGTAAAATCTTAAATATTCTTTGTGGCATAAATCCCTATAATCTTCTCGCCATAGGATAAAGCATAGTTACTTAGCCTTCTCAGACTCCCAACACCTGCCCAATAAGTTTTATCAAAAGGCAAACAAAAAAGTCTTAAGGGCCCGTGCACACGGAGTAAATGCGCGCTCATTTTTGCACAATACACGTGTAAAAATCACTCGGGTTGACTTCAATGACATATTTTACATGTGTATAAAACACGCTGAAAAATGTGAGGTTTTTTTGGGCGTGTCAATGGGAGTCTGATTTTTACACGTGTATTCTTTACATGTGAATTATGCAAAAATGAACACGTGTTTACTCCGTGTACACGGGCCCTAAGAACGCAGATATTGCTGCATAAAGGCATGTGGTCAACTTCACTACCAGTGTTGCAGCCTCCTGGCAGGTTTCTAAAGCACCCCTATTGGGAATGGCTGGGATCGAGGATAAATAGTTCATCAATGGCGGTGTCACTGCTGAAATCCACACCATCCCCCAAGAATGGAGTGTTTTACCCATTGTGAACTGACACCTGACTGCAGCCGCTGGCAAGGGTTAGACTTTGAAATGTTTTTCTACAAAATATTATCTTTAGCTAACCAACATATGATGTTGAGGGGAGAGTTGGGAGAACCCCATACACACTGACATCATGTATGGTCATCTTTTCATCCAGAAACAGGTATAATTTCAAAGGTTGCCAGGAGTAGAGAAATATAGAGGCTGGACAGGTTCAAAACAGAGGAGAGTATTACCTGTATGTTCTCATATGGCATATATGCTTCAAATATTTCTGTTGCTGAATCAAATGTAGAGAAGTCAGTGCTTTATAAAATGTGACCAAGAATTTGCAACTAGTCTCACAGCCACTGTTACTTTAAGAAGAAAACTGCCATCACCTAGCAGACTTTTCTAGCAGTGCACCTGTTAGAAGAAGGCTTGCCTCTCTCACTGTCTGCTACTGTGCACATACTGAAGGGAATCACTCCAGCAGGCCCCAGACCCCTGCCCTGCACAGGAACTTCAGTTCCCATCCCTCATCTCAAAGTTTCCTGGGCTGCCAATAATTTTAGAGCGGTATCCCCTGTGCTACAGGCTAAGATATTGCGTCAGAAGACTTCTGCACCGTTGGCATAACAGACATCATAGTGGAGTATAGAAACTGAGAAACCTAATGTAAGAGGTGAAGAGCCTGGCATATCAACTTGTATTCGAGGTGAGTGTACAGTGTTGTCCAGTATATAAACTGGTTGCCAATATATGTGCTGTACCTCATACTCTGCTCTTCTGTAAAGAGTTCAAAATGTCTCATGTTCTCCAAAATGGTTAAAAAAAAATAGTGTCAGAATATGGTAACAGCTTTTTCTTTCCCTAAGTTTTAATTTCTACTTAAATTAATAAAACATAATAATTTGGTAGCACCATAGTCACACTGACCCATGGAATAAACATATTATGTCGCTTATACTGCACAATGGGGCAGATGTATTACTCTGCTGGATATATGCCGTAAAAAAGTTGGAAACCTTGAGATGGTTTTGCTCCTCTCACGTCACTTTCATGAAAGTAAAGTGCTTTGGTAGTCATGTGACATTTAATATCATTTACGTCAGTTTACTGCTGCAAACTATCCAAAATCTATGTCAGCTACAGGCACAGCTCTGTGTAAGAGCCATTTATGAGGAGGTTGCCTGGTCATAAATGAGGCAATTCTTCCACTGGTGCTGGGGATTTGAAGATGGGCATACAATATGTGGATGAGATTAAATCAATATTTCATTCACTTTCCTGGTACTGTAAAACAGTTTTTATCTCATTATGTTTTCACAATGTGGGGCCTTAGCCTAAAGAAGAGGAGATGCTGAGATTTAGTTTTTCTGCATTTTTTACATCTAGTACCCCTTTGCTGACTAAAGCTCCAGTAACTTTCAGAGCCATGTAAATGAAGTAAAATACTTCCCCTTTTCATACACATTTATTAAATAAAAGTTTATTAGACATATTTCCAAAAATGAAAACAAAAAGGCAACTTCACATTTGTATTAAAAAAAAGTTTGTATAGCAACCTTTGAGTACTAGATGGTAAGACTACCAAAATCTTTTGTAATCCTGTATGAATGTGATAGCTCCTGGCGTTCTCATTGTCATAAATAAACAGTCTTGTCAATGGCTTCTTAGGAAGGCCACAAATCAACAGAAACTGGAAAGTCTCGTCTTGTGCCGCTCACTCTGCTGTGTTCGAACCAGTATCTGAAGAGGAACGAAAATATTTCAGTTGGTAAATACATCAGTTTTACTTTCTTCTTTCATACTGATCATGTATTGTACATCAGTGTAGTCATCATGCTTCTGGGGTAACTGCGTGGTAAAAGAAGAAAGATTCAAAACCTGTGTCACAGACCTCCAAAATAAAGGTTATTCCTATGTGCTTTTTTTTTTTTTTTCTCTAACGATAGAATCCCTTTAACTTCTTGCTATTGGAGGAAATGGGGCCACGGGACCACTTTTCTGGTGACTAGTGTTGGGCCTAACTGTTGGACCACCACAGATCTACCAGTGGATAGGTGAGAACTCGATACTCCTTTAAATCAGATGTGCATTTGTAGTCTGTCACCATCTATGGAAATGCAAATGTGCCTCAGTAATGAAAAGAGTGCAGTTGCAAGAAAAGGGTTAACAGCAAGAACTTACTTTTTCCATCACAGGCTACAATTTTTACTTTGTCCACTTTCACCAGGTCAGTCACTTCTCGGAACTCCACATCATTTAGAACAAAGGTCCATACGTTATCACAAAATCGGTACGTATTTAATGATCCCTGTATGAGAAACACAAATAAGAGGGATTACACAACAGTGGAAAAACGTAAAAGTACATTGGTGCACATACTGAACACAGCAACTCAAACTATAGCCTCAGGACTAGCGACTATCAACTAAAACCGAGAAAAGGATCTGGCCCATCCAAGTGTTCTCTGAATGGCCATTCATTTCAGTGCTGCAGTTTAAAGGGGGGAGCTTTGTGAGACAAACCGTTTAGGTACAACCTTGTTAAACAGATCCTTTTATAATAAACACAGTGTGACAGTCACACAATAGCAGTTTTGTTAGTACCAGAGTACTACCTTGGTGTCTGGGCAATTTTCTTTTCTCCTTTAATAGTGTAGTAAGCGGCTTACAGTTGTTACATGTGGAAACAGACTTTTCAGCCTGCATACTTGTATATAACTATATAGTTACCGTAAGGCTGATAATTCTTCAGATCTGTGGCCTGTACACTGCCCTACTTTTCTTGTCATTTATAAAAAGTGTCAAGAGAAGCAGAAAAGGGGTAAAAAGTTGCACATTTTTGCTTAATAATGGCATGTACCCAAAGCCACTAGGCACACTATTAAAGTGAGGCAAAGCCCCCTTCCCCTGGCCCCTCCATATACACACACACGTACGGTCAGTTCTATAATACCAACTCACAGTTGAACTGAAATTTTACAGCCAGCGATAATAGCTATTCTTCAAACATGAAAAGGTTCATTACCCTGAAGTTGACTCTGTTTCGGACTCTGTGTGCCAATGCTGAATTGATTGCCTTGTCAAACTGGAGCAGGACTTGCAGTGCGAGTTGCGGGTTGATTTGCTGAGACTGCAACAAATTAAAAGAGAACAGAAATTTCTGATTAGAATTGTCCACTTCACTGTATCCTGCAATTACACATTCCTAACAGGAACACCAATCTTGTCATGAGTACACGAAGTCTAATATAATACAAAAGCAGTTGGACCGATTATGATTTTGTAATGTAAGGGGCAATATGAGTATTGAACAAAACCCAAAGTAAAGGAGTATTGCCATCTTTAAGTATAACACTTCATTCACTGTTTTTGCTATTGCATAGAGAGGAGTTTGCTGAAAAATTTTGCAATACACTTTATTAATCTATTGTCATTTTAACAGAAAACAGATTGTAACGTTCTCCCTATAAAGTGTTATTACAGATATCCACTCCATATTGCCAGTATGTAGAGATACAGCAATTGTCACGGGGTTGTCAGTACAAACAGCCGTTTTTCTGGGTTTGTACCACCTACAAAAGTGCTTCTGGTGTTGTTGGAAGGAAATAGTCTCAGCTCTAGCGAAAACAGAAACTGAGAAATCAATAGTTAAACACACTCGGGAATTATTAAACTATGTTACAGAAACATTCAGCAAACCCCTTCCTACAAAATACAAAAAAAAGTGACACATTAACTTTTCATGGCTTTCATCCCTTTTTGTTTGTGGACGCATGAGATAGCTGGGTGCAGAGAAAAGCCAAAAGGGATCTTCTATGCCAATTCTGTAAATCCAATGCAAATATACAGAAGTAACATAGTAAATTGAGCTATCCTTTGCCTGTAATTCCTGATGTTCCCATACTCCTGGCCATTTTACGCTGCCAGAGACAGAAAGGTATTCCAAATCCCCCCTGACTGAAGGACACTATGAGGTAGCACAATACTGATGCAGATCAGATAATATGCACATACTTGTAGACAATGCAGAACAATTAATATGCACATGCTTGTTGACTAACAGACTCTGAACTGATTGTCCTGCAGAGCTGTAGATAACAGTGAGAGAAGTCACTTGTCTATCACACAGGTCTAGTGTTATAGAAACACTGTATAAACAATGGATGATTAATTTACATAGCAGGAAAACAAAGCAGCTTTTCTAAAGTAATTGTACACGACCAAGTGCAATCCTAGCAAATGATCAGATTTGACCAATCCTGATTGGAGGTGACAAAAACAAATCATATGTGATGGAGTCTAATCCTCCTCCTAATTTCTAAAGTAATGTATTTAGGAAAAGTCTTCAATTTACATAAGCTACCAGAGATAAGCTACCAGACAACCCCTTGTTGTCTGGCATTTTCACAATGTAGCCATCACAATGCACTGAAACCACTCCAAAGAACCACCCTGTTAACGTCTTTCATGCGAACCCCGCATGAAATTTTGGGTGGCCGTGGTTTCACTGAATATGGATTCCACATCCAGCCACATTGGATCGGTATTGGAGCGGATAACAGAGAATTCTAACTGCTAAATTGTGCCAAGTTGTCAACACTTATCCATATACATAACATAACATTCATAATAGAGAATTCTAACTGCTAAGTTGTGCCAAGCTGACAACCCCTATCCATATAACAGGTGATAAGTGTTTGACCTATCACTAGAACGCGTGCCCCTTAGTCCTCTGGTCTGAATGAAGCAGAAATCAGGCATGAGCGCTAACATACTAGTCATCTGTATTCATCTGCACCACGCTCAGCTATCTCTGGCAGTGCCACCCAGGTGATATGAACAGCACATATGCTCGACTGCTGCACTAGTCACACAAGAGGTACAAGGGGCTATCATTTTCATGATCAGTAATGGTCCAGTCACCACCAACTAGACAGATAGGATACAAGTCACCTACTTCCTACAACTGATTATTGTGATATGCTTCCAGTAATGCCAAGAACAGAGAACTCTGACTAGTCAATCAAAAATACTTGAAAGTGTAACAGACTTGTGTGAACAGAGCATCAGATTGGGCAGGTTTGCTCACATTACAGCACTATTAGCTATAAGTAGCCATTTTGGACCACTGAGTATACAGGGCTATGATATACCGGTTCCCATATCCATGCAGATCAATGAGGGAAGATTTGTCTGACCAAGCAGAAGATCACATGACAGCCTGCCCCATGTGACTTGAACTCCACATAAGCATAAGACAACAGTTATGCAGACAGATATGATCAGTAGCCGTGTGGCCTCCTCAGCCAGCACTCACCTGTATTAACTCGTCCAAGCTCTCCTGCAGACTGTTGCCCAGAGTGGTATTCCTATAGAGCTGATAAGCCATGATTTAAGGTGGTCAAACACTGTTGACCAGCCGCCACTAAGCTGCCAGCGGTCTGGGTGCTGCTCGCTGTTACCTCTGCACAAGCGGGTCTGGTTATAGCTAGCGTATGAAAATCCCAGCACTTCCTAGCAATACACAACACCGGAAGCTCTTGGGCACTCAGCATACAATACTGCGCATGCGTTAGAAGCTCTCGCGTTACCAGCCTATGATGAGTCTATTTCCTGCGCATGCATCATTGGCTGGTGTGGTAGGTCGTTTCCTGACCTGCGCACAGCGGAGCAATCAGCAGCTAGAGTGGTCACAAAGTGCAGCTTTACTGAGCGTAGACCACTGTCGTAATGACGTGTCCAAGAAGCAAAGACAGGAAATTACAGAAAACCTTTGTGTATGGTAGAAGAGAGCAGCCATGGAAATTCTAGTCATTATAGTCAGACTAATTTTCATGGTTATCAGCTCTTTGCTCTTATCAGTATTGTGTACTGTTATCCATGGTGGAACATCTACATAGTGATTCCAGTCACCACACAAACACATTGCATTTGTTTAGCAAAATTGTAGTGGCCTGTACTACTTTATTCAGCATGTAGCTCGTCTCCTTCATCTAGCTAATTCTAATGCACCTCACCCCTCTCCATGCCAGGGTTGCCCTGGCACCCTTAAGTCTCCTTCTTGCAAATGTTCTGCATTTAGAGCAAAAGCTAAGTTTGGTGCTCCCCAGTGTCCCCACCTCTCTTTTATCCGAAGCTTTTTTTTTTTTTAAAATAAAACCTGCAAAAACACAGTGTTTATTCCTGCCTCCCATTCATTTTAGTGGGGTTTACTAGGGTGAAGCCGTCTGAAAATAAGTCCTGAAAAACTAGCTAGGGAGAGAAAAAAAAAAAAAAGTCTGCCACTGAAATGAATGGAAGAGTTGGGAGGCATTATGTGAGCTAGATTCCACCTCCAAATCTACCTGCATTTATGTGTGAACATACCCTGAACATCCAAATGAAAAAGAAAAAAAGGAGAGACACCGAGCGCCAATGATGTAGTAATCTAGAGGTAGTTTTGGTAAATAAGACCAAAATTGTGACCTCTTACCTTATTGTGTTGTGATATGTCACAAAAACAGAAATACACAAAATAGATGATAATGGTGGCAGCAGCTGATCTCCCCTTAAGTGAACCAAGGCACACAGACTGATGATGAGAAAAACGTCCCTCGGGGTCTAGGACCAATCGGGTGTGGAGATACGGGGGTGAGCGTGCACAAACCAGCAATCGGACTCGGACTTCCAGAAATGTATTAATAGTACACAAGCATGACGCGTTTCGGGCCTCTCGCCCTTCCTCGGGTGCATAAACAACTTTCAGCAATGATGCTGCTTCTGTCACCGTCACTGTTGTGTTAAACGATTTAGTGCTTTTTTGACTCCAGAGCGCAAAAAAAAGGAAGCAATGACGTTGGGATGAATAGACGTTTAGGGTGAACACAGCAGAACAGAAGTGTAAAAGCTCCTTTTTGCAGTCGCTCAGCAGGAAAAGAGAAGAGAGGGAAAAAAAAAAAAAAAAAAAGAACAGGAGAGAAGAAAACAGGGAGGGGTGAGAGACAGCTACTCATTGAGACGGATTCTGCTTCAAATCCTGCCCAAAAAACTCCGCCTGAGCTCACCCTTACAGTATTCGTGAGCTTTTATCTGCAGTTTTATTCAGATCAAAAACATCCAAACCAGAACTACTGTTATTATACTCTGCAGTCTCCTCATACCCCAGAGTAATTTACAGAGGCCCATGTGAGGTGAGCAAACATAAAAAGCACCAATCACAGAACCAGGACCATAGCACATGGGTAACCCTTTTTTAGGTTTGCTCACCTTCCATGGGCCTCTACTAATTATACTCTGGGGTGTAAAGAGATTCCAGAGTTATATAGCCATTCCGATTTGGACTTGTTTGCATCACCTCCTGTAAACTCCTATGCCCCACAACAGTAATCAACTGTATAGGGAGTTGGACTGCAAAAGGGGAAAATGGGAAACTATTTACCAATGGGTAAGTGGGTTACAACCCATTTTGCCCTTCCTGTAATCAGACTCAGAGGGTGTGAGGGTCATATTGCCATTAATCATAATCACGGTAAAATTCTCAATTTTGATTTGGATCATATAAGTCCAGTCCTAGCCTACCCATATTGTGTTTCTCATGTTTATCCCCCCCTACTCTCACTGTGATGACCCCGTCCCTGAAGGCACATGCTGGGCTTCCTTCAGCCACCTTCACATGACCATACTTTTCATCCACAACTGCAGATCAAAGAACAGACTCATGCATTTCTATGGGTCTACACAAACAGCCATCATTCTTGTAGTTTTGTGTCCGAGCCATAGTGAAGAGCTGCAAAATATCGGGCAGGTCTTATTTCTGTCCTTGTTTGTGGCTCATTCACATCAATTTATAGGTTAATGAAAAGCATGGATGACACATAGATCCCAATCAGTGTGTCATCCGTGTTGTTTTCATTGACCATGGTTGTGTGTAAATGAGGCCTTAGAGATGCTGATCCGTCCTTGGCACATGTTGCTGCCAGGGCTGTAGAGTCGGCAGGCCATGTTCGTTTAGAAGCTGTAAAGCTCTTCTAATTCATTACAAAGCCAGTGCTTGAATTTCTATTAAAGTAAATACACATCAAACTATGCATCTAATTAACCCTTAAGTACTATCATGGTTTCTATCTTAATGATATGTCTATGGTAGTGGTGTATGATGGACACCATAATAGTACTTAAGGGTTAATTATATAATGTTGCAGCTGAAGTTCAGAATTTTTCTGACTCCAGCCAAAAATCGGTCCTGGTTGCTGTGATACTCCAGCTTTGCTTCCGTGCCTCTCGGGATTGGAGCCATGAGTTGTGGCCCTATCCGGGACTGCCCAGAGGAAGGGGAAAGGACCTTGACCTGTAGGATTATTTGCAAGGACGGCTCCTGAAGCTGGATCAATGAGGGTCAATCAAGGATGGGCTTAGAAGCCGCCAAATGAGCAGTCATCTAGGAAGGCAACTTTTTAAGTTTCCATCACAGACTGGTTAAGTCTGGCAAGGTTGCCTACGGTCCGGGCAAGGGAGGTCGTCCAGCAAACCTGTAGGAGAGGGTCCTGAACTGGCTTAGACAGAAGACAGAGAGCAGATAGGCACTGGCTGGCTGCACTGTAACTTTTTATTATAGCATGCGAACGTATAATGTGTTGGGGGGAAAGGAGCAGGTTGGCTCTTCACAGGAGGAGGCCAAGCAAAATAGGCGGAAACCAGAGGAAGGTCCAATCACCAACTGCTGCAGAGAGGTAGAATAGGTGCTGTATCCCTGAGGATCTTGCAGGCTGCTGGAGAAGCAAGAAAAAAAAAAAAAGGAAATAAGCAGAGTTTTCCACATGCACAGGATAGGGAGATGCAGAGACCAGGGACTAAAGAAAAAATTGTGGCTGGCCGTAGTGAATCCCCGACGCAGTGCTAGCTGGGAGCTCTGGAAGGCTGACAGACTTAAAAGAAAGAATCCGGGACCAGGAATAAAGGTCTCCAATAAAAACCGTGTGGTCCAACTCCCCCCTTCCCCACAAACTCTCTGAAATAGGAAGCTGTTTATTCACAGACAAGCTTGCGAGTGGTATGCTGCATGAATACATGGTAGCAGGCAACAAGCGCTTCATAGGTTCCACACAGATTTGGGGATTCGTACAAGCAAAATGCGTGGCTTTGTTTGAAATAATTGATGAAGCTGAAAGATAGCCACACTAAAGATTTGCCTAACATTTTTCCAGGCCTGGACTCTAGTAATAACAAAAAAAAACCAAAAACATTAGTTCCTTATGAAAGCTAGGGTCACACAATGCAGCCTTTTTTTATTTATTTATTTTTTTTATTTACCCAAAGCCAAAACACAAAATGTATATATATTTTTTTATTTTTATTTTTTTACGGTTCTCCTCACTTTGAAAATAATAGGTATATTTGCTCCTGAACATTATACCTCTGACAGAAGTGTAACATGAAGCCTGTGAGGCCAATGAAACAATTGTGCCAGGTCCCCTAACTATAATGCATCATTTATAGTATGGTCTTCTCATATTGAAAAACAACTTATAGGGCCCTCTAAATCTCCTAAGCCCAGGTACAACCTCTCAAATTATGCCCCTGACCTCTAACCTTTTGTATATTGATACATCTCCATTGAACAGCTCCCAGTAAGTTTTAGTTGCTGGTTAGATTTTAGCTACAGTGTGTTGAAAATAAATGACAAATTACTCTAATACCCGTTTCACATCTGCCTTCGATATTCCGTTCGGGGTGTCCACTTGGGTACCCCCCTGAACAGAAACCTATATGCAATAAAAAGCGGTTAGCTAAGAAACCACACAGACCTCATAGATTATAATAGGGTCTGTGTGGTTTCCGCTCAGTTTCTGCACGAAACATGCAGAGAGAAAAGTGCTGTTTGCCTGTTCTTTTCTCTCCTCATGTTTCGTGTGGAAGCCATACAGACCCCTTTATAGTCTGTGGGGTCTGTGTGGTTTCTTCGGTAACTGCTTTTCAATGCGTATACATTTCCGTTTGGGGGGTCCCGAATGGAAACCCGAACACAGATGTGAATTGGGCCTAACTACTGACATGAACAGCTTCAAAAATATTTGTATAGAGCAGAACCAGAAAAACCTTTTTTTGATTTATTTTTGGAGTGATGCTCATTTGCTGCATTACTGACATGAATAGGATATACTACACTGGACATTTCTGTTCAGTCACAGGAAGTAACACATACCTAATATAATAGATATCAACATCTCCCAACAAACTTCACTATAAGGGGTCTATCCCAATTTGGTCGTATTGTCAGCATTGAACAAATGTCATAGCATAATTCCCTTATTTTGTTAGCCATCTTACCCGGAATCTGCAATGAGGGCTCCTTAGTGAGGCACATACAGCCAAACTACTAATACTACAACTCATGTATCTGTGAGCTACTGCTCAGCAACAACTTTGTGAGTACTAAGTCAGGTCACAGGGATTAAGCATCCTAATATCGTGAAAAAGATAATACATGTCCTGATTGAATTTTATTATGTTTAATAAAAACAAAAAAAAGAAAATGAGCCAAACTGTTATATTTTGCCTGCCCAGTATAAAGGCATAATAAATGAGCAATTTCACAATTTTGTAAATAATGCACATTTGTAAGAACAGCAACATTGTCTGATCACACCCCCACATGTACAATACAGCTATGTAGGACAACAGTCATAGAGGAGCATTTGCCTGGGGGGCAGTGAGTACATTAGAAAATATTGTTCACAAAAAAATGTCATAAAAATATATATTAGCTCTGTCCTTTTCTCTTTATGAATATAAATATTTCAATAAAGAACATGCATCCTCCAGGTAAAAGTTGCAAGAGTACATTCTATATACATAAAATAACAAACAAGAGAAAAAACTTTTTTTTTTTTTGACATTTTACATTATAAAATATAAAACAATACAATAATAAAAGGTAGGTAAACAAAAACAATATCCGTTTCCTGTGCATCTGACATACTTGTAACATCCAGAGGAACTAAGCAATAGCTTCAGAGATGCAACTTTACTTTCCAATACTTTGGGGATCTAGGCTCCAAGGGTTTATTTTCCCTCATGACCAGTCATTTCCCTGTAACATACTGTAATATTGTAGAGTCACCAGTGGTTACGTGTTGCACTATGATCCAGACAATTACTTTATTGCAAAAGTTATTAGAGAGGTTGACAAGACAACACCCTTAACCCATCAAAGCCTTTTTTTTTTTTTATTTAGTTAATAGAGGGATTCCCCAATTGGAACACTTCTCTGTTTCAATAAGTGCTAAGAAATGCATAAACTTCCCTGTAACATGTGAAAGATAAAATTGGGGCCCCATGAGTGTAAATTTCTTGTGATTATCTTATCAGGGGCCATTGAAAAAGGATCTTTTACCACGTCCACCAATTTAAGAGCTAACAGGCGCTGCTCCACTGATTCCAGCATAGTTGGAATTTTCTCTCTAGCCCTCACCACTACCGAGCAACAAGCACAGTTACTTTTGATGTCTGATGTGCTACTTAAGCTCTGGAGAAGAGCTGTCAGGCAGAGAAGTGATTCACAGTTCCAGTCAGTTTAGAAAGACTCCTCCCTGATAACGCCCTCCTAACAGTGTATGATATGCTGTTTAGGCTTTATACTATTATTGACAGCATTGATTGCTTGGGAATGGTGGGGGCTAGAAAAAAAAAATCCAACTGTGCTGGAATCCGTGGAGCTGCACCTATTCATTGATATAAAGCTGAACTTGTTGAACGTGGTGAAAGGCCCTTTAGAAAGTGCTTGACCTAAGGCCACATGCTGACTTTTAGTGATTCAGCATTACTACCATAAATGTCTTGCTACAAATCACATCTTATGTTAGTGAATGTGGTTGTGCAGAGATAAAGCAGGGTTGGATTTCTGCTATCGAGTCATAGTTGTGGCACCTTCCAAGACACAAGGTAACCACTGTTAGGTGTAATGTAGTGGCTCCATATATGGAACCTGTATTGCCATGGGGTTTTCTGGTCCCAATAGCCTTTTTTATATCAAATTATATAAAATTTACATTTTACAGACATATTAGCCTGCTTATGATTGTAAATTAGCTATGTTGACAGCTCAGTAAGGCTCTTGAAATGTACTGTGTTGGTGACCAATGGAATATGCTACGTAACTGAAAAAAAAAAAAAAAAGTCACGACACGAGCAGTTGTATATTTCTTTCATACACACACTATGCCATTCTATTAATATGCTAATTTTTCCCAGACCACAGGTCCAAACTACAATAAAGCTTTGCAACGTGAGAGTAGGTATCTTGTAGGTAGGTATTAAGTACAATCTTCAGACATACCCCATAGAAGACAATTGGCAAACACAACAACTTGTCCCTCATCACGACACCTTACATGGGCCTTTTCTTTGACCCCTATTGCAGTAACACATGCAAAATGTAAAATGGCTTTATAAATTAAGTGCAGATAATAACCAACAAAGCATATGTGTGTACTCTACAACATTAGTGACAGTCGGTCTGTAAACAAGCACTTATTTATATGACTTTCCATATTTTTACACAGCGTTCCTATATCATGTGACTAAATAAGACTATAGCTAAAAAAAATACTTGCGGAAAACGAGAGGACAGATTTTCATGGCACTATAAGTAGTAACAGAAACAGAAGAACTACTAGCTATGCTATCATCATCTGAAAACATAATAGGAAAAAAAATAACAAGTGGTAATATAAAAGTAACCAATGTTTGAGGGAATTTGTTGTAATCCTTTCAGGTCACAATGTGAGCTATCCAGTGATACATATATCTCTTAACTACAGTCCTGTCAGCAGACTACACGTTAGTCAATAGATTCTGAACTGCTGTAATGTAGCCTGTATCTGCTGACAGGTCAACAACAGAAAACTTGAGATCTCCCATGTAATGTATATGTTATTGCGACTATCTGTTGAAGGGAGTAGTTCTGGTACCCACACTATTTGTTAATGAAATATGCAGAAAACAGATTCACCTGGACTATACAGCATAGGAAGGCATTGCGCTCGTTTTCATTTACTGCCTATTTTACTACTACAAAAGTTTGTGATAAAAAACGTGAAAGATAGAAAAGGGGACATTTGATTGACTGATATCGCAATTTAGTGAAATGTAAGCTACAAAACAACTCCGTAATCTCTTACCTAGCCTGACACTACATCAAGTGCTAACAAAGAAAACTCACTACTGATACTCTTTGCACATAAATCCATTAAGATTTCTGAGCAGCAACCAAGCTTTTCATAAGTCAAAGACAAAATATTTGCCCCCTAATATAATCCACTGGACATGCAATGTATATCACCAATAGATGTAGCAGACTATAGTTAAATATGACATAAAAACCATTATAGCAAAAGTGCATCTAAACAACTCAACAAGCTTATTACCAACAGCAAGGGCAAAACACTTACAGTGGCTTATAACCAACCCCTATACAAAATTTCTCAATGGTTTGTGCCATTCTCACCAATGAAGGTGGTTAGTTCACAAACGTTTCTTCTCCAGTATAACCATATGGTGTGGGCACTTTCACTGTCACTATCACATACATTAACTAGTCAAAGGGAGGGCACCAGCAAAGGGTTAACAGTCTATTGCAACTTGTCCAGTGCCTTCGGATATTTGTAACAGTATGATCATAAAAATCAGGATTCCCTCGGAAAGAAAATCCAGAGTTACATCTGAAAAGGCACATTTCAGAGCAGGGAAACTTTTGACAATAGTATACTGCAAACAGAACATTCTTTCCCATCTTGATGGACGTTCTTCAATTTTATAGGACGTCGTCTACAATCTTATTGCTCATGGATTTGGTCTTCAGTCTTCTTGTTAAGTTCTTTATCAACTCTAGATAATAAAACGTAAAAATTGATAAAGTTACATTCAGTTATTTGTTTAGAAGAAAAATGTAAACCAAATTTGGAAGTCAATGGCTGGGCTTAGAGGGGTTTTCAGTTCATGCTCAACACTGATCAAATTGTCACATGAGGAACACCAATGGCACCTGATAGACCCTACTGACTTAGAATTAGGGCTGTGGAGTCTGGACCAAATTTGGATAATAATATTGATATTTTACTGTATACGTAGATATATAGCTTGTTGCATGTTTACTTTCACAGAAATTCAGTCACCGGCTATTGTCCCTTAATTAGACAACTTTCACACGGTCAGTATTTGGTGGCTATCTTGTATCAGTATTTCTAAGTCAACATGACAAATAAACCTGTATAGAGCAAAAGACAATGGACATTTTTGTATCTGTTCTGTGTTTTGGCATATAAATACTGATGGAAAATACTGACCAAATGCTAACTGTGTAAAAATAGCCTTATAGAGAAGCTTTGCTGTGGAAAAATAATGACTTCACAGTCCTCCTTATAATGGGTTTGGCTTAGTGTCTTTCCTTTTACCTGATGCAATGCTACTTTGTCATCAAATCTGAAACACAGACTTCCAACGTAGCATCCCACGCAGATGTGGAATTTGCACAGTAAGATGGCTTAGTTACCTAGATGGCTATAAGTTACAGAGCAGCACTGGAAATATATGCCAGTATAATACCACACAGTATGTTTTCATAACGCAGCCACTCCAACAAAAGCTTTTCTTCTGAGATTTCAGTAAATGAGTCCTGGCACACAGGGATAATCTTGTACATTTCTTAATACAACTTTGTGAAATTAATGTTAGCTGAATTTGTAAGGAGGATTAAGTTATTAAACTTGTAGATGGAATTAAAGGTTTGCTTTTTCAACCATTACCGGCCCAATTTTGATTACTGGGCCTGTATAAATGTGTAACATCAATTTATCATGCAAGTAGCTGAAAAGCCTCAACAAGAAAGTCAAATGCATTATTACATGGAACGCAAGCTGAGCAGAGAAACCAAAACCTTTTACCTTGGGATGCCGAGAGAATAACGTTCTAAACATTGCGCCTTGTCACTGCCATGTAAATTTTTGTTAATCACTTTGTCTTACCTTATACAGTACACATTTTTTTTTAGGACAAACAATACTGTAATAGCTGATAACCACTTTCTATTGCACAGGTGGTATACTGTAAACAGAGTTCAGTGGGCTTGTATAATCCATATCTGTTATGCTCCACCTAGTGATAATGATTTATGGTAGGAATTAAAGAAATACTGACTATAGAGATTGTGCAAAAATAAATAATCCCAGCACTTTTTCTATTACTCTCCTTTTCTCCTTTGATCCCGTCTTTCTATTTTTCCTCCTCCTCGTTACAGTCCTGCATTTATCTGTAACACAACTGTCTGGAGCAGCAGTCTCCCTGCTATGCTCATCTGTAGTAGGTCAAAACGATCATTAAAATGCAATTCCCTATGAACATAACCATGTTTAGATTTCACTACAAGTAAAAGTTAAACATTTTTGTAATTGTAAAGAATTAAAATTTTTGCAGTTTTTTTTTTTTTTTAAAGATTTTCTCTAATCATCTTAGTGTTTAGTGGTCCGGTACTTGTCAGCAACCCAACCATGAATTCCTTATTGTAGCCAATTTATCAGGCGAGGACATTACAAGTATAAGAAGAAGATAACCCAGCCACAATCAGGAAATCACGACTGGGTCGACAAATACCAGACCACAAAGTCTCTAAATTCATTGTGGTATCCATTGGCAACCAATCCATAAAACCTTTATTTACTTATATTTGCAAAAATGCTTAATAACTTAATTTTCTATAAATTTAAAGATTGTTATGTTCATGGGAAAACCCAGTATTCAAATGAATTTGAGGCAGAGAAAGCTGATTTTTTCTGCTAGAGTAAAAAAAGTGCCCTGCTGGTTTTTCAGGTGGATTCTGCCTGTGAACTCCTATTGAAATAAATGGGAGGTAGAAAATACACCTTTGAAGTAGAACTGGATGCAAAATTTGGCTCTGTCCAATAAAGGTAACATAGGGACAATACAGTAGCAGTCTTCTCCAAATTCAGCATTGGTTTTTGTCAAGTGGAAAAAATAAGCTTCAAAATCCTGAAGCAGAAATCGTCTGCTTGACAAATTCAGCATTAAATTCCTACGTGTGAACACCTCTTTAACGTTAACCTCGTGTTGAAAATTCTGCGCTATCATGTATTTCTATATTTAATGTAATCATAATATAATTGAGAAATACACACTGTTCAAAAACTTTATATATGATAGAATTTGTAAAATTAATTAAAACATTGGTGAGCAAATAAGAAAATGATGTGAATTCTCATAAAAGCTCTTGAAATGTGGAATATATGAGAAGTAATCTGAACGGATTGTGCTTTTCGATTACGTGATGCATCAACATATTGTTAATATAATGTCACCCATGCAAGAAATTACAGGCAGGAGAAGATGATGCAGATTGGGAAGTGCACGTGTCACTGCCTTATAGCTAGGGAGTGGAGAGAAGGAAGCAGGAACATTCTCCATTGTGGTATACTGGTTAGCGGGAACACTCCAGCACAGCAAATACAAACATTGCACTAGTGTAGAAGAGAACGCTGATATAACAATTGTTATTCTGTGTGCAACAAGCAATAATAGGACAGAAAAGAACAGGCCATGCAGTATATAAAGTCTATATTACTGAACAGCAAGCTAAAATATTTGGATTCCTCTCCATTACACTAATTTAAAGAAACTGGGCAATGGTTACTGGGACCCTCAGGCCATAGGACTAGATACAGTGATTTATTAACACTGACCAATGTAGGACAACGTAATACTATGTATACAGTGCATGTTTGTATTTACTACTGCTATATGGTATTCTCCAAGCCAACCAAGAAGGGAAGGGTTAGTTTGTGCAGAGCAGATGGACTGGTCTTGGTGCAACCCACAGAAGGTGTTCAGATACCTTTTGTGTTTCTTTTTACTTTTTGCGTCGTCATACCTTAGTAGGAGAGAGTCGGAAATCAGTAAACAGAAACAACTGCTAGACAACATACACTACTGAGGAGAATTTAGAAAAGCAGCACAGTTATAAAGAAATCAGCACAATAATCCAAACAATAAAGCAAAGTGCTATTAAGGCTCCTAGGAGGACATTTCACCTGCTTCCTACATTTCTATAGTTCTTCTCAATCACATGGCACTAGAAAGAGTTGGCATCACATAAATCAGAGTGAAAGGGCACTGCAAGTAACTATGTAGTGTCATGTGGAAAATGTGACCCACGTGCTCTTATATGGAAAGTACATGGTACTACATAGTGGTGGTGGGGAAAGCAGTGAGGGCCTGAAGTCTAAATATTGACTTGTCATGGTTAATTTATCCATGGCCATGCATCTTTATTGTCCGTCTTTGGTGTTTACATGTATAGCTAAACTATTTTGCTAGAGAATTCTGAATAAAACAGCAAATGCAATAATAAAGGAGCTATTACACAAGGGGCACATTACTGCTGTACTGTTACTACTATTACCCCTATTGCTGTCTTTTACTAACTATAAATGTTGTATACAGATATCCTAAATATATAAGCAGAACTAAATAATATGTAATAGAAGAACAAAATAGGTTCATATATTCCAAGCAGTTATCACAGTTTTCAACTATAGAAAAAGAACAGTAACTAGTAAGTGAAAGGTTGGAAAACAAACACTTCTTTTACTAAATGTATTAAAATAAAAAAATTACATACTCTTTTATGCACTCTGGTATGACCACATACTCCATAGGAATAAGCTCTGCTAATTCTCCCAGGCTAAAGACATACTTTATCTTCTGACTGAATTTTGAGCTGAAGCAAGGGGAAACAAAAAGGACAAAAGAGGAGGAAAAGCAAAGAAGAGTTAATAAATTACTATTTATGAAACAAACAAGAGGCTCACAAAATACTTGAAGAAACATCATTACCTAATGAAAGGCTTTGTGATGGCTAGCAATGTTCTGATAAACCAGGACGGATGGACTATAATGAGAGACTTCAGATTTTTCCGTAGCCTTTAAAATAGAAAAATCACATTATGTTAAAAAACAACCAACAACCCTGACAACGTTCTAGGGATCAGGTATATAGAAATGTGCTACTGGTGCCTGAGGTTGAGTAATCAAATTCATTATTTCCTATAAATTCCAGCCAACCCATGGAACAGTGTCGCTGTGCCAAATGCCCATATATAACATAATATTTGGTTTGTTTTTTAATGGTGGTGACTCACAAATACTTTTATTTCTCCTTCTGACCCACTCTGCTCCTACCTAATTTACTATATAGGTCACCTAACTCTTCCTAACAAGCCCCCTTCAGACCCTAACTGACTGGATTAGAACATTCCAAAGAAATGATGCCGTTTAAGAAGAGTTAATTTAATTGCGAGTTGCCATAAAAATATAATTCATTAAATAAAAAAGGGCAACAGCCAAAATACAATTATGAATTACAAATCAGACATTTAGCTAAAAAATAAATAAATTAAAAAAATATGGAGGAAATAATTGTTAGTCTTACCGTCTATCAATTTGCTGGTAGCATTTCCGGAGCCAGCCAAGACTCGGCATTTTTCTCCTGGTTGTGGCTCCATTTAAATAAACTATCATGTAGTTCTCTGCAACTAACATTTCCAAAGTGCCAATGACATACCTGCCAAAATGAGTGTCATTAGGCATTTTACAATGGGGGGAATATTACACAGAAACCATAACTGATCACAACTATATATGCAGATATAAGAAGTTAATATCAATAATAAAGGATTCTTTTCATCTGGTAATCACATGACCTTAACCAATTCTGGAATATTCATTATTTCAGTTTATACAAGAGAAATAGGTTTATTCTGGAAAGATGCAATGACTATTATTATTATTATTATAGATCCATTACAGTAATAATAAATCAATTCACACAATGGGAATGAAGGTCCTACTCGCAAAAGCTTACAGAGGTGACACAAAAGGTAGCAGGAGCGGAGGTAACATTGCTAAACCCCTTTCCACCAACAGAATTTTTTGATTTTCGTTTTGGACTCTCCCCCCTCCCCTTCCAAACTCCATAACTTTTTTTTTATTTATCCGCTCCCAGAGCCATATTGGGTCTTAGGGTGCGTTCACACGATGTAAAGTGGGCGCAAAATAACACGGCGTATACGCTCGTAACTCCCATTGAAATTAATGGGATCTTTTTGAGCGCGCAAAATGCTGATACGCGTACACGTGCCAGCTTGCACTCCATTTTACATCGTGTGAACGCACCCTTAATGTTTGCGGGACAAATTGTTCTTCATGATGCTACCATTATTTATTCGGTATAATGTACTGGGAAGTTGGAAAAAAATTCAGAATGATGGGGGGGGGGGGGGGGGATTGAAAAAAAAAAAAAAACATTTGTGCAATTTTCTTACAAGCATCGTTTTTACGGCGTCCACTGTGCAGCAAAAATGACATGTCATCTGTATTCTTTGTTTTGGTACAATTCCGGGGATACCAAATTTATATAGTTTTATTTACATTTTAACCCCTTAACAAAAAATCCAAAACTGCAATTTTTTGTTTTTTTCTAAAAAAAAAAATCACCATGACAGCCGTAACATTTTTTATACTTCCGTATGGGGGGTGATTTTAATTTTTAATACTTTAATTTTTTTTTTACTTTATTTTTTTGCAGTTACTAGACCCCCTAGGGCAGGGGTCCTCAAACTGCGGCCCGAGGGCCACATGCGGCCCGCCAAGCACTTCTGTCTGGCCCCGCCGACAACGCCGGCAGGCGTGCATTTATAATGAAGCTCCTGGGGAGCTCGGGCCAGGCCATGGAGCGCACTTCACTTTACCTATTGGAGGGCACTGCTCCCGATGTCTGTGCGACCTGCTCTGCCCCGGACCACTGTTTAAAAAGTTTGAGGACCCCTGCCCTAGGGGGTCAGATCACTAATGCAATGCATTACAATGCTAATGCATTGCAATATATTGCAAAAAAACAGTAATTTCTTTTGCAGCCTGCAAAAGAAAAATCACTGCAGACAGGCTGGTGAGCTTTCACAAGGCTCCTGGCTGTCATGCCAATGTGACGCCGGCCCTGGAGCTTGCTTCAGGTTCCAACAATCAACGGCAAAATGGAGGCGCATGAAAATGGGTTAATGCCCATGATCGGTGTGGGCACCGACCGTGAGCATTAGCACGTGGTATCTGCTGTATGATACAGCAGACACCAGGTGGCTATGGCGGCCGTCAGACTACCGGACGGCCGCCATAGTTAAACATCCAGCGGTGTCGGGAAGGGGTTAAACAGTGGTCCAGTCATTTCATTACACAAAGCTGTATGAGCAGCAGATTTTCAGTCATATAAATCTCCACAAAAAATGTGAATATCTTCTAATGGTGTGTCCGTGCAATTTAGATGCTATTTTTTTTTATGTTATAAAACTTCAAAGAAATTGCAGCCAGTGCAATGCCATATCAAGATGCAGTTAGAACATAAACATGATATAAACCGTACAAATGAATACTTACTTGAAGAGATTGTCCATTAGATAGCGATAGTTTGGTTGAGAGCTGTCTGGCATAAAACACACAGCAAACACAATAATGGCATTCAGGCCATCTCCATAATAACCTAAAAAAAAGGACATCGTAAGTTGGACAATTTCCAAAAGTGATGCATCATATATGACCATTAAGTTCTGCTTAATTCCTGAATGCTATTTCCCCACATTCTACATCTAAACATGCATGTCTGGCATGACTACATGAGCATTTTATTTCCACAGTAAGTATGAGAAGGTATTTGGCAGCCACCTATCAGGTGTCAGTGATCTAGGGGAAAATAAAAAATAAGATTGGCTACATAAAAATTATATCCAAGCCTAAAAGTTTCTTACACACTGCAGCTTGCTACATAGGGCTAAGGCCCCACGTAGTGAGCTACAGCCCAAAAAAACGTTGTGGTAAACACGGCAGTGGAAGCGTATCATTGTTTTTCATAAAGTCCACAAAGTTCTCCTCTGTGGACTTTCTGCCCCTATTACTACTAAATGGAAAACACCATTGTCTCCATAGGTATAATTCACATGTTGTGATTTTCAAAATAGCAAGCGTTTTTGAAAATGTAGCTTTTCTGTTGCAGATTTTTTTTCTGCAATGTGTGGATGGGATTAGCCAGAATCCCATTCCGTGTACACACCTGTGTACAAATCACATGATCATGGACTGTAAATCACATGACCATGGTCAGACTTTTATCCTCTAGAAGTAACAGAATGAATGACAACAAACCGAAATCTAGAAAACCGTGAGGATACAGGATTGATACAGAAAGTATATTGGAAAATTGTATATCTTTTTATTGTACATTTGTTTGTCAATATTGGTTTGAAAGTGGCCAACCCCTTTAAATGCAGTAATGCCTAGTATGCATGCATGTTATTATGCATCTCACTTGCATACTAATATCCAGTAAACTGAAAACTTCTGGCATACTAGCTATACCGCAATTTAAAAAATTGCAGTTTTTCAGCAAATGCCCCATGTAAGTGAAGCCTCAATGTTAAAGCAATATGGAGAAAATATAAGTGGATGATGTGATTAGTGACAGTAGTAATAAGCCATAAAATTTCCTCCTGATGCTACTTGTGACGCATATCTGGATATGTTTAGCCAAGTAAATAGGTTTATCTCTTCGCTATATGGGAGACAGAGGGACAGAAGTCCATTCATTCCAAAAACTGTAGAATGGACTACAAGGTAGTGTCAAATTAAAGGGGTTTTCTGGCCCCAAATTGATTGGTTCACATCTGTGTTGGTATTCCATCCGGGGGAGTCCACATGGGAACCACTCCCCCCCCAACAGAATACCAAACACAATTGCAAGTGAAAGTAGTAGTATGTAAATTTCCAGCTCACCCTGCTATGATAACTAGTTTTCGTCCTGTGTTGCAAGGATAGAGAATGGACTGTGTCCCCAAAAAGCCAATCGATTCCAGACTGAAGAAAATCCAGCATCCAGCAGGCAAAATTCTTAAAATTCCAGCTTTATTGATTCATTTAAAATACCATCACAGGTTCATCCAAAAGACATGCAGATATTGTAGCATGATAAACGCGGCTGTGCGCTTCGGGACTGCAACACGTCCCTTCTACTTGGCATGAAGTAGAAGGGACGTGTTGCAGTCCCGAAGTGCGCAGCCGTTTATCATGCTACAATATCTGCATGTCTCTTGGATGAACCTGTGATGGTATTTTAAATGAATCAATAAAGCTGGAATTTTAAGAATTTCACCTGCTGGATGCTGGATTTTCTTCAGTCTGAAACAATTGCAAGTGCTCTGCAGTAAAAGCACACGGACCCCATAGACTATAATGGGATCTGTCTTCTTGCCGCCAGATCTTCGCACAGAAAACGCAGACAGGAAAGTACTTCACAATCTACTTTCCTGTCCGCACGATTCATGCAGGCAGCACACGGCAAGCACACGGACCCCATTATAGTCTATGGGTCCCGTGTGCTTTTACTGCACAGCATTTGCAATTGTGTTTTCTTATTCCGTTCGGGGGGTCCCCATGCGGACTCCCCAGACAGTGTACCAACGCAGATGTGAACCAATCCTAAGTCATCAGTATATGATCTGTCTTGGTCTGACACCCAGACCTCACACAGGTCAGAGGTTTCCAGGTGCCGGAAATACTCGCAGCCCTGTCCAGCGTGTAGTGGTATTTCCAGGGAATCTGCATAGACAGTCTGGTGCTGCATCACTCCCGGCCCACTGGCAGCTTCTAGGACCTAGAGGCTGTTGCACCAGCTGATCTGTGCGGGGTACAAGTATTAGACCACAACAGATCACACACTGAAGAACTATCCTGTGGACCCAGTTTTACTGGGACACTTTCTTTATATAAGCATATGTAGTTTAGTGCCAACTCTGGTTCTGTTTAATTTCTATTTCTTATAAGTTCTACAGGTAGACATGCTCCTTTAATATAAGCCAAACATCTTGTTGGGAAACAGACTGGTTGCAGGTGGTTAGCCAGGTCCACTTACAGAGAAGTTTATACTAGGATTCTCTACCAATGTATTGTCTTAAATGACTGCATATTGGAGTAGCTCAGCAATAACTCTCCTGACCTCTCCAGGAATGTAAGACCTGCAGGAAGTATAAATAACCCACAGCTATTTGTAACCTCAGATTCTCAGAGCTAGAGTCGCTCTAATGTTAGAGTAGTGACTAAAAGGATTGATCTGTACATACAGGTCACCACAACGCCTACAGGGCTGTAAGAGACTTTGTTCCTAACTTTTTCTAGTTTTACACACCTCAGAGCTCCATTTAAGTCAAAGCTATAGCTCAGAGAGAAAAAAAATAAAAACAATCAAGCAGAGTTAAAGTATATAATGTTTGGAATAGAAGCATGGCCCCTTTGTTCTAGTGATCAGACTTTATAATCGTCCCTCTAGTCTTTATATGCCAGAATATAGAACAATGCTTTTTGTTTGCATGAGTTATTGTGTAGAAGCCTTTCCATTTCTTTATGTAACAGATATTCACGAGTGTGTACTATACCCATTGTCCTTACAGCAGTAATAATGGCTATAGAACTGATGAATCCATTACACACAGGTCATTGCCCAGTAAACCTTGCAAGCTGTGCTATCCACATTACCTCCATGGCTAATAACCTTTTTGTAGGGTTCTATGGCTGACATGTCCACCCTATGATCTTGGTCTCCAATCCGGAACATACGCCAGCGTCTGCTCTCCTCCTTTTCTTCAGCAGCAGTGTATTCTGGGATTGATCCTTTTGGAAGTACTTCAGTGGATTTCGGTTTTGGAAGGTCATCTGTCAAAACATAGCGGTAAATGAAGACGCACATTTCTAGAGATTTTAACATATTAAGAGCTTTAACCACTTTCCTTCAGCTGGATCTCTGGGAACAATGCTTTCTGCAAGTAGTTTTCCTTTTGGATAACCAAGAACACGAATAGATGTGACTAGTGCTAAAGGGGGAAATTATGGACAATTGTACTACACTTCTAGCATTACATGAAGCACTGATTTTGGAAGACAAGACAGTGGGCAAATATGGACCATTAATATGGTTACCAACTGCTCTCAGGCATTGCATTGGGCAAATAGGTGGAAGAGAAGCCGTGTTGGCATTTTAGTATCTGTAAACACAGCACACAGATCCAATCCAGAGAGGGAGTGCAATGGCCACATGATCAAATAGCCATTTAAAGCATAGTGACATCATGTTATTTTGACAATAAATCAGGGCCAAATAACCAACCCTTTCATAAAGCAAATTTTGTGTCATCTTTATCAGCCCAAACTAGGTTTTAGCATATTTTAACAACAGGATACTAAAACGTCAATGATACTTCGGTGCCATCTTTCTGCCCTAACATCACATACTCGTTGTGTTGCCTCCCAAAGTCAGTTATACAATTATCCACCAAGACATGTGGCCTTATTGTTTCCAGAGTCCTCTCGCAGAGAGTGATTACTTGCACAGACGGGGCGATCCACTGCTTATCCATCAAATGGCTAAAGCTGCACAAGACATACTAATGGTGCTGTGTAGCAGGCAAGCATACAATCAGGTATGAATTAACACGTGGACATGCGCCAGATCACAGCTAGATATACACTGACAAAGCATCCCATTGAAGGCTACTTAGTATTTTGGTTGATTACGTGGCTCATTTTAGGTTTTCATGATTTTTGTAAACCAAGAAGCCTGCAGCCTTACCACAAAGCAAGGAGGAAATGACCTACTGTTAGATGCCTGTTTCCAAGGCTTAGCTGTTAAAGGAAACTATCCTCCATGGCAATGGAAACAGCAGCATAGAAAAAAAAAAAAAAAAAAAGAAATAGACAGGAACCCTTTACAATGTCTTTGAAAGAAGGGCACACTTAGCTGGTTAATGGTTTCACTGGCATGCAGGCCTTACATTCTGGATAGCAGCCATGAAAGCATTAAACAGGTCAGGATAACAAGAACTAACAAACAAACAAAAAAAAAAATCACAATAGACAAAAGCAATCCACTTCGTAACATATCCCATATACTGCTTTATATGAACTGAAAGAAGGACCCAGATAATAACGTTAACCAGCATTTACCAATGTGATGTTTATATGGCTGTTCTGATGCACTACAACATTTTGTCGTTCCTGGTATTTTGGTCTAGTCTGGAGCTGCTAAAATGTTAATATAGTAGTGTGCTGTAAATGGGATCTTTTTTCTAGATTTGTTTTTTTTCTAAACAATAGTGTCTATACCAAATAAAAACATTGTATGTGCAGAGATATTCACATACACCAGATTTACAGCACCTAAATGCAGTCAGTGAACCTTTAATCAAAGTGCTATATTCATTATTCTGTACCTTTGTCAGTACCAGCTGGTGAAAAATATAACCTGAGTTAAGACTGGCACATGAGATTGTTATCCATTATTGTATGCTCTTTCTAGGTGACTACCTCAGTAAGTCCCTAATAACAGAGATCTTAAAGGGAGTCTGTCAGGTCCTTTATGGGTTTTTGAATAGGGAGCCGAGCAGCATGGTCTGCTACCTCATTTATACACTGTCCAGATATTAGCTGAACTGTGAGAATCCTAAGGATTAGGCCGTCATTATGTGGTTTAAAGAGGACCTTTCACCACCGCGATCAGATTCACGTTCTTCCCACCTGTTAATAGTTGTCGCTCCACTGATTCCAGCACAGTTTGATTTTTTTTTTCTCTAGCCCTCACCATTCTCCAGCAATAACCAAAGTTAATTTTGGTGCCCATTGTACTATTTCAACTATTTAATGCTAGAAGGGCAGTGTCAGGTAGGGGAGCGCGAGTCAGAGCTACAATCAGATGCAGGCTACGACTAAGAGGATCATACATCCTCGAAACACGTCAGTGGATATTTCCTGATATGCTTTTGTATATGGACATGAACAGAAAGATATGATGATGTATGGGTTTAACCATTGAAAATAAAAGCTAAGTTTTAAGAAAACTTCACGTTGGTGCCTCTGTATACAATCAGAGGCAGCCAGTGTCAGAGCTCAGAGTCACACCCCTTGTCTGCTCCTGCCTGCCACCGCCCTCCTGACCGTACATAGCCTAAGTAGCATATCAGGCACCAAAGCTAACAGCATCAATTGCTCAGGAATGGTGGGAGCTAGAGGAAAAAATTCCAACAGTGCCAAAATCAGTGGAGCTGATTAGCAGATGCTAAGAACTGGAGTTACTGGAGGTGGTGAAAGGTTCTCTTTAATCGATTCCTAAAAAACTACATATTAATGTGCCTTTAACTTTGCAAGTTCCCTTTAATCATGTTTACACATACCTTTTTTTGCCCAGATATACTTACTTGTCATTTCAGAGAAAAATAATTTAATTATGAAAATGAGGTCCCAAGCCCAGCAACTGCTCTGGCTCTCTTTAGTAAATCTTTCCCAGGGCCACCCCCTTAATCTTGATTGACAGTTCCACCAATATGGCAAACATTCTGCTCTGCCCTAGTCTAGCCCCACACCGCACAGGCGCAGGATTACACAGCTAATAGCAGTGATACAGCAGAATGTTGGAGCTCTCAATCAAGGTTAAAGAAGGCAGAGTATAGCAAAGACTTTGATTAACTAAACAAATAAGGTCTCAAGTACACCAAGACCAGTTCAAAATTATTTTTCTCTGCAATGATAAGTCTATCTGTAGCTACAAAGGTAGGTTTAATTGCCACTTTAAACACATATTCAAATGTTTTAAAATCAATGGTATATCCTTAAGGCAGGCAGATTTTGGGGGGCAGAATTCCCAACTCTCCCACTCATTTCAGTCAGGCAGATTTTTTTTCCCCTAGTAGAGGTTTTCAATACCTATCTTTAGGGTCAGTTCACACGTGAAAACCGCCTAGCTTATTTGTGCGAGGTAAAAAACCTCGAGGAGTTTTTTTGACGCTGTTTTTTGCATTCCACGCGGTTTTTGACGAGGTTTTTGACGCGGTTTTCGCTAGCGGTTTTCGCTAGTTTTTTTTTTTCCTATATGTGCTATAGAAACTGCAGGCGAAAACCGCGCGGTTTTTTGCAAAAAACCGCGCGGTTTTGTGTGTAAAAAACCACGCGGTTTTTTACCGCGCGGTTTTCGCCTCCCATTCACTTCTATGCAATTCTTCAGGCGTTTTCCGCCTGAAGAAAGGTCATGTTGCTTCTTCAGGCGGAAAACGCTAGGAGGAAAAAAAAAGCTAGTGGTCTACATAGACCACCATGTTAAAGGAGAGGTTTTTGAAGCGAATTCCGCTGTCAAAAACCTCCCCTTTGCCCACGTGTGAACTAGCCCTTAAGTGGACTCAGTCCATTGTAATGTCCATTGAAATGAATGGGAGGGACAAAAACCTGCTGTTATTTTTCAGCTAGAGTAAAAAAAAAAAATCTGCTCCTGACTCCCTTTTAAAATGAATGGGAGAGCCGAAAAGCGTTTTTTGAGGTTGATTCCGGTCTGCAAAAATTTTTTGTCTGAACAATCCCTAAAACTGGCCATCAGTTTTAGATCGGTGGGGTCCAACCACTAGTACCCCCTACCATCAGCAGTAAGCAGCAAGTGCCAAAGCCCTCCATTAGTGGGGTGTCTTTAGGCTACTATCAAGTGAGCAGTCTTCTCCTGACCACTAGACAGTAGACTTATAACAGTAGCCAGAAGTACCAGCACCAATATCTCTGTAATGGGGTAAGCTAGGAAAAAATAAAAACACTGTAGAAGTCAGTAAGCGGTGTAAAGGTATATAAAACTGAAGGGGTTAGAGGGCATAGCACAACTTTAACTATAAGCCATCATTTTTAAAAGTTAGGACAAACCCCCAACAGAATCTTCATTATCCAAATACATAAATCAGCTTATAATTTATTATGTGAACATATTACATATATTTTCACAGTAGTGGAAACCTAAGAAGCAAAATGCTTCACAAAATCTATTAGCAGTTGATGGGTCAGATATCTATTGGCCAAACACATTGCTGGACACAACAGATAAATAGATCATTAATAATTATCTATTAATCTATTAATAATGACCTAGAGATGAGCAAATAGTATTCGAAACTATAGTTTCGAATAACTCGCTCCATAGGAATAAATAGAAGCAGCTGGCGCGCGCCCGGCGCTTAACCCCTTGGCGTTCGGCCACTTCCACTCATTCCTATGGGAGCGAGGTATTCGAAACTATAGTTTCGAATACTATTCGCTCATTATAATACTTGTTATTGTCAGTATGGTCTGTGTTTCTATGCCAGCCTAAAAGCCTATTTTTTTTTTGCACAAATAATTAGTACATGATCTTCCTCATTTTCCAGAAGCCTGCAAGTGTGCACAAACCTGCTTAGGCTCCAAAAAGTCTGTCTGCAGTAACATAGTAAATATAGGACAGGAGGCAAAGGGGGAAAAGGAGGATACAAGTGTGTCTGAGACTGCAGAAGAAGAAAGCAGCAGCATTAGCTAGATGGGTCGGAGCACACAGAGCAGTTCTTACATCACACCAGGGAGAGCCCACCCACTCAGCAAGGATGGAAAGAGAAAGAAACATTAGACAGACAGCAGAGCAAAGGAAAAAGATTCAAGCCATTTACTGTGGTTTGATGCAGACAGAAAAACACAAGAAACCTGACATTTGGCTTGGTATGAGCTCTAACTAGGAATTATACGTCATAACTGTTGTATTTGGGGGAAAAATGACTTTTCTACAAGCAAGCTGCCTTTAGAGGATTATCACTAATCCAGCTCAGTGTATTCAAGGTTTCCCTAATCCATACAGCTCATGAATTAAGCACCTCCGGCATCTCAAAGTCATTATACACTGCATGTCAGATGCAGTGATGGCTTATCTCAGATATGGTGGATATTGTACGCTCCATCATTACTAGATCGAAAATAATTGCTCAGGACTGATATTAAATACACATGATAAATAATAAAACTATTACCTTCCCATTCAAATTCATTGCTGTTCTCGGAGGGTGTATCTACATCATCTAAATCCAAGTCTCCACTCTCATCCAAGTCTTCAGATAAGATGGAGCCATCACTGCGATCCAGTGTTAGGCTTAAGTTGGGAGCCATGAGTTTCTTCTTTGCTTTTTTGCTGCCATTTGTTTCCACTGGACTAGGAACTAATAAAGAGAACATAAAGCATAGTGATATACGCAGAAGTCTCACATGTGAATGATAACAGCAATAGAAAGTTTGATCCCATTATGTGATATACTGAAGAACATGGAAGAACAAGTGTGAATAAGGTGGAATGAAAACGCTTCTCACAAAACATGAAATACATAAAGAACCATGGAGTCAGTTACTTGCGACTGCTCTTAGCATGCAGTGGTCATGTCTCTGGTGAAGTTAGCATTACACTTTCATTACAGCTCAGCCCTATTTGCTTTATTAGGGCTGAGCTGTAACAGCTCAACAACCAGTGTGTATGTGTATATGATAAATAACACTATTTCCCACCATATGACGACTAGTATTCTGCCTTTATCAGCAATTTTGCCCTCTGCACTCTTCACCTCTAGGGGTGCTATTGAAATTGTACATGGAAAAAATAAAAATAAAAAAAGCATTCTTGATGCATCTTTTATGAAGTTTTTTTTTTGTTTTTGTTTTTTTTTTTTTTTTACAGGTGAAATTCATTATGTAAATGTTTTAGCTATGAAAGTCACAACTGCATAAACATCACATTAATTTTTGAACCCCACCCAACTCCACTCATGAATACACCCGAATTATCAGTATTTTTTTTGAAGGAGTTATCCAGGATTCGAAAACATGCCTGCTTTCTGCTTCTGAGGAAGTAATACCATGTCTGCTGGTCACATGACCATGCTGCAGGTCAATCCCATTTATTTGAATGGGTCTGAGCATTGCCATGTTAGCAACGGATGTGTTGTCAATTCTTGAGATGAAGAAATCAATTATGTTTCCTAACCCCGGATAACATCTTTAGGTGGAGACTAACTGCGATGATTTCTCCCATAGACAGCACATGCAGAAGAAATGATCATTCTCTCCTCTCTTTCTGTAGCACACCCTTACTAGCAAAAGCATGGAGGACATTATACAGAAGTACGTAGTGTAGCGGTCACTCCACCTGAGACGAGATAGAAAACTTACTAAATGCAGCATCTCTTTAAGTCTCTTTCTTACTCTACAGCTCCCTCACATCTCTCTATAGACTTCTATGGGCAGTAGCTGCACCCCGATTCCTCATTGAAGTTGTTAAAACATTTTTACTTCTGCTTCACTGAAGAGAGATTTTACCAGTGAATTGAGTCCAATAAGTGGAAACAAAGGATTTTTCTCTGTAACAAGATATATTACAAAGTTTCTTATCACTGTTTGTACTATTCATTTGTGGATAAGAGTAAAATTACGTTTATCCTTTAAAGTCAATTTAATGGAAATGTAATGTCAAGGACACAAGTTAGAGGAAATAAAAGAAGAATGCAGAAAGACTACGTATATTTCCCAGACTCTGTTGTATCCTGGATGATGACAGAAAAATGTATCCAGGAAAATGTCCACTGCAAAGCAACACACCAAACCAATTATGTATAAAGCTACACTAAGTAAAATACAGAATACTAAACAAGGTTTAGCATTGTTTTTTCAATTAAGGAAGTAAAAGTCTCTGATGACGTGAACACAAGCAGAAGAATGACAGATACGTGACATCCTGATGTGTCCGACTAGAAATTATAGGGGAATCAAGAAAAGCAAATTGATAAAGAATCAGGAAAAATATGTTAACGTGTTAGACTTGACAGGATTTTATCTTCTTATTCTGTTTCACACTGTACTGCCTCCACCGATATGTTGCATAGCTTGGAATTTCAGATCTACACTGTACACCTATCAATACAGGAATGTATCAGCTGCAACATTTAGCAGGCTAAAAAAGTATCCATTGTGATTGGAAAAGACAAAATGGATGACATTTTTCTTCTTTCTTAATTTTGTAAGACAGAAAAAGGAAGGGGGCATCATAGTAAATCTTTAAAATGTTTTTTTTCCTGCATTTATTTCTCAACAGTATTGACGGCTTAAAGGGATTCTACCATTAAAACCTTTTTTTGTGTGGATAAGACGTCGGAATAGCCTTTAGAAAGGCTATTTGAAAATGGCCGCTTGCACAGTATTGTTAGCGGCCATTTTCCCGTGGCCTGTGCGCCTGCGCAGTCTGCCCTGCTCAAGGCCCGAGGCCTAGAAGTTCCGAGCCTGTGCCGGAAGAGGACGCTGTGGACGCAGAAGGAGGTGGCGCTGGAGACGTTTCTCTGGCAGCAGTGGGGATGCCCCCATCGCTGTTTGAGCGCTAGGGCCCGCCCCCATTGCTGCGAGAGAACTCATTTGCATACTGGTAAAAAATGGTATTTCTAAGGAACGGCGCAGTGGAGACCACGTCTAAAGGTAAGAGACGAATAGCCTTTCTAAAGGCTATTCCGACGTCTTATCCACAAAAAAAGTTTTAATGGTAGAATCCCTTTAAGACATTCAGTTTCTGTTATTTTTTGTGTGCAGATATTGCTGTGTTTTCTTAGCCAAATTCTGGTGTGGATTCAAAAGGTATGGGAAATATAAGGAAAATGCTTATACTCCCTCCTGCAGATTTTGCTGAGGTTTTTTGATCCAAAGCCAGAAGTGAATTACATTTCTGACTTTGGATCAATAAACTGCAGCAAAATCTGAACAAAAACAGGTAACAAAAATTAAATGTTTGGCTTCAGCTAAAAGTGTTTTTCGAAGGCACGGAATGGGGTTACAGAAACATACAAGTTTTATTTCAGTCAAGGATTATTGTTGCTACAAAGCATCTGACCAAAATATAATAAATGTCTTTTTGTTGGAGAAAAGAAAATGTTTCTTTACTTAAAAAACAAAACAAAACCACGTCACCTGAGGCCTGATTCACATCAGCGCTCAGGTTTCCATTCGGGAAGTTCACTTGGGACCCCCCAACACCCCCCAAACAGAAACCTATACGCATTAAAAAGCGGCTACCTTCAGGAAAGACGTGGACCCCATAGACTAAAATGCAGCACTTTTCTATCCGCATGTTTCATGTGGACACCGAGCGGAAACCACATGGACCCCATTATAGTCTACAGGGTCCGCGGGTCAGAAAAACTAATTGCTGGCGATGTGCTACAATGAAGGAGAACCCAAAATTGCCCCTGCCATTTATTGTCTAGCAAGAGCAAGGAATGCCTGACAATCTTTTCTGTGATCCCGGTCTGTGCCTATTCTGTGACAGAGGCATTTCTTTTCAGCTCCCTTATGCACGGAAGTGTTGCGAATTGGTGTATGCTTTTTTTTTTGTAACAACTTCTATTTGTATTAGAACAGTCAGGTCCCCTGATGATGAGTGTGAATACACTCTGAAACACCACGTAGGGACTGTTAGGGAAACCTTTTTGGACAGGCTCGATTGGGACTGCCCTTGTTAGGGTGGAAGTTATCTCTTTGGGGTACATTATTGGTACATCAGTGCTTTGTGATATCGATTCCTGATGTAGGTGGAATTGCTGCTTCTTGTGGTTTGGAGAGCATTCAACAGTATTGCCTGTGCTTAGTGTGAGAACCAAAAATTGAGCAGATGAAGTAATAATACTGAGTTGTCTCTATGAAATTGTTCCTAGTGTGCTTGAGACAGAGAAATTAGATTCTGGTTTGGAGAGAATCTCTGCACAGTGTAACAATATAGTGTTACTATGTAAGCAACAGGAATATATGCTGTATATCACTAGTAAACTGTCAAACACAAGACTGGCCAAAAAGTAGTCACTTTGATTTATGACATGTATCGTTCCTTTTCAGTTACAGGATGCAAATGCAGGAACTTTAATATCCAGCATCTAATGTGTTAGAGAAGTAATGTATTTGGATTAAACAATTTCCATTTCTAATACTGAATAAGATAAAATTGATTAACAAATAGCAGGCAAAATACCATACCAAAGTTCTTCACCTATAACCTACAGAAGGATGCCTTCTAAACAGTGGCGGCTTCTCTGCAGCGCTATATTAGAGAAAGTGCGGCCAATCACACATCCGCCTGCATTTCTAGAAGTTTTGATAGGTTGCCATTAGTAACAAAAACAGATTTTCCATTAGCCAATTTTGTAAATCTGTCCCATTCCTCTAAAAGATTTGCTTCTGAGATAGATTATAGACATAATATGATGTCTGGTGCAATCTGAGGCATACAGAGGTACAGTAAGGCCCTCGCCTAGGTAATTTACAGAATCATAACATGATAGTTTGGGTGAGAACAAAGTTAATTTTTGTGGCATGAGTCCCAAATAAAAAAAAAAGTAGTTAACTCTTTAAATCCTGATGTTTCATGGCAATCTTGAGCTGCTAAAAGTCTGCTATAGAACTGCATAAAGCACAAACTGAAGAAAATATATATATCCACACATATATATGCTGTAAATCATTTGTATGTTGTACAGAGGGCAGGTACGCGTGTATAAAGGCTGTAATGTCTTCATCAAAAGGAAGTGACTCAGAAGGGTGCAGACAAAAGGACAAATCACAGCTGGTTGTTAATATAGCAGGCACAGACAGGCAGATTGAATAACATGCAGATATAGCTAGGAGGTAGATACTTGCGTGAGTTATGAGATGCTGAGTAAGGGATACAGTAAATTGACTGATCCAGCACTGGAAATGCCCAAGCTAAAGCAGACAGACAGGGTCCACAGACAATAAAGGGACACAAAACAACAGACATTTAGAGATGTATATTATAGGAGAAGTAGTAGTAGTTTTTTCCATCACCACAAGCCCATAGTAGTAGCCACTTGATAACACTGTTACATATTAGCCAAAAGACAACACAAAAGTGCTAGATCTCATTGACTTAATAATTAGAGAGGAGCAAGTAGTGAAATATTCGAGATTCGATATTCGTTTTGAGTAGAGCCTCAATATTCAACTACTCGATCGAATATCGAATCCCATTATAGTCTATGGGAAAAATGCTCGTTTCAGGGGAAACCACTATTCAACTAAAGGAGTGTCACCAAGTCCACGAGTAGCAGGAGGAATGTGTTTAGGTGGCCATGAGTGACATAGCCATTGGCGCAAGGATAAGTCTCCAAATATAGGCTATTTGACAAGGATATGTAAATAGCTAAAACCAAAATCCAATGGCATGATTTGGTATATAAATAGTGGGAGGGGTATGTAAAAAGGGGAGTGTCCTAAAAAATAAGCATTCATTAATCGAAACAGAGGTAAAATATTCAATTAAATCATGATTTTGATTAAGATGACAATCATCCAGCCAATTCGGTCACAGTCTATACAACAAAGTTAACAGGTTAGAAGCAGAGAAAAGGAAGCACTGTGACTGACTTCACTAACCACCAGTGTAACTACTGCAATATTTAGAGAAATAACGAAAAAAATAAACAAACTTAAAAGAAAGTTAGTCAGTCACTTTAATAAAAACCCAATTTATATAATAGGTAATTTTCTGATCAAACATTTAATTGAAAATCATCCCCCCAAAAAAATGGACAGCATAAAAACATATGAAGAGAATCGGGTTAAATGGCAAGTAAAAGTCATCAACATTGCCGAACTTAAATAGGAATGTCTTAACAGGGTTCCATAAAAAGATAAGCATTATTATTACCTGGCCTGCCATCTGACAAGAAATCTCCTTCTATATGGTCATCTTCTGGAAGTGGTCTATTCAAAATATATATAAAAAAGAATAGTTACATGTAATCCTTTATTTAAAAATACAGAAATAATACCAAATATAGCCTTGGCCAAATTATTGCTTTACCATTACACTGTCTACAATTTAGCCCCTTTGTCCACTAATTTTATGCCTCCTTTTAAAGGGCATATGGACATTATATAGGCAGCTTCCCTAAGCGAGGAAAGAGAGGAACACAGACAGACAGGTCTGTCCAAGCATTACGTGGAATAGCTGGAATCTAAATGTACTAAAAAATGCACTAAATAATGTTATGTTGTGTTCCATCATGGGGTATTGATCAGATCTGCCTTGCGGTGGGTGTTTACATCAGTGCTTCTGCAGCATCAAGTCATTATATATTATGATATTCTACTATAAGAGTACATAATAGCAATAAGAAATACAGAACGTTGAATGTCTGTGCACAAAACAACTGGGGGAACAATTCAAGTGCAATGGTAAACATGCACATTTTAGTAAAGGCGACATCTTCATAAGGTTTGTAAGTTCTGTCTGTGCTTGCGTGGGTTTCCTCTGGGTACTTGTTTCCACCCACACTCTAACAATCATAGGTTAACTGCTGTTCTACAATTTCGATTTGTGTAGTTTGTCATCAAGAGAGCAAAAATTGTAAGCCGGGCTGGGTTTTGTGTGCAAGTAAAGAGAAACAAATATGGATATATGGATGACAAACCATATAATCTATACCAGGGATAGGCAACTGGTGGACTACAGCCGCCAGATGTCTGGACCCTGCCTCTTTTCGACAGCAGGCAGAAGAAACTTTCATTTCCCAACCACTGCCTAGGCCCAGTCCCCTTGCGCTGGCTGCAACAGCGATCAGTAATGCTGTCTTCACACGAGGGCCTTTGCGCAGGCAGAAGGGATGATTGCCGATCCCCGCTACCGCTAGTGGAAAGCATCAGGGCTTGGGGACAGAGAGCGGGAAATGAAAAGTGGTTGAGTACCCCTGATCTGTACTTGTGGTAGAAACTAAGCACTTGCCTTGGAAAGTCTTCATCCTGCCATTCTTCCTTAAGCTCTACGCCTTCCATCCTAAGCCTTGCTTCAGTTGTAGCCACAGACTCCTGTCTGTCAAAGGATCCAGAAAATGTGTCTTGACTGAAACAAATGCATAAAGAAGTAAAACATTAATGCATAACAATACCTAAAACTATCATATAGTCATGGCTGTAAGTGTTGGCACCCTTACGTTTTTCTACAAAAAAATAAAATAAGGGGAAACGTAAACAAAAAAGGAGGGGAAATGTCCGTTTTTGATGTTTTCTTTTTTAATAGAACCAAAGTGCTACTAAAGATATTTAAAAAATATTTTTTCCATTTGTTATGGTAATTTCTACGTAGGTGAGACATACTGTTATGTTGCCGGATGAGGAGCTACTTATTTTTGTCATTTGATTTCATTCATTGATCTATACAGAAAGTACTAAAGAGCGCTAGATCATGCAGTGGATGATGAGGACGTACCCATCAAATCTTCACATAGAAGCCTGGCAGGTGCGGTCACCATTTCCTCATGATGTTCAATGAACTATGACTGCAGCTACACAGATGTGGTATAATATAACCGACCACGTATATGAGCATTTACATAGACAGCTCCACAAATAGAATGTATGATCGATTTTTTTTCCCCCAAGACACAAACTGTGTGCAAAACATGTTCAGCATGCTCAACATCCATTTTGTAAACTTGACAGCCAGTGGAAAGTGGAGCCCTCACTAACACTAGAATTACCTATTCTCATCTATCATCGAGAAATGGCAGAACTATAGATTGCTTTCAGCTACTAAAGAGAGATAAGCAAAATATTTCATGGTATAACCAAAAAAGGAAATATAAAGGAAGAATAAGAAGCAGCCTCCTCTTAAGATCTGCAGAAATGCTTATATGTATAAGGCTGCATTTAGGGCTTGTTCATATGGCGGAAACCTTTTCCACCGTGTGACTTCTCCGCGCGGCTAGCCGCAACAGGACGCTGATGCAGTGCATTGGCATCCAGCTTCTGATTAGGCCTGAATGAATGTGCCTAATCAGGAGTGTGTTTCGAGCCACGGACACCGTGGCTGACTCAGCTGCAGAATGGGAGTCATTTTTGCAGGCAGATTCCACGTCAAAATCCGCCTGCAAAAAACTCTGTGTGAACATACCCTTCAGGCAGTCACAATGTCCATTTGCTGTATGTCCTGGAAGCTTTTGGACTAGTATTCTTTTGGCCTCCTTTTTGGCTATTACATGTCTATGGTATTTTTTGGAGGGAATTCCTCATGATGCAAACCTCCAAAAACCACTGTCAAATACAGTCAAAAAAATACTTACTAAAATGCAACAAATAATGAGGATTTTTATAATTATTATTAATATGTGCGAGTATCTGAAGAGGCTGTGGCCTCTTCATAAATCTGCCTGAGGTGCTGGCGCCAGAATGGAAATCTAAACCAAGTAGGAACTTGCACCATCATGCGCCTTATCATCATCATTAGAGATGAGCGAACAGTGTTCTATCGAACACATGTTCGATCGGATATCAGGGTGTTCGCCATGTTCGAATCGAATCGAACACCACGTGGTAAAGTGCGCCAAAATTCGATTCCCCTCCCACCTTCCCTGGCGCCTTTTTTGCACCAATAACAGCGCAGGGGAGGTGGGACAGGAACTACGACACTGGGGGCATTGAAAAAAATTGGAAAAAGTCATTGGCTGCCGAAATCAGGTGACCTCCATTTTAGACGAATAGTGGATTTCAAATCCGGGTCATATGAGAATGTGAACTTTGTGACTATGAGACAGGGATAGCTGTACAGGCAGGGATAGCTAGGGATAACCTTTATTTAGGGGGGAATGTTATTAAAAATAACTTTTTGGGGCTCTATCGGGTGTGTAATTGTGATTTTTGTGAGATAAACTTTTTCCCATAGGGATGCATTGGCCAGCGCTGATTGGCCGAATTCCGTACTCTGGCCAATCAGTGCTGGCCAATGCATTCTATTAGCTTGATGAAGCAGAGTGTGCACAAGGGTTCAAGCGCACCCTCGGCTCTGATGTAGCAGAGCCGAGGCTGCACAAGGGTTCAAGTGCACCCTCGGCTCTCCTACATCAGAGCCGAGGGTGCGCTTGAACCCTTGTGCAGCCTCGGCTCTGCTACATCAGAGCCGAGGGTGCGCTTGAACCCTTGTGCACACTCTGCTTCATCAAGCTAATAGAATGCATTGGCCAGCACTGATTGGCCAGAGTACGGAATTCGGCCAATCAGCGCTGGCCAATGCATTCTATTAGCCCGATGAAGTAGAGCTGAATGTGTGTGCTAAGCACACACATTCAGCACTGCTTCATCACGCCAATACAATGCATTAGCCAGTGCTGATTGGCCAGAGTACGGAATTCGGCCAATCAGCGCTGACTCTGCTGGAGGAGGCGGAGTCTAAGATCGCTCCACACCAGTCTCCATTCAGGTCCGACCTTAGACTCCGCCTCCTCCAGCAGAGCCAGCGCTGATTGGCCGAATTCCGTACTCTGGCCAATCAGCACTGGCTAATGCATTGTATTGGCTTGATGAAGCAGTGCTGAATGTGTGTGCTTAGCACACACATTCAGCTCTACTTCATCGGGCTAATAGAATGCATTAGCCAATCAGCGCTGGCCAATGCATTCTATTAGCGTGAACTGAGTTTGCACAGGGGTTCTAGTGCACCCTCGGCTCTGCTACATCAGATTGCTACATCTGATGTAGCAGTGCCGAGTGTGCATCAGATGTGTAGTTGAGCAAAACTGACTCAGCACTGCTAAGTCTGCATTCGCATAGGAATGCATTGGCCAGCCTTCGGCCAATCAGCGCTGGCTCTGCCGGAGGAGGCGGAGTCTAAGGTCGGACCTGAATGGAGACTGGTGTGGAGCTATCTTAGACTCCGCCTCCTCCAGCAGAGCCAGCGCTGATTGGTCGAGTTCCGTACTCTGGCCAATCAGCACTGGCCAATGCATTTCTATGGGGAAAAGTTAGCTTGCGAAAATCGCAAACTGACAGGGATTTCCATGAAATAAAGTGACTTTTATGCCCCCAGACATGCTTCCCCTGCTGTCCCAGTGTCATTCCAGGGTGTTGGTATCATTTCCTGGGGTGTCATAGTGGACTTGGTGACCCTCCAGACACGAATTTGGGTTTCCCCCTTAACGAGTTTATGTTCCCCATAGACTATAATGGGGTTCGAAACCCATTCGAACACTCGAACAGTGAGCGGCTGTTCGAATCGAATTTCGAACCTCGAACATTTTAGTGTTCGCTCATCTCTAATCATCATCTCTCTACACCAGTTTTCTGGCATTGAGGGATTGATAAATTTACCCCATCGTGTCTATTATAATGCCAGATGAAAAATCACCAAACGCAGAACTTTTTTTTTGTCTGTGGTTATTAAAGGACAGACACTGCAAGTGGCCAGTCTGGATGACCAAGTGCTCAAATCTGCTAGATATAGCTGCCTATGAAATATTAAAAAAAATAAATTATGACACGTCCGGTACATGAGAAAAGTTGTTTTACAAGGTTTTATTCGCACTGCTTTTTCAGTTCACATTCTGATTATAATGTTGGGAAACCTCCAGTCATATACGTTAAAGGGGTTTTCTGGGATTACAATATTTCTGAACTCAGCCCAACCACTACTAAGTATATAGCTGTAGGTTTAAGAAGTAACTCTGCCACCTTTATTGGTAGACTCCTCTCCACCTCTTTGGTGGTGACGTATACGCAGGGGGTTTTCTGGATGGCACATTTCTCTGTAGCAGCTATGTGCAACTTTTTGTTTTTCATTTTATTTTATTTATTCATTTTAAACTTGGTGGCCTACGGCACAAACCACAATCTTCCATGGAGGTATAGATCAAGTGGTCCTTTTGATGTATGTCCTAGAGAAAAGGCCCAAACACAACGTGAAAAGAGCCTAAAATTGACACAGATTAGCTTTCTAAACTTGGTTTGATCTCAGTGTTAGTGGACTTTCAGTATTTTTGTACTTGTGCAAATACAAGCAGGCCTACAGGTCATTGATCTCTTGCTACACTTAAATGCTCTTCTACACAGATTTTAGTTTGTCACAGATCTTCTCAAATAGGCCTTTCTAGCAACTTCTTTCAACCGGTTCAAGTAATGAGGTTGGCATTCTAGTACTCAATTTCATGCAATAACTTATGTTTTGTAGAAATCAGGGCTGTGAAGTTGGTAGGCCAAAGCACTGACTCCAAAAGAGGGGCAGCCATAGTCAGACAGGAGCTTCTAAGCCCCTCTTATTCACAAAAAGGCAGTGATTGAATTCCTATAAGAGTAAATATATAACAAACCATACATGCAATTAACCGGTTAAGGACCAGGCCCAAAAGTATGTTAAAGACCAGGCCTCTTTTTTCAAAACTGACATGTGTCACTTTAAATGGCAATAACTTTGAGACGCTTTAACTTACACAAATGAATTTGAGATTGTTTTCTTGTAACACATTATACTTCATGTTAGTGGTAAACACTAATCAATATTTTTGCATTTATTTATAAAAAAACTAGGACATTTGATGGAAATTTGAAAAAAATTGCAATTTTCAAAATGTGAAATTATCTGCTTTTCAGGCAGATAGTCATACCATCCAAATACATGAATAAATATTATCTCCCATATCTCTGCTTTATATTGGCATCATATTTTGATTGTCTTTTAATTTATTTTGGACGTCACAAGGCTTACAAGTGTAACAGCAATTTTCCAGATTTACAAGAAAATTCTCCGAACCAATTTTTTAGGGACCACTTCAGTTCTGAAAGTAATTATAAAGGCCTGTATAATAGAAACCCCCATAAATTACCCCATTTTCAAAACTGCACCCCTCAAATTATTCAAAACAGCATTTGGGATGTTTGTTAACCCTTTAAGCATTTCATAAGAATAAAAATAATATGGCAGTGAAATTTAGACATTTCATTTTTTTTCACTAATACATTCATTTAGACCCAAAATTAACACATTCACAAAGGGTTGAAGGAGAAAATGCATCTGACAGTTTATTGTGCAATTTCTCCCGTGCACAGAAATACCCCACATGTGGGTGTAAACTGATTTTTGGGCACACGGCAGTGCATGGAAGGGAAGGAGCGACACTGGGTGTTTGAACAGCAGATTTTGCTGGAATAATTTTCAGCGCCATGCCTTATTTGCAGAGACCCTAGAGTACCAAAACAATGGAAACCCCCCAAAAGTGACCCCATTTTAGAATCCACACCCCTCACAGAATTCATCAAGAGGTATAGTCAGCATTTAGACCCTACAGTTGTTTCACAGATTTTACTAACATTGGGATGTGTAAATGAAAAATTACTAAAATGTCACTTTATCTCCAAAGTTTTCATTTTCACAAGGGGATAAAGGAGTAAAAGCCCCCCACAGTTTGTTAAACAATTTCTCCTGAACACGGCAATACCCCATATGTGGCTATAATCTGCTGTATGGGAACATGGCGGGGCTCAGAATGGAAGGAGCGCTATTTGGCTTTTGGATGGCAGATTTTGCTGGAATAATTTTAGGTGCCATGTCGCATTAGCAGAGCCCCTAGAGTACCAATACAGTGGAAACCCCCTAAAAGTGACCCCATTTGGGAAACTATACCCCCCACAGAACATATTAAAGGGTAGAGTGAGCATTTTGACCCTACAGCTGTTTCACAGATTTTATTAACATTGGGCCATGAAAATGAAAAATTACTTTTTTTCCAACAAACTGTCAATTTAGCCCCAAATTTTTAATTTTCACAAGAGGATAAAGGAGAAAAAGCTCCCTAAAGTTCGTTACACAAATTCTGCTGAACACAGAAATGCCCCATATGTGGTCATAATCTGCTGTATGGGAACATGGCGGGGCTCAGAATGGAAAGAGGGCTATTTGGCTTTTGGAGGGCAGATTTTGCTGGAATATTTTTCAGGTCCCATGTCGCATTTGCAGAGCCCCTAAAGTACCAATACAGTGGAAACCCCCTATAAGTGACCCCATTTTGGAAACTACACCCCTCATAGAATTTGTCTAGGGGTAGAGTGAGTATTTTGGCCTCACAGGTGTTTCACAGATTTTATTAACATTGGGACGTGAAAATGAAAAATTACTTTTTTTCCCAATAAATCGTCCATTTAGCGCCATAGTTTTAATTTTGCAAATAGTTTAAGAATTAAAAGCCCCCCACAGTTTGTTACACAATTTCTTCTGAACACGGCAATACCCCATATGTGGCCAAAATCTGCTGTATGGGTACATGCTGGGGCTCAGAATGGAAAGAGCGCTATTTGGATTTTGGAGGGCATATATTGCTGGAATAGTTTTGAGGTGCCATGTCGCATTTGCAGAGCCCCTAAAGTATCAATACAATGGAAACCCCTCAAAAGTGACCCCATTTTAGAAACTACACCTGTCAAGGAATGTATCAAGGGGTATTATCATTTTGAGCCTAAAATGCTTCCCAAAAATTAATGTACAAAATGAAAATTGAAATTTTTAAAAATATGCCATTTCGGTGCCCAATACGTTGCACCCACTTTGTGTTGTCAGAGACCTGCACTCCTAAAACTATTAAGTGGGCCATCCCGGGGGTCAAAAAATTATATATGTGGGTGTAAACTGCTGCTTGGGCACACAGCAGGGCTCAGAAGGGAAGGACCACTGTGCGTTTTAGCTTTTGGGGTACAGATTTAGAGGGACCCTCTGGGCGCCATGATGTTTTTGCAGAGCCCTGGAGGTTCCAGTAAACTGGAATTCACCAAGAAGTGACCCCATTTTGTAGGGGCAATTTTAGGGTCTCTGCAAATGTGACGTGGTGTCCAAAAACGAAGAATCTAAATCTTCACTCCAAAAGCACATATTGCTCCTTCACATCTGCACCCTGCTGGGTACCCAAATAGCAGTGTATGCCCACATGTATGACACTGGTGTACCCCGGATAACGTACTTAATGCCATATGTGGGTAGAAATGGCTGTTTGGGCACAGCCGGGGACAGAAGGAAAGGAGCGCTATATTGGTTTTTGGAGCACACCATGCCACTTTTGCAAAGCCCCTGAATTGCCAATAAAGTGGAATCCGCAGACATGTCACCCTATTTTGGACACTACCCCACTGATGGGATTTATCAAGTGGTGTAGCGAGAATTTTTAACCCTTGAGTGTTGCATTTATTTAGTTTCCAGAAATGAAATCGCAACTGATAGAGAAGTTAAAAATGAAAATTTTACAGATTTGCCATTTCAGTGTGCAACATGTTGTGCCCGACTTATGTCAGCAGAGACACTCCAAAAACTGTTAAACGGGTATCCCAGGCACAACAGCTTTTAGAGCGTTCATCTCTGATACAAGGTGGGCACAACATATTACGCACTGAAAGGACGTATTCCTGGAAAAATGGTCATTTTCACCTCTCACAATCCACTACAGTTATAGTTATATATATAAAGTTATAGCAACACTTGGGGGTTAAAAATGCTGTCTGTACCCCTGGATAAATCCTTCAGGGGTGTAGTTTCCAAAATAAGGTAATTTATCAGGGGATTCCAAATTACTGGCGTTTCAGCTCTACAAAAGTGTCATGGCATCCAAAAACCAAACCGTCTGTGCTCCAAAAACCAAATGACCCTTCTTCCCTTCTGTGTCCGGCTGTGCCCTAGTATCAGTTTATACCCACATATGACATTATGTCCGTTATCCGGGGGTACACCAGTGTCATACATGTGTCATACATGGGGCATAATCTGCAGTTTGGACGTACAGCAGGGTGCAGAAGGGAAGGAGCGCTATGCGGCTTTTGGAGCACAGATTCAGATGTTTGGTATCTGGACGCCATGTCATGTTTGTAGAGCCTGTAAGGTACCAGAAAAGTGGATTCCATGGGGTACCAGGAGTGACCCCATTTTGAAAACTGCACCCCTCAAAGAATTTATCAGGGGGTGTAGTGAGTATTAGTATCCCGGACGTGACTGCACAGCGGATGGCGAAGAGGGAATGTATAAGCTGTGCGGAGGACATTGCAAACACCAAATTCCCTACTATGTCCCCGTAGCTCCTATGATTGGGGGAGTCACTCTGGGGGTCACTTTAGGGGTCACTTCTGGTGTCTGTTCCCTCATAAGCTGTAAATCTGGGGTGTCCCCTGATATTCGCTCGCACAGATTATATATTCCCTACATGACGCACCCAGTTGTGTTCTAATAATTTGGCGATTTTTGAGGGTTTTTGTCTTCACATTGTGAGATGCTATATTTTCTTTATGTTTCTGGTGACGTGGCCATATAAGGGCTTATTCTTTGCGGGATGAGATGCATTTCGTAATGACACCATTTTTGGGTGTCTACATCTTATTGAATACATTTTATTAACCCTTTTTTGCTGGATTTAAAAAAAAAAAATCAATCCTGGCATTGAGTTTTACTTTTTTAATTTTGCGCCATGCAGCGTACAGTATAAGTAACATGTTCCCTTTATTCTGCGGGTCGGTACGGTTACGGCGATACCTCATTTATAGTATTTTTTTATGTGTTACTAGTTCTGCAGAGGAAAAACACATTTGGGGACATAAATCAATGTTTTTTGCATCGCATCTTCTAAGAGGCGTAACATTTTTATTTTTCGGTTGACAGAGTTGGTTGAGGGCTTATTTTTTGCGGGACAACCTGCGCTTTTTATTGGTACTGTTGTCGGATGCATATGACTTTTTGATCACTTTTTATAGCATATTTTGTATGGTGAGATGGCGAAAAATCATTACTTCCGGCGAGTTTTTTCCGTTTTTTTTTCCGGCGTTCGCCGTGTACATTAAATATTATTTCAGTTTTATTGTACAGATTGTTACGGACGCGACAATACCAAATATGCATTGTTTTTATTACTTTTGAGTTCTTTTTTTATATAATTCATTTTCTATTGAGAAAAAGGGATTTTTGGGCTTTATAACTTTATTAATTTTTTTCATACACTTCATTTTATTTTTTTTACATTTTTTTTTACTTTTTCATGTGTCCATTTAGGACACTTCAATCAGCAATACTTTGCTGATATAGAATGCCATGTGAGACACAGCCTGCAGGTGTCCCACATGGCATTCCGTAGCAGGATGTCAGGCTGTGTAGACGCACAGCCTGACATCAGAAGGTCCTGGCAGGATCACCAGGTATGTGGGGGCTTCGGGCAGTCTGGGGTCACTGGCCAGACCCCAGACTACCTTTTACTGCTATCGGCACCCTCCGATCTCGCCGCGGGGGGTGCCGATCTGATTTAATTGTCGGCGGATGCCTTTCGATCGCGCCGTGATGTTTCACGGCGCGATCGAAAGGGTTAAAACTTCCAGTCGGACTCAGTTCCGACTGGACGTTATGGAGGAAGGGGTTAGGTGTTAGTAACACCTAACCCCTGTCCCCCCCGCACCCCTCCCCCCGCCAGAAAGGTACCTAAAGGCCGGACGTATTTCGGCAATAGTCCGGTCTTTAGGTACCAGCACATGAGGCCGTAAATTTACGTACGGCGGTCCTCATGTGGTTAAAGGGAGTCTGTCAGCTCCAAACTGCATATACAGATAGGCAGAGCACCATGTCGGACTTCAGATAAGGTTTTGTTATTGAAGACCGCCATGTTGCTGCTGACATAGTCTGACTTTAAAAAATATGTAAATGAACTGAAAAGGGCTTTAGGGGCATGTAATATGCAGTTTGGGCTTCAGACTGTATAGTGTATACCATTTTATAAATTGGTCTATGGGGTGGGGGGTGAGACAACTTTCTACTTGGGACTTCCTCAATCAGGAAGGTTTTGATCTTCCTATAAGGAGAACTGACCAATTTTGTGCTAAATTTAAACTAAAAAAAATGTAAGACATGAACATGATAGTACTAGATTGTACTGTATGGCCAACAAATTACAAATCACACAGTGTCTAAATATCTTCAGCACTCAGTCATAATGAACTCGTGCAACAAATACACTATATACACAAAAGTACCAAACAAGTGTTTCCCAACCATTTCATATTCAGGACACCCCAGAAAATGTTTTATTTTTGGGACAATCCTACCAAATATAGTTTACCAAAAGATAAAACAATGGCAGTTTTTGATGCGGTTTTTAGCACAGTTTTGAATCCATAGCCAAAAATATTAAAGGTTACCAGAGTTTTCATGTTCAAAAGTTGAAATATATGCAAGTTTTGTTCTAGGACTGTATACGCCTTCATACATTATGTCCTATCAGTTTTTGTGCTGCTAACAATCAGATTATGGCTGAAACACATTTGTCTCTCAGCCAGGTGAAGTGTACAATAAAGAGCAGTCTCCCCCCTCCATTGCTGACATTCTGCCAGGAATAACTATACAACTGCAAACTGAGAAAAGCCCAAGTCACCATAATATAGGATATCCAGGAACACTGGACTGTAGATGCAAGAAAAATTCACACAGGTATGAAGCTAAAAAAAAAAAAAAAAAAAAAAAGGAAAACAATCTGAGCTCAGTCAGTAAGGCTGCTTCATGTCTGTGAATAATATCACATCACACAAGCGGCCAAAAGTAGATTCAAGTACATAGAAGACATTTCTGGTAATGCTGGGTCCACACTAGCGTTGCATTCTCATTATTCAGGTCATCAATAGTAAATTTAATTTACTTTCTTGACTAGATTTTTCATGTTACAGCTTAGATCTGCAGCTTACTTTTTTTTACATGGGCAGAACGGTAGCTCAGTGGTTAGTAAGGCTGGATAATTATGACCTATATCAGAATGTGGGATTAATCTGGAATATTACCTCATCTACGATTAATGGCGATTATTTATACCGTGCTCCTTTTCAAGTCGGAATAAGTGTATAACTTCACCTTTTCCAAGCACATCCAACTGCTAGCAGTGCATTACAGAGTAATAAACAATACAAGTTTCTTTAGTTGGTGCACTGGGCGTTATTATGCAGGGAAGCCAGGGGGAAGATTTTTCAGTTCCTAGGATTTTTTATTTTTTTTAATAGTCTGGGATATTGTGTCTGCAAGCAAAAACATATTAACCTGATAAGACATTTATTCCCTAATAAGCTGAAGAATTCATAGAAAGAAGAGGATCAGAAATATTGAAGGATGAAGAAACGCCTATGGGAACAACCCAAAACAATGACTGGCTTCAAACACATTTATCAGATGTACAGCTGTAAAACAGGAAACCCCAATAGGAAAACCACTGTAAAGCGCTGGTATGCCAGAGAGGAAGCAGGAAGACGGCAGGGACACAGCTACATGGGGAACGGCCTTCCATTTCTACACAAGCACACATGCCAACTTGCCTTAAAATGCAGATTCATTTAGTATTGCTTCTTCACTTCCTCAGACATATAATCTATAGGTAAAATAAGCCCCTAGCTGGGTTTCCACATGCCTAGGCTAGCAGATATTTGAATATGGCAAACATGGCCTTTTAGTGAACTTATTGTGCCTGTATATGAGTTGGTGGCTTATATACTTCAGTTCATGAAATATTTATATTACCCTTCATCTATCAGGCACAGATAAAAAGTACGTTCATTAAATATAAATGCATGAATTAGCTCAATTCTGCACAGAACAGCTAATACTCTAATGTGAAATATCTATGTATCCATCCACCTATGTGGTACAATGTTGTACAAGAATCGATCTGGCAGAATCAAGAGAACTGTAACATGAGAAATCATATTCTGCTTATTTAGCAGTCAGACAATTGACCATTTAGCAGCCCTATCCTGCACCCCTGTGACTCACTGTTCACATGATCCTGATTCTACTAAATACACGTACATTATCTCTGTCATCTGAAAAATCACTATTCATAAGCAGCAGGTTTTTATCTCGTCGTGTACAAATCTTTTTAGTTCTGCTTAGAAGTATTTAAAGGGAACCTGTCACTAGGTTTTAGGGCATTATATACCATCAGCATACGTCTGGAGGATTCTTAAAGACTGTTTTAGCATATTGTCTGGAGAAGAGTCCTGAGATGAGTCCAGTGGTATCTGGTGCACACACAGCTGTCGGACTTCACTAGGAACACGCTGGTAACCAGTGGACTCTCCTCCAGGGAATGTATATACAGTGTCTGTGATGTGCTGCTCTAAAACATCGTGTCAATTTCCCTTTAATGTTACACACATCCTGACATTTTCTGACATGCTGGAAGATCTGCGTGCCATGTCTGCTCATGAGCAGGCACAGCGGCGTCTTCACACAGACACTCTGAATATATCACTTATGTCCAATAAGAACCACAGTAACAAGACTCAAGGCATTCATTTTACATGCCCATGAAACAGCCCAATATCCATCCACATGCCTGGAGGTCTGCTATGGACAAACATCAATGAAGTATACACATTTTTATAGACACGTCCTTTAATCCATGAGCAGAGAATTTAGTATTTCTGATAACTGAGATGGAAAGAATTCCCAAGTCCCCTCCGTTATGCTGTTCCCGTAACTCACATAGAAGAGTATGGAAGTTATGGGAACAGCGTAACTAGATGTGCTATGTTGTTTCCATAGCTCTCATTCTCCTTTGTGGAGGTTCCCAGAGCAGCAATACTCGGCCAGGGGGGGTAGGAGACTGATTCTGGTCATCCCCAGCAGCACAGTTTACCATCACCATAGTAATAACACCGTAAATGACTTCACAACAGCCATTAATAGTGCTTAGGACTTTTAGTATGAAAAACGTTCATGGGGTAACCCCTTTAACAGATGGTTCTCTGCCAGAGAAAAGTTGGTGTGAAATGTAACTGCATTACATGTAGACCCCACTCCCCTTCCCAGGAGATGTAGCAATGTTATCTCTTAGCTGACCTCACATGCCCTTTACCAAGGTTAAGAAAATATCACTTATAGAATAAAATAATAGTGTTAGTCCTCTGCAAAAAAACAGCCTGTAAAAACCCGACATAGCACAGTCAACCAAATACCACAAATGTTGTCGACATCTTGCACTGGTTAGAATGAATAAGATAACATACATGTTTTTACAGGCTCTGTGGTCTAAAAAAGGATTAAGGGTGCATGCAGACTACGTAACGCCGGGCGTGTATGAGAGCCGTACACGCCGGCATTACGGCAGACTGCCGAACACTTCCCATTCACTTCAATGGGAGCGCTCGTAAACGCCGCTGTTACGAGCGCTCCCATTGAAGTGAATGGGAAGTGTTCGGCAGTCTGCCGTAATGCCGGCGTGTACGGCTCTCATACACGCCCGGCGTTACGTAGTCTGAATGCACCCTAACATTGAAGATTTGTCAGAATGAAGGAATATTCTACAAAATGAACTAACCCATCATGACACATCTGATCTCTGACAGTTCATGGCGATAGGCCTGAAGTCTATAAGATGCATTTCTATTCTCAGAGGCCGCAAAGGTGTCATTAAACACCTTACCTTAGTCATGAGTCCCTCAAGTGTTATACTGAGATTCTCCCATAGACTGCAATACAGTTTTATTGCAGTCTATGGCAAGAAGCGATCTAATGATCGCAGGTTCAAGCCCCAAGGTGGAGCTAAAAATAAGAAAAAAAGGTAATAAAAATATACATAAAAATTCTAACATTCTAACACAAAATTGGGTATGCCTGTGTCTGAAAATGCCCAAACTATAAAGAAATATTTATCTCATATGTATAACACTGTAAAGATAGAACCGATCAAAATAGTCAAATACACACCTCTGTACACAGATAAATAAAAAAGTTATGTGTTTCAGAATATGGCTACTAGAATCATTATTTTTCCAAGTATTGGATTTTTTGTAAAGGCATTTAAAACATAAAAACAATATAACTTTGGTATCACTGTGATCATGCTGACCCAAAGAACATAAGGAGTACGTAATTTTTACCATACTTAATTCTATAAAAACTAAACCCTAAATTTGCTATATACATAGTATACATAGAAGAAAATTATAGTAAAGGTTCCCCTGCTTAAATAACAACCACTTAAAGGGTTTTTCCAGCATATACAGTTGGCAAGGAGGCCTTTGAAGGTGAAGAAAATAAACACTCACCCATCCCCAGTGTTTTCCACTGCGGTTCGGTCCTGATTAGAGATGAGCGAACACTGTTCAGATCAGCCGATCCGAACAGCACGCACCTATAGAAATAAACGGAAGCACCTGTAACGCTGACTTTGCCGGCGTCCGGCCGGCGTCACAGGTGCTTCCATTCATTTCTATGGGTGCGTGTTGTTCGGATCGGCTGATCTGAACAGTGTTTGCTCATCTCTAGTCCTGATGTTCCCAGGATCTTGTTCTGGCAGAAGTTCTCAACTCACGTAAGCATCTAGGCCCATCAGCACCCTAAGTAAAGGACATGGGACGTCACAGGTGACATATGCAAGTGACAACCCGGTTCCATTCTTTAGGCCTCTGAGGCTGCCGATTGGCCTCAGTGGTGAGGTCTGGACTTTCACCGAAAAAAGCACCACTGGAGCAGACCACACACTGGAGCACAGGGGACAGGAGAGTACAAGTTTGCTTGATTTTTTTTGACCTTCCCCAGCCTCCTTTACAAAAAAACTATATATCCTGAACTACCACTTTAACATTACTATGCCCACATATCATTTATTTACATAACTGTGAAATTCTTATTCTGTGGCTAAAAATACCCCTCAATAATGCGCATCATCTTTACACAGTAAGCTGGTGTAAGCGGCCACAAGAAAACGGCCGCGGGCATATGCAGTCGGCTCTGCCCAAGTCCCGATGGAAGAGCTGACTGCGCATGCCTAGAAGTTTGAAACCCAGGACGGAAGAAGACGAGGAGAGAAGCCATTCCAGACAAAGATGGAGGCGTCGCTGTAGAGCTCTCTCGCAGCATTGGGGATGCCCCAGTGCTGCGAGAGAACTCATTTGCATACAAAAGAAAACCGGGATTTCTTCCGAACGGCAGCGCGGAGAAGACATCTAAAGGTAGAAGAAGAATAGCCTTTCTTAAGGCTAATGCTACATGTTAGGGAGAGAAAAAAAAGGCATTCCAATGATTGGATCCCTTTAATTCTCATCAGCCACACATGATATAGGGACAACAATATGGGTCCTTTGACCCTTTAATTTTCTGGAAAAGTAAGCAATAGTTGAAGCAAAGGTGTCGCTGACTAACGTTGAGTAAGTAGAACCAAGATGTAGCTGAAACCAAGAAAGTATAGCAATGTTGCTAACAAGAGTCTTCCTCCTACATGTCAGCCCTGATGATTCTGTTTACTCAGAATGCTTACAGAAGCAGCTTGTTACGGAGGCAACCACTCTGCCCACATAACCTATTTAGTAAAGGAGCATGCAGCATGGCAATACATGTAGTTAACCATTTAAAGCAAAATTTTAAATGAAAATATAATGGCTTAAACAGGCCACAATACGCCAAAAATGACCCAGAATTGGGTCAAAAAATTCTAATTCAAAGTAAGTCAACTCAATGGTGATATAAACATAGACTAGAGTTTAAGATTAAATATGCCATATTTATCACCCAGCATTTTCAGACTGCCTGTCTAAGTTTACTCAAATCTGAGCAATTATGCTATACTAGTAAAAAATCTAAAACTTCTGCGACTTACAGCTTGCATTCATCTCCACATCATAGCCCTTGTTCTATTCAAAGAGATTCTCAAACCATCATAGCAACAATGAACCCCTAAGGCAACATGCCACAACTGTGGACATGTACCTGGTCTGTGGTGGAGCAACATGGACAGCATTGCTCTGGCTTGCAGCCCCATACATGGACCCATACACAGGCATGTGCATGGAGCCAGAAAATCTAATGGGTCAGTGTGCTAGCCATGAAATACAGCTGCATTAAATTTACTGTCTGTAAACAGTGCCAATTCACATACATTTCTATGAGCCCATACACACGTCCAAAAGTTATGTAGCATGCCCTATATTGTTCCGCATTTGCAGCACAGACCATTGTAGGGAATCACAAAGGATCAGTGACTGCGGATGACATACTGATTCAATGCAGACATATTTATGTGCAGATTGCAGATCAGTATTTGCGGACCGTAAATCCACTGCGGTCATGTGCATGAGGCCTAATACAGGGGTATTACCTAATCATGCTGGTTTGTTGGGACCTCCAGCCATGTATTGTATGTTGAGTCTGGTTTCAAGTTACAGTGGTCCAGAAAAGGTCATTGAATGAAGAAAATATTGTATCCTAGGGCCATTGTTACTTGAGGAATGACTAAACTCTGCAATCTCTGGCACTCCCATAGACAGTGGGGAAACTTTATTAAGAATGGTTTATCGAATTAAACCGCCCAAGTGGCACAAGGAAAGATTTAGGAGAGGTTGGCATAGATTTCCATTTTAACTTACACCAAGAAACTGGCACGAGTTTTATTAATCAGTCGGGGCAAGGCGTGCCCACCTCTGCTAATTCGCACAATGAGGCAGGTGAAGGTAGCAGCTTGAGGCCTGTGTTTGCTGCAATAAAGTTGCTAGCGCCATAAGTGAATGGAGCAGTAGAGCACATGCTTGGCCTGTCACTCCATTTAGATAGGTGAATAGGACTCCCAAGTGATGAGGGTCAAAGTGGTCAGACCCCTATCAACATGTCATTCCCTATTCTGTGGATAGAAGAGAACTTGGGACAGGAAGAGCGAGCTGCAGACCCTGAGCACTAGGCCAGGACTTGTAGAAGCATTTGAGCGATGTGACTACGATAGAAAGGGCTAGGACTAGTGAATACAGCATAAAGTAGCGCTGCTTCTCATATCCCACCCTGGTGGTCGGCCATTAGGACCAATTATCCCTGATTTGGCTATGATTTGCTGACATGGAAATAAATCTTCACCGAAGGAAGTTAAAGGGTTAAGTAACATGAAATTTGTTCTCCTGATTTTCTGTTGTCTGAACCTGGCTGCGTCTTATTGCCCTAAAAAGTAAAACACTGGCACAGTCTAGATAAAAGCCGCAGCAGAAGGGTCCCATAGTCATTTATGGAAGTGTCTGTATATACTGTATATATGTGTATACACTGGACACACAAGCAGTGCTGAGCCCAGTACATTTAATATGGAGGAACCTATTGTGGGACTGAGCTATCACTAACCAGTCCCACAAATAGCTTAGAATGGGCAGCCATGAGCCGGGACCACCTCACAGCAGCAGGACATGAGAGCCCTGGTAACCACCTCCCCCGGGGACTACTAATAACCACTAGCTATGGCCAGAGCACATAACGGCGGAGCAGCAGGCACAAGCTACCGCCCGCAGCCCGGCTCCTGTCAGGGGCAGTGCAGCACTCACTCGGCATCCTGGGCATCTGGCTCCTCAGCAGACATGTCTGCAGGTCCGTCCCCATGAATCATGTCATCAGTAGAGGGCCCGGCACACACCACTGCAAGGAGTGGCCCGCACGGCTCCTTCTCCGGTCCCTCTCTAGACTCGGCCTCCGGGGCTATCCTCTACAAGGACCTTGATGACGTCACGGCCACATGACCGTGACGTCAGTGTACCATGTGACCGCTCTGTGTAGCGGTAGAGTGTTCAGTAGTGAGTCACTAGCAGAGAGTATGAGAGTGCTACAATGTATGAACATGTCTGGGATGTGTGAGGACATAACTGTAAAGCGCTGAGGAATATGATGGCGCTATAGAAGTAAGCAAATCAATAACTACCGGCCTTAGGGGCCCTGCTGATTTTTTTTATTTTTTATTATTATATATAGGCGGTTTCCTGCTGGGTTAATGGGCCCTATTTAATTACCGGTCCCTGTTTTTTGCTCAGGCAGCCTCAGTTTCCCCTTCTGCCCTCCAGGGGGAGCCAGTGTGTCCCCCTATCATCGATAAGGGACGCACAGGGTCCCCTGGAGGGTAGAAGGGGAAGCGGGGGCAGCCATCATCAGGAGTGGGGATCTGTGTGTAAGGTCGGGGACCTGCTGCAAGATTATTTGTTGGGCGAACCGTGAGGGCTCTGTTCAGACCGAATATGTCCAAACTGAATATTCCATTATTATCCTCAGGGGTCTCTTCAGACCCTTAAGCATAATGGTCGGAGTCCCTGTGATGGTGATTGAACATTAAAAAAAACAGTGTTACTTAGTCTGAAAAGATCCCAGAGTATAATAATAGTTCGAGGTGGAGTACCCCCAAATATTTTACGTTCTACTGAACCTGAAAATTTTGCAATATCTGTAAAGAACACTGCAGGGGTCACTAGTAGACATAATACTGTATGGCAAAGCTATGGAACAGTATATAACAGTAGCCTGGGTGAGATGTACACCCCCTCCATTACCTGACCAGCCATCGGCTTACAATATATACACATTTTTACGTTCATTCTTATTTCTGTAATTACGCTTTCCATCCCCACTTTTCTTCTCTTTCTCCTTCTACCACCTGTCCAGATGTTAATATGGAGGCTGGGAGGTTACGTACTGTCTGGCGGCAATGTGACTTGAGGAACACTAAAGTAGTCGCTAAGAACACTTCCAGGTCTCGGGAGGCAGGCCAGAACCTCCGCAGTGTTGTGCGGGGATTACCGGTCTCCTCCTGAGCCAGACGGGAAACTTCCGATTTCGGCCTAGTGGCAGGCCAGAGCCTATTTAACCCCTCCCCGACGGCATTTTTTTGATTTTAGTTTTTCATTTCGGACTTCCCTTCTTCCAAACCCCATAAGTTTTTTATTTCTCCGCTCTCAGAGCCATATGAGGTCTTAATGTTTGCAGGACAATTTTTTCTTCCTGATGCCACCATTAACTATTCTGTTCTGTACAATGTACTGGGAAGCTGGAAAAAATTCGGGGGGATTTGAAGAAAAAGTGCTTTTGTGCATTCTTCTTATGGGCTTCGTTTTTACGGCGTTCACTGTGCAGCCAAAATGACATGTCATCTGTATTCTATGTTTCGGTACGATTCTGGAGATACCAAATTTAGATGGTTTCATTTACATTTTAATCCCTTAACAACAATCCAAACCCGTAAGTTTTTTATACTTCCGTGTACGGGGATGCATAGGGTGTCTTTTTTTTGCGGGGCCAGGTGTACTTTTTAGCTATACCATTTTGGGGAGTTGGTATTATGTTGATCATTTTTTATTCAAATTTTTATCAGAGACAAAACAGTGAAAAAATGACGCTATGGCATTTACTGTACAGGAAAAATATTTTTATAGATTTGTAGAGCGGGCGTTTTCAGACACAGGGATACCTAACATATATGTTTCACAGTATTTAACTACTTTTATATGTGTTCTAGGGAAAGGGGGGTGATTTGAATTTTTAATACTTTTTAATTTTTTAAAATATTTTTTTTAACTTTTTTTTATTTTATTTTTTCATTTATTAGACCCCCTAGGGGTCTTGAACCTCAGGGGGTCTAATCACTAATGCAATGCATTACAATGCTAATGCATTGCAATACATTGAAAAAGACTCGTCATTTCTTTTGCAGGCTGCATAAAGCAGCCTGCAAAAGAAAAGCACTGCAGACTGGCCGGGAGCCTTTACAAGGCTGTCATGCCAACGTTTTGGCGATAACCGGCAAAATGGCAGCGCCCATGTGCCGCTGGGAAAATGGTGCCTCAATCACCTTTGACCGATGCGCTGGAGGGGTTAATGCCTCCGATCGGTGTGGGCACCGACCGGGGGCATCAGCGCTAGGTGTCTACTGTGTAAAACACTAGACACCCAGCTGCTATGGCGGCCGTCCGACTCCCAGGTGGTCGCCATAGTTAAACACCCGGCGTCCGCTGTAGTATTACAGTGGATGTCAGAAAGGGGTTAAGGAGGGCTCCAGACTGCCGCTGGTTATTCATTTGATCTCCGTCTCCTGGTAGTAAGAGTTCCCTGTTTTGATTACTTGAGTTTTTGGACCCTTTTGATTTGACCTTTGACCTTGCCTTTGTCTCCTGATTCTGTACTCTGCCTGTTCCTGTTAATGATCCCAGCTTGCCACTAGACCTCTCCTCCCTTAATTCTGCTTTGTACTTTGTCGGCCTGCCTGACGTTTCATTTGGATTACCCTCTGTACTGCTTTGCCCTCTTGCTGACTACCCGGCCCGTACCTCTACGACTTACTCTCTGCCGGCATCTGCTGACCACCTGCCTCTGCCTTCTGGATCCCTGGACCTACACCGCAACCTAAAACATCTGCTGGTAAGAGTCTCAGTGTCTGATTTACCGTGATTTGTGCTGTGCTGTGTGTTTGGCGTTTCTCAATCCGTACCGCTCTGCTCAGCAGTGCAGCCAAGTCTATCCCCACCACCTGGGGCTCTGGTGAACACCATTGTGTGGTTAGAGTTGGTGCGGCCCAGAGGGTGTTAGACATATGGTGCAGTGTTAACCATTTTAATCGGTTTATCTAGTACTGGTTCTTACTTTGGTTCTAAACTGCATATACTATCCTATCAGAATAACCAGCCCTAAACAGAACTTTTTACTCTACACTGTGGTATTCTTGGAATCCGTTATGAAATCCATGCAAGCAGTCATGGATCAGATGCAGAGTTTGACACAGTTGGTCTAAGATTTGGCTATGAGAGTCCAGAAGCAGGAAACGTCTCAGTTTCAGGCTGCCTCTTAGGATTTGGTCGATATGGCATGTGAGAAGGTAACAGGCAGAGTGCTCGAGTCCAGGTATATTAGCTCAAGGTTTCTGACGTATATTGTATGTGGTCCAGGACAGATCTGGACTAGGCCTCAGCACAGGTGTAGATCCTGGGCTCATTACTGACCCATAAAAGGCTGCAGAGCCGGCAGTTCCATGAGGTGAAAGAAGGTGGATGGTTCTGTCCTGTAACCCTGAGTCTGGTGGGACAAAATTTTGCTGGTTTGGTCGTATGACTGGAAGTAAGCCTCATGTATAGTTAGGTTAACCTACTGTTTAGCTAGTGGCTCGTTTTGTTTATTTATTTTATTAGATTTATTTATTTTCCTGTTTTTTTGTAAATAAACCAGTTTGCTGCATTTTGTGTCCCCGTCTTGACTGTTTGGGTCCGCATCACTGCTTCTACCGAGTTAACTTCCCCACATATGGCGCATTGGCTGCAGGCAACCCAAGTAAAACAGTCTTAAAGAGACATACACAAATTTTTTTTCTCTCCTATATCCTGGGTGAAAACTGCCGGAGAGATTAAAAAGGAAACTGCCAGCATGGAGGACTTTTTAAAACAGTTTGGGCAGGTCATCCTACAGCAGAAGCAGACTCAGGCACATCAGGAAAAAGCCATGATGGAAGCTGAGATATGACAACAGCAAGAGCAAACACGGCAGCAGGAGATAAACCTGCAGCTTATGGAGATGCTGACACAGCTCAGCAAGGCTCTGGTTGACCAGAGGATGGCAGGAGAATGTGCTGGTGTAAGAGAGACCCAGAGGCTACAGACCGCTGCTTGAGCTGCCGTGCAGAGTTCCCTGCAAAACTGACGATGTTGAGGCATATCTTCGGGTTTTTGAGCGAGTGGCCGAGCGAGAGGAGTTGCCAATGGATCAGTGGGCTGATGTGGCACCATTTCTCACTGGGGAACCTCAGAAGGCCTACTATGACCTGCGTGAATAGGAGGCTAAGGACTACTCCAAGCTTAGAGGTGAGATCCTGGCACATCTTGATGTAAATATGCATGTATGTGCTGGGAGAGTGCATCACTGGAATATCTGAGAGTCTCTCACCCCCGATCCCACCTGGTGTATCTGGTCAAGAAATGACTTCAGTCTGAGGAGGCCACTCTGGCATAGATGGTGGAGAGAGTGGTACTGCGTAAGTACACCAGATCACTTCCACCTAAGGATCAGCGCTGGGTTGGACAAGCGGGACCTATTATGGCTGACCAGCTGGTGTGTTTAGTGGAACTGTACCGAGCCACCAAGGAGCTACCGCAGATGTCTCCCAGGCCTGTTACCCCCAAGACTGTGCTGACTACTGTAGGGGTAAGGAAGGCTGTGGTGGGAGAACGCTCAGAGGGGGAACAGGCAGCTGGGACTGTGAGCTTTAAACCCAGGTCTCAGAATGGAGGCCCATATTGTCTCAGATGTTGGGGTGCTATGAACTGGGTCATGTTGCTGCATACTGTCCCCTGAAGACTGAGCTCATGGACTGCAGTAGTTCTAGGCAGATGTCACTGTTTGCCCAACCCACTTGTTTAGCAGAAACTGCAGCTGAACCGCAAATGTGTACTGTGTCTCTAGCAGGGTGTGTGGTACTTGCTCCCCTGGACTCTAGGAGCCTGGTAACCCTGTTGTACCATGATCTAGTCGACCCTACACTGTACAGTGGGCAAACTATTGGGGTCTTGTGCATACCTGGTGAAACTAGGGAGTATCCTATTGCAGAGGTCTCCATAACAACTACCTCTGGCACTGCCTCTCACAAAGTGGACATGGTTAAAGGGGTATTCCCATGTACATAATTATTTTTAAATTTGTAGATAATTAAAAGTTAAAGATTTTTGCAAATATAAGTAAGTAAACATTTTGCAGAGTTTTAAAGATTTTCTGTAAATATCTTGTGGTCACAGTCTGTTGTCTTGATCGGTTGCCAGTGGATACGACCATGAATGCAGGAATTTTCTAAGGTCAGAAAATCAGCCATGATTTCTTGATTGTGGCCGGGATATCTTCTGATACATGTAGTGTCCCTGCCTACAATAAGAAAATCATAGCTGGGTTCCTGACAAGACTCAGACCATAGAAAGTTTCTGCATTAGTGGTCGTAACCATTGGCAACTGATCAAGACAACAGACAGCACTAAGAATATTAGAGAAAATCTTTAAAACTTTGCAGAATTTTTAATTACTATATTTGCAAAAATGTTTAAAGGGATTCTACCATTAAAAATCTTTTTTTGTGGCTAACACGTCGGAATAGCCTTTAGAAAGGCTATTCGTCTCCTACCTTTAGATGGGATCTCCGCCGCGCCGCTGAAAATGTGATGAGGGCGTCCCCACGGCTGCCCGAGAACAGGATCCTGCGCCGCCTCTTTCTTCTGCTGGATCCTCCCCTTCTTCAGAAACGTCACCTCTGTCGGCTCTTACACTAGTAGAGCCGACTGCGCATGCTCGCAATTGTGGCCTCGGAACTATGGCCACGCATGCGCAGTCGGCTCTACTAGTGTAAGAGCCGACAGAGATGACGCTGCTGAAGAAAGAAGGGGAGGATCCAGCAGAAGACAGAGGCGGCGCAGGATCCTGTTCTCGGGCAGCCGTGGGGACGCCCTCATCGCATTTTCAGCGCTGGGGCCCGCCCCCATCGCTGCCAGAGAACTAATTTACATACCGGTAAAAAACGGTATTACTAAGGAACGGCGCGGCGGAGATCCCATCTAAAGGTAGGAGACGAATAGCCTTTCTAAAGGCTATTCTGACGTGTTAGCCACAGAAAAAAGATTTTTAATGGTAGAATCCCTTTAACTTTTAATTATCTACAAATATAGAGATGATTATGTACATGGGAATACCCCTTTAAGTCCCTGTTCCGTAGCGTGATTATAGGGAGGGATTTTCCTCTGTTCTGGGATATGTGGAAAAAGCAGAAGCTACCATGTCCTGAAAATGTGAATTGATGTCTTACCTTAGGTTAACCCTACACCTTTTGATCCTGACAGGAAAACACCAGCTGTAGTGGTGACCCAAGATGTTAATGATTTTCCCCTGTCTGTGTTAGTTAGTGATGCTGAAGGCCAGGAGGGAGTTCCCAAGATGCCGGAGCTTGAGGTGTCTTGTGTCAATTTTGGGACTGTTCAAATGAGAGATCCTAATCTGGCTCATACCAGAGAAAACATAAAAGTGGTAAACGGTGAAACCCAATACCCAGGAACTGATAAGGAGTTCCCCTATATATTCATGAACCAGGACCTACTGTATAGGGTGAACCAAATATGGGGAGAAATTGTTGAGTAATTGATGCTGCCCCGGCCCTATCAAAGGGTAGTGTTAGATTTGGCACATAAGCGAGTGTTAGGAGGACACCTGGGGTACGAAAAGACCAAAGAGCACATTCTACAGCGTTTCTAAATTGGCCAGGAATTGATATGCATATCTAAGAGTATTGTAACTCTTAGAATATTATTATTATATAATTATTATTGTAACTGTAGATTATGCTACACAATACCCTGAGGCCGTACCCCTGAGAAATATTTCGGCTAAGTTAATTGCCAAGGAGCTCTTTTACATGTTCTCTCGGACAGGTATACCCAATAAGATCCTGAATGACCAAGGGACTCCTTTTATGTCCAAGGTAATGAAATGTGTAAGCTCCTGAAAATTAAACACCTGTGAACCTTTGTATATCACCCCTAGACAGATGGCCTAGTGGAGAGGTTCAATAAAACTCTTAAGGGCATGCTAAAGAGGGTGGTTAGCAAGGACAGCAAAGAATAGGATTGCCTACTGCCCTATTTAATGTTTGCAATCCAGAAAGTACCACAGTCCTCCACAGGTTTTTCCCCATTTGAGTTGGTGTATGGTAGACACCCACGTGGTCTCCTAGACATAGCTAAGGAAAGCTGGGACAAGAGTCAACTCCTTACAGGAGTGTAATTGAACACATTACGCTGATGCAGGATGGAATTGCAGCAGTAAAGCCTATTGTGAAGGAATATATGGAGCAGGCCCAAATGGCCCAGAACCGTGTGTATAATAGAACGGTTAAATTTAGAACCTTTAGTCCAGGTGATCGGTTGTTGGTATTGGTTCCCACGGTAGAAAATAAATTTCTGGCTAAATAGCAAGGGCCATATGAAATTATTGAAAGAGTGGGAGAAGTAAACTATAAGGTTACCAGCCGGGCAAGAGAAAGCCTGAACAAATATACCACATAAATTTGCTAAAACCCCGGAAGGACAGGGAAACTATGACATCAGTAGGTACTCTTAGCAAGGTTACTACTGAAGGGGTAAATATTCCTGGTAAAGCTTCATCTGAGGTACAAATAACAGATCCTGTCTAAGGTACAGAAACAGGAGTCAAAAGAGTTGGTACGGAAAAATAAGGATATGTTTTCTGAGACGTCTGACGCACCCATGTGATATAGCATGACATTGTCACTGAGACGCAGGTACGGGTTAATTTAAAACCATATCGGATACCTGAAGCTCGTAGACAAGCCATATCTGAGGAGGTCAAAGATATGAAAAATTATATGAAATATCAAAGGTATTACGTGCTAAATAAATGATTAGAAACAAAGTAGGTAAAGTACCCTAATATACGTCCGATATTACTGTAATCTACCTCCTTTGTTTCTAATGAGGTCAAAGATATGTTGGCACTTGGGGTGATTGAGGAATCTAAGAGTTACTGGTCCAATTCCATTGTTTTGATTCTTAAGCCAGATGGTTCCATAAGGTTTTGTAATGATTTCCGTAAGCTGAATGAAGTTTCAAAATTTGATGCTTACCCAATGAACAGAGTCGATGAGTTAATCGAGAGGTTGGGACATGCCAGGTATTTTTCCACCCTTGACTTAACCAAAGGGTACTGCCAGGTGCCGCTCACTATAGAGGCCAGGGCAATAACAGCATTTGTCACCCCAGAGTGATTGTTCCATATGTGGCAATGTCGTTTGGGTTACATGGAGCTCCATCAACCTTCCAGAGGTTGATGGACAGAGTCCTTAAGCCTCATCGAAGGTATGCTTCAGCCTACTTGGATGACATTGTTATCTTTAGTATGGACTGGGAGAGTCACTTGCCAAAAATTCAGGCCATACTAAATTCCCTCCGAGAAGCCATCCCAATAAAGTGTGCTTTTGGTCTGGAAGAGGCCAGATACCTTGGATATGTAATTGGAAGATGGGTGATTAAACCCCAGGTTAACAAAGTGGAGGCCATTCAAAATTGTCCTTGACCCTTAAATAAAAAGCTAGTAAGGGCTTTCCTGGGAATCGTGGGCTGTTACCGTAGATTCATCCCAAATTTTGCTACTATTGCAGCCCCACTGACTGACCTAACTAAGGGGACTAGTTTTTTTTTTTTAGTTTGTGAGCCCCATATAGGGATCACAATGTACTTTTTTTTTCTTTGTAGAATGGAAGGAAATCCATGCAAACATGGGAAGAACTTACAAACTCCTTGCAGATGTTGTTCCTGGCAGGATTCTAGTTCTGTTATGGTCAAATGGAGTGAAGAGGCTGAGGGGCAATCCAAGAGTTGAAGTCAATCTTCTGTGAACAGACAGTTTTGGTCACACTTGACTTTACCAAAGAGTTTGTGGTTCAAACTGATGCCTCTGATGTAGGGTTAGGCACATTGCTGTCCCAAGTGGTGAAGAACACCCAGTCATCTACCTAAGTAGGAAGCTTACACCACTGGAGAAAAATTATAGCATTGTTGAGAAGGAGTGCTTAGCCATTAAGTGGGCCCTGGAATCCCTAGGGTACTACCTCCTGGGCCAACACTTTAAGCTGGTCATTGATCACTCCCCTCTAACATGGATGTGCCATGCTAAGGAGAGGAATGCAAGAATCACAAGGTGGTTCCTGACCCTTCAAAACTTTAAATTTACTGTGGAACACAGGGCAGGCAAGCTGCAGGGAAATGCCGATGCTCTATCCAGTCCCCATTGTATATAGTCAAAAGTGTCCGCCCCCTGCAGGTCCGAACAAAGGAGGGGGATATGTGAGAAGGTAAGAGGACAGAGTACTGGAGTCCAGGTATATCAGCCCAAGGTTTCTGACATATGTGTGTTTCAGGGCAGATCTGGAATAGGTCTCAGCACAGGTGTAGATCCTGGGCTCATTGCTGACCCATGAAGTCAAACAACAAAAATAGGAAAAACCGCTCCACCTAGTAAAAATGAAAGGTTGCACGGACACTTACTCCAGACTGCAGTGGAGTTACTAAGGTGCAACAATGTGAAAATTGTATCCAGCAAACCAAAAATTAAAATATAACTTTTATTTCATTTATAAAAAATAAAAAGACACTTTTACATTGTGCGTCCAGGATACAAGAGTATAGTCAAAAGCTTATGCGTTTCGGAACTCCTTTTGTTGTCCCTTACTCATAGCCTTGGTCTTTTCTCTGTTTTTCCTTGGATCCTCGTGCTCCTGAGTTAACTTCAGTGAATAACTTTTTTAAAGCTCTAGGTCTCTTGTATGATAAACTTGACCAAAGAGTACTCACAGAGACCAAGCTCTCTTTTGTCTTGGCATACCACACTGAAACAAACAGACAAACTGAGCACTTCAGCCAGACTCTGGAGCAATATTTAAAGGCGCTCTATCATTGGGAAAACTCATTTTTAACTAAACATATACTTGCATAGCCTTTAGAAAGGCCATTCCACACATACTTTTTGTATGTTAATCGCCTCAGTCGTTTTTGAATGAGCCCGCTTTTATTCACATGCTAATTAGCCAGTAATGAGCACGGAAGTCTCAGTGAGCACTTTCTGCTGTGTGTGTGAGAGCAGGTAAAGCTGATGAGTCAGCAGCAGTCCCCCCCCCCCCCCCCCGCTCACACACACATAGCAGAGAGTGCTCACTGAGACTTCAGTGCTCATTGCTGGCTAATTAGCATGTGAATAAAAGTGGGCTCATTCAAAAACGATTAAGGCGATTAACATACAAAAAGTATGTGTGGAATGGCCTTTCTAAAGGCTATGCAAGTATATGTCTGTAAACAGCATATACATGCTGTTAACAAAGAGGGGAAGCTGAAGCAAGATGGCAGCCCTCACAATCATATAATAAAATAAAAATAGAATATAAATAGAAAATAGATTTAAACAAATGTACAACCAGAAAATACAAACTGATTAGAAAAATGTGTTATATTTTAATGTCTAGTGCTATTAAAAAAAAAGTGAATCATTCCTTTTAAGTGACACCCGATGTCAGTAAAATGATTTTATTGCAATCTGATTGTTAAAGGGGTTATCCGGCTTTTTAAAACTGATGTTCAATCCACAGGGGAGGGTATCAACTTTAGATTGCGGGAGTCTGATTGCTAGGACCCTGCAAACCAGCTATTTTCCCCATGTAGGTGCAAGCTGCAGTACTCACTCGCCATACTTTTAATGGTGACATAGTGACTAGTGCAGTAGTTGTTCCATAGACATATTCTATGTGTAGGATGTCAGTTTTAAGAAGCTGGATAATCCAGCATGCTATATGTAGTTCTTTTTCTTTACAGCAGAAGTATTAGCGAGTGTTTTTATTTTTATTGCACTGTGAGTTAGGTTTGTTTCTATTACATTCTTCTTCAGCATTAGTTGGAAAGCTACAATATAGGAAATCTGGTTTATTCATGTTGCACCTTTTGCAGCTATAGTCCTAATTTCAGATTTACTGAAAAATTGAATCCATTTCACAAACATGTTTATAGGAAAAGTTTGTAATGCTTACAGTCATGATATCATTTCACCACTGGGTGGCACAAGAAAGTAACATTTAATTTATCAAGTGTAATTTTATAGAGCTCCACAAGGTGGCAGAAAAAGATTTAAAGTAAAGGTAAGCCCATTTGTAACCCAGAGAAAAAAATGCTCAAACATAAGGCCAGATGCCAAAACCAGCTGCCCTAAAAAGAGCATGAGCAGCTTTATTAACATCAAACAAATGTTGCTAATATAAGCAAAATCTTCCATGAAAGAGCTTTACTAAGGAGAACAGGTTTACTGGGGTAATAACACAAGGCACAGGCATTTATCAGACACATTGCAGAATCAACAATTGTTTAATGTTGGTATTTTGCTCCTTCATGTGCTTGAAATGTGTATAACTGTGTACAATAAATAATTACGATACTGTATGTATGTATTCTGTGGAATAGTCTATAAAGAATGTGTGCCTATGATTCTACACAGATGTAAAGTAGCACATCCCCTTTAAACATAGAATTTGCTTCTGTATTTAAAGAGATCTTGTCATCACTCCTCATGTGTCTGTTTCAGTAAAATAACATGGTGGTATACATGCCTCAATGTGTGCGTATATCCTTTATCCTTTAGACTTTGCAAGGATATTCCCCTCTGATGACAACACCCAGTTGTTAATTTGTTTATATATAAGTGAGCAACAGAAAGAAAAGAGAGTCCAGAATGGAGCAAAGAGATACTGCAATGAAAGGACACTCCGGAATTGCTATTTGTTAATAAAAACATTTACCAAAACGAACATGTGAATTGGCAGGTCCTATTTAAAGTAAAAGTCCTCTGTAGATACTTAGTTATTAAATTCAGATTAAGGGACAATCCACATGGTTGCACATGGGTCAGGAAACACAGTCCCATTTTAGGAGTAATATTTTCAAAACAGAAAAATATCTATATTTTTAAGCTCTCAAAGCACAGAGACCCCTTTTTAGGTACATTTATGGATGAACTTAGTGAGTGGTATCTGTGCTTTGAATGCTTGCAAATATAATATGCTAGCTATACCCACGACTTCGTCCGCGAACCCCCCCTTCCTTGCGCGAACCATGTGCAGCGCGGCCCGTTGCCCCCCCCCCGGCCCTTTTCTTGTGGCCACCCCGGTCCCCTCCCACACCCTCGTATGGTGGGACCCCACAGCCCTGCTGCTCTGGCTCCGGCTACCCCCCTAGCACCCACGCCCCCTGCTCTCCCCTTATCTCCCACCCGCACCCCCTCCCCCCTTCAGAACCTACAGTCACCTTCCACATCTCCCTCCCTGCCCCCCCCCCCACCAACTACCCGTGACCCCAGTCACCCGCCCACCTCCCCTTTTAACCTGTGCAATTGGCCTCCCTCCTACTCACCCTCGGCCCTCTGGTCCCAACCCCCCCACCAAAAAACCCCTCCAGGCCCCCTCCCTAACTCCCAGCAGCTCCCCTAAACCACCAACCCCACCCCCCCTCTTTCTCCTACCCAGCGCCTCTTCCCCCCCCCCAGCCCCCTACACACCAACTCTTGTAAACCACCACCACTAAGGAAACTGGCGATCACGGAACCTCCAGCACTCACCTTGCATATGCTGGGGATGTCTGTGTGTAGTGACCGTGACATGAGAGTGAGTGCTGTCTGTGCTGCCTGTTCCCGGCCACACAGTACGCGAGTACGGGCGGCTGTGGGCTTGAGGCCTGGTCCCACCACCACTAAGGAAACTGGCGATCACGGAACCTCCAGCACTCACCTTGCATATGCTGGGGATGTCTGTGTGTAGTGACAGTGACATGAGAGTGAGTGCTGTCTGTGCTGTCTGTTCCCGGCCACACAGTACGCGGGTACGGGCGGCTGTGGGCTTGAGGCCTGGTCGTGCTGCTGTATGTAATGCCAGCATTAGGCGATATGTGGCTGGCCGGCATGTGAGCAGCGTTGGGAACATGCAGGCAGCCGCCATGTTCAGGCAAGTGTCCTCACGCGCTGGCCATGCCCACATTTCAGCGCTAACCTATGGGGCCGCTGTGCTGTCTCCCTATCCCGCCCCCGCACCGCCATGCACCAATCGGAGCTGCGTGTCACTACCCGTGCTGACCTCAGGGCCGACAGTGGAGCCAGAGCCAACTTTTGAGGGTCGCAGTGGCGATTTGGGGTGAGTGAGACATGTTTAAAGTAGCCTATGTATCCTTCGTGGCCAATATGTAGATGTGTGTGAAATCTCAAAGCAATCCATTCAGCCGTTTGGGTGTGATTGAGGAACAAACATCCAAACAGGTTTTCCAATAAAGGTATTTTATAATGTACTAAAGTATTTAACGTCATGTAGATTTTTCTGATACCACAGTTTAACGTCAGTTCTGCTGCACATTGTGTTCTTAAATTCGGATAGCTTCTCCTAAAATGAAACACTTTGGGGGCATATACAAATGGGTTAATACTAGGGTTGAGCGATCGTGTTCGGATAAAATCGGATTCCGATCGTCGATCGAGAAAATTTCACGATCGCGATCAGAATTCTGAACACGATCTTTTTAGGTGGGCTCGAGATCGGTAGTATTTCCCACAATGCCTTCACACTGAGTATATAGTGTGTATACTCAGTGTGAAGGCCCCACTGCGCGGTTCCATAGGAATGAATGAAAGCAGCCGGCACACAGCCTTAACCCCCTGCACGCCGGCTGCCTCCATTCATTCTAATGGGAGACTAAAGTAACATCTCTAGTAGCTACTTACCTCCAGAGATGGCTGCTCCGCTGCTCTTCGTCTCGCTGCCGCTCCAGCTGCAGTCTTCTTCTCCTCGCTGCCCCCTCCCTGCCAGGTTAGGAGAGTGTGGGCGGGTACAGGGCGGGGAGATATGACGTCTCCCCTCCCAGTACCTGCCCACACTCTCCTAATCCGCCCACACTCTCCTAACCTGGCAGGGAGGGGGCAGCGAAGGGAGAAGAAGACTGCAGCTGGAGCGGCAGCGAGGCGAAGAACGCCAGAGCAGCGGAGCAGCCAACTCTGGAGGTAAGTGGACACCAGGGGGGACTAAGTAGCAAGAGGATTAAAAAAAAATCCTCTGGCTACTTAGTGATTCACTACACAGCGTGGATTCTAACAATTCTTAGATTCCATGCTGTATAGTGAATAGGATTGCTTTTAAAATCCGATCTCTGATTAATAAAAAAAATCCCATTGACTTGCATTGGGATTGGAATTGGGATCGAGATCGGGTTCGAATGAAAAATGATCAGAAATCGGATTTTAAAATCGATCCTGAAAGTCAGGATCGGCTCAACCCTAGTTAATACCCGCAATTGGAGGTCTCCGCTGTATTAGCTTAATAGTAACAGTATGTAATAGTACGATGGATGTCAAGGTGCTAAGGATGTGACAAAACCAGAACTATTACCAGTCTAAAACATAGGAGTGAATGGGTGCTATATCTGAAACTTTTAAAGTGCCTTAGCCTCCTCTTGTATGAATCACGATATGTCAGTGCTAAAAAGGACTCACCCACCCATACACACAGTTATCAGCATCCCTACTACATGTACTCACTGATCTTAGTTCCCAGAATTACCTGCTCCTTCTCTCTGCTCTTGTGTCTACACACATAACCCCGGCAGCACTGGAGCAGGGAAGCCATGTGGAGCTAAAAGCAGTGAGTAATTGTGCAATCTGTATTCAGTGCTTGCTCCCATTACTAGTGTAATGAGCACTTCCATGTGTGTTCATGGAAGCACTTGATGCAGAAGTTGAGTGGGCCCACCAGGTGTTCTGGGCTCCAGCATTTGGTGAGTTTGCCAGGTGCTGACTTTGCCTTCTGGACGCCTGTGCAGTTGCATTTTTCATAGACTTTTCATTGTTTTTGGTCAACTTCTGTTGGTAAGATATCATACTTCAGCAACTGCAGGAGTTAACTCTGCTATATTAGCTAAAATTTTAAAATATTTAGTTCCATTAGGTCTGATTTGTTTTGTGGCTGTTAAAGTTTTCCAGTCTCCCTGTTTCAGAAGATTTGGCTGCTGAATCTTCTCACTTCCTGTATTCCTCAACAAACAGTCAAAGCCGCCTCCCCCCAGCTTGCTGAACAGGACACTATGAAGTATCACAACACTTTTTATGATTGCTAGAAATCTAATATAAATGCTAATCACATACTTCTAGAGAATGGACTAAGTGTTATCTGTGTACTTACAATGAGAGAATACAGACATGGCTTTGTCAGTAAATTGCAATTAGCTAAATTAGCAGAGCTGTAGATAACAATGAGAGCAGGTCAGGCACAATGGAAATTTGTGTAAATAATCGGAGGAATAATTTCACATTGCAGGAAAACAAAGCAGCATTGTAAAGCAATATATTTAGGAAAACACATATTTACATAAGCTAGCAGTATAGATAGGATTCTTGAGCTAGGAATACCCCTTTAATTCCTATCTGTATTAAATTTATCTGCTAATGCTTTTGATTGGACCCAATGTGCAGCATTAGATGTAAGGTAAAGTATATATGGGGGCAGTGATAACCACACCCAATTGTTGACAATAAACGTTTGGGACCAATAAGCAAACATTTCTATGAACCTCAATGCTATGTAAAGACTATAGACCTCAGAAAAGAGTAGTATTTTGCTTGCTGAATTATTTGAAATCGCTCAGGCTACTCTGTTTTAACGTTGGGCCTTCATAGCTTTAGGAGAGTGTGAGTTACGCTGGGTTCACACCTGCGTCTGGGGTCTCCGTTCTATGGTTTCCGTCTTCTGCATGCCAGAAGACGGAAACCATAGACCGGGTCCGGCCGTGCGCGGCGGTGAGCGTTTTGCGCTCTCCGCCGCGAAACCGGATTTTTTTATCCGGACACAGAGTACTGCATGTCCGACTCTGTGTCCAGATTATAAAACCCGGTTTCGCGGCGGAGAGCGCAAAACGCTCACCGCCGCGCACGGCCGGACAGCTTTCTCACCCATTCAAATGAATGGGTGAGAAAGTCTCCTGCAGGTTTCCGTATCCTGCCTGTGTTTTAGGCAGGAAACGGAAACCTAAGTACGGAGACCGGACCGCAGATGTGAACGAGCCCTAACTAACAATCTGATATAGTATTGATGTTTAACAACTGATGACAAATACACTCCTCATGAGTGCCAGTTCCTGTATCATGGTGGATATACAGGAGGTACTGATCAGTGTACCCGGAAAATCACAGTGCAAGCTATTATACAAGATCTGGAAGAGAAGACAGGTGTGAATTCTGGGGGAGACAAAGTTGGTAACAGCTAGCAAGCAAATCAGGATGAACAGACAAATATGGAGTGAGAAAGCAGGCCAATGATGAGTACACAGGAGAGCAGTGACAATTCAGGACAAACCAGTAGATACCCTTACCAGGAACAAGCTAAGCTGTGAATCTATGCTGCTCAGGCAAGATATGGCTGGTAATGCAGACCATTATACATAAAGGTTGACAAGAATTGGCTGGGGAAGGCTCAAAGATGTATAATTGTAAGGGAGGAAGAGTGCGCTCTCTCTATGGTCAATCCGAACAGCATAAGTAGCAAGAGGACGTGCATAGAAGCGTGGAGAAAAGGTGTAGAGCAGAGGTGATCTAGTGTGCAGATAGTATGCACTGGCATAACAGGTTTAAAAACATAAGAAAATCAATAAATTATCTGTACCCAAAAATGTTACAGTAAAGACAAAAGTTATGGCTCTTGGATTGTGATAGTGAAAATGTGAAATTTAGACTGCAGTTGTTAAATAGTTAAAATCAATTAGTATTACCACAGAACATTGCAGTGTAGCCCTGGGCCTAAATGACACACAGATCTGATTAAGTATTATTTAATCATAGGCATACAAATGAATGCTGCTTCACACAGTCAGTGTTTTTATATGTGAAAAAGGGAACTGTCAGATATATTATAACCATCACATAAACATGCTTTACCTTAAAAAGATATGGGAGCTGATTTACAACTGGACATCAATATTCTGACAAAATACATGACAAGAATATGGTGTTTGCCTTTAATGCAAACAGTAAATGCAAATAATTTTTTTAAACTATAAAATACCTAGAAGAATCCTGCTAATGGTTATTGGACATTGAACCCTCCTGGGAAAGCAGTAATAAGAAAAGTAACTTGTAATTTATGAGAATTACTGTTAAATAATACCATCCTTGTTTCTGTGGGATTGTCATTGTTCTTAAAGAGCAATTCTCATCTTGACAAATCACTGCCCAGATGGAATAACTGCTTCCAAGTCTCAACCCTTTGGGCGAGACCTATTCAAAAGAATAGAATAGCACATATAACTACACAGCGTTCATTCACACAGAGTTTTTTGGCGAGGAAAAAATCCACTCCAGGAATTAGGAAATGTTTTTTTCCTCCCTCCAGCCCAGTATATGGACCTTGAAAAAACTGCTAGTGGTTTCTCCACGCATTTTTTGCCAATTCTGTGTGGATTTTGCACCTCCCATTGACTGCGTTGGTTTTTACAGGTGGAATCCGCCTGAAGGAAGCTTTTTTTCTGCTAGCCGAACCCATAGAAGTCTGATGGGGAGGTGTTTTTCCATGTGGATTCTGACATGGATTCAGCGCCAAAACCCTCGCTAAAAAACTCTGTGTGAATGGACCCTGTCTGTTTAATATGACGCTAAGAAACAGGTTTAGCTCAACTGTGCTACTCTGTTTTCATAACTCCTGTTCAACTCTGTGGGAATTACAGGAAAAATATAGAGCACTGCTGCTTGGATGTTACTGTAAGTCCCACAATAGTGGTCAGCATAGTCTGCAGTATAATATTAATTTATAACAATAATTTGTAAAAAAAACAAAACAAATAAAGATCTTATTTAAAATTTGCACCCTAAGTATAACATTTTGAAACAAAGCAAAACAACCAAAGAAGAGCCTTATATGAAATGTATTAAAAACCCAAGTATGATCTTAACTTTTGTTTACTGTTGGGTTTACTGTTCTGTGGGGAATTGCTCAGGTAGATGCTTGGTAGCAGTGCAGAAAACAGGGACACAGAGACTGGGTTGCACTCAAGTTCAGCGTTTATTTCACTTGAGGTGCATAAACTGCCTTTGCAAAGGCACAAACAAAACAAAAGCCTTCTCGGCTGAGAACTAACTATAACATAAGAAACTGTTCCCTGACTATACAGGAGCCTGGCTGCCAGACTCTCGCTCTAGAAACTTCAAACAGGTGGCACAGTTAACTGGTTTGTACATCCAGTTCACACAGGACATCTCAACTTTGTCAGTGTGGTGTCACAGCTCCAAGGACTTACACACAACCTAATATCAGGCCTTGATTAGTCAGCTGACCTCCCTGGTGTGGGTCTTTACCAAACACCCTTTAGCTGTCTGGCTGAAACATACCTATCCTCCCACACCACAGCCTTCACTTTCTCACAGTTCCCATAATACTGTAGGATCAGAAAAAACTAAATCCTGAATGGGATTAATCTTGATGGACCCAATTGACTATAATGGAGTCCATCAGGTGTATGTTATATTATCTGGCATTTTGCTGGACAAAGAGCCCTGTATTGTGAACTTTTCCATTTCTCAAATTTTGACAGTCTATGCTACAAAGGCTTCTAATGGAACCTCCCAGCACTTGTTAACGTAGCCACTGTTACATTTGTGTGTATTGCTAAAAAGATTCAAGACTACCCAATTTTGTCTATTTTTGAAATTGTAGCTGAATATGTATAGAATTTATAAGGTACCTGCACATAAATGTGGAGTTACATTATGGGGTCATTCTGATGCATCCATATTACAGTAGATTTACCAAGTTCTATATCATGAATACTGAAATACTAATATCTAAGCTTAATGAAAGTGTTTCCACTCGAATGACAATCTCTTGGTTTCCAAATAGGCTAACTCTCTTTCGGTGAAAATTGCATGAATGTAAAACTATTGCTACGTGGCCTTTTTAAAGCAGACCTTGACAGTTTCCTCATACTACTTACCCTATGTGCTGTGATAAGCATTTAAATGTATGCTGGAACTGATAAATCATTGTTTAGCAATGTCTAAAAGGGCCAGTAAATGGTATGAAATTGCAGCAGTGCACTAAACGGTTATTTGATAATGAATGAAATTGTTTGAAAATACCGTTAAAATGTCAAGTTCTTACATACAGGCTATTACTCAGAAGGGGAATGCAAACACAGAAACAGCACTGACATCATAAATATACTGCTACAAGTGCATTTATTTGAACAGAGTAAATTGTACGTGCCTGGTGCAAAGCCTTATAAATTGATACCTGAAATAATTTAAATCTGTGACTGTAATTGCATTGGTTTAACTTATTTAACTCTCTTTACAGTATCATTTATAGAAGGATATGTAAGTAAAGATAGAAATGATGATAAATTCAGAAAATACCCAGGAAATAGGAATTGTTTTCCAATGTAATTATATTGTCATGTGAAATTATTATTCAAATGTACTAACAGGACAACCAATATACATTAAAAATTCCATTACTACGGACACGGATAGCTGTTGGAGAGGCATTTTACTCATCAGTGTAATGTACATTTACTTTTTAGTATCTTATTAAATATTGTAAGGGAAAATGAACACTTTTGTGCTTGTCATACAAAGGTTAGACTAAATTACATTATTATTAAATATACAGTATGCTCCTTAAAGGGAGCCTGTTAGCAGAAAAACAGTATCAAACTAGTACCTTGTAGGACGGCTACTACACTTTCCAAGGATGCTTTTCTTATTATGAATTGCAGCTCCATTTGCATGAAAATCAACATTTTAAAGTTCTGAGAATTAGCTGAAAAGGGCTTTAGGGTGTGTCCTCTTCTGCCAGGGCTTCACTCTCGATAACCAATCCTAACTGCAGACAAAGTGGAAGATGTCACACAAGCAATCGCAGGCGCACACTGAAGCCCAGGCAGGAGAGTTAAATGTCTATCAGCACAAATGCCCTATTGGATGAATAGGAAGAAATTCCCATAATACACTGCAAATGGGGATCAACTCCTTATTAATGCCTGTGGATCTAGAATAGATAGTTGTAATGTGTATGTGTCCCATAAAATATATATATATATATATATATATGTATATATATATAATTTTTCATATACATGCACACACACACTCACACTTATGATGATGTACATCCACATAGGAAAAGAAGTCAGACCATAGTTGTCCATAGATTATGTGTAATAATGAGAAAAGACACTGGGAAAAAGTATTGAACACACTGACGTTTATTTAATACTTGGTACAAAAGCCTTTGCAGCTTCAAGATATGTCCTGTATAGAGGAACTAGTCGCATGCATTGCTCAGGTATTATTTTGGCTTATTCTTCCAAACACTCTTCAAATCCTGAAGGTTTGGTGACATCCTTTTATGAGCTTTCATTCCTTCCATAGATTTTCTGTTGGATTCAAGTCGGGTGATTGGCTGGGCCATTCTAGCAGCTTTATTTTCTTTCTCTGAAACCATCTTGTTTTTTATCCTACATGAACGTGCTGCGGTGCAGTATGTTCATATAGTTCTAAGGAGAACCATGATGGCCGCTGGAGTATACGCAGTGGGCTCTGCCCAAACCCGAAGTGGCAGAGCTGATAGCGCATGCGTGAGATTGCAATCTCGCTGAAGAGTGATGATATAGCAGAAGAGGTGGCAGAACAAGGGAGCTCATCATTGAAGGGTGCATGAATACAACGGCCCTGAGGAGGGAGCAAACACATTGAAGGCTATGACTCTGCTGGGCTCGGAGCACAGGGGGAACTTGATCTTCATCTGTGTATCTACAAAGAAAGAATTTACACAAAAACCACTGCCTGGAAAACAAAAACAAAAGTATAACTAGAATAGCTATTCCAACATAGTGTTAGTGAAAAATGTGTTTTCTGAATGATAGATTCCCTTTAAAGAATTCATAACTATTATTAAATGGTGTAAATTAAGAAAAGGATCAGCATTAGATCACAATCTAACCATTTATCACTCATCTTTAATGATAATACCACCATAAAAGTTAGCAGTAAAATTAAATGCCACCTTTACTGAAATCTACATGAACACAACCTCAGAGTTAACTAGGCTATCTGTCTCAGAAAAACTCTGCTTGTTGGCCAGCTAACCCCTGGTTCACATCTGTGTTGGTATTCCGTCCGGGGGAGTCCGCATGGGGACCCCCCCCCCTTCCCGAATGGAATACCAAACACAATTGCAGGCGCTGTGCAGTAAAAGCACAGGATCCCCATAGACTATAATGGGGTCCATGTGCTTGCCGCCAGATCTCCGCACAGAACATGCGGACAGGAAATCAGTTCACAATCTACTTTCCAGTCCGGATGATTCGTGCATGGCAAGCACACGGACCCCATTATAGTCTATAGGGTCCATGTGCTTTTACTGCACAGCGCTTGCAATTGCATTTGGTATTCCGTTTGGGGGGTCCCCATGCAGACTACCAACGGAATACCAATGCAGATGTGAACCAAACCTTAGTCTTGTAAAGGTGCATTCACACGGAGTAAAGTGGTGCTTATTCTGTCACAATAACTCATGGCAGAATCAGCGCTGATAAAATGACTCCCATTGAGTTCAATGGGTTCCATCTTCCACATGGAACACATTGAAATCAATGTGTTAAAAGGCCTCCCATTGATTTCAATGTGTTCCACACGAAAGACAGAACCCATTGATCTCAATGGGAGTCTTTTTTTATCAGCGCTGATTCTGCTGAAAGTTATCGGGGCAGAATCAGCGCCACTTTACGCCATGTGAATGCACCCTAACATTTCCTGCCTTGTCCGCATGACAGCTCCATCTCTTCCATTTGGCATTCTAGATGGATGACTTCTATGATGGATCCCAACCTCTAATTCTCTCTTACCATCTTTGTTCTTTTTACTTTTTTCTTAGTTTTTTTTTTTTGTTTTACTTTTCCTCATTTCTCTGCTTATTTCTCTCCCCTGATACTTCTGTATTACTTGTGCGTTAAACTGTCTTTCTGGTTATTCATTTTATGAGCGGCCTCACCTGTATTAGGGTCAGTTCACACGGAGAAATTTGCAGTGGTTTTGGGGGCAGATTTCACCTCTGAATCTGGAGCAGATTCCTCCCGAATTCGCCTCCCATTGTTTTCAATGGAGGGCAGAGATCGTAGCAGGACGTGGAAAAAAGAAGCAGCTTGAGTCTCCCTCCTGATTAGGTTCATTCATCTGGGTGCACCAGGATGCTGCAGGACTGCACGGAAAACCAGGAAGAGGAGGAGAGAGGAGACAGGAGGGCAGATGAAATCACTAAGCATTGCCATGGAGACTCTGTCCATACATGCTGAAGTACTTACCAAAGGGGCATGGTCATTTCAAATGGCTGTATCTTCAGTTTTATACTATGTAGAAAAATGGCTCTAGTATCACAAGATTCTCGGCTTTCATATGCTACTAATATTGAAGTACTAGTACTTCTCTCAGTGGCATTTTTTTTTAGTTTTTGACTCCTTTCCTTTCAAATCCCATAACTTTTTAATTTTTCCATTCACTGAGCCATATGAAGGCTTAAAGGGATCTATCATTGGATACCCTTTTTTTCTGACTAAGATGTAGGAATAGCTTTAAGAAAGGCTATTCTTCTCCTACCTTTAGATGTCTTCTCCGCGCCGCTGTTCGGGCCTCGGACAGAGCCGATTGCGCATGCCCGCGGCCACAAGAAAATGGCCGCTTACACAGTAAGCTGTGTAAGCCACCATGTTCCGTCAATGGAAGGCTTTTTTTTCAGCACTGTTTGTTGGATCCTCAGAGACCAGGAGTCAGAGGACAACATTGAACCTGGAAAGCATTTTAACATATACAGGCATTTTTCTAAAAATGCTTTTTTGCTTTGGTACAGCTTCCCATAAATTCCTTTACCGCATAGAAACCCCCTGTATGCTTTTCCATTAAAGAGCCAATTCTCCAGCATTTTTATTAATACAAGCTTTTTGTTACACCGCCGTCTCAGTACAAAGAAGCAGAACACAACTGTTTAACCTTCCTCTGTTCCTTCTGTCAGAGTTAAGATATTGGTTGGAGATCTCTTCGTAAGACCATCTAAATTGAAACTGGGCAAAGGCTGTGTCATTCTTGAAGCCACTGCTGGAAAGATAAGACATATCCTGATTAAAAGCAAAAAGCATAGAACAGAAACACAGCTAACATGATAAAATATAAATTGTAAATGAGAAGCCATTTATGGTTCTTTTTATATCTATAAATTAAACAAATGGACTTACTCCAGAACTTTATTCTAGGTCTTAAAAATGATATGCATGTAGTGTGAGCACTGCCATTTTTCCAGCACAGGATATTGCTCTGACTAGGGTAATAACTAAGCCCAGAAATGATTGCAATTTAGAAGGGATCATTTATTATCCGCCAAATTGGCTTGTTATTTACAGTTCGTATTAAAAATATTGAATATGGAAATGGTTCAACTTTTAAAAAATTAGTAATATTGCTAAATTAAGCTTGAGCTTCATCCAACAACAAGAGACAATCGTTTTTAAAGTGTATGAATGCTTTATAGCTAATGATTATTAAAACTAGAGCAATGAGAGCCGCCTGAGCAGTACCACAAATGCTCAGATTTGTCATTGTAATGCAGCCTGTTTATATAGTTATTGAATTTTGAATCATGGCTAACCCTCTCCAGATTCTGGTATATTTTCTCTTACAATGAAAGGCTGTCTGGAATTGCTGTAAATAAATATATATTATTAGATCATATCAATCCTGATAATCCTTCTTTGAAAATCAAAACAGTAGCATTGCGTGCAAAAATGTCTTTCCAAGCCTTTGTAAAGCCCTGACCAAACCTAAGTTGAATTCCCAGTCATAAATTTCCATTCCAACAAATCTATTCAGGACAGCATGGTGATGGCACACATACAGTAGAAAGTCTGCTCAGCCACCTCTGCCAATTGACTATATTGTGGTTAATACTAATTTTACCTGCAATGTAACACAGTCATTAGCCCAACATGAATGGGCAGGGATTTGGCCAAATACAGATGCAGTACCCCTCTTATATACACTCACCGGCCACTTTATTAGGTACACCATGCTAGTAACGGGTTGGACCCCCTTTTGCCTTCAGAACTGCCTCAATTCTTCATGGCATAGATTCAACAAGGTGATGAAAGCATTCCTCAGAGATTTTGGTCCATATTGACATGATGGCATCACACAGTTGCCGCAGATTTGTCGGCTGCACATCCATGATGCAAATCTCCCGTTCCACCACATCCCAAAGATGCGCTATTGGATTGAGATCTGGTGACTGTGGAGGCCATTGGAGTACAGTGAACTCATTGTCATGTTCAAGAAACCAGTCTGAGATGATTCCAGCTTTATGACATGGCGCATTATCCTGCTGAAAGTAGCCATCAGATGTTGGGTACATTGTGGTCATAAAGGGATGGACATGGTCAGCAACAATACTCAGGTAGGCTTTGGCGTTGCAACGATGCTCAATTGGTACCAAGGGGCCCAAAGAGTGCCAAGAAAATATTCCCCACACCATGACACCACCACCACCAGCCTGAACCGTTGATACAAGGCAGGATGGATCCATGCTTTCATGTTGTTGACGCCAAATTCTGACCCTACCATCCGAATGTCGCAGCAGAAATCGAGACTCATCAGACCAGGCAATGTTTTTCCAATCTTCAATTGTCCAATTTCGATGAGCTTGTGCAAATTGTAGCCTCAGTTTCCTGTTCTTAGCTGAAAGGAGTGGCACCCGGTGTGGTCTTCTGCTGCTGTAGCCCATCTGCCTCAAAGTTCGACGTACTGTGCGTTCAGAGATGCTCTTCTGGCTACCTTGGTTGTAACGGGTGGCTATTTGAGTCACTGTTGCCTTTCTATCAGCTCGAACCAGTCTGGCCATTCTCCTCTGGCATCAACAACGCATTTCCGCCCACAGAACTGCCGCTCACTGGATGTTTTTTCTTTTTCGGACCATTCTCTGTAAACCCTAGAGATGGTTGTGCGTGAAAATCCCAGTAGATCAACAGTTTCTGAAATACTCAGACCAGCCCTTCTGGCACCAACAACCATGCCACGTTCAAAGGCACTCAAATCACCTTTCTTCCCCATACTGATGCTCGGTTTGAACTGCAGGAGATTGTCTTGACCATGTCTACATGCCTAAATGCACTGAGTTGCCGCCATGTGATTGGCTGATTAGAAATTAAGTGTTAACGAGCAGTTGGACAGGTGTACCTAATAAAGTGGCCGGTGAGTGTACAGCACTAAGAAAATATACTATCCTCAGTGACAAAAATGTTACAATGTTCTGTCCAATGTTCATGCCTGATGACCCTGGCAATGGCGTACCCGCCATGGAGGCATAGTAGGCAATTGCTGTGGGGCGAGTAGAAAAACAGTGCCCACAGACAGGTTATAGTAGGATATTACAGGGGGATTTAGGGAAGCTGAAAGCATGCACGGAGACTTGACAAATGAAGTTTAATGTAGAGAAATGTAAACAAAGCAAAATGCATGATTATGTGCTTAATAGTAAATTATTAGGTATGACTGTCATTGAAAAAGACTTGGTATTTTGGTGGATAGTAAGTTTACCTTTAGCAATTGGTGTCAAGCAGCTGCTGACAAGGCACTTACAATTATGGGATGCATCAAAAGAGACGTAGATGTTTATGATAAGGACATAGTTATGCCTCCATACAAATCACTGGTACAGCCACACATAGACTATTGTGTGCAATTTAAGCCCCTGTGTTCGAGCAAGGACTTACCTGAACTAGAGAGCACAGAGGAGCTCACTGAAGACAATTAGAGGAATAGGAGGACTGGAGTATAAAGACAGACTAACAAACTTAAGGTTATTCAGTTTTAAAAATAAAAAAGATGACTGTGGGCAGATCTAACTACAGTATATAAATACATCGAAGGATAGTACAAAGAACTTTCTAATGATCTTTTTACTCCAAGGCCTGTAACAGTGACAGTGACAAGCAGATATACTCTATACCTTCACCAGCATCAGAGACAGGGATTCTTTACTGTAACAGCTGTGAAACTTTGGAACTCACTGCCATAGGATGTGGTGATGGTGAATTCATTGTGCAAATTCAAGAAGAACCTCAATGCCTTTCTTGAAAGGAAAAATATTACAAGTCACAGGTTTTGGACTTTTGGTAAAGACAAGATTGCCAGACTTGGCGTTGTGCAATCGGCATCATAGGGTTTGCCTTAACTCCTGGTTATAGGTAGAGTTATTGGTTGAATTTGATTTCATCCAACTTTTTCTACTATGTTCCAATGATACATCACTTTGATATCTTGTATGTACTGTAGTATTGAAGTATTGTAAATCCTTCTTTCCTGCTCAATTTACTAAGATTTATGATACAGCTTGTCAGACATGCCCCCTACTGTGTCCGAAAAGAATTAACCCTCTAGTTTAAAAATATAGTAGTAGATCAGTATATAGTCAAATAGAAATGTTGAAGTGGAGGAACAGTGGAGAAACATGTGGTTGAAATAGTTATAGTATTCTGCCTGTCAGCTGTACTAGTGGAACCTATAGACAGAGGTAAGAACACAATTTTTGTTGCAGAGGGTTTTTCTCATTTTCTTTTCTAATTCTTCAGATGTATTTGTTTAAAAATATCAAAAGAAAATAAATTGTTTCTACAACCATTACCCTTCTTTACCCTTTTTTTTTGGAGAGAGGAGGGCAGTTCTGACTTTTGCTGGGGACAAGGCCATTTTAACACATTGGTGGGTCCACTGAATGCCACCACTTAGACATACTTATCCTGCAAAAATTATGCCCTCTCAGTGGCCCTCATACAGTATGATGCCCTCACACATTAACCTGCCCCCCCATTGACCCCTAAGACATTATATTATATTTTCCCCCTCCAGTTGCCCTCACAGTATCTCCCTCTTAGCACACTACAGTATAATATCCCCCTCCAGATTGCTCCTACAGTTTCATATTCCATTCCAGGTAGCTGCCACAGTTTTACGTCCTCCTCCAGGTTGCTGACACAGTTTTATGTTCCCCTCCAGTTGCCTGCACAGTTTCATGCCACCCTCCAGATACTCCCTAAGTTTCATGTCCCCTTTTAGTTGCCCCCATGGTATATAAGAAAAAAATGAAAAACTAATAACTTTCCCTGTTCCCTTGTTATCTTTTTTCTCTGCTTAAAGAGTCTTCAGGGAGAATCAGATGTAATGTCACTACATCGCACCTGCTACTTCCAAGTCAAAGGGAGCAGAAGCAAGCTCCCTGTTTTGCCATTTTATTTAACCCATCTGTGTGCATTGGACACAGATGAGTTGGAGTGTGGACATTCCAATGGAACAGTGGGACAGCACTCTAAATGGTGGACTGTCCTTCTGTCACAGAGGGGATCCCACTACCATAGGGCCTGGTACAAGTACACTGTTTTTGCTATTGTTAAAGCCACATTGGCTAAGTTGCTTTGTGATTTCTTTGTACAGCCCTGTCTGGTGTCTTAAAGAAACTCAGGTAAAATCAATACACAAATTGAGAAGGAAGTATAGTGCACAATGTAAATTGGCTGGTGAGCTCATAGGTAGTGTTTGACCTCATAGTAGTTCCACTTAGTAATAGCTTGCTTTTAGAAAAGGAGTGTACAGTGGTGCACTCACTTCCCTTTACTGTAGTAGCTGAGGACCTTCACCACGCACCGTTACATGATGATCATTTAGGAGTTAATCTTAATTCTCGTGGGATAACATTTTGAGGGCTTTGGATTCCAGTTACTTAAAGAGGACCTTTCACCGATTTGGGCACAGGCAGTTCTATATACTGCTGGAAAGCTGACAGTGTGTTGAATTCATCATCTTTCCCAATCTGTGCCCCGGGTTAAGAGCTATCGGTCCCGGTACCGTAGCTCTTTACAGTCAGAAGGGTGTTTCTGACAGTCAGTCAGGTACGTCCTTCTCCACAGCAGAACCTATCGCGCTGTGCTGTGTGAGCGGGCAGGAATGCCCCCTCCCGTACCTGACTGACTGTCAGAATCACTCTTCTGACTGTAAAGAGCTACGGTACCGGGACCGATAGCTCTTTACCCGGCAGTATATAGAACTGCCTGTGCCCAAATCGGTGAAAGGTCCTTTTTAATATCCATAGATTTATGGTCTCAAGTTACAATGTTTCAACTTACAATTGTCGCCCTGAAACAAATTGATATGATAACTTGGGACAATGTACTTTTCATTACAAACATGTCAGGAGATTACAAATGTTATCTGTAAGTATGGAAATATTGCTATTTTCCAACATAAGCATGATTATCAAAAGTGCATATGTGGCAAGTTTTTATTTAGAAAGAGATAGCTGAAGAACTGTAGATCACCAGTACAAGTAACTATTGCAGAAGTGTCCTATGAAAAGTTATGTAAAATTGCATGTAGACCAGGGCCCCACGTAAACGTCACGGTTTGGCTATGGGGGAAACGCCACGAAAGAAAATGCAGAATATTACAGTCTTTGCTAGGTGAATAGGATTCCAGTGAATTCCATCCACACTTTGCAGAAAGTATGCGCAGTGGATAAGCTATGATTTCCAACACCTTTGTGGTTTTGGAAATCACAACATGTCATTTATACCAATGGAAAGGCTGGTAGTTTCCCTATAGGTATAATGGAAGAAGAAGGAAGGAAATATCTGTAGAATTTCTGTGAAAAGGTCTGCGGGAAAAACTGTGATACGTTGCCGCCACGTTTTTTTCCTGCAGTGCTTTTTTACTGCGGTCCGCCACGTGGGGCCATAGCCTTCAGGACAATATTCTGACCATCTCCTGGGGTGGTTAAGGGTAATAATTGTAGAAATTCCTTATGGTCTTAGTCACATGACTGTTACATTTATGATGGGGAAAACTGATCTTTCTTTTCTCTTTTTTGACCCAAGCCTCTGATCCTTTTTTAATGACTGTAACTCAGACAGCAATTTGTTTTACATCCATTAAAATGGATCTATTGATTTCTGTTGTGCTTATGTGTCCGAGAAAATAAGCAAACACAGTAAGGCTGCTTGTATACGACAGTGTGCTGCCGTCTGGCCGTGAATTAAAGGAATGGGAGGCTCACGGGGTACACGTGGATGTGCCCCATGTGCCGCACATGCACTGGTCGTCCTTCCATGGCTCCTTTCATTCAATGAATAGGAGCTACGGAAACAAGAGCTGTATGATAGGACAGGAATAGGACCTGTTCTATATTTTGCGGCTGGACTGTTGGCCCACACATAGGACTCTGTAATTCATGGTCATGTGTACGGGCCCATAGAAATGAATGGGTCAATGTGCTATCTGTGAAATACACGGATAGCACCTGTACATGGCCACAGTCGTCTGCAACCAACCCAAGCCTGTATATTTTAAATGATAGGTGAATATGCTTTTTTACACTCATTGTTTTTAAAATCACAATGTGACAGCTTTAAAAAACAACCATCACAAGTCTATTTTTCATTGTGCCTTAGATGTCACACCCAAGTCTAGCCAGAGCCAAATCAATTGTGGATTATAGGTTCAATGTGTTTGGCAATAAATATTTCATTGCAGTATAGTTTATGCTCATATGATGTGCTCATATGCAAAGTAACTTTTTAACCTGGAACAATGTTGACTTTTCACATTATGACAATATTTGTGCCACAAAAATGCTGATGTAGCACAACTGTGGAATCATTGAAAATAACTCTGCTACTTGTTTGTTTCCAACATGAGGTATGATTCAAGATCTCCTTAGGGCTATACAAGCACTGGTTCTAGACAACTGAAATGCATTACCAATCTACTTGCTTTTACCTTTAATTACCTATTTTATGTCAGGTTTCTTAGGGCTGAATGTCAGACCACCAATGCTTATGTCTTCTGCTTCTTAATGCTCTTACAAACATGAAGAAGAAAATGCTAACAAGCCATCATCCATTACCTAATTATATTTATCCAGACAGTGAAAATTGAAAAAAGTCAACGGCAAAAAATATTGTTTCTCATTTGGCAAACAAAGACTAATTTTACAGCTTAATTATTCCTTGTAGTGCTATGGAGAGAGTTTCCTGTTAATCATAGCTGCGATATTTCTCTGAGGTTGGAATGTGTGTTGACTTCCAATTAAGTCTTGTTCCCCTCCTGTAGCTGAGTTCACTAATGGGATTTAAATGTTTGTGCATCTTTATTGGATCTGGAGACATGGGTGCCTCCGACACAGATAAAATATACCATACATACTATAGATAATTGGCCCTGCTCAGGTTTCTGGGGGTATATTTACATTTCTAGGCAAAATCTTATTCTCTTTTACATGGCATTATACAGTATCGAGTCTATGACCAGAGAGCAGTTCTAATGTATGTAAGCTGATACACAGATAACGGTACCATGGTACTTATGTGTGTAGACTTTTTTCTTTTTTAATTAGGCTTTTGTTTGCTAAAGAAATTTCAATACTATCAAGTTCTTATATGATATTACATAGCCCTAAGTGATCAGAAATGTTAGGAAGTAGAGATGAGCGAATACTAAAATGTCCGAGGTTCGAAATCCGATTCGAACAGCCGCACACTGTTCGACTGTTCAAACGGATTTCGAACCCCATTATAGTCTATGGGGGGAAATGCTCGTTTCAGGGGTACGCAAAATTCGATAAAATTATACTTACCAAGTCCACGAGTGACGGTCGGGTTGGATTCTCTCCCAGCGCAGCGCCCCCGCGGCGTCTTCCGGCTGGAATTCACTCTGCCTAGGCATCGGGGCCTAGGCAGAGCCGACTGCGCATGCGCGGTCGGCTCTGCCCGGCCCGACGACTGAGCAGGGCCGGATGCCTAAGCAGAGTGAATTCCAGCTGGAAGACGCCGCGGGGACGCTGCACGGAGAAGACTTCTAAAGGTAAGAGAAGAACCAGCATTGATTGGCAGAATGTATAGCATTCTGCCAATCAACGCTGGTTCTGCATCGAACCTTAAACTTCGAACAGCTAGTAGTGTTCGTTCGAGTACGAGTATTTCGAATACCGTAGTATTCGATCGAACACCTACTCGATCAAACACTACTCGCTCATCTCTATTAGGAAGGTATATTTACAGTAAGTAAGGTTCCTATGTGGGCTCATATACAAGGGAGAGCTGGGTTCATGGATTTTGTGGTGGTGCAGGAAATGAATACATAGTTTTGAATCATGAGAATTAGCTGTACACAGGTATTCTCCTATAGAAGCAATGGAATCTCTGTAAATATGTTGATAAAAATATGGCATTTCTTTGTGTTAGTTTTTTTTTGTTATATAGAATCTATCAATGCATTGGTATTAAATTAGAGACATAGGAATCATGGTATACACAGAAATCACACGGTTTTAAATAGAGGTAAGTGAACTTGTAATGTCCATATCTGTTCAGACACCTAAGTTATCTTCACATGTAATAGATAGAAGGGCATAGAGGAGGAAGATGACATAATCTGTGTGACCTAGACATCTGGCATCATCACCTCTCAGCTAACAATAGGTGGTGGGTGGTGGGGTCACAATGATGATGAGAAGCGAAATGAGAGATGGGAGGGAGAAGAGCCATTTTATGACAGAGTAGCATAGGAAGAGAGAAGAGCCATACTTAGTCAGTGCAACTAGGCTAAGTCCAGCACAGTGATAGTGAAGAAAGCACAGATATTGCTGTAGTACTACAGGAGATGACTCAGGAACATAGATTTAGTCAATTTTAGATACAGAGGCCGAAAAATCATAGGAGGAGTGGGGAGATCAGCACTGTACTGTGACTGCAGTGAAGTCACCCTTTGAGCACCAAATATAAATATTTTTTTTTTACAGTGTCACATCTGCTATCAGTGTTCCTCTGTGACTAAGTGTCCTACATTAGGTTGACTAGCCATGTTACCTTTTGAACACCAAATCTCGATTTATTATTATTATTATTATTATTATTATTATTATACAGAGCCAGAATTGCCAACACTTTTCATTTCAGCCATCTGTGACTGTTCACAGTGTGCCTTATGTTAGTTTCACTGACGAAATCACCCATTGAGTGTGAAACCTCATTTTCTAAGCATGATTTTGCAATATATATTTTTTTAAAAAAAACACACACACACACACAAACTGCTGTCACTCAGTCTAGTCTGACTGTGACACAGTGTGTTACTACATTATTTTGACTGGTCAGGTCGCCCTTTAAGTGTCAAATCTCATTTTATTCAGCATTTTTCGCAACATTTTTTTCTTTTAATACAATGTCAGGATTGTCATTACAGTTGCACAGTAGTCTACGACTGTCCATGAAGTGTCTTACATTATTTTGACTGGCCAGGTCACTTTTTGATTTCCAAATCTCATTGCATTTAGCAATTTTTGCAATAGTTTTTTGTAAAAAAAAAAAAAATACAGAAAAACTGCTATCATGGACTTCTGAGGAGGAGGAACATTTTCAAGTGGATACAGAGGGGGCATTGATATTTTACAACTAGACTAGATTTACCCTTATTCGAGATGGTGTGGACAAAAATGATGACCTCCGCAGGCCAGGAACACCATGTCTTGCAAGTATGGTAGGCTGCATGCTTTGTTGCTTACATAGTGACAAGCAATGAAGCAAATGCAGGCTATGTACTCCGCTTTTAGACCACTATCACTGCCAGCCACATAATTGTCCAGTAGGACTATACCCGCTTCCAGTCCTTCTCACTCAGTCAGCACTCCACCGCTTCTGCCAACACCACAGCTACACATAAGGTAGGGTTCACACTACCATTGGTGTCCGTTCAAAAGGTGTCCTTTAAAAAAACAGACACCTATCATAACATACACAAACGTTATATGTCCATTGCCCATAGACCTCAATGTTAAAAAACGAACACTTGCTGTCTGTTTTTTCAAACGGACAGAAAGGTCCTGTCCTCTTGAAAAAACGGACATGATTGTAAATGGACACTAAAGTACACAAGATAAAATCCCATTTAAATGATTGGAAATGGAAAATGGACTAGCTAGTGTCTGTTGCTAAAATCTTGTATGAACAATAGGCACGGACACTGCTGAGCGGACACCAACAATAGTTGATTTCCTCCCCTAAGGAGGAAAATCATCAGAACCAGCAGCAGGTGCAGTAAAGTACAGAACAATAGCTGTAACATGAACCATAATTTTTTTTTTCATATATAATATTATAAATACCCCAAAATATTGCAACTTTTCAAAAAAAAAAAAAAAAAAGGGGCAGAAATCTAGCTGGAACAGATACACCTCAACCATCATATTTATTATAACTCACATCAGAAAGTGAAGTGCGTTACAACAGAAATGTCTGCTAGTCAATGATTGGCATAAATTTCATTTCTGGGGCACGGGACCTCCCCTTGATGCTCTAAAATGATTAAGATGCCGGAGCCTAATTCTGATGAATCTGACGCCACCACGTAAATAGATTCAGACCAGTGCACAAAGCACTGGTTATACATTTCTGGAGGGAATAATAAAGGAATAGTATTGCACAAAGTTTTAAGAAGAGCTGCTCTAGAATAGTTACGTCATGAATAATACAATATTTACTTAACTATACACCAGGAAAGAAGCATTTTGTAATTTTAAGCTACTTGTGCCATGGTTTGAGTCAATATTATATTACATGTTATATCTTCAGAGTAAGGATGAGACTTGTGTGTTATTACTACCATCAGTACTATATGGCCACATATCCTCTAGCTGGGTCTTCTAGAGGGTCTTCTCTATTTTATTAATTCCTGAATGAAATAGTGGTGTCTGATTTTTCAGCAAATCTCATTAATACCTTTTGAATCCAATCTTTCCACTTCATTAAACAATGGTGCTACGTTCTGTTTTATTGTGCTTCTTCAATAGCCGTTGGGATATTTGTTTCTAAATTAAAACGAGAACTAGATTACTGTATTGTGCGGCAATTTATTTTCGGGTAAATAAGGATAAATGGCCCTGTTGTCTTCTTTTGTTGCTGCTTTCTAATTTTCAGTAACCCATTAAATTAAATAATCTCAACATTTGACATGCATTTTACATATTCGTTACGAAGGAAGAATGAAGCGTTATTGCAGTGGAAGGAATATTTAACAGTCTATTGCAATTTAATTAACCTGAAATAGCAATAATGAAACATCTCTATTAAATATTTAATTGGAGAAGAGGTAAAAGGTTTTTATAACTATGTGAAGCCACCTTTGGCTTTTTACAGAATTCTGAATAATATCTGTCATTGACATATAATTAACTTGCAATAACATACTTGTTAACTGCCAATTAAATGCTTATTAACTATCCAATTAATTTATTACTATGACTCATTTTTCAATTTCTCTTTTCTTAGCAAATGTTTTTTTATATATAAATACTGAGATAAACACACACGTGTGCATACATACAGTATATGGTGTGTTTGTCTTTGATGTATATGTACGTATATGTGTGAGCAAATAACCAAGTTATTACTCTTTTTACTAAAAGCAGTAAAAATGCAAATCCTGAAATGGTTCTTTAGTTGAAACATAGAGAAAGTAAGAAAGTATAATCCAATAGACACTGTCTAAGTCACCAGAACTGGCTTTTAGCAGGGAATACCTCCATAATGCCTTAGAGCATGTAACTCAGTATCTCAAGTATGAATGAACGTGTGTATGAATCTGACCTCATAGAATTCTGTTGCTATCATATTAGGGATCTGTGAAACATGGATTTGGATTTCTGTAGTTTGCCTGAAGCTTAAGCTGTAATACTGACAGTACTGAAATCAGCCATCACTCATATTTACTTTCAGAAAAATAGAGGTATTAGGGTAATTATGAGTTTTTAAAATAATATTCATAATATTATGAAGGGTTATTCATTTCTCACTAGTCATTGCTAAGATGGGACTGTATGGCCCAAATCATGATGACTAGTGTGGAACTTATAGAAATAGCCCTTTAACTATGCAGGTAATTATGTCATGGGCATCACTTGCTAACTGTAAGTTCACACAGAGTTTTTTGGTCAGGATTTTGAGGCCTTATCCGAAATCAATGGGAGCCACTCAGGAGTTTTTTTCCGGGAGCCATTTCTTCTGGTTTCTGGAAAAAGAAGCGAGGTGCTCATTCTTCAGGCCGAGTCGCCTCGTGATTTGGCCTGAAGATACATCCTCCTCCGGACTAGGCCCATTCATTGGCCCATTCAGTCGTGGCTACCCGGCTTTTGGTCCGAAACCTGAGGCGGCCTCCGTCTCAGGTTCTGGACCAAAAATTCCCATGTAAATTTACCCTTATGCTAGTAATCCACAAATCATTTCCTGAAATTCCAGTTTGTTTTGCAGGAGTTTGATGTTTCTTCTTCCAACATTCTGCTAGTATAACTTCTGTTACCTGAGTTTTTTTTTCCTTGTTGAGCAGACAGCGTTTTTATGTTAATTAATACAGTACTTTTGGAGTGCAAAAATGGGCCGGACAAAAGTATTGGCACTCTCAGCCTAATACTTGGTAGCACAACCTTTAGACAAAATAACTGCAAACAACCGCTTCCGGTAACCATCAATGAGTTTCTTACAATGCTCTGCTGGAATTTTAGACCACTCTTCTTTGGCAAACTGCTCCAGGTCCCTGAGATTTGAAGGGTGCCTTCTCCAAGCTGCCATTTTGAGATTTCTCCACAGGTGTTCTATGGGATTAAGGTCTGGACTCATTGCTGGCCACTTTAGATGTCTCCAGTGCTTTCTCTCAAACCATTTTCTAGTGCTTTTTGAAGTGTGTTTTGGGTCATTGTCCTGCTGGAAGACCCATGACCTCTGAGAGAGACCCAGCTTTCTCACACTGGGCCCGACATTATGTTGCAAAATTTGTTGGTAGTCTTCAGACTTCATAATGCCATGCACACGGTCAAGCAGTTCAGTGCCAGAGGCAGCAAAGCAACCCCAAAACATCAGGGAATCTCCGCCATGTTTGACTGTAGGGACCGTGTTCTTTTCTTTCCCTTTAAACTCTATGTTGATGCCTTTTCCCAAAAAGCTCTAATTTTGGCTCATCTGACCAGGGAACATTCTTCCAAAACGTTTTTGGCTTTCTCAGGTAAGTTTTGGCAAACTCCAGCCTGGCTTTTTTATGTCTCTGGGTAAGAAGTGGGGTCTTCCTGGGTATCCTACCATACAGTCCCTTTTCATTCAGACGCCAACGGATAGTACGGGTCGACACTGTTGTGCCCTCGGACTGCAGGGCAGCTTAAACTTGTTTGGATGTTAGTTGAGGTTCATTATCCACCATCCGCACAATCTTGCGTTGAAATCTCTCGTCAATTTTTCTTTTCCGTCCACATCTAGGGAGGTTAGCCACAGTGCCATGGGCTTTAAATTTCTTGATGACACTGCGCACGGTAGACACAGGAACATTCAGGTCTTTGGAGATGGACTTGTAGCCTTGAGATTGCTCATGCTTCCTCACAATTTTGCTTCTCAAGTCCTCAGACAGTTCTTTGGTCTTTTTTCTTTTCTCCATGCTCAATGTGGTACACATAAGGACACAGGACAGAGGTTGAATCCACCTTAATCCATTTCAACTGGCTGCAAGTGTGATTTAGTTATTGCCACCACCTGTTAGGTGCCTCAGGTAAGTAACAGGTGCTGTTAATTTCACAAATTAGTGAAGCATCACATGATTTTTCAAACAGTGCCAATACTTTTGACCACCTCCTTTTTTATGTTTGGTGTGGAATTATATCCAATTTGGCTTTTTGACAATTCTTTTTGTGGTTTTCCATTGAAGACAAATTAAATGAAGATAATAATACCAAAGAATTTGTGATTGCAATAATTTTCTGGAAGAAAATGAGCATTATCTGACAGAATTGCAGGAGTGCCAATACTTTTGGCCAACACTGTATGGAGCCTTAGCCTGAGTCTAGTTTTCTCAAATGTAGACACCTTAGACAGTTTTGACTGATCTATGATTGTTTGTATGCAGTTAACCATTTAATTTAAGCCTGTCTGCCTATCCTGTTGGAATCTGACCTTAAAGGGCTATTCCCATGTACATAGTTTTTTTTAAAAAAAAATTGTAGATAATTAAAAGTCAAACATTTTTTGCAAATATAAGCAATTAAACATTTTGCAGAGTTTTAAAGATTTTCTCTAAATATCTTGTGGTCACAGTCTGTTGTCTTGATCGGTTGCCAGTGGATACGACCCTCAATGCAGGAACTGCCTAAGGTCAGAAAATCAGCCATGATTTCTTTATTGTGGCCGGGATATCTTCTGATACATGTAGTGTCCTTGCCTGATAACCCAGATACAATAAGAAAATCATAGCTGGGTTCCTGACAAGTCCCAGACCATAGAAAGTTTCTGCATTATTGGTCGTAACCATTGGCAACCGATGAAGACAACAGACTCTCTCCACTAAGAAAGTTAGAGAAAATCTTTAAAACTTTGCAGAATTTTTAATTACTTATATTTGCAAAAATGTTTAACTTTTAATTATCTACAAATATAGATATGATTATGTACATGGAAATACCCATTTAAGAGATCAATTCCCCTCGAAGATTGGTATAAGGCCTTAGGTTTTGTCAAACAGGTGTCTAGAGGGGCTGAACACTGGGAAACAGTGTGCAAACTAGCTCTCCGGTGTTATAGGACCCCCATCCAACTGGCACATATAGATCCTTCCCATTCAAATCTGTGCTGGAGGGGTTGTGGTGAACCTGGCACTATCCTATTAATATTATAAATGTGAAAGTTTGTGAGTTTGGATGTTTGTGGGTTTGTGTGTTCGGATGTTTGTTAGTCAGTCACGCAAAACCCGCTCGACCGATTTGGCTGAAATTTTCCACAAACATAGTTAATACACCCCATTGCGCAATAGGCTACTTTTCGTCACAATAGCGCACATACGTTTGTGCCAGGACCCCCACAAAATCCAAACTCACACCACCTTCTCTGCAATCTCACACACTTTGGACCATAGCAAGCCCCAAAATTCATTTTGCCCTCTACAGCCTAGCCCCTAACCCCACACAATCTCATATACATATACTTTACCACTTTGCCCCTCACCTTACCGATACTCCAGGAGGCTCTCTTTAACGCTCCAGAGCAGCCATGTTTGCCGACCCCCACCGCTCTGACAATCCGCGACACCGCCCACCCATGTCAATACCCCTAGGCGGTCTAATAAATGCAAAAAAAAAAGTTTAAAAAAAAGTAAAAAAAATATAAAAACAAATAAAAAGGATTAAAAATTCAAATCACCCCCCTTTCCCTAGAACACATATGAAAGTAGTTAAAAACTGTGAAACACATACATGTTAGGTATCCCCGCGTCCGAAATCGCCCGCTCTACAAAGCTATACAAATATTTTTCCTGTTCGGTAAACGCCGTAGCGGGAAAAATGGTCAAAAGTGCCAAACCGCCGTTTTTTCACTGTTTTGATTCTGATAAAAATTTGAATAAAAAGTGATCAAAGCAATAACATTTCCCGAAAATGGTAGAACTAAAAAGTACACCCGACCCCACAAAAAAAGACGCCCTATACATCCCCGTACATGGACATATAAAAAAGTTACGCCTGTCTGAATATGACGACTTTAAAAAAAAAAAAAAAATTTAACACAGTTTTGGATTTTTTTAAGGGGTCAAAATGTAAATAAAACCATATAAATTTGGTATCCCCGGAATCGTAACGAAACACAGAATACAGGGGACATGTCATTTTGGTTGCACAGTGAACGCCGTAAAACCAAAGCCCGTAAGAAAGTTGCAGAAATGCATTTTTTCATCAAATCCACCCCATTCAGAATTTTTTCCCTGCTTCCCAGTACATTTTATAGAGTAAATAATGGTGGCATCATGAAGAAAAATTTGTCCCAGAAAAAATTAAGACCTCATATGGCTCTGGGAGCGGAGAAATAAAAAAGTTATGGGGTTTAGAAGGAGGCGAGTCAAAAACGAAAATCAAAAAATGCCATCGACAGGAAAGGGTTAACTTCAAATACTTCTGTCCCAAAGTCACTATGTAAAGTTTCTCAGAACACCGTATAGCAGCTCTAATACAAATTAACTTCAACACAAAAGTCTCACGTATTCTCTGGATTACAGCAAAAACAAGATACAAAGTTACATTTCATATCCCATACCTTATACACACTACGAAAACCTTACCCGCGCCTGTATATACCCACTTCTACAATCACCGCAGACGAAGTCGCGGGTACCAGCTAGTATATATATGTGGTGGGAATGTCCCCCGATTATGGCTTTCAGGACTGCTACCTTCCAGTTTATGTCCTCTATAGCTTCCTTTGACGTACACTTGTCGCCGCGGTTGGCACTCTGTTTCTTGGATTCTGATTCCTTCCCAGACGGTGTGAGTATGGTGCTGAGCCAAATGATCTTGGCTGCTAGACTTAAGATCACTCACCAGTGGAAAAGTGCACCGTGCTTAATGGTGGCTGAACTTACTCAGCATGTCCATCTAGCTTACACCCTGGAGAGGATGCTGGCATCCAAAAGTCATGGTTACTCTAAGTTTAGGTCCAAATGGACGTTTTGGTCCAACTATCTGGACCACACTGGTGGCTCCCCCCACCCAGCGGGTCAGGTTCCTCCCTTCTGTGGGATTCCTTACTCTCCTTGCTATGTATTATGGTCTGAGTGCGCGGAACATTCTAGGTTTCGGAGATGGCTACTTCTCTTAGGCTCCGTTCCCACGGAGTAACGCACTGCTCATTCTGACACGTGTTATGTGTCAGAGTGAGGCGCTTCAAAACAGATCCCATTGATTTCAATGGGTGCCGGCTTACGTACGCTACCCATTGAAATCAGTGGGAGGCTTTTTTAACTATTGCTTTCAATGTGATACGTGCGTAAGCCGGCACCCATTGAAATCAATGGGATCTGTTTTGAAGCGCCTCACTCTGACACGTAACACGTGTAAAATATTTGATAGAAGACAGTAATTAAATAGATATAATAATGATTTATAAAGATGAATTAGCTCTAGGTGGTTATGTCAGTATTGCTGCTTGTTACAGCTCTATTCACTTATTGTGTATTATTTGCACTGTTTATCCTAAACTTTAAAACATAAAAAATATATAAAAACAACACTGAGCTTCTAAACAATTCTAACGGCTTTAGTTATTCCTGGGAAGTTACATTGGGTCAATGTCAAATTGTGGTGATGACATAAGTTTACAAAAGCAACTGCAAGGTCAAACCAAGTTTTTATTATATGCTTCAACCACACACTACAATGTGTTACTAGGCTAGAATTCCCAGAAGTTTTCACTATGCTTGATAAATGAGCAGGAATGGCTTTGCTGTCCAGTGATTTGCACAAACATTTATAAAAAATTGTCCTTTCACTACCAATGCAATGAATATTCAATCAAAAATGGCCTCTCGCAGTCTTTTGTGTATTGAGATTGAGTTTACCTGCTGAAAGATGTGAAATTTATTTCTCTGGCCTTTGACCACCATACATCAAATTCTTACCCTTATCTATAAGAAACAATAAGTGTAGTTTTAAGGGTTTGTGGAAGGCTGTGTGAGAGATGTATATTTGCTGACATGTAACCTGACTACAGCCAAACATCATTACCCCTGTGACTGATTGGAGGGCAGCCCTCACTTAACAGTTTGTATCCCTCCTGCAGCTGAGCTCTTGACCATGCTTGCTGAGCTGACACAGCCTTTCAAGTGCTGTTACCAGTTCAATGGTTTTCTTGTATGAGAAAGGCTCCTCTTCATTTGAACCTCTTCATCTTGATCATTGCTGATGAGCTATCAATAATTTCAAGCTGGTTGAGCATTTGGCTGAAGGTTAAATAAATCCAGTCTAGCTGTTTGCATTATTTTACCAAGCATTATAATGTCAGGTCTGATCTCATTTTATTAGCAAGCTGCTAAAGTCCTACAACAGACAATAAATGGCTTTCACATACACTTATAGGTTGATGTAAATAGCTCTAAAGAAACTTCATGCATATAGGGATGGAGTTTACTGACATACGCAACATTAAAAGTTCTCTCGTAAGAGCTGCTCTTTTATTTCTGCACAATGCCACAAAATTGGAAAAACACAGTATAAAAACTTAATGTAACTTAACTTAATGTAACATTATTTTATAATGATACTACTTGCATGTGGCATGACCAGGGGTGAACCTTCCCCTTTCGCCGCCCGAGCTAACTGCAGAAAGCCGCGCCCCCCCCCCCCCGCCGGGAGGAGGGGGCGGATCGGGGGCGTGGCCGGGTGGATCGGGGACGTGGCCGTGTGGATTGGGGGCGTGGCCGGGTGGATCGGCGGCGTGGCCGAGTGAAGGGGCGGGGCTTAGCGCCGTTCGCTGGCAGAGAGTAGGCCCGGAGACTGCCTGCTCTCTGCCTGAGCGTGAGGGGAGGCTGCCGGAGCAGCGCTGCTCCAGAGGCCTCCCAAACCACCGCTCGGTGATAAGCCAGTCCAGGACAGCTTGTCCTGGACTGGCTTAGGTTAGCAAAAATGCTGCCCTCCCTGAGGCCCTGACATAGTGCCGCCTGAAGCGCTCACTTCAGGTCGCCTCCTGGGAGGTGCGGCACTGTACCCAGTGGTCACTTTTCATATCTATGAAGAAGGGCAACCATTTTTTCTTACCTGTGCAGGATCCTGTATGAATGTACTATAAAATGTAAAGCACTCTGTGCAATAACTACATGTAACAAGGTTTAGCTATTTCAGTTAAGGACATAGATACCAATATGTTCAGTGGTGTAACTACCGCCGTAGCAGCAGAGGCAGCTGCCACAGGGCTCGGGACATTAGGGGCCCGGTGACAGCCGCTACCGCTGCTATCATTATACTCGGGGGTCTTTTCAGACTCCCGAGTATAATGATCGGCGGCCTGGGAGAGGTAAGAAACACAAAAAACACTGTTACTTACCTCTCCACGATCCGGGCAGGCTTCGGTCTAGTCGTCTGACGTTTCATGACCCCTACCTGCGTCCCAGGTCATGTGACGTCTGACGTAATTGAAAATGGACTACTTCGGAGGCCGACATCGTAGGAGCCGGGAGATAGGTGAGTAACAGAGTTTTTTTATGTTTTCTCCCCTTGGGTCTCTGAAAAGACCCCAGAGTATAATAATTATTTATGGGTGTCCACAGTGGGACATAATACTGTGTGCATGGGCCACTATGGGGTAAAATACTGTGTGCAGGGGCCACTATGGGGGATAATACTGTGTGGAGAGGCCACTATGGGGGATAATACTGTGTGGAGGGGCCACTAAGGGACATAATACTGTGTGCAGGGGCCACTATGGGGTATAATAGTGTGTGCAGGGACCACTATGGGACATAATAGAGCGCGCAGGAATGTGTAGGAGGGGGTCGGTCGAGCTCGTCAGTGTCGGTGTGGGGGGGGGGCATGTCAAAAGTTTGCCACGGGGCTTTGCCATTCCTAGTTATGCCACTGAATATGTTAAAAACTGAAGGAGTAACTATTAAGATGTAACTTTTATTAGGTCCGTTTAAAATTGATTCATAAAAATGAGTAGTCCAAAAAACAGAGTGTAGGGGGACAGAACAATTACTGATATGCCTGTGGTATAATTTATTCACCACTCTATTTTTGCGACTATTTCAGTCCTACAGACACTCTAACACAAAACTCTTATGTGCTGCTAAGGGAGTTTTAAACAGACAGGTGCATATAGCACACATAATCGGGAGCCTACGATCCCTTTAGGCTGCCGATGTTGAGGCTAGGAGTATGGACATATTATAATCCCCTAGACACATTCCCATATAGGGATATTAGTGTAGATAATTCCTACCCCACAGACTAACATGATGGCATATATGATGCTTTGTTGGCATATACCAACAAAGCACCCTGTCCTACTATTTGGGGCAGGGGAACTGCGGTTTTGACCGCAAATTTCTTGCTACTATTGTGAGCTTAGTAACTCCTCCTGATGAACGAATCTGATAGAGGACTAGGGAAACGCGTACAGGAGAATGTTGGTCTGTAGGCACGTGTGAAATTTCAGACCAATCCATTCAGCTGTTTGGCTGTGACTGAGGAACGAACATCCAAACATCCAAACAGGATATATATATATACAGTCCTATGAAAAAGTTTGGGCACCCCTATTAATCTTAATCATTTTTAGTTCTAAATATTTTGGTATTTGCAACAGCCATTTCAGTTTGATATATCTAATAACTGATGGACACAGTAATATTTCAGGGTTGAAATGAGGTTTATTGTACTAACAGAAAATGCGCAATATGCATTAAACCAAAATTTGACCGGTGCAAAAGTATGGGCACCTCAACAGAAAAGTGACATTAATATTTAGTAGATCCTCCTTTTGCAAAGATAACAGCCTCTAGTCACTTCCTGTAGCTTTTAATCAGTTCCTGGATCCTGGATAAAGGTATTTTGGACAAACAATTCAAGTTCAGTTAAGTTAGATGGTCGCCGAGCATGGACAGCCCACTTCAAATCATCCCACAGATGTTCAATGATATTCAGGTCTGGGGACTGGGATGGCCATTCCAGAACATTGTAATTGTTCCTCTGCATGAATGCCTGAGGATTTGGAGCGGTGTTTTGGATCATTGTCTTGCTGAAATATCCATCCCCGGCGTAACTTCAACTTCGTCACTGATTCTTGAACATTATTCTCAAGAATCTGCTGATACTGAGTGGAATCCATGCGACTCTCAACTTTAACAAGATTCCCGATGCCGGCATTGGCCACACAGCCCCAAAGCATGATGGAACCTCCACCAAATTTTACAGTGGGTAGCATGTGTTTTTCTTGGAATGCTGTTTCTTTTTGGACGCCATGCATAACGCCTTTTTTTTATAACCAAACAACTCAATTTTTGTTTCCAAAATGAAGCTGCCTTGTCCAAATGTGCTTTTTCATACCTCAGGCAACTCTATTTGTGGCGTACGTGCAGAAACGGCTTCTTTCTCATCACTCTCCCATACAGCTTCTATTTGTGCAAACTGCGCTGTATTGTTGACCGATGCACAGTGACACCATCTGCAGCAAGATGATGCTGCAGCTCTTTGGAGGTGGTCTGTGGATTGTCCTTGACTGTTCTCACCATTCTTCTTCTCTGCCTTTCTGATATTTTTCTTGGCCTGCCACTTCTGGGCTTAACAAGAACTGTCCCTGTGGTCTTCCATTTCCTTACTATGTTCCTCACAGTGGAAACTGACAGGTTAAATCTCTGAGACAACGTTTTGTATCCTTCCCCTGAACAACTATGTTGAACAATCTTTGTTTTCAGATCATTTGAGAGCGGGCTGTCCATGTTCGGCGACCATCAAACTTAACTGAACTTGAATTGTTTTGTAGAAAGAAATGGTCCAAAATACCTTCATCCAGGATCCAGGAACTGATTAAAAGCTACAGGAAGCGACTCGAGGCTGTTATCTTTGCAAAAGGAGGATCTACTAAATATTAATGTCACTTTTCTGTTGAGGTGCCCATATTTTTGCACCGGTCAAATTTTGGTTTAATGCATATTGCGCATTTTCTGTTAGTACAATAAACCTCATTTCAATCCTGAAATATTACTGTGTCCATCAGTTATTAGATATATCAAACTGAAATGGCTGTTGCAAACACCAAAATATTTAGAACTAAAAATGATTAAGATTAATAGGGGTGCCCAAACTTTTTCATAGGACTGTATATACATATATATATATATATATATATATATATATATATATATATATATATAATCATATCATGGCAACAGATGTCCATGTCTTAGTAATGAAGACTTACCAATATGTCATCAATTGCAAACCAGCAAGATGTCCAAACTTAATAATCAAGATAATGATTTCCAGTCTGTTGAAGCTAACGGCATTTCAGCATTTAAGGGATGTGTTAACCAAACAGTGAAGGTGGTTTAAGGGGTGCTCAGGGTGCCTTTTCTTTCCACTCCAATAAATCTATATTCTGCCTTACCCACTATATCCTGACAGCTGAGCTGCAGTACAATGACTAGCCCATTGCACATTGTACGGAGTCGTCTTCTTCTGGCTCTGTACAGTGTGTGGAGAACACCAGGAGCCCCACTGATCTCATAATAATGACCAATTTTAAGGCTAGGAGAGTAATATTAGGTCTTAGCTACTTACTCTTCGAGTTAAAAAAAAAATCACTTCTAATTAATTTTTTCTTTAATACTGTCTATGGTTTTTGTGTAATTGAGTATCCATTTTGAGTTTTTGATACCATTCTAATATCAACGAATGTAAATAAATAATATAATCCAGCATCCAACAACAAATATAAATAGTAAAAATAAAACTTAACCTTTAAAGAAATCCATATCTTTAAAAAAAGTAACACAAGGTCATAGTAGTACAACACAAATAGCTTACACGTTTCAGGGCAAGCTGCCCCTTACTCATAATATACCGTTAGCTAGACATAAAATGAATTTTGTCTGAGACTAAATCTATTTTAAAAAAATGTTAAGCTGTGAGAATTTTTTTTCTTGGTTGTATTCACCATTATAATTTATCACATCTAATCTTTACATTAGTTACATTAAACTATAGTATGTGGCATATATGTATATGTATATATATATATATATATATATATATATATATATATATATTTTTATTTTTTTTTTGTTAACGCGTACCTCCAATTTTAAACACATTTTTATGATTGAATGAATAGTACATGCAAATATAAAAAATTTTGTGATATATCCTATTAAGGATATCTTTTTATTTCAGCACAACCTGCTCTCCTGCCCATTATCTTCAGCCTGATTACTTGGTTACATAAGATTTGTCTCAGAACTCTATGGAGAAGGCAAAGTTTGAGTAGAAAACTGCTGCTGGCTGGTTAATTGACTTATTGCCTCATTCTGTGAACTGGTAGCCTCTTATCTACAAACATAACAGGTTTAAAAGAGCACAGAGTAGCAGAATGTAGCAGCAGAAATTATTTGAGGTTTTTTTGTAGCACCCTTCTGGTCCCTCTCCCTTCTTTATAGACTAATATGTAGAAAGTAACTCTGCCTGAAAAGAAAAGAAACATAGTTTTTAAATAAGATATATTAAAAAGTTTCTTACTTTCACCTGTACTATTTATAAAAAGTTAGTTATAATTGGAGACATGCTTTAATGCAGGATAACATTTACTTTTGAGCTTCTTCAAAAAGTAGCCAGAGGTGACACTGTTTCTTGAATGACTTTTAGTAAAGTTGATATACTTTGAATAAGAGATATAATTCCAGTCAGGAAACAAGTCATACTGTAGTGTTAAATCTACCATTTCCCCATGAGCCAGATTCATTAATAGATCTATAAATATAGACTGTAGAAGTATTGCCCTAATAAAAGCTAGGGCTCTGTGATCCATTAATTACCAATGGCAACTTGGCACTGAACATAGATAGCCTATGAATCAGAAATGCAAATGTTAGAGGGTCTTGTGTGAATCATGGCAGATTATGGCAGATAAACTGTATATAATGTGAGCTGCACCAGGATTCACAAATATGTTATCAATACTCAGTGAACAGAGTAAAAAATGAATCCAAACAGATCTCCAAAGTTAATGTATTGCTTTCTATCATTAAGTATTAAAGCCTTATACATACAATCTGTTTGTACGCCAAACTCAGCCCAACCGCATAGAGATAGTATAATGGAAAGATTTGCACCGGTTCTGTGTTTTCCACCCACTTCTGGTATCGGCTTACAATGATTGATGCAAATCATTGATCAAAATAGTGAACAAGGCCTAACAATGTAGAACAGCTGCATGTATGTAATACCACAGCTATAAGATCAATGTGAAATCCATATTTTTGTTCCTATGGCCCATACTAATTTTTTCAATCAGTGCTTACAATTTCTAATGTGTTGCAGAGAAACGATCCTTAAACTTAGTTGGCAACTGTGAGGAATAGATACTTTCATGCTGTCTTTTTATATGTTAGGTCTGAATTATCATCATCAAATAGTTTGACACCATAATGCAAAATAACATACATGTCCATCACCTGTGAGGTTAACGTAACGCAGAATGCTGTATATGTAAATCTTTTTGATTGCTTGTGCACTGGGGCTGAGCCCATGGAATTACTGTGGGAGCCATACTGCTACTGACAACTGGGGTTCCAACAGTAAGTTCAATCGGAATAACAGCAACAGTCAAGTGGATGGGATTGAAACAAATCTCACCCACACACTTGAAAAAACAACAGCCCCAGTTATTTGGTGCTGAGGTTTTGGAACTTAGAGCATGTTAATTATTGCTGTAGATTCCATTATAGCTACAGGGGTTAATTCTATGGCGAAAACCATCCATTTTTTTCTGGTCCATTGCAGGACATTCTACTTCAGACATCCTGCAGAGAACTCAATACATGTGGCCTTAGCCTTAAAGGGATATTGCTATCTTTTGATGTATCAACAGTCAGATAGGGGCAGGTCTCATAGGTGGGATCCACATCTATCTCAATAATGGTTTATGCTGTCTGTGGATATAGACTTGCTCATATCCATCTGCCTGTTCATGAATCTCAGATAGTCCTGATGATGTTGGATTCAGGGTTCAGGGCTCTGTGGTGGCCATATCATCACTTCCAGATCTCCTCCTTCAAGGGGTGTTTTCACCAAATGTTGATTTGATTTAGATTTCTCTTTTTTCATTCAATTAACTTTGTGAATTGGCAAAAATAAACAATTAAGACTTTTATTTCTGAAAGCATTCTATATATACTGTACAGTGTTGGCCAAAAGTATTGGCACCCCTGCAATTCTGTCAGATAATACTCATTTTCTTCCAGAAAATGATTGCAAGCACAAACTCTTTGGTATTAATATCTTCATTTAATTTGCAATGAAAAAACACAAAAGAGAATGAAAAAAAAAAGTCAAATCATTGATCATTTTACACAAAACTCCAAAAATGGGCCGGACAAAAGTATTGGCACCCTCAGCCTAATACTTGGTAGCACAACCTTTAGACAAAATAACTGCGAACAACCGCTTCCGGTAACCATCAATGAGTTTCTTACAATGCTCTGCTGGAATTTTAGACCATTCTTCTTTGACAAACTGCTCCAGGTCCCTGAGATTTGAAGGGTGCCTTCTCCAAACTGCCATTTTGAGATCTCTCCACAGGTGTTCTATGGGATTCAGGTCTCTACTCATTGCTGCCCACTTTAGAAGTCGCCAGTGCTTTCTCTCAAACCATTTTCTAGTGCTTTTTGAAGTGTGTTTTGGGTCATTGTCCTGCTGGAAGACCCATGACCTCTGAGGGAGACCCAGCTTTCTCACACTGGGCCCTACATTATGCTGCAAAATTTGTTGGTAGTCTTCAAACTTCATAATGCCATGCACATGGTCAAGCAGTCCAGTGCCAGAGGCAGCAAAGCAACCCCAGAACATCAGGGAACCTCCGCCATGTTTGACTGTAGGGACCGTGTTCTTTTCTTTGAAGGCCTCTTTTTTTCCCCTGTAAACTCTATGTTGATGCCTTTTCTCAAAAAGCTCTACTTTTGTCTCATCTGACCAGAGAACATTCTACCAAAACATTTTTGGCTTTCTCAGGTAAGTTTTGGCAATCTCCAGCCTGGCTTTTTTATGTCTCTGGGTAAGAAGTGGGGTCATCCTGGGTATCCTACCATACAGTCCCTTTTCATTCAGATGCTGATGGATAGTACAGGTTGACACTGTTGTACCCTCGGTCTGCAGGGCAGCTTGAACTTGTTTGGATGTTAGTCGAGGTTCTTTATCCACCATCCGCACAATCTTGCGTTGAAATCTCTCATCAATTTTTCTTTTCCGTCCACATCTAGGGAGGTTAGCCACAGTGCCATGGGCTTTAAACTTCTTGATGACACTGTGCACGGTAGACACAGGAACATTCAGGTCTTTGGAGATGGACTTGTAGCCTTGAGATTGCTCATGCTTCCTCACAATTTTGCTTCTCAAGTCCTCAGACAGTTCTTTGGTCTTTTTTCTTTTCTCCATGCTCAATGTGGTACACACAAGGACACAGGACAGAGGTTGAGTCAACTTTAATCCATTTCAACTGGCTGCAAGTGTGATTTAGTTATTGCCGCCACCTGTTAGGTGCCTCAGGTAAGTAACAGGTGCTGTTAATTTCACAAATTGGAGAAGCATCACATGATTTTTCAAACAGTGCCAATACTTTTGTCCACCCCCTTTTTTTATGTTTGGTGTGGAATTATATGGAATTTGGCTTTTTGACAATTCTTTTTGTGGTTTTCCATTGAAGAAAAATTAAATGAAGATAATAATACCAAAGAATTTGTGATTGCAATCATTTTCTGGAAGAAAATGAGTATTATCTGACAGAATTGCAGGGGTGCCAATACTTTTGGCCAACACTGTATATAACATTTCTTTGTATTCAATGACATTTTGCAGAAAGATTTTCAATATGGCAAGTATTCATCTAACCTGTATATTATGACCCCTGTACAGGTTTTTTGAAAGACTATAGTAAACTCTTAATGGTATCCAGAATGAATATAGCCCTTCATTTATCTGTACAGTGTATATAATAGATGACATTGTTTTAAAGGCTTTGTATCTACAAGCCTACAACAGTAAAAGGAAAGATTTTATGATCCACTTAATAGGCATAACAAAGATACATAAGAACATCTTTCGGTTTCCTGGCTATAACCTACATCCCCCCTCGTATGGCTGTTTGTGTATTAGACATCACAGTACATTAAAGTCAATAAACACATTCTGTGATGGGGAAGAAATTTCAAAGTGTTGTGTAAACAGTTGCAGATGTACATCAGAAGACGTCACATAAATATCTCACTCTCAAACAAGAAATGTAAATGATACCACATATGCTGTAATTGAAAATTTTATTATACATTAGTGAAGTCACCCATTTATCTAATCATAATCAGTTCCAATAAAATCTCATTTAGGAAAGTTGAATGAGGTTCAGGGTGGATGGTTCGAAGAACTTCCAGGCACTGATCTCTACTTAGAAAAGCAGAATGACGGTATTATTTCACTTAGCTTTACTGAAGAAATTTTACGTACTACTTGAACTTGGCACTATAATATCTAGTTTTACTAAATGTCTGATGTCATATTATTAACCACCAAGCATCAGTTTTCACCACTATGAACATTTAACTTTGGCAAAGAAAAGTCGTATCTGTGGGGATTCATTCACCTTGCAGCACTCGAAGGTCATTTTTTGTTTCCTTACATTGAGGTCACCTATGCAAGTTGCTGTTATGGTTCCTAGGTTTGGAATATAAATTCAAAGGGACCCAAACAACTTACTAGTATATATTATCCCTTAATGTAATAATACCTATAACTAGGGTTGAGTCGATCCTGACTTTTCAGGATCGATTTTAAAATCCGATTACCGATAATTTTTCATTCGAACCTGATCTCGATCCCAATTGCGATCCCAATGCAAGTCAATGGGATTTTTTTTATTAATCGGAGATCGGATTTTAAAAGCAATCCTATTCAGTATACAGCATGGAATCTAACAATTGTTAGAATCCACGCTGTGTAGTGAATCACTAAGTAGCCAGAGGATTTTTTTAATCCTCTGGCTACTTAGTCCCCCCTGGTGTCCACTTACCTCTAGAGATGGCTGCTCCTCCTTCTTCTTGTCCTCGCTGCCGGTCCAGCTGCAGTCTTCTTCACCTCGCGGCCCCCTCCCTGCCAGGTTAGGAGAGTGTGAGCGGGTTAGGAGAGTGTGGGCGGGTACTGGGAGTTGAGACGTGACGTCTCCCCACCCTGTACCCGCCCACACTCTCCTAACCTGGCAGGGAGGGGGCCGTGAGGCGAAGAAGACTGGAGCTGGACCGGCAGCGAGGCGAACAGCAGCGGAGCAGCCATCTCTGGAGGTAAGTAGCTACGAGACATGTTAGTTTAGCCTCCCATTAGAATGAATGGAGGCAGCCGGCGCGCAGGGGGTTAAGGCTGTGTGTCGGCTGCTTCCATTCATTCCTATGGAACCGCAGCGGAGCCTTCACACTGAGTATACACTATAAACTCAGTGTCAAGGCATTTTGGGAAATACTACCGATCCCGATCCCACCTAAAAAGATCGTGTTTGGAATTCCGATCGCGATCGTGAAATTTTCTCAATCGCCGATCGGAATCCGATTTTTTCCAAACACGATCGCTCAACCCTACCTATAACCAATATATTTCCAGTTATATGAACTGTAATACTAACTGCACTCACTCACTTTCTGCTGGAAAACCGTATTGTTACTCGCAGTCTGCAATACAACGACACAGTAGTGTGTTAACATAAATTTTCATGAGAAGAAACATTTCTTTCAGACAGCAGATATAAGCGTAAATGTGACACAAATCCCACAAAGTCCCTGGGCAATTGTCCTTAGGCCAGGGCCCCATGTAGTGTAAGCACCGCAAATTTGACATAGCTCTCATGAAGAAATCTGCTGAATTATATCAATTTCACTATGGACATTCTTGGAGCACCGCATGCTTACAGAACCACTGAAGAAAACAAAGTTTTAGGCCGGTGCAGCACATTGCGAAAATGTGGCAAAAAACCACTGTGTTTTACAGTACCCATAAAGTGGATGGATTCTTGCTAATCCCACTCACACATTACAGAAAAGTGCCTATGTTTACTTTTGTTTATATATTTTTATATGTGATCTATGGAAAGGGGGGAGATTTAAACTTTAGTTTTTTTGTGTTTTTTTGAAAAACTTTTTTCTTTTTTACTGTTATGTCTGATCACTTATTGCATATTTACTAATTGCATATTTACTACTATTCACTAATGTATTGCATTGAATAGTAAAATGCATTCACTTCTACAGCAGTACGGCAATACGGCAATCATGATTACCGTCCTCTGATGACATTCTGGAGGGTGACTGTCGGAAAAAGATAGAGGTGCTCGTGGCGCCGGTGCACTTTAGATGCCACAGTCATGTTTAACTGCAGCATCTAAGGTGTTAACAGCTAAATTATACAGTCCGTATCCATAGTGTATGGAGAGAGTTCACCTCCTAAACCCTCTCCATCCCCATGCAACCAAGGAAGTAATAGGGAGTCTGACACAAAACTGCTTTTTATTCCCACGCAAATGAATTAAAAGTGCATCGGGTGTGTGTTCTGGGGCAGCTAAGCATCGCAGCAAGATATTCTTCTTGCTCAATACCTCTCCCAGCAACACTGACATAATTGGAGCTTCACCCCGTCATCCCAAGCAAGATGAACTTTTAGCTGCGGTGCTCAGCTGCCCAGAACACTCCCCTGATGCATTTTTAGTTCATTTGCATAGGAATAAAAACCAGCTTTTCATAAAAATGAACCAGTCATTCTACGCACACATTATAGCATTGTTCTCAACTCTGAGCACTTTAAGGTACTAGGGCTGGTTTAGTAGAGTTTTTGATGCTGACAGATATAATGGAAGCAGTTTCTGTTATATCAAGTCTCCTGCATAACCTCCTTCACATATCCTTCAGGAAAGGTTCCTAAGGCAAAGTTTTTTCTTTGACAAACTGAATTAGTTAATGGTTCTGTATGGGTAAACAATTAAGAATGGTCAGGATTGGAGCATCAAAACTGCCTACAGAGAGGTAGCAATATTCATAGGCATCTGTGATGTGTTCTCTGCACTTGGAGGATGGTACAGAAGATGTCATATGATATCATATGAACTGCCAGAGAAACACAAAAGTACTCCTACTTATAGAGTGTAGCCCACGTGTGAGATAAAGTGTACAACAGTAGCTACACAAGGCCATGCCAGTGGGCAGTTTATGTAGGTATAATTGACATGCTGTGATTTCCATAAATGTCAGGTAATTCCAGGAGGAGTGAGGATGGAACTGGGTCTAGCTCACATGTTATTTTACATATGCTCTGAAGGATGTTGGTGATCTCTGTTTAATTTATTTAGTCAAATTGCAGGTAGCAACTTAATGGGGTTTCATCACTTCTCTCTTTCAGCAGCTTTGCCTTCTGTTTCTGCTTCCTGTATTCTTCAGCAAGCTGGTGAGCAGCATTGACTGTTTGATTCATAGGACACTATGAAGTACGTCAATAAATATAGACATTGCCTTTACCATGAAAGATTATTTATTATGATTACTAGTAATTTAATATAAATACAGATTAAATAATATGCACAGTAAATGTATATTACATTACACAGGCTTGTATAGGAAACTTACACAAACAAGAGGCTTGCAGTAAACTCAATGTTATGTTAGTCTTTACATAGAGAGGTAACAGACAGGGAGGCTTTATAAGCATACTCCAATTACTGTAGCTGAATTGACTGTCCTGACCACAGAGTTGTATACAACAGTGAGAGATCTCAGCCACCCCAGAGAGCAGTGACTCATTCATTTGACCTGTTATAACAGGACAGGACAAGAACCAAGGAAACACTGTGTAAACAATGATCCTTTTTCTGCTAGCAGAAAAATTAACCCCTTGAAGTAAATGGGAGGCTTTTTTTTTCAGTGCTGACATTTCACACCAAATTCCTCACCATTTTCCTCCGTGTGAATGGACCCTTAGTGTGGATTGCAGAATTTATCTAGAGTGCACAACAGCAGTGCCAGCCTGATCCTTGCATTTTCAATTTGTTGTGACAGAAAGAAAGACTCTTTAAGGGAGGGTTCACATGGTGTAACGTGCCGCGTGATGTGGCACGTCTACGCCACGGGAGTCTTTGCGGGCCGTACACACTCCCATTGATTTCAATGGGAGCGGGGATCATATGTGCAAAATCACGGCCGCAAACTAGCGCGCCGCATACGATCCCCGCTCCCATTGAAATCAATGGGAGCGTGTACGGCCTGCAAAGGCTCCCGCGGCGTAGACGAGCCACATCACGCGGCACGTTACACCGTGTGTACCCTCCCTTACATTTATGATTGATTGGTAGTTCTGGAGGTGTAGGGTCAAGGAGATTCCCTTTAGTAAATGAAGTTTTCGCCATTGCTGTTTAAGTTTCCGCCCTCTATTTTTAACTACAAGGAACACCCAGCTTTCCTAGACTTTTGCTTTAACCCTGCTGTCCTTCAATGAGACATTCCAGTTGAAAAACACAACTTAACTTCTGAGGCAGGTTATATAACTTCCATAAGTTATATAGGAGTTGCATTGACTTCAGTGCTGTCTTACAAGGTGAACTTTGTGTGTTTTCAGGAATGTTTGTATTTAATAAAATAATGAATGTATTTTGAAACCATGTCTTTTCTTTCCATTTCTTCCCTTACTATTCCTCTTTTTTGCCCTGACACCAGCAGCCATTATGCTATGAATTCAGAATTAAAATGCATAGTTTGGTGTATTTTTTCCATTGCAAATTTTGGTGATGATTTAACTTGTGGAAAATCCTGACAGTATAAGTTCCATGTGGACATTCACTTAAAAGAGAATTTTTCACCACCACCGCCAACCCCCTCTGCATTGTTCAACAAAAGCTCCGCTGATTCTAGCACTCTTGGAACTTTTTCTTTAGCCCCCACTTTTCTCAAGCAATCAGTGCAGTCAGTTTTGGTGATTGTTTAAATTCTGCTTTCCATTGTCATGTGAGTGGTCTTGGACAAGAGCAAACAAGGGGCAGTGATTCTGAGCTCTGACATTTTATGGTTGTCTCATTTTTACAGATCACAATCTCTAGTCTCACTTCTATCCAAAGGTAAAGAAATTAGGGAGATTTACTAGGTAATTTGTGTAAAAAAGAACTGTCTAATGCTCAGTTCACACAGAGTTCTTTGGACCGGATTTTGGGAGCCGTTCACTTCTTTTTTCCGTTAGTGTTTTTTTCCCGCTCGTGAAAAAAAGAAGCGAGCTGCTCTATCTTGACACGGATTCCAGGGCGCGAGACTCCCTCCTGACTAGGCCTATTCATTTGGGCCTAATCCAGAGCGGAATGCCGCGACTGGATGCCGGTGCACTGCACCAGACTCCAGTCATGGCTAACCACGGGAGGTGTTTTTTGGACGCGGATTCTGAGATGGCTTCTGTGACAAAATCTGGTCGCAAAAACTCTGTGTGAACTGAGCATAACATACCTTATACCACATTTATAAACTGTTTTAGATACGTTTTAGACACATTTACAACTTATGTGAAAAAGGAGCATTGCTTCCAGACCCACATTTAAATGATCAATAATTTTCAACAAACTTTACATAAATGCCAAGCTATTTTGTAATATATCTTATCTGAGCATGGCTGTCAGTGTAACACAAAACGGAAAAAGAAATGCCCTAACAGAGCATATGAACAGGGGCTTTCTTCTTGAGACAAGTCCTTAAATATGACATGTCACAGGGCGGCGGAGAGTGGAAACCACAGGTACAAGCAGGTGCTCCATTACATGTTACCATACCCCAGGTGCACGAACAGCTTAATTTCATATGGATTGAAAGTTGATTTTCTTCTTTATTATTATCCATATGGATTAACAAGTTACTCTATGCAAATGGACTAGTCTGCTAATATTAGTTCTTATAGAGTTAAGAAATTCCTTATATCTTACATTTTGTATTCGTCTTCCTCTTCCTCTTCTTCTTCTTCTTCTTCTTCTTCTTCTTCTTCTTATTATTATTATTTATATAGCACCATTATTTCCATGGTGCTTTACATTTGGGGGTTTACATACAGTACACAAAATATGCAGGTAGATATAATACTAACAATGACCGACTGGCACAGTGGGATATAGGGCCCTGCCCACAAGGGCTTACAGTCTATGAGCATCCATTGTTATTAAATATATTTATATTTGCAAGTCAAGTTGCAGCTAGTGATATTCAGTACCATGGACAGAACTACTGCATCAGTCATTAGAAGTCTGTAAAGGCCAATAGCAGAGAAATTCCAGCAGAACGGTTTCTCATATCATGACACTAGGTGTCAGTGATGGGTAATCGTTGGTCTAGCTCTAGTACGATAACGTGTGGCAGCCCAGGAATGATGTTTTATAGCGAAGGTGAAACATAGCTTAATACAAGCAGATGACATATATTACTATAAAAGAGGATATAGTTGTCTACTGTTTTTAAAGGCAGCAATAAAAGAAGAATAATGAAGCAGTTTAAAAGCTAAAAGACAGCTGTCAAGCTCAATGGCTGTGATAAATGTCTAAACACCCACTTGGAGAAGAAATCTGCTCCCCGGAGACCACCGTCCAAAAAATTAATTACTGCAATTCAGCATCTTTAAATTTGCCACTTAATATACTGCCACCATAATTAAATTTCCAGCCCTGTGACCTTGAGACCATTTCTTGAGATAATAAATGAGATCAAGGTTTAATCTATTCAGATGCAAGTAGAAGCTGTCCAAGGGAGCACCAAACCATGTGAGCGCAGTCAAGGTCAGGAGTGGGGAGTATGGATAAGGTGTGAGGTCTCTGCTCATTCCAGTCACTTAACAAAAATGTTTGTTTTATCGCCCAATATTTGCTATCAGGTATTACACCAAAATGACCTGCTCTGCTACATTGTACTATGCACCATCATTCATCACTTTTTAGAAATGACAATAAACTGGATTACTATTTCCTCTTGCTTAGCCTAAAGAATTACAGGAGTCTCGCAAAGATTAAGGTTTTCTGGCCTTTTCTAAATGTCTAGGTGAATTTCTGAAAACTCTTTTACAGTACTCAATGTCAGAAATAAATCTTAAATAATCTTTAAAGCATGCTTCCAGAATGGAAAAAATGTTGTATCTTCTGCTTCGGCTCACTTCTTCATTTACTGTGGGTCTTCGTTTAACCCCTTCGGGAGGCAGATATCTGGGGCCTTTAGGAAACACTGCTTTGTTTTTTCTTCACTGCATTCTGAAAGCCAGGTATTTTTATTTTTTCTCTTTAAGAACCATTTTTTGGTACATATAACTTATCAATACAGTTTATTAATAACTAGAGATGAGCGAGTACTGTTCGGATCAGCCGATCCGAACAGCACGCTCGCATAGAAATGAATGGACGTAGCCGGCACGCGGGGGGTTAAGCGGCTGGCCGCCGTCAAAGCGGAAGTACCAGGTGCATCCATTCATTTCTATGGAGCGTGCTGTTCGGATCGGCTGATCCGAACAGTACACGCTCATCTCTATTAATAACTTAGATTTTGTATGGGAGGGAAAAACAGTAATTCCACCATTGTTTTGGGGGATTTGTTTCAACCTGCCGTATATATGACATGTTATCTTTACTCTGCAATTTGTTGCAATTCTAACAATACAGGATTGGCTGGCAGCTTTCTCACCTGACTCCCCCATACACATGCATTCTAGATGTGACAGAATAGTGTACATTTTCTGAACTGGGAGAGGGAAGAAAGCTGCTGACAGACTCATTGGGCTGTAGCTTTTCTGACAGGGAACAAAAGGATTAGGCATATGAAATGTGACTGCCTGTTCCTTATTTCTTGTGACATCTTTCAGGGAAGAGCACAGAGAACTAAATGATCCTGATGTCTTCCTTTTCTTTAGCTGCTATGACTCCTGGTATTTTTTCTCCTATCTGCTATTCTGAACTTATGTGTGTCTCCTTCTGTAATTATTATCCTGTATCTGTATTATCTTGCTGCTGTAACACACTGAAATTTCACCATGGTGGGTATATTAAAGGATTATCTTATTTTAACTTAATCTGAATAGTTGCCAAACAACCATTTATTTAACCCCTACACATACCAGGACATACATGTTAGTCCTGAGTTATCATGGGAATGTATGATGCCCTCTCAGAGGCTCAGTGGGCACCATAGCTCCAGGATTTCCTCTGTTTTATATTGTAGGGACCTAGCAGCAGGGTCCGTCATCAGAGACAGCACCAGTCACAGCTCCCTCAGATACATTGGTCAAAATCTACCATGACATCTCAGTGGTTAGTTTTAGTTTCACTTTTGTGTTCAGCAACAGAACTGCTTTCACACAGGGAGATTACAGGAGTCGTTCCATTGCTATAGCAGCTGAGAGTCATCCGAAGACTCCCACACCTTCATAGGCTCCCACAATGTAGATTGTTTCTGTGTGGATAGCATTCGTCACAATCCCATTGACTTTGCATGTACTTTAAAACCACCAAACCATGTGGGGTACTGGCCTAACAAGCAAAATTTGTTGCACAACAACAAACCCTCATAAGGCACTGTGAATGGTAAAACACTACAATTTTGTAACGTAATATTAAATTATTATGAGTGTCAGAATATGAAAATGCAAAATATTTTTTATTTAATTTTTTATGGTATTAAAACACAGCATATATTTTTTTTTCAGTTCCAGTGTGATCATACTGACCTGCAGTATGAAGTTAATATTTTTAACATTTAACATTTTTTTAATATTAAAATGTTAGAAGTTAATTTTGTTAACATTTTTTTTCCTGTTCCATTGCATTCTGGACTTTTTTCATTGTATGGAATATTAACTGGTGCCCTTAAAAGCTACAATTTGTCCAGTGTGAAAACAATCCCATATGTTCACACATAACTCTGTGAAAAGAAATATAATAAATATAGGGCTCTTGGAAGGCAAAGAGTTAAAAATGAAATGTAAAATGGCTGCATCCAGTAAGAGTAAATCGTTCCATGTTGCACATCTTCCTCACCTATGCCAAGTTCTATACAGACAGATGTGTAACTTTGCGTTCCTGGGCCCCTACCTACCATGTGCCATCTGGAATAGTGGTATCTTTTATGGTGGTACCTTTGGGGACCCTTCAGGATCCAGGGCTGACAGTAACTGTAACTGACACACCCCCTATTACTATACTCCTATATACTGTCAAACTAAGTAATAAAGCCATGTAAAAGCAAAATCAATAAATGGCCCCTCACACCCTTCAATTGCACACTAAGGATCCATTCACGCAGAGGACAATGGCGCTTTATTTGGCGCTATTTTCCTCCGTGTGAATGGACCCTAAGGTACTACCTGCTTCTTTACTACTCCTCAACCCATCCTAGACGACAACAACAATAGGAATAACAATAGGACTAGTTAGTTTCTTGTGGGTTGGTGTGCCCAGTTTGCTGAATTAATAAACCTGGTATTATAGTATATTAAATGTTTAAGGCATCTAGAGCTTTAATAAATTACTTTATTTTAAGTAATACAACTAAAAATGGTACTGTTGTTACACTATGGTTTTGAATAGCCAGTGATTTGTTCCTAGAACATATAGGCCCACATTTACTAAGATGGAGGTGTCTCGATAGTAGCAAAAGATGTCCCTCAAGCTGTTGCATTTTTGGCCCACTTTGGCACCTCTCAGCCTCTGTGCTCCGCTTGCCACTTTTTTAGACAGTGGGTAGAGCAGTACCAAAAATCTAGGTGGGCCTAGGCATTAATGCCCTGGTCCACCATATTTACTATAAATCAGGTCAGTTAAACCACAAATCTGAGATAGAGATTGGCTTACATTTGCAACCAGGTGCACCTACGTGTGCTGGAATTACTAAGAAGCCAGAGCCTCTTAATTATTCTGAGATATTGGTGGGAATTAAGTAAAATTGGCGTATCAATCATCAATGCCAATAATAAATTCCCCCCATAGAGATTTCCTCTACCTCTCCATATATCCGAAAAATGTTCTACCAGGGTTTTTCCTGATTGAATTCACTGTAAAATAACTACCTGGCAAACATACTGCATTATGACCTAAGAATATTATATTTATTTTAGAAGTCATACTTGGTAACATAGAAGTGGAAAGAGCTAGTTAGATCATATTTTTGGCGTTCACAACATGGACCCGCACAGATATGAATGGTCAGTCTGTGTAGGAACAGCTCTATTTTATTATTACAAACTGTTTTGTGACAAACAGATATGACCATGTTTAGTCTGCCGGTGAAATGCCATGCTTTATTGTTTCATTTTCATGTATGTCTGGATGTCATTTCTTTAAGCATACAGATGAAATAGGAAGGGTTTTGTGAAAATAGCAACATATGCAAATTTATTATGACAAGAGAGCATTAATTGCTCTGGAAATAGTAATGAGCGATCAGTATTGTACCACTCCTGATGTGTATGAAATAAAACATGTAAAATCAGCATTTTCTACGTCATTATTGTTTTGTATATAGAAATGTGACTCTGTGAACTGAAAAATGAAAAAGTTATGGCTCTTGAAATGTGAAAAGGGAAAAACGAAAAAGCGAAACCGAAAAATGGTCCGGGTCCTTAAGGGGTTAATTCAATAGTTATCTATATTCTGTTTTACTATCTATTATTTGCTGTATGACATCCTTTGTCTGTGTGTATCCTAGAATATTTTTAATGTGAGCTCTGAGATCTGTCAAGGATCTAAGGAGGGACTGCGTAGGATGGGCCAACATGCACTGCTCTGTCTTTTGTAGTTGAGAACAAAGTTCAGTAACTTGTAAGATAGTGTTGTGTTTTAAGTTAATGCCCAAAGCAATGCAATTACACCACATTACTGACTTATGGGCCTCCTAGAGGACCAACTGGGATGAAATAGACCCCTCGTTCATTTTATAGAAGGATTTAAGGTGGGACTGCATGTGAGCTCTCTAAAGGAGGTTCTCGTTAAGGGCCGGTCCACACATGCTGATGTGTTCCATCTGCAAGAAGTCCGCATGAGGACCCTCCCGGACAGAATACAAGCACAACTGCAAGCGCTGCGCAGTTCAAGTGCACGGACCTCATAGACTATAATGGGGTACATGTGCTTGTCGTGCACTACCCGCATGAATCATTCGTGCAGGCAGTGTGCGGCAAGCACATTGACCTCATTATAGTCTATGGGGTCCGTTCACTGGAACTGCACAGCGCTTGCAGTTGCGCTTGTATTCCGTCCGGAAGGGTCCTCATGCGGACTCCTTCTGGATGGAACACATCAGCATGTGTGAACTGGCCCTAAGACACCAGTGACAGGTTCTAGTGCATCTGTCAAAGACAGTAAAGTCCAATACAATAGGGACATGAGCTGACCATGTAATTGAGCCCACAGAGGCACCCCTGAGGAGTCACAAGGCAGGAGCATTCCCAAAAAGTAGTAAAAGTAGTCTGCATGGATTTGATGGGGAGAAGAATAAAACGTATAAGGTGGTTAATACGCTAGAGGTCATACATAGAGTACCTTCTAATTACTGTATATACTCGAGTATAAGCTGAGTTTTTCAGCACAGTTTTTGTGCTGAAAAAGCCCCCCTCGGCCTATACTCGAAAAAAAAACACACTTTTTTTTTTGGGGGGGGGGGGGAGGGGTCTATGACCAGCTGCAATCGTAATGTATAGAATCTCCCATAAAATAGTGAAAAAAAAAAACTTTAAAAGAATATAATAAAAAAATTAAATAAATAGAAGTTCTAAATCCCTCCTTTCCCTAGAATACATATAAAAGTAGAAAATGACTGTGAGACACATACACATTAGGTATGCCTGTGTCTGAAAGTGCCCGGTCTACTGAATATAGGGTACCGGCAGTGGTCCTGTTCTGTCAGGAAGGGGTTAATAGGAGCACTGCAGATACCCTATATTCAGCCAGGGTGAATTCTAAGTGGGGGAAAAAAACCCAGCCCTCAAGCTCAGGGAAGGGGCAGACAGACAACCAAAACACCCCCTCCCCTTTCCCAGCACCCAGCAACTACTGCACCCAAAAACTCCAACCATTTTAATTTTTGAAATTTTCCAGTAGCTGCTGCATTTCCCCCCTCGGCTTATACTCGAGTCAATAAGTTTTCCTAGTTTTTTGTGGTAAAATTAGAGGTCTCGGCTTATATTCGGGTTGGCTTATACTCGAGTATATATGGTATATGCCAGAATTGGGATGAAATACATCTCTGGGAGGGAGGAGGAGACCCAGCTGAGATGACCTGGCTGTCCATCAGATCTGAGAAAGACATATTGAAATCACCCCCAACAATTTTAACAGCAGGGGGAGTCTAGCCACCTTACTCAGTACTCTGGTGAGGAAGCCAGTGTAGGAAAAGTTGGTAAGGGTTACATAAGGTAATGGGCTTACCTTCTACCTTACCATATTATATAACAAAGTGGCCATCTGTATCTAGGATGGAGGATTTAACCTCCAAGGGACAGGGGAAAGAGATTAAGATAGCTGTTTTTGCCCTTTTCTTCAATTGAAAAGCTGAATAAACCTTGGAATAATAGCAAAGGGCAAAATGAAAGGAGAAAGAGGCATTAGATGTTTACTAGAGATGAGCGAACAGTGTTCTATCGAACTCATGTTCGATCGGATATTAGGCTGTTCGGCATGTTCGAATCGAATCGAACACCGCGTGGTAAAGTGCGCCATTACTCGATTCCCCTCCCACCTTCCCTGGCGCCTTTTTTGCTCCAATAACAGCGCAGGGTAGGTGGGACAGGAACTACGACACCGGTGACGTTGAAAAAAGTAGGCAAAACCCATTGGCTGCCGAAAACATGTGACCTCTAATTTAAAAGAACAGCACCGCCCAGGTTCGCGTCATTCTGAGCTTGCAATTCACCGAGGACGGAGGTTTCCGTCCAGCTAGCTAGGGCTTAGATTCTGGGTAGGCAGGGACAGGCTAGGATAGGAAGGAGAAGACAACCAACAGCTCTTGTAAGAGCTAAATTCCAGGGAGAAGCTTGTCAGTGTAACGTGGCACTGACGGGCTCAATCGCCGCAACCCAGCTTTCCCAGGATCCTGAATGGAATACACTGTCAGTGTATTCCCGTATACCCGATATATACCCCGATACCCGTTCCAACGGTGTGCCCCCCCACCTTCACCCCAGAAATACCCTGCAAGTCCCCTAGCAATAGAATTGGGGCTATATACACCCACAATTTTTACTACTGGTATACAGTGCCATTGTCTGACTGGGAATTCAAAGAATATATTGGGAATACAAATACCCTCATTTCTTGCTACTGCCATATAGTGCCAGTTTCTGACTGGTAATTCAAAGAATATATTGGGGTTACGTGCACCCACAATTTTTACTACTGGTATACAGTGCCATTGTCTGACTGGGAATTCAAAGAATATATTGGGAATACAAATACCCTCATTTCTTGCTACTGCCATATAGTGCCAGTGTCTGACTGGGAATTCAAAGAATATATTGGGGTTACGTGCACCCACAATTTTTACTACTGGTATACAGTGCCATTGTCTGACTGGGAATTCAAAGAATATATTGGGAATACAAATACCCTCATTTCTTGCTACTGCCATATAGTGCCAGTGTCTGACTGGGAATTCAAAGAATATATTGGGGTTACGTGCACCCACAATTTTTACTACTGGTATACAGTGCCATTGTCTGACTGGGAATTCAAAGAATATATTGGAAATACAAATACCCTCATTTCTTGCTACTGCCATATAGTGCCAGTGTCTGACTGGTAATTCAAAGAATATATTGGGGTTACGTGCACCCACAATTTTTACTACTGGTATACAGTGCCATTGTCTGACTGGGAATTCAAAGAATATATTGGGAATACAAATACCCTCATTTCTTGCTACTGCCATATAGTGCCAGTGTCTGACTGGGAATTCAAAGAATATATTGGGGTTACGTGCACCCACAATTTTTACTACTGGTATACAGTGCCATTGTCTGACTGGGAATTCAAAGAATATATTGGGGTTATAAATACCCTCATTTCTTGCTACTGCCATATAGTGCCAGTTTCTGACTGGTAATTCAAAGAATATATTGGGGTTACGTGCACCCACAATTTTTACTACTGGTATACAGTGCCATTGTCTGACTGGGAATTCAAAGAGTATATTGGGAATACAAATACCCTCATTTCTTGCTACTGCCATATAGTGCCAGTTTCTGACTGGTAATTCAAAGAATATATTGGGGTTACGTGCACCCACAATTTTTACTACTGGTATACAGTGCCATTGTCTGACTGGGAATTCAAAGAGTATATTGGGAATACAAATACCCTCATTTCTTGCTACTGCCATATAGTGCCAGTTTCTGACTGGGAATTCAAAGAATATATTGGGGTTACGTGCACCCACAATTTTTACTACTGGTATACAGTGCCATTGTCTGACTGGGAATTCAAAGAATATATTGGGGTTATAAATACCCTCATTTCTTGCTACTGCCATATAGTGCCAGTTTCTGACTGGTAATTCAAAGAATATATTGGGGTTACGTGCACCCACAATTTTTACTACTGGTATACAGTGCCATTGTCTGACTGGGAATTCAAAGAATATATTGGGAATACAAATACCCTCATTTCTTGCTACTGCCATATAGTGCCAGTGTCTGACTGGGAATTCAAAGAATATATTGGGGTTACGTGCACCCACAATTTTTACTACTGGTATACAGTGCCATTGTCTGACTGGGAATTCAAAGAATATATTGGGGTTATAAATACCCTCATTTCTTGCTACTGCCATATAGTGCCAGTTTCTGACTGGTAATTCAAAGAATATATTGGGGTTACGTGCACCCACAATTTTTACTACTGGTATACAGTGCCATTGTCTGACTGGGAATTCAAAGAGTATATTGGGAATACAAATACCCTCATTTCTTGCTACTGCCATATAGTGCCAGTTTCTGACTGGTAATTCAAAGAATATATTGGGGTTACGTGCACCCACAATTTTTACTACTGGTATACAGTGCCATTGTCTGACTGGGAATTCAAAGAATATATTGGGGTTATAAATACCCTCATTTCTTGCTACTGCCATATAGTGCCAGTTTCTGACTGGTAATTCAAAGAATATATTGGGGTTACGTGCACCCACAATTTTTACTACTGGTATACAGTGCCATTGTCTGACTGGGAATTCAAAGAGTATATTGGGAATACAAATACCCTCATTTCTTGCTACTGCCATATAGTGCCAGTGTCTGACTGGGAATTCAAAGAATATATTGGGGTTACGTGCACCCACAATTTTTACTACTGGTATACAGTGCCAATTTCTAACTAGGAATTCAAAATGCGCAAGGCTCCCGGAAAGGGACGTGGACGAGGCCGTGGGCGAGGTCGGGGGAATGGTTCTGGGGAGCAAGGTAGCAGTGAAGCCACAGGGCGTCCCGTGCCTACTCCTGTGGGGCAGCAAGCATTGCGCCACTCCACAGTGCCAGGGTTGCTTGCCACATTAACTAAACTGCAGGGTACAAACCTTAGTAGGCCCGAGAACCAGGAACAGGTCTTGCAATGGCTGTCAGAGAACGCTTACAGCACATTGTCCAGCAGCCAGTCAGACTCTGCCTCCTCTCCTCCTATTACCCAACAGTCTTGTCTTCCTTCCTCCCAAAATTCCGAAGCTTTACAGAACAATAACCCAAACTGTCCCTGCTCCCCAGAGCTGTTCTCCGCTCCTTTCATTGTCCCTCAACCTGCCTCTCCACGTCACGATTCCACGAACCTAACAGAGGAGCATCTGTGTCCAGATGCTCAAACACTAGAGTCTCCTCCATCTCCGTTCGATTTGGTGGTGGATGACCAGCAACCCACCCTCATCGACGATGATGTGACGCAGTTGCCGTCAGGGCATCCAGTTGACCGGCGCATTGTGCGGGAGGAGGAGATGAGACAGGAGTTGGAAGAGGAAGTGGTGGATGATGAGGACACTGACCCGACCTGGACAGGGGGGATGTCAAGCGGGGAAAGTAGTGTGGATGTTGAGGCAGGTGCAGCACCAAAAAGGGTAGCTAGAGGCAGAGGCAGAGGTCAGCAGCTTAGGCGAAGCCAGGCCACACCCGGAATCTCCCAAGATGTTCCAGTTCGTACCCAGCCCCGAAAAACTCCCACCTCGAGGGCACGTTTCTCGAAGGTGTGGAGTTTTTTCAAGGAATGCGCCGAGGACAGATATAGTGTTGTCTGCACAATTTGCCTCTCGAAATTGATTAGGGGCTCTGAGAAGAGCAACCTGTCCACCACTTCAATGCGCCGTCATTTGGAATCCAAGCACTGGAATCAGTGGCAGGCAGCAACGGCAGGACAAAGGCCGCCTGCCGTTCACGCCACTGCCACTGCCTCTGCCACTGCCTCTGCCTCTGCCACTGCCACTGCTGACTGTGCTGGCGATGCACTCCAGAGGACGAGCCAGGACACCACTTCATCTGCCTCCGCCACTTTGTTGACTTCTACCTCATCCTCCCCTGGTCCTGTCTTATCTCCTTCTCCTGCACCATCAAAGGCACCATCAGGCGTTTCTTTACAACAACCCACCATCTCTCAGACATTGGAGCGGCGGCAGAAATACACTGCTAACCACCCACACGCGCAAGCCTTGAACGCCAACATCGCTAAACTGCTGGCCCAGGAGATGTTGGCGTTCCGGCTTGTTGAAACTCCCGCCTTCCTGGACCTGATGGCAACTGCGGCACCTCGCTATGCCGTCCCTAGCCGTCACTACTTCTCCCGGTGTGCCGTCCCCGCCTTGCACCAGCACGTGTCACTCAACATCAGGCGGGCCCTTAGTTCCGCGCTTTGCACAAAGGTCCACTTGACCACCGACGCGTGGACAAGTGCATGCGGACAGGGACACTACATTTCACTGACGGCACACTGGGTGAATGTAGTTGAGGCTGGGACTGCTTCCCAAACTGGCCCGGTGTACCTCGTCTCCCCGCCTAACATTCCTGGCAGGGACACGAGAAGAACACCCCCCTCCTCCTCCTCCTCTACCGCCTCCTCCTCCGCCACCGCCTCCTCCTCCGCCACCGCCTCCTCCTCCGCTGTTAGATTGACCCCAGCTACGAGTTGGAAACGTTGCAGCACTGGCGTTGGTAGACGTCAGCAGGCTGTGCTGAAGCTGATCAGCTTGGGGGACAGACAGCACACTGCCTCCGAGGTGAGGGATGCCCTCCTCGATGAGACGGCAATATGGTTTGAGCCGCTGCACCTGGGCCCAGGCAAGGTCGTTTGTGATAACGGCCGGAACCTGGTAGCAGCTCTGGAGCTTGCCGGACTCCAACATGTTCCATGCCTGGCCCACGTCTTCAACCTAGTGGTGCAACGTTTCCTAAAGAGCTACCCCAATGTTCCAGAGCTACTGGTGAAAGTGCGGCGCATGTGCGCCCACTTTCGCAAGTCGACAGTAGCCGCTGCTAGCTTAAAATCTCTCCAGCAACGCCTGCATGTGCCACAACACCGGCTTTTGTGCGACGTCCCCACACGCTGGAACTCAACGTTTCAGATGTTGAATAGAGTGGTTGAGCAGCAGAGACCTTTGATGGAATACCAGCTACAAAACCCTAGGGTGCCACAAAGTCAGCTGCCTCAGTTTCACATCCATGAGTGGCCATGGATGAGAGACCTTTGTGACATCCTACGGGTCTTTGAGGAGTCCACAAGGAGGGTGAGCTCTGAGGATGCGATGGTGAGCCTTACAATCCCGCTCTTGTGTGTTCTGAGAGAATCCCTGATTGACATCAGGGATAACTCAGATCACACAGAGGAGTTAGGGATAGCATCCGATCCGTCACAGCTGGAGAGTAGGTCCACACATCTGTCCGCTTCACTGCGTTTAATGGAGGAGGAGGAGGAGGAGGAGGAGGAAGAAGAGTTGTCCGATGATGTGATGGTGATACAGGAGGCTTCCGGGCAACTTCGAATCGTCCCATTGTTGCAGCGCGGATGGGTAGACATGGAGGATGAGGAGGAAATGGAGATTGAACTTTCCGGTGGGGCCAGAGGAGTCATGCCAACTAACACTGTGGCAGACATGGCTGAGTTCATGTTGGGGTGCTTTACAACCGACAAGCGTATTGTCAAAATCATGGAGGACAACCAGTACTGGATCTTTGCTATCCTTGACCCCCGGTATAAAAACAACATCTCGTCTTTTATTCCGGTAGAGGGGAGGGCCAATCGCATCAATGCTTGCCACAGGCAATTGGTGCAGAATATGATGGAGATGTTTCCAGCATGTGACGTTGGCGGCAGGGAGGGCAGTTCCTCCAGTAGGCAACCAAGTTCTCACCGGTCCACACAAACGAGGGGCACACTGTCTAAGGTCTGGGACACCTTGATGGCACCCCCTCGCCAAAGTGCCGCCACGGAGGGTCCTAGTGTCACCAGGCGTGAGAAGTATAGGCGCATGTTGCGGGAATACCTTTCCGACCACAGCCCTGTCCTCTCCGACCCCTCTGCGCCCTACACGTATTGGGTGTCGAAGTTGGACCTGTGGCTTGAACTTGCCCTATATGCCTTGGAGGTGCTGTCCTGTCCTGCCGCCAGCGTCCTATCTGAGAGGGTGTTCAGTGCAGCCGGTGGCATCATCACTGACAAGCGCACCCGTCTGTCAGCTGAGAGTGCCGACCGGCTCACTTTGATAAAAATGAACCACCACTGGGTAGAGCCGTCATTTTTGTGCCCACCTGTGTAAAGCACCCCAACATGAAACTCCATGTCTGTACTCAACCTCTCCAATTCCTCCGCATCCTCATACTCATCCACCATAAGCGTTGCACAATTCTGCTAATACTAGGCTCCCTCCAACATGATTTCCCCCAACTCTGCTGGTTAGAGGCTCCCTCCACCCTGATTTCCACCAACTCTGCTGGTTAGAGGCTCCCTCCACCCTGCTTTCCCACAACTCTGCTGGTTAGAGGCTCCTTCCACCATGAATTTGCCCAAACTGGGCTGTTTAGAGGCTCCCTCCACCATGAATTGGTCCAAACTGGGCTGTTTAGAGGCTCCCTCCACCATGAATTTGCCCAAACTGGGCTGTTTAGAGGCTCCCTCCACCATGAATTGGTCCAAACTGGGTTTTTTAGAGGCTCCCTCCACCATTAATTGGTCCAAACTGGGCTGGTTAGAGGCTCCCTCCACCATGAATTTGCCCAAACTGGGCTGTTTAGAGGCTCCCTCCACCATGAATTTGCCCAAACTGGGCTGGTTAGAGGCTCCCTCCACCATGAATTGGTCCAAACTGGGTTTTTTAGAGGCTCCCTCCACCATTAATTGGTCCAAACTGGGCTGGTTAGAGGCTCCCTCCACCATGAATTTGCCCAAACTGGGCTGTTTAGAGGCTCCCTCCACCATGAATTTGCCCAAACTGGGCTGGTTAGAGGCTCCCTCCACCATGAATTGGTCCAAACGGGTTTTTAGAGGCTCCCTTCACCATGAATTGGTCCAAACTTGGCTGTTTAGAGGCTCCCTCCACCATGAATTGGTCCAAACTTGGCTGTTTAGAGGCTCCCTCCACCATGAATTGGTCCAAACTGGGTTTTTTAGAGGCTCCCTCCACCATGAATTTGCCCAAACTGGGCTGTTTAGAGGCTCCCTCCACCATGAATTTGCCCAAACTGGGCTGGTTAGAGGCTCCCTCCACCATGAATTGGTCCAAACGGGTTTTTAGAGGCTCCCTTCACCATGAATTGGTCCAAACTTGGCTGTTTAGAGGCTCCCTCCACCATGAATTGGTCCAAACTGGGGTGGTTAGAGGCTCCCTCCACCATTAATTGGTCCAAACTGGGCTGGTTAGAGGCTCCCTCCACCATTAATTGGTCCAAACTGGGCTGGTTAGAGGCTCCCTCCACCATTAATTGGTCCAAACTGGGCTGGTTAGAGGCTCCCTCCACCATGAATTTGCCCAAACTGGGCTGTTTAGAGGCTCCCTCCACCATGAATTTGCCCAAACTGGGCTGTTTAGAGGCTCCCTCCACCATGAATTGGTCCAAACTGGGTTTTTTAGAGGCTCCCTCCACCATGAATTGGTCCAAACTGGGCTGGTTAGAGGCTCCCTCCACCATGAATTGGTCCAAACTGGGGTGGTTAGAGGCTCCCTCCACCATTAATTGGTCCAAACTGGGCTGGTTAGAGGCTCCCTCCACCATGAATTGGTCCAAACGGGTTTTTAGAGGCTCCCTTCACCATGAATTGGTCCAAACTTGGCTGTTTAGAGGCTCCCTCCACCATGAATTGGTCCAAACTGGGGTGGTTAGAGGCTCCCTCCACCATTAATTGGTCCAAACTGGGCTGGTTAGAGGCTCCCTCCACCATTAATTGGTCCAAACTGGGCTGGTTAGAGGCTCCCTCCACCATTAATTGGTCCAAACTGGGGTTTTTAGAGGCTCCCTCCACCATGAATTGGTCCAAACTTGGCTGTTTAGAGGCTCCCTCCACCATTAATTGGTCCAAACTGGGCTGGTTAGAGGCTCCCTCCACCATTAATTGGTCCAAACTGGGCTGGTTAGAGGCTCCCTCCACCATTAATTGGTCCAAACTGGGCTGGTTAGAGGCTCCCTCCACCATGAATTTGCCCAAACTGGGCTGTTTAGAGGCTCCCTCCACCATGAATTTGCCCAAACTGGGCTGTTTAGAGGCTCCCTCCACCATGAATTGGTCCAAACTGGGTTTTTTAGAGGCTCCCTCCACCATGAATTGGTCCAAACTGGGCTGGTTAGAGGCTCCCTCCACCATGAATTGGTCCAAACTGGGGTGGTTAGAGGCTCCCTCCACCATTAATTGGTCCAAACTGGGCTGGTTAGAGGCTCCCTCCACCATGAATTGGTCCAAACGGGTTTTTAGAGGCTCCCTTCACCATGAATTGGTCCAAACTTGGCTGTTTAGAGGCTCCCTCCACCATGAATTGGTCCAAACTGGGGTGGTTAGAGGCTCCCTCCACCATTAATTGGTCCAAACTGGGCTGGTTAGAGGCTCCCTCCACCATTAATTGGTCCAAACTGGGCTGGTTAGAGGCTCCCTCCACCATGAATTGGTCCAAACTGGGGTTTTTAGAGGCTCCCTCCACCATGAATTGGTCCAAACTTGGCTGTTTAGAGGCTCCCTCCACCATTAATTGGTCCAAACTGGGCTGGTTAGAGGCTCCCTCCACCATTAATTGGTCCAAACTGGGCTGGTTAGAGGCTCCCTCCACCATTAATTGGTCCAAACTGGGCTGGTTAGAGGCTCCCTCCACCATGAATTTGCCCAAACTGGGCTGTTTAGAGGCTCCCTCCACCATGAATTTGCCCAAACTGGGCTGTTTAGAGGCTCCCTCCACCATGAATTGGTCCAAACTGGGTTTTTTAGAGGCTCCCTCCACCATGAATTGGTCCAAACTGGGCTGGTTAGAGGCTCCCTCCACCATGAATTGGTCCAAACTGGGGTGGTTAGAGGCTCCCTTCACCATTAATTGGTCCAAACTGGGCTGGTTAGAGGCTCCCTCCACCATGAATTGGTCCAAACGGGTTTTTAGAGGCTCCCTTCACCATGAATTGGTCCAAACTTGGCTGTTTAGAGGCTCCCTCCACCATGAATTGGTCCAAACTTGGCTGTTTAGAGGCTCCCTCCACCATGAATTGGTCCAAACTGGGTTTTTTAGAGGCTCCCTCCACCATGAATTTGCCCAAACTGGGCTGTTTAGAGGCTCCCTCCACCATGAATTTGCCCAAACTGGGCTGGTTAGAGGCTCCCTCCACCATGAATTGGTCCAAACTGGGGTTTTTAGAGGCTCCCTCCACCATGAATTGGTCCAAACTTGGCTGTTTAGAGGCTCCCTCCACCATGAATTGGTCCAAACTGGGGTGGTTAGAGGCTCCCTCCACCATTAATTGGTCCAAACTGGGCTGGTTAGAGGCTCCCTCCACCATTAATTGGTCCAAACTGGGCTGGTTAGAGGCTCCCTCCACCATGAATTTGCCCAAACTGGGCTGTTTAGAGGCTCCCTCCACCATGAATTTGCCCAAACTGGGCTGTTTAGAGGCTCCCTCCACCATGAATTGGTCCAAACTGGGTTTTTTAGAGGCTCCCTCCACCATGAATTGGTCCAAACTGGGCTGGTTAGAGGCTCCCTCCACCATGAATTGGTCCAAACTGGGGTGGTTAGAGGCTCCCTCCACCATTAATTGGTCCAAACTGGGCTGGTTAGAGGCTCCCTCCACCATTAATTGGTCCAAACTGGGCTGGTTAGAGGCTCCCTCCACCATGAATTTGCCCAAACTGGGCTGTTTAGAGGCTCCCTCCACCATGAATTTGCCCAAACTGGGCTGGTTAGAGGCTCCCTCCACCATGAATTGGTCCAAACTGGGGTTTTTAGAGGCTCCCTCCACCATGAATTGGTCCAAACTTGGCTGTTTAGAGGCTCCCTCCACCATGAATTGGTCCAAACTGGGGTGGTTAGAGGCTCCCTCCACCATTAATTGGTCCAAACTGGGCTGGTTAGAGGCTCCCTCCACCATTAATTGGTCCAAACTGGGCTGGTTAGAGGCTCCCTCCACCATGAATTTGCCCAAACTGGGCTGGTTAGAGGCTCCCTCCACCATGAATTGGTCCAAACTGGGGTGGTTAGAGGCTCCCTCCACCATTAATTGGTCCAAACTGGGCTGGTTAGAGGCTCCCTCCACCATTAATTGGTCCAAACTGGGCTGGTTAGAGGCTCCCTCCACCATTAATTGGTCCAAACTGGGCTGGTTAGAGGCTCCCTCCACCATGAATTTGCCCAAACTGGGCTGTTTAGAGGCTCCCTCCACCATGAATTTGCCCAAACTGGGCTGGTTAGAGGCTCCCTCCACCATGAATTGGTCCAAACGGGTTTTTAGAGGCTCCCTTCACCATGAATTGGTCCAAACTTGGCTGTTTAGAGGCTCCCTCCACCATGAATTGGTCCAAACTTGGCTGTTTAGAGGCTCCCTCCACCATGAATTGGTCCAAACTGGGTTTTTTAGAGGCTCCCTCCACCATGAATTTGCCCAAACTGGGTTTTTTAGAGGCTCCCTCCACCATGAATTTGCCCAAACTGGGCTGTTTAGAGGCTCCCTCCACCATGAATTGGTCCAAACTTGGCTGTTTAGAGGCTCCCTCCACCATGAATTGGTCCAAACTGGGTTTTTTAGAGGCTCCCTCCACCATGAATTTGCCCAAACTGGGCTGTTTAGAGGCTCCCTCCACCATGAATTGGTCCAAACTGGGGTTTTTAGAGGCTCCCTCCACCATGAATTGGTCCAAACTTGGCTGTTTAGAGGCTCCCTCCACCATGAATTGGTCCAAACTGGGGTGGTTAGAGGCTCCCTCCACCATTAATTGGTCCAAACTGGGCTGGTTAGAGGCTCCCTCCACCATTAATTGGTCCAAACTGGGCTGGTTAGAGGCTCCCTCCACCATGAATTTGCCCAAACTGGGCTGTTTAGAGGCTCCCTCCACCATGAATTTGCCCAAACTGGGCTGTTTAGAGGCTCCCTCCACCATGAATTGGTCCAAACTGGGTTTTTTAGAGGCTCCCTCCACCATGAATTGGTCCAAACTGGGCTGGTTAGAGGCTCCCTCCACCATGAATTGGTCCAAACTGGGGTGGTTAGAGGCTCCCTCCACCATTAATTGGTCCAAACTGGGCTGGTTAGAGGCTCCCTCCACCATTAATTGGTCCAAACTGGGCTGGTTAGAGGCTCCCTCCACCATGAATTTGCCCAAACTGGGCTGTTTAGAGGCTCCCTCCACCATGAATTTGCCCAAACTGGGCTGGTTAGAGGCTCCCTCCACCATGAATTGGTCCAAACTGGGGTTTTTAGAGGCTCCCTCCACCATGAATTGGTCCAAACTTGGCTGTTTAGAGGCTCCCTCCACCATTAATTGGTCCAAACTGGGCTGGTTAGAGGCTCCCTCCACCATGAATTGGTCCAAACTGGGTTTTTTAGAGGCTCCCTCCACCATGAATTTGCCCAAACTGGGCTGTTTAGAGGCTCCCTCCACCATGAATTGGTCCAAACTGGGGTGGTTAGAGGCTCCCTCCACCATTAATTGGTCCAAACTGGGCTGGTTAGAGGCTCCCTCCACCATTAATTGGTCCAAACTGGGTTTTTTAGAGGCTCCCTCCACCATGAATTGGTCCAAACTGGGCTGGTTAGAGGCTCCCTCCACCATGAATTGGTCCAAACTGGGTTTTTTAGAGGCTCCCTCCACCATGAATTTGCCCAAACTGGGCTGGTTAGAGGCTCCCTCCACCATGAATTGGTCCAAACTGGGGTTTTTAGAGGCTCCCTCCACCATGAATTTGCCCAAACTCTGCTGGTTAGAGGCTCAATCCACCCTGATTTTCAAAACAAATGTTGGTGCCAACCTCAACTTACTACAAGGGCCAAATTCACTGCTGGTGACAAGCTCTCCTCAGTGCAAGTGCCAAATACACATGTTTCAAGGTGTTTTCCTACTGTCAGAGAGGTGGTATTGAGTGTGTAAAGTGTGTAGTTGTTAGGCTGTGATGTTGGGGTAATAGAGGGTCTTTGGTGTGTTAGATGCCCCCAGACATGCTTCCCCTGATGTCCCAGTGTCATTCCAGAGGTGTTGGCATCATTTCCTGGGGTGTCATAGTGGACTTGGTGACCCTCCAGACACGGATTTGGGTTTCCCCCTTAACGAGTATCTGTTCCCCATAGACTATAATGGGGTTCGAAACCCGTTCGAACACACGAACATTGAGCGGCTGTTCGAATCGAATTTCGAACCTCGAACATTTTAGTGTTCGCTCATCTCTAATGTTTACCATTTTTTGTTTACCATTAGAGTTGAGGCCCTTAACATTCAAAGAGACAACCTTAGCCATGTTAAACTAGAGTGAATGAGAAAGAAGCCAATGAAGGGCTTACCTCCAAGCACCATGGCCGGTGATCCAAGGGAATTCCTCAGGTGGGGATGAAGGTTCCGAGGGAGAACCAGGTACAAATCCTAAAAGTTTCAGATTTACTGAATCTGATTTGATTTCATCTGCATTTAATATAATAATGAAAATTTCAAACCTTTTTACCGCACACAAGCGTATTTTACAAATCTTCTGGATTATGGTTAGTTTGACATTGATTAGTGTCCCCTTATGTAAATACAGCGGTAAATAAATAGCTGAAATGTCGGGCTTTTAAATGCCCTTTTCAGGCTTAATTTATTCTCTTTTTGTAGGCAGTTGCTGAAGTTGAAGATGAAATTAAGCAGTGTGACAAACAAGGTATTTTACATATGCCTACCAGGAATAATTGATATAGTTCATGCTTTTGTGTGTTATACTTGTTATAATATTTGCATTTAAAAGCAAAGTTGCATTCCAGGCTTTAGGCTACATCAATCTCTCTCCTAAGGAAGATCAGACATAAATAAGCTTAAATTGGTTAGGCTTTTTAAAGTCACTTACAACTTTTGGATACATTACATCATTACATTTCCTGAACTTATTCTATGTAGTTTCTTGTAATGGACTTTCCATTAGTATTTCCTAATAGGTACATTATCTTGCTTGTAATGTTATGTTATCTTATTACCTATCCGAAACATTAAGATATTATGCAGAAAAACATTTATTGCAAAATGATTATTTTAAAATGTTCGTTTGATTGGATTGTAAAACACAACCAATGATGATATACATTGGTTTGCTAGAAATCTATTCATTCAATATATTCTGTTATTATTTAGTATTATTATGAGCTATTCCTATATCTTAGCTATGTCAAATATCACATGATTTCCCATCCTATGTGTATATGTTGATTCTTTTTATTTTATATATTTCATTTGTTTACTGTAATTATTAAATCCCCTAGGGGTCTTGGAATCCGGGAAAAGGGGGGGGGGTCTTATCAATAATGCAATGCATTGCAATGCTAATGCATTGCAGTGCATTGCAAAATGCCAGCAGTTCTATAGTTCTATTACACATTGCATAGAGAAGCCTGAAATAGAACAAAATGCCAATAGGGTCCTGGCTGTCATGGCAATGGATCACTTGCTCTGAATCTTGGTCCGGCGACCAGCAATCCTCTTCTGAATGGTGGCACCCATGTCAGGAAAATGGTGCCCTGGTCAGCTTTGACCAAGGTACTGGAAACTTAACTCCTGCAATCAGTGCGGGCACTAATTGCGAGCATCAGCGCTTGGTCTCTGTTTTCTAATATTTACAAGCCTAACATCTGCTGCACTATTACGATGGATGTCAGAAGGCATTAAAGGGTTGGCTGGTTCCACTGAAATTGGTGGGTTTGACTAACTTTTCTATAACTTGTAGGAGCCTTTAAAGTATTGTGAAAGTGCAGCTATCTAGACTAGTTTCTAGTAAAAATGTGAAAATAGGTGTGTTTTCATAAAAAAGGCGACTTTTTTCCTCTCTCACTGTTTGCAAAGCCTGGAAAATGACTGATTTGTTAGAGTGGTAAAAAGAAGGTTTCACTCCATCTAGCTAAGATAATATGTCCCATTCATCTTAATGAGGTTTGCAGAAATTCATTGGAATAAAATTCTATACACCATCAAATCTATAACATGGGGCAACATGGTGGCTCAGTGGTTAGCCTTGCAGTGCTGGAGTCCTGGGTTCGAATCCTGCCAAGGACAACATCTGCAAGAAGTTTGTATGTTCTCCCCATGTTTGCGTGGCTTTCCTCCCATACTCCAAAGACATACTGATAGGGAGAAATATACATTGTGAACCCTATATGGGGCTCACAATCTACATTAAAAGAAAAAAATCTGTCCCATGTGAACACATTCTTACTTGCCTGCAGTATCACATTTTGAAAAGATGTATTCTGATATCATTACACACTATATAATAAAATCTTAAACCAAAGCAATTAAAATAGAAAATATTGAGGACAATACAATATAATTCCAAAAGTTTTTTTTAAAGTTAATAAATATTCACATTCACATTGCTGATTGCGATTACAAAATGTCAACTGTGCGCATGGACAACTCCTATTTCACCACTTGTGTCTGTACTTTATCTTTCTCATCTCTGTTTTTTAGCGCCTCTAACTACCCTTTTGTCTTAAGAGACAGGACATCTATCAGTATCAGACATGTCATTGTTTTACAGAGGCAGCGACTGCAAACTTTAGCTGCTGCTATTTCAACGGATCTTTCTGTTATTAGATTGTACCAACAAACCAATCACCATGAAAAATTACAGCAATGTTTCACTTGATACCAGTTTTGTCTTTCTTACCGGAGATGTTTTAAATAACAGCAGTATTATAGCTTTATAATACTAATGCTTCTTTATCTTTTCCCTTAATTGAGACACTTCCATGCTTGGTGGGGCTCTAGAGTATAATGATTTGTAAGCAAAGGACATAGAGTGGACCAATTTAATGCTTGCTGGAGGGGTTAGCAATGCAACAGCCTTTGATGAAATCTTTTTTAGCTCAGTAACATTTAGAGATGTAAAAAAACAAGTAATTGGAGAGAAACATGATGGTTTTTATTAGCTAATTGGGAAAGCAGAGGTAATATTGTAAGGTATTATGTTCTTTAAAGGTCTTAAAATTACATCAGAGAACCAACTGGGGGCTGCAGAGAATAAGATGTATAACATAGCTATATGCATGTACTTGTTTCTCTTGTTTTACTGTTGTATTATTACTTTGTTATCTTTTTCTAGGCTATTTATTTAGTATGATCTATGTATGCTATCTGTAGTACTTATTCTATAATAAAAGTATGTATTGTAAAGTATGTATTGTATGCAACAAATATGTATAACTTCACATTTGGTGAGACTGTTAAAAGTAAAAAAAAAAAAACTATACTAAAAATATGACTGAATGATAGGGCTTTAGGTTTTAGTAATGCTTTGAAATATCAGGTGCTGCTAATGCATAACAGAATGAGATTCTACGGCCGGGGAACGGCATACAGGGAGCCTGAGAACAACTGCTTAGGAAACATTGGCATAACTCCTTGAGAACTGCTTCAGTTTGGGCCTTGACTAATTGTTAGTTTTAGTTGGAGTTCATGTGGCCATAACTTTTTATGTCTTGTTCAATAAGGAGTAACTGTATGAAACTGTTTTTGTTGGAACCATTTTTACTTCATGTAGGTACCATGTGTTAGTACACATACAATAGTATTTCATTTATATTAATTTTACTGCAAAATACAGAACAAAAGCAACTTTGGTAATGCTTCTTTCTCCACTTTTATGGCTATTTACATGCGACTGCCCTGCTAAACTGACTTTCAGTCTAAAATCTCTGTTGAATTTCTTCTTGTTAAAGGAAGATGGACAAAAGGGCACAGATGTGTCATATTACAGCCACAATAGAAATCTATGAACAGGAAAAATGAACCAGAGCGCAGTAAGAGGACAGAGACAGCTAAAGATAACAGTAAGCTTTGCATCTCAATCCAAATGCTTTATTCACATTAGTACAAGTCAGTACTCTATATTGTCTTCGGTGTTCCTGCTGACCCTCTAAGTGTAAGAGAGATTTGTGGAGCAGATTTTCCTTTACTTTCTGTGTGTAGTGTATCCAGGCATCAAAGCAGCTAGACTACATGCACCGGCATAACACTATGTTATGCAAATATGACATTTTATTTTAAAAATATATTTAGGCTCTTGATTGTAACCATAAAAAAGAGTGCTGATAGGGATTATCTTCTAGCATAAGCAGCAGAGAATGTAAATCTACAATATGCTATTTTTTTTTTACATATCCACTGCAGGGAATCAAACTCCCCATAAATGACATGAGCACCACTTACATGGACCTGCTAGTTATTTTCCTTGTAGAAACTCTTTTCCTAGACCACTTATGTGAATTTAAATGCTTAATTTTTCTATTCAAATAATACGGCTGCCAAAGTCTTCTATTACTAGTGGCTCTTTTACATGCTTCCAGCTCATAACAACCAATGACTTATATATATATATAAGCAGGTAGAATGGCACTGATCTTACTGTTATTTTCAGTTTACATTTATTAGGAGTCATTGTTCAAAACCCTCCTTTTCCATTGTTGGCTGAACATTCCCTGTTGACAGATGGGTGGGACTTGACTGACAAGAGACTTATCTGAATGGGACCTGACCTAAAATTTAAAACTGTGCTCCAAAAAATGCTGTCAACTAATGGGCGGTATAAAACTTAGACTTAAACTGCCTAGTCTTAAATTGTCTAGTATAAGTTTGCACAAACTCTAAGTTTGTCTAACTACTATACAAGTGTTTAACCTTTATTCATTTTATTTGAAGTATTTTCATTCTTAACTTTGATACCAATGTTAAAAATTATAAATAAGTAACTGTGTTAAAAATATTTTTTCAATGTATCTGTTAGGCTGGGGCCACACATTGTTAAAAGTGGTGGACAAATTCCACGTTTTACATTACCTGCAAAGTGGATGGGATTCTGGCTAATCCCTTCCACACATTGTTGACAAAAATCTGCAACGGAAAATGCTACAATGTCAAAAACGTGTTTTTGTAAATTGCAGGATATCAATTACACCTACTTGTATAGATATAATAAAGGCAGAAAGTTTGCAGAAGAACACTATGTGGACTTTCTGTGAAAATGCTGTAGAAAAGACAGTGATGTAAATGCATCGGCTGTGGCTCGCTATGTGGCGCCTTAGCTTTAATCACATAGTGGTTCTACCTAGTGGAGTCACTTTGTACTTTCTGACTTCATATAGCACCTGAATAACTTGTTAGTTTTCATGTGAAATTGACAAGGAACATTAACATAGATCAGTCTGCACTTACTATTTTTAGATGATCACTGTGCACAGACTCATCTCCCCATCCTGCACTTAATGATAACCCTGTACTACAAAAAACCCTAAAAGCTTAAATAAATGCAATCATACGTTTGCTTTCTGGTAATGAAAGGATTACAAAGACATAAGAAAGCGGCTTTCTAGAGGACTTCTTCAAGATAGGATAGGTGTAATCCGATGTCAAGCAGTGAAGTACTAATAATTCTTGCTTCTGATTTAATAACTTAGTTTTAACAATGTTATGTTCCATGGCTACCCAACATTGACTGACTTTCTTGTAATGTTACCTATTCATCAAGTTAAGCCAATAGACCCTGCTTTAATCAAATGCAGGTCAATTACCCAGTCCTTTAAATGATATTTTTAATGAAAGACATACTGTGCTGTAAAAATTGAATAGTGATAATATTACATGGTTCTGCTCTTCAAAAGATTCTAGGTACTTATCAAAGATCTTTGGCACTGTGTATTAGCTAGTCTCATTTACTTTGGTTGAATAAAAGATAAATGAAGACTATGGTGGAGCTCCTGTCACCTTAACATATTTGACATTCTTGTAAATTTCCTTTACGATATTTCTGCAATGTGTATAAATTAACTCCTTGTTAACCATTATTATAATATTTTTTTTTGGAAAATTTTTGATGTGGGCTTCTACAGAGAATTTTCCTTCAGATTTATGAGAGTAGCGTAAAGTACTATAGTGACAGAGTCCCTGATTCTAGCAATGTTTCACTTATTAAATGTATTGCAATAGGTTTTATAAGATCAAGCAGCTGCAGTGACAGCCAAGTGCTGGAGTTATCTCAATGATGTCCATATTGAGTTTTGATATGTACTGTCAGTCCATCACTCATTTGCTGGTGAAAGACATCTTTCTAGCTTTGTATAATATGATAAAAACTGTCAAACAGTGGTCAGACATTGGGGAGAGGGGAACCCCAGCAATCATGAATATAAGGGCTCAGAAATAGTCCTACTTCAGGTGAAAAACAACACTTCTATGAAAACTAGCATGAGACATCCAGTAAATGACCCAGTGCTAGAATAATTCACTTATCAGCTGTTCTGGCTGTCTACAAGTGTTATACAGGGGATGGAATCAGAGGCAGAAGGCTGCAACTGTTGTATAGCACCAGTGTCAGAGTATTAAAGCTTTCTTCCTTTCAAGCGAATAGGGACAAACCTGCAGTATTCTGGCATGACCTCTATGCAGATGATGGTCTTCTGCCTCCCACCTGCACAGCATCCCTTGTATAAGCAGAGAACTTCTTTGAAGGAAACCTGCCACCAGTGCAATCAGCAGGCTACAGAGCAGAAAGAGCTGAGCAGATCAATATATATTTGTGAGAAATTATTCAGCATTTATTAAAATCTCTACTCCTTTATTATAAAGGCAAGAAGGCAATGCTATCAGTAATTGACAGTCTCCTTTCTATGACTGTACATACAGTCTGCAATGATCCACCTCCCTCATTTTATAGGAAAGAAAGTTATAGTAAATCTTTTCAAGAAAAACTACATATCAAACAGCTAAGCTTCTCCTGCTCTATAATATGTTGCCTGCAGACTGCAGTACATTATCTTTGTGACAGGTTCCTTCTAAGGTAGCAGCTACATTTCCACATGTGTTATATGGATGTTAGACAACATTTTTGTGTAAATAATTTTAGTAACAATATTCCATGTACCTTATTTTTGGCTTTAAGATACATTTTTTGCAACAAAATAAATCACTAAAAAGTACCTGTATCTTATAATGTGAGTCAGGGGCATCCAACAGTGTCAGATTTCCCTGACTGTTTTCTACCTGAACAGGTAAAGCATGGCTACAGAGCGTCACAAAGATCTCTGAAAGTGACTTACTAATGGACATGATTTTTCAGAGCTCTGGGACCCAGACTAAATTTTCAACTCGGCACTGGCACCATGTAGCTATTTCACACAGGTTATGGGTCATAAGAACAAAGGGGGAACACTGAAACCACCTCTAGATTCTGGCAGGATTGAGCTGTACTTTACCTGTTCTGGCTGCTCCAAAGATGATTTCCAAGATGGCGCTGGCAGCCCTGCATACAAACACTGAGGCCTCCTCTTCTCCTTCTCTCTAGCAGCCAGCTGTACCCTCACTCCACTGCCGAACCACAGCTACAGAAAGGATGGCTCTCCTGCAACAATCAGCACATGCCAGAACTGAGGCCTCCTCTCCTTTTTACTGGCAGCCAAATGAGCCCCTGTTATGTGACATTAAAACTGAGGCATCCTCCTCTTCTCCTCCCTGGCAGCTAGATGGAGCCCAGCTAAGAGACTGTTCTGCTCCACAGAAACTGTCAGAGATGGTAAGCATAGGATCAGAGGAAAATAGAACTGCACTCCAGATGTGGTTATGCTTCTTAATTTCATTTATTGGTGTATAATGATATGGTACACACTTCTGTGGTCCATACCATGCTACACGGGTGCTAATTTACAGCCCATAGCAGCCATCCATGTGCTCTCAGACACTCAAGCCTCATGAGACTTCTCTATTACAGCCTTGGTGCCGACCTCTACAACAGAGCATACAGTGATCACCTTTCCACCAAATCTAGACCCCATGGCCTCTTTTGTAGCCTCCCCTCGGTGGGACTCTTCCTCAGCCTCCAGCTCTCCTTGCTCGTTACCCAATTGCAAACCCCAAACAGCTTGCTCCTCCAGGGGACGACTGGGACTGGAAGGCTCATATCAGAGCCATTCCCACTAGAAACGACATAAAGCCTTATTTACAGAAACTAGAGACCTTTCATACAAAAGATATGAAGGTTATTCAACAAGAAATACATAACATAGGAAAGAAAGCGGCAGAGATAGAAGACACTCAGAGCCAGACTCAGCATACCCTTGACCTCCATAGACAAGTCATTCAGGAACACTCTGCACAGTTTGCTGAACATTCTCAACCATACTTATAATATAGAGTACAGACACAGCCTCCACATTAAAGGCCTCAGTGAAGATCTAACCCTCTCAACTAGACAAGTGGGCTAAAGAGTTCATCCCTACCTTGCTAGGGAAATCTATAGACCCATCCTTGGAAGTAGACAAAATCCACAGAGCCTTGGAGCTCAGGTCTTCTAATGATTCCCCCAAGCATTGTCATCTGTAGAATTCACCTCTATAAGCAAAAAGAGGTTATACTAAAGAAGGCTAGGGAACTGGAAGACCATCTTTACCAAAACTCTACTATCCCCAATCTACAAGACATGGAAGATGCACTGTTCCATTACGAAAGGTGCTCTTTACTCAACCTAAACAACTGGGGTTACTGGGCTTCCTGATTTTACTTTGTTCCACAGGGCGTTGATATGCACTTGTGTAATAGATGCCTTCAGTCATTATGCCTCTAAGTTTTGGGTTAAGATGGAATTGGAACTCTCTCTCCCAGAACTGCTGGTGGTTGTTTTGGTGGCGCCCTCATGCCTCCTTGATAATATCCACACTCTCCTCCTACCTATCCTGGTCGTAATTTGGAGTAAGTTAGCTCAGAGCACTGGTTTGGTCACTGTTCCTAGCCATCTCACTCCACTAGTGGGAGGTCTGTACTTCTCACTGCCTGTTTGGCACTCCCATCCTTGTGGCAACCTCGAGACATTACCGAGGGTCTGAGATGTGGTAGATGATAATGGAATATGCCCTTTTGTGGAGATATTTCAACTTTTGGGCATCCTGACACACAGATGGCTAGTCTATTTCCAGCTACAATATTTTTCTGGCATCCTGGACTCCTATCCCTAACTTATCTTCACCCCTTTGAGGAACTGTGCTTTGATTCCTGCCGCACAGCCAGTTAATAGTTAAGGTGCACCAGTGGAACCCTGGAGGTTCCTGTAGATCTTCACCCTATCATTGCTACTAGCTCCTTTTTTCCCTCTTACCTCTTCTACCCTCTTGCTTTTCATATTCTCTCTGTCCTCACTTCCCCCTATTCTTCTTTCTTTGATCTCATACAAGGCTAGGTTTATAGTGCTCTGTTGAGCACACTATGTTTTTCTGCCTGTTTGTTACAGCCATTTTACGGCTACTTGTTTCTTTCATTTTAATTTGAAAAGTATTTATTGAAATAAGGCACAGAGTTAGCATACAAGCAAAATAGTGTGTAAGTCATCCCAAATATAAGAACTCGGAACAATGATAGGTAAATTAGCAATGGAATTTCACATGAAAAAAACAAATCCACTTATTTAAGTACAATACTATAATAAGGAACAATGGTATGGATGATAAAGCAAACAACCATAAAAAAATTAAAGATAATTAGACAGTGATATAATGTAATAATCAGAAAGGGGGAGAGTATAGGGGAGATGGGGGCCCCTGCTGAGGGGAAGGGGTTGAAGGTTAGCGCACAGTCTTAACAGAAAACAGAATCATAGTTGAAAAAAGTAGGACCTGTTAGACCTATCAAGCCATGGAGGCCAGACCTTTGTTTCTTCCTTTTTATTATCAGTATAATTAAAATGCTGGAGTACAATTACATGTGAACATGGTCACAGACCCTTGTCAACCTGTTTCTTTGCTTTATTTCCTATGCACTTCTCTATAAAATTTAATTGAACCATAAATATGTTTCCTATTTTTTGTTGTCGAAATATGGGGTGCACCTTATAAATACATCACTCTTATCTTGTTTATCTGGATAAAGATCAAAAACAAATATACACAGTATTACTAGACACTTGGAATATTGCTGTAATTTGTATGAAAGGAATTATTCTTATTGCGCTACTTGGTGCAGTCATTTTTATATTAGCAAGGAAAGAATTTTACCCTCAATCACCTCTGCACGATATTGGAGTAGGAGTCAAGTTTTTCCTTTCATACTGCTTTCATGTAGGCTCTTTCCTAATGTGAAAAATAGGCTGTTACTATGAAATCAGTCTGTGGGGATGCCATTCTGTGTGGCCTTTGCTTAGTAACGTGTATTCTGATGGATGCCAGACAGGATAATTCACTGACCTCCAACTGTAAAATAATCGCCTTTAGCTCAGTCCTAAGTGATCTGCCAATAAAGTATTGACAAAATGCCATATAGACAAAGGGATTACTCAACCCGTACCCCCACCAGTCTGACTGCAAACTCTAAATCAATTGGACTGCAAGTCTATTATGCAAGACATGATGATTGATTTATACCCTGTTGGGGCATTTAAATACAGAACATGTATTCTGAAAAATAATATCATTTTTAGAATGAAAACATTTTTTTATCATATTTTCGTATTTGTGTTTTTTCTGTAGTAATAGAATACAGCACACATCCAAATAAACAGATCAGCAAAAAGAAACACTATTTGTAATATAAACAGATTTAAGATGAAATGATTTTTATAATAAAAATACATATAGACAATTGATAAGACAACAGGTTACAGCTAATGTTTTCTGTTTGTGTTCTGATAAAATGGAGAACTAAAATAAAGTGGTTAAATGAAATTGTCAAATTCTGACTATACTGAAAGGTGTAGCAAGTAGCTATGGGCTCCGCTCTGCCATCACTACCTCATTGAAAACTATAATGGACACTCTGATGTCACAGGATAGGGATAAAATAACACAATAATGTTACAGTACAGGAATCATGCAAATACAAATATATATATATATATATATATATATATATATATATATATCACATCTAGAGGCATACTGATAGAAAATGTAGATTATGAACCCTTATATGGGACAGAGATTAAAATTTTATGTAATGTGATGCAGACTATGATTGAGCTATAGAAATATATTATTATTATTATTATTAATAATAATATCCAGAGTAAATGAATTTGCACACAACCAGTATAAATATATATCTATTCTAAGATAAAACTAAAAAGAGAAAAAAATGTAAGGGCAGACAAGATGGACCTTGTGACCTTTTTGCTGCTGTCTGTCTTCTATGTTTCTATGACTCCTTACAATCTGCCAAGGTCAAGCCCTTATCACAAAGTCCGTCTTAGTTTACTTGCACAGACAGAATAAAAGTTGTCCAAGAGGCAGGGAACCACCTTTTTATCTGTCTACCTTGTCATACTAAATTACATTATACCTTATGCTAGGCTCATATTAGTTTTGCAATGTTCTAGTCCATTGGAAGACATGAACAATGAAGAGGCTTCCCGCTAAAGTAATGGAAACACACAGAGTCCAACGGACCCCATTGCCTATAAAACCGAAACCAGTGTAGGAAACCGTCCAACAGAGACTCCAGCATAGATGTCGTAGGCTTTGTTCATGCCATGCTAAGTGCTACATTTGGAATACATGCCCTGAAAAGTATCCATCATAGATGCCAAATATATTAATAGGACTACTTTTTTGTGTTTTGTTTTTATTTTTCCATTTTGCATTGTACATCGATCTACATCGAACTATAGATGTAGATTAATAATTCCTACTGAAATATTGTTTTATCTCTGCAAAATAAGTATACATAATCATGCATTCACTGACTTCTGCGCATTGTATATTAAATATTTTTCCAACTCTTTGTCCCAAAACTGTAGTCAGAAAGCTTTGATTAATGATCATAAGAATTGTAACATTACCAAGTATCTTGCTGACTCAACATGCGGCTCGTGACCCATAGCAGAAGACTACAGTCACTACCTCTTGCAACCTGCCCTCAATGCCATCAAATCTGCTCAAGGAGCCTAATTTTCAAGTACATATCCACAAGACCAAATCCCCACGTGCTTATTAATATGAGCCAGAGGCACTCTCTTTGATACATCTGGTAATATGCTTCTTTTACATTTTGTCTCCTTATTTCGGGAAGAGTTTCTTTGATTAATATATGTATGTAAATACACACATATATGTGCACATGCAAGTGACAGAGAGAATATAAAATTACATTAGACCTATACTATAGCAAATTTCTATCAAATGCATAATAACTAGTGGAGTGGATAATTAACAGGCGTTATAACCCTGAGGTTAACTTATCTGTCAACTGCATTAAGGATGTAATTCTCGAATGTTTTAATTATATATTAATCTAAAACATGAGGCAGGACTGTGCTGTGATTAAGGTTACTAATATATATATATATATATATATATATATATTTATATTTTAATTATATACATGCAAAATCTCACTAGCTATTGTGTAGTCACAATCTATAGAAAACATACCCACTCATCTTTTAAAATGTTCATGAAAGTCCCATTCTACCAATACTGCTGCTATAGGATCTTTACTAAGACTTTTGCCCATAGAATTCCCAGTAATTGTCATTGTTATTATTGCTGAATAGTTTACCCAACTTTCTTTCAATATGTGAGATGAGCATACTTAATATATGTGTAGCACCTGCCAATATACTCTGCATCTGCTTTTACACGATGACAAACTCTACTTCTTATGGTATTTCTGTACTACTGTACTTCGGCAGGAAACTACACTGGATTACTGGATATCATGTGAATGTACCCAAGAAGATATTGACTATATGTGTTATGTGTTACATACATTTTTCAGACTATTCTAAGATCATTTCTGTAAAGGTTAATATCTCTAGTGTATAAGATGCTCAAGTTATTTTTCTTTTAAGCTGTAAAAAAATAACTGAAGGTACATGGCCTGCCCTATCGTCCATTCTCCAAGGTACGTCTTTGCAAATAAATTAATACAAAATGATAATATTTGAAATGCTTGTTCAAAGAATATAATCTTATCTAAAGTCATTTAATTAGAGAGATGATTGACTATTCATTCATTATACATTTACATCCACAGGATACCCTTTTGCTGGATTTTTTTTACTAGATCACTCCATTCTTGGTATACTCTCAACACTGTTGTATAGGAAAACCTCACAAGGTTGTCAGTTTCTAAAATACTGGCTCTGACTAGTCTAGCACAGCCTCGCTCATAACTGCAGATATTGCTTGATGTTCTCAATGTAATGAAAGATTTTTTTTAAGCTCACCATATCCACTGGATTGATTTGGGATGTAAGGAAACCAGCAAGCAAAGTAATCTCCAGAATAATAAAAGGAATCCAGCATTTACTGACAATAATCCACGTGTGTATAAAAATGAATTTGTTTGATTTCCTGCTGCACTCAGGGGTCACAAGTCTAATTTCCACAAAGGGACTCTCATGAAAGGGCGAAGGTCACCAATGAAGTGGCCATTCGGTATATATTCAAAACTATGTATTTTTTCCCCCCCTATCAGTATGTCTTTGGAATATGGAATGGAAATCCATGCAAACACAGGGAGAATATACAAACTCCTTGCAGATGGATTTTTGCCCTTGGCAGGATTCGAACCAAGGACTCCAGCGCTGCAAGGCTACAGTGCTAACCACTGAGCCACCATGTGGCCCCTTGTCAAATTTTCTAACAATTATTACATTTCCAGGAGTAATTTCTATAACACTGTATAATGCCTAGTAAGTTTATTTAATGACAAACACCCTTTTTGTTAGATATATATAAAACACAAACATATAACTAATTCACAACAGAAAATGTAGCAGGACAAATAAATAATTACATATTTAGAGCGCATATTGCCATTTTCTCTTTTGATCTGGGTCAAATGGTACTAAAGATAATCATTTATTTATATTGTATGGGAAAGAGTTGTAAAATTAGATTTTCTTGGCTTTTTGAGCCCTTACTCTATAATTATGCCTGTAGGCCAATATAAGTATCTCCTTTATTTGTATATTTCTCATGTCTTTAATTGAATTTAGGTTTCTATTTTTTTTAAGATTTCTGAATAGAATGGCCTTCCAAATAAAGCAAGGCTGCAAAAATTATTCTGATATGCAATATCAATTTTTATTTCATTTATTAAGTATTTAGAAAGTTTTGCAGTTGATACATATCCAGATGATACATATATACTGACATGATTGAGTTGATACATATGTAGTTTCTATACTGTGCTCTGACCTATATGTCAGCCCTTATACAAATTAATCAACAATATATTTTTCACTGACTAGCAACTACAATGATCTGAATTACACATTGTAGATTTTCAGTAACGCTATGTAAAATGCATGGGGATTCTGATTCAATATTATTGTGATTTATTTAGTTTAAAACATGGCTGTGAGAGTTTACAAATAGAAGCCATATCCATAGAGGCTTGTAGAAGCAATCACAGTTGGGGACCTATGCCTGAGAGGCCCAAATGCCCTTGTACCTCACAAGAGAACAAAGTAATTGCACAATAATATATTCACTGTAGCTTAATCTTTCTTAATATCCAAATAAATATATTCAATTTTCATAGTAAACATGATGTGAAGATCCCTATTTAGTCTTAGATTATACAGTGATTTGTACTGAGCAAGATTTTACTGCTTTACCTTATCTTGGATGTTATGCTATTTTATACTCATCAAAGGTAGATAATATATTGTACAAACTATATTCAATTCTTCAAGGATATCACAGAATGAAGAACACCACACCACAACTATTCAACTCAGTAATGCACATTAGAGATCAAAATATATGGTGGATTAGTGTATTATAGCTGCAGATATATGGCAAGATTAAAGCATCAGACTATGGGTCTTATTTCTTGAATTGATCTTTGTCCATCATCAGAATCAACGACAATGAAATGAATGAAAAAGTGCCATATCAATTAAAAAGGTGGTTCTATCTATCTATCTATCTATCTATCTATCTATCTATCTATCTATCTATCTAATATTAAAAGAAAAGAGATAAGTCTAGAGAGGGCTTCAGTATGGGGGACTATGGGAAAGGTGTCTGTGAAGATGAAGTAAAAATTCAGCTTCAGGAATCAAATTATCCATGAAGCGTCTGGGTGGTATAAGATCAGATGTCCAGATTTTCACACTTGTTACAAATAAGAACTCTTATTGAACCTCATTCACCTGTGTAAAGGTGCCCGTGCACATTAAGGCTGAGTTCACACAGAGTTTTTTGGACCGGATTTTAACATGGAATCCTCCTCAGAGTCTGGCTCCAAAAACGTCTCCCATTGACTTCAATGGGAGCCGTTCACTTCTTTTTTTCTGCTAGTGTTTTTTTCCCACTCGCGGAAAAAAGAAGCGAGCTGCCCTATCTTGACGCAGATTCCGCAGCTGAATCCGCCATGGTGTCTGCCGCGTGAGACTCCCTCCCGACTAGGTTCATTCATTCGGGCCTAATCCGGAGCAGACTGCCACGACTAGATGCCAGTGCACTGCATCAGCATCCAGTCGCGGCTAGCCGTGGGAGGCGTTTTTGGAGCCAGATTCTGAGGCGGCTTCTGCGTCAAATTGACTTCAATGGGAGCCACTCACTTCTTTTTTCTGCTAGTGTTTTTTTCCCACTTGCGGAAAAAAGAAGCGAGCTGCCTTATCTTAACGCGGATTCCGCAGCTGAATCCGCCGCGGCATCTGCGGCGTAAGACTCCCTCCCGACTAGGCTCATTCATTTGGGCCTAATCTGGAGCAGAATGCTGGTGCACTGCACGGGCATCCAGTCGCGGTTAGCCACAGGAGGTGTTCGTTGAAGCTGGATTCTGAGGCAGCTTCCTTGTCAAAATATGGTCCAAAAAACTCAGTGTGATCTCAGCCTAAGAAAACAAAAAACAACATATCATGCTATAGACATATTAAAGCCAATTTACTAATCCAATATATTTAGACCAGGCTGAATTTATTATACAGGCTTTTTCATCTTTAGGCACTTTGTCCAGCTTTACACTAGAATGGTTGGCTTATCTTGTGAACATTTTTGCAGCAGTTCAGGTGCATACCAAGCCATGCCTCTATTCACTTAAGCCATGCTCCTTTCTGAGTATCAATCTTTCTCTTATCTATTCATTTTTGCACAAGTTTAGCTTAATAAATCTTTCCTATTGTATTATCTGCCTGGCCAAGAAAATTGAACATAACTAGAGATGAGCGAACACTGTTCGATTGAATAGATATTCCATTGAATATCAGGCCGTTCAAGGTATTCGATTCCAATCGAATACCACGAGGCAAATGCACTAAAAATTTGTATCCCCTCCCACCTTTCCTGGCACTTTTTTTGCACCAATAACTGCACAGGGGAGGTGGGACAGGAACTACAACAACTGAGGCATCAAAAAAAAAAATTGGAAAAAGTAATTGGCTGGCTAAATCAGGTGACCTCCAATTTATACGAATGGTGGATTTAAGATCCGGTTCATATGAGACTGTGAACTATGTGACTGTGAGACAGGGATAGATGTACAGGCAGGGTTAGCTAGGGATTATCTTTATTTAGGTGGGAATGTCATTCACCCAGCTCTTTGGGGTTCTATCTGGTCTGGATCCCTGTCAGCTTGCGATATGCGCAAGCTGACTTTTTCCCATAAGAATGCATTGACCAGCATTGATTGGCCGAATGCCATACAGAATACAGCAATCGGCCGTGCGCTAAGCTGCAGCCGAGCTGAGCGCACGGCCAACACTGCTACATCTCGGCATAGGAATGCATTGACCAGCGTTGATTGGCCGAATGCCATACAGAGTACAGCATTCGGCCAATCATCGCTGGTTCTGCCGGAGGAGGCGGAGTCTAAGATCGGTCCACAGTAGTCGCCATTCTGGTTCGATATTAGACTCTGCCTCCTCACAGACGAGCCTCCGGCAGAACCATCGTTGATTGGCTGAATGCTGTACTCTGTATGGCATTTGGCCAATCCACGCTGGTCAATGCATTCCTATGGCAAAAAGTCAGCTCCCACATATCGCAAGCTGAACGGGATCCCGACATAATACAGTGACTTGAGCATGTTAGATGCCTCCAGACATGCTTCCCCTGCTGTCCCAGTTGCATTCCAGGGTGTTGGCATCATTTCCTGGGGTGTCATAGTGGACTTGGTGACCTTCCTAAGTAGAAGAGTTGGATCCCCTGAAACAAGCATTTTTTCCCCATAGACTATAATGGGGTTCGATATTCGTTCGAATAGTCGAATATTGAGGGGCTATTCGAAACGAATATCGAATATTGTACTGTTCGCTCATCTCTAAACATAACCAATTACTATTCCTCCATCAGCTGGTTATTGGCCTTTTTGGCAGCTTGAAAACCACATTATCAGGACCAGCTTTCAGATTTCTATACTGACACCCGGCAGAAATTTACATATGTAAAAAAATAGAAAGACAAACAGTAATATACAGTACATATGCATATAGATGTCTGTTATGGCTTAGATGTACTTACATAAGAACAGAATGCTCTGTTAAAAATATTAAATGCTGAATTGCCATCCACCAAAATGTTGTCTTCTGCTTACAGGTCCTATTGATTTGTCAAGAAGCACAATGGTCAAATTACCATTGTATGCCATTGCACTTTTCATGGTTTACACTTAAAAATGCTGAATAGCAAAACACATTCTGCACAAAAAAAGGAAGAAAAACGATTTTATTTCACTATTTGTAAGTGCTATTTCCACTATGCATTGTCTGGACCAAGCAGGCATTGTTATCTCCTACGAGGCAGAAATTGCACTACATATTGCACACAAAGCATAACAAGGTCAGATCATCGCCTTTCATCTCTCTCCACCTTCAGCAGACAGAATAGTTAGACAGTAATAATCCTGTGACACCAACAACTAATTTATAAAACAACAAGACAGGTAGCACTCTGAACTGAACTGCAGACTGTATAGATGCAGTAAATAAGGCTCTTAATGGTAGCCTCTCAGGCAGGAGGGCAGCATATCACAGCATGGCATTTTTATAATCTTCCTGGCATGCCTACAGCCAGGAGCGCATAGTAGAGAGTCTGCTAGTTCTTCTGTCAGGCTCAGAATGCATGTAATTGTTAGACTGTGACATTGCCTTTGAGCTAGTTTAACTGTTTTATGTCCCTTCTGATCTGTATCTTTGTACATCGGCAAGGATCCCTTGCAAATATTGCTTGACACATAAGAACTGCTTTTGAAGATCCTTCAGTTCCGTAGGCCTTTGATTGCCACTTAACTGTCGCTGTATACATGAAGTAGGTGAAACAACTGTAAAGTTCTAGTTCCATAAAAAATGTACACTAGGTATTATCAAGAAAAAAATAAAAAAGGGAAAAAACATCTAATGTATTATGTTGTGCTAGATAATATAAATGTTACTATTGTGTCACATCAGAATTCTAGTTTTCAACTTGAAAAAAAACAACAAGTTTCTACTTCAGTGATATAAACAGAATAACGTTATTGTACAATAACTTGAGTTGTACAATAATACATTAGGGGAAAGTTGGAATTTGGAAATTTGCTGCCCATTGTTCAGCGACAGCACAAGTTATATTAACTCATTCCTGACATTGGTTGGTGTCAGGTTCTTAAAGATGGTACCTAGGAGCTGAGAGGGTTCTTTATACAGCTAGGACCTGGTGGCAGTGTGTGTCATCAGAGACAACTGTGGTCATGGGAAATTAAACTCTCAAAAGCGGTTAGACACAGGCACGACATTTGAGAGGTTTGTTGGCCAAATTACAGTTTTTTGCCACTTTGACTTCCAAAAAAAAAATAAATAAAATGAGATAAAAACATGATACGTTACCCAAAATATTGAAAAAAGCTACAATTTTCTCCACAAAAACATACCTTTAAGGCTGCTTTCACATGCCAGTGTTTGGTCAGTGATTTTGTTCAGGGATTGTGAGCCAAAATTAGAAGTGGAAATCAGATATAATAAAAATACTTATACCTGTTCTGTTTTAACCTACTACTAGTTTTGGCACACAATCACTGATGAAAATCACTGACCAAACACTGACCGTGTGAAGGCAGCCTTAGGGTGCGTTCACACGATGTAAAATGCAACGTATGCTGGCACGTATACGCAAAATTACGGACGCAAAATAACGCGGCGTATACGCTCGTAACTCCCATTGAAATCAATGGGATCTTTTTAAGCGCGCAAAATGCTGAAACGCGTATACGTGCCAGCTTGCGCTCCATTTTACATCGTGTGAACGCACCCTTATACAACTCCACAGACAGGTTAATGGTGACATAATAAAGTGTTGCACAGAAAATGCTTTTATCTTGAAGTTTTGTACATTTATAACAATATGAAAACAACAAAAACTATATGAATTCGGTATCCCTGTGATCGAACTGATCCACACAATAAAGGTAGTAGGTCATAAAATGGAACAACTGCATTCTTTTCCAATTGCACTCCATTCTGAATTTTTATCTAGCTTCCTAGTACATCATATTACATCAGATTAAACGGCTCTATTAAGAAGCAAAAATTGTTCCACAACAAACCCTCATACGACACTGAATGGAAAAATCAAAAAGTTCTGGCTTATGGAACTTGGAGAGCAAAAGGAAAATGTAAAATGAAAATGCAAAAAGTTGAAAAATGACTTTTGCAGGAAGGATTAGACAAGGTACTAAAATATGTATGTAGGAATGTGACCATTCCAGATCTTCAAATGACATACTACTTCCACCATATAACTTCTGTATGTGGTCTACAGACCCAGACTCCAACAGTTTTTATGAATTGAGCTCAGCTAATCATAGGTTGGCCCAGTTCTGTATTAAAATACAGCTGTGTTACACCCATTGAAAACTCCTTATCAGTAGCTTTACTGTAGAATTGGATCATTAAGACTAGCCTTTGTACACCCTTCGTAGCCTTGGGTACCAATGACTGTGCCAGTTGATCAGTGTCCTTCCTTGTACAATTTTTAGCAGATACTAACCACTGCATTCTGGGAAGAATCCATAATATATGCTATTTTGGAGATGCCCTGATCCAGCTCTGTAACCGTCACAGTTTGGTCCTTGCAACACATAAACCTCAAGAACTGACTGATCCGTTTCTACCTAATATATCTAATGCATTGTTTGGTGCCATTATAAAGTGATCATCAATGTTGTTCACGCAATCTGTCAGTGGTTTTAATCTTATGGTTCCTCAGTATATATCTCTAGTGAGATGTTGAGCCACATTTTTGCTGTTTAGTTTCATATAAAATTCTCAGAAGTATAAGACTGCTATATTCCATTGTTATCTCATGGGTTGTTACACTAATATTCTTTATAATTTGATAACATCCCAGCAAATTACAAGTCTGAATGCGGAACCTGGAAACATTGCATAAAGCTGTTCTATCTGATTTTATGATGCAGACATATTAATAGCGCAGGTTACAATAACCTTTATAGCCACCAAGCCTGTAGTATCCAACATGACTCCCACTAAATTGACATGGATTATCAGTCATTAAACTGGAACAAAATTAGCAGCCAGCCATAATATTTTACACTTATCATACCTTTTGCAGTTCAAGCTTCATTACTACTCCAGTAATAAACTCAGAAGCAGTCAGTTTATTGTAAAGAGAATTTAGATATGTATTGTATTTGTGTAGGATGTAATTTCTGACTGCTATAAAACTCAAATAAAAGTAACAATGCAATGAGTAAAGTACTCATAAATTGACTCTTGGCATTTAATGTGGCTGACTGGTGCCTGGTTACAATGCAAAAATCTAAATGTGTGTCGGGTCTTAAATATTAACTATCTATCCTTGTTAATGTGCTGATCTCACAGTTTACACCTCTAATATATACTTTATAACAGAGTAAATGTCACAAGGACTGTCAACATATCAACTTGTTACTGAAAGGGAAGGATAAAAGTGGCGACCACTATTTAACTGGATTTGTGGCTGCAATGTGGGTAGAAATGACACCAATGTGTGATTTTGCTGTGAATCTGTACTTGTTAAATCCACATGTTATTCTCTCTTGAATATCTTTTTAGAGGGTAGTTTACTATATGTACCTAAATAATCAACAGAAATCTTAGGAAACCTAAATCTTATATAAAATTTATGTTACATAGAGATGATCCAGAGGTCCGTCTAATCCAAATTACTATCACAAAGTTGAGATCCAGAGAAAGGCAAAACATTCCTTTATACATACCTTTCAACCATCTTGGATTCAGTGGGAAAATTCCGGATTTCGGGTTCTGTCCCATTGCCATGGGCAGTAGGTCCTAGTTTCAACTCTATCTGCATCCTTAGGATAGAATTGAAAATAACAAATAAACAGGGAGCTATAAGTCCCTGTTTCCCCATTCCCCCCATGCTGCTGATGTCAATGTCTTCGACAAAGGTACACTGCGATAGCAGAAAGCAGACGAGAAGACCCGGTTTAGGGAAAACAGAGTGAGGTGTTGTTTGTTCAGTGAGGTATTAGTTGTTTTTTGTAAAATAGCCTTGGGGGGTATGATGCTGTGTTGGAGGTCGCTGTGCGTGCATTATACTATGTGTAGAGTATTTTACCATGTGAAGGCCACTAAGAATGCCACTGTGGGCACATTTTACTGTATGGGGGCACTAAGAGACTTTATCACTGTATGTTATACAGTGGAGGGCTCTATTTCTACAAGAGGCACAAAGAAACTGGATATGGTCAAATGTGGAAGCAGGCCCAGCACACTCCAAGGTTTGTTCCTCTTTATGTCCTCTGAAATTTGAGTGGTATGCTTTTATCCATCTCCAACACTCTACACATGATTTGCCATAAGTATCATAAAGACATGGGTCCTACACCTATGTGGAGAACTTGTGTCCCTCAACTCAAAAGTCTAGCCAGCTACTGGCCATCTAGGTGGAAAATGAATGGAGGCTGCTTTCATACCCCACCCCCAGAAGTGAATGGATAAAGCTATGTACACACACTGTAACCTCTCAATTTTCTGTCTGGATGCAGCAGCTGACCTCATCAGATGGGCCAGGGAAACACCATTTTCCAGACATGGAACCCACATTTATCAGACATTTATGGCATTATCATGAGCATTGTCTGTGTTTAATGCTGGGAAGTTTCCCTGGTCTCCTACACAATCTTGTAAATGTAAATCTCACATTTGTAAGTGTAAGGGCTAGTTCACACGTGGGCAAAGGGGAGGTTTTTGACAGCGGAATTCGCTTCAAAAACCTCTCCTTTAACATGGTGGTCTATGTAGACCACTAGCTTTTTTTTCCTCCTAGCGTTTTCCGCCTGAAGAAGCAACATGACCTTTCTTCAGGCGGAAAACGCCTGAAGAATTGCATAGAAGTGAATGGGAGGCGAAAACCGCGCGGTAAAAAAACGCGCGGTTTTTTGCACACAAAACCGCGCGGTTTTTTGCAAAAAACCGCGCAGGTTTTCGCCTGCAGTTTCTATAGCACATATAGGAAAAAAAAACCCTAGCGAAAACCGCTAGCGAAAACCGCGTCAAAAACCTCGTCAAAAACCGCGTGGAATGCAAAAAACAGCGTCAAAAAAACTCCCCGAGGTTTTTTACCTCGCACAAATAAGCTAGGCGGTTTTCACGTGTGAACTGACCCTAAATATTGCCTCTGCATTCAAATGATTATATAATTAATTTCAATAGGTACCCTCATAATGAAGGGCATTTTAAGGACCTTCTTAACTGACACAGATCATATTCTCTAGTAGTCACAAAGCCCCTGCTGAGAGAGATACTCCTCATATCCCAAGACTACCTCTTCTTCCTCTTTTTGATGAGTTGGGTGGTAACTGACTTTGTTTTTTTGATGTAGAAGAAGTAGAGGTGGAAGACATGAATGTTGGTGGAGGTAGTAGTGGCAGGGGTTGTGTGTTGGTAGGGGCACTAGGGGAAATCTGTTGGGAATTGTGATGTTATAGAGGAATCCCATTGCCATGATAAATCACAAAAAAGATGATAAACATTACTGAATCCGATAATGATTCTATTACAGATAAAATCTGTCAACCGGGTCAGGGTGACATCACAGGAAGAAGGTTGGTGGCAGCTGCATTGGTAATAATTCCTCCACATATTTAGCTGCAACATCAAAAGACCTGCTGGGGGAAGATCTAAGTCAAGCTCAGGTGGTGGTAGCAGCACTGGCAGACACGTTTCCACTGATGCCGGTTTTGAGGGCAGCAGCTACATGCAGTCATCTCCTTATGGGAATGTTTTCGTACATTACCAAATCGATGGCAAGGTGTAAGATCTGCAAGCAGATAATTAGCCATGGGCATGAAGGCAATAGGACATAGGTCTCTCTGTACTCACATGAATTGGTATCACTAGCATATTTGGCAAAATAGAATAGGCAGTGGCACCAAGTGGGTAAGGGGGCATTCACATGGAGTAACGCCGGGCGTGTATTACAGCCGTACACACCGGTGTTACGGCAGACTGCCGAACACTTCCCATTCACTTCAATGGGAGCACTCGTAACAGCGGCGTTTACGAGCGCTCCCATTGAAGTGAATGGGAAGTGTTCGGCAGCCTGCCGTAGCGCCGGCGTGTACGGCTGTAATACACGCCCGGCATTACTCCGTGTGAATGCCCCCTTAGACTTTTCTATTTCTTTTCCCCATTATCATCTTTGTAGGAACCTGACATCCACACCTAACACATGGTCATCATAATTATCCATTCTAATCATCACCTCCACATCAAAGTCAGACAGCATCATCCATAAAGGAAAGTGTTTCCAGTGAAAAAACAATTTGAATCTAGTTATCCTGCATTTTTTTTTACCCCCAAACCTCATGTCATGTCAGATATTAGCTGCTTCAAGCTAGCTGATACATTTTTTTTAACGTAGATTGTGAGCCTCGGTTTGATATCACCATTTGCGTCTCTCTTTGTAAATGTCCATGTGAGCAAATATGCACATCATCATCAATACATGGAACAGCACTTATGGGCAGGGACAATACATAGCTGTCATGGCCCATTAAGTCAATGTTTTGAAGGTCAGAGGCCTCAGTCTAGAAATACAGCAAGGCCTGGTGTTTCGAGTATTACTACTGACCATAATATTTCTCCAAGTCCAATGATGAGCCCTTCTCAAACCTGCCAAGTGGGTAAAATATCTGTGAGTGCACTGGAGAGTCAAAGAGCTCGCAAAAAAAGGTAAACTACTTGCATAAGGCAACAGGAAAATAACTTTTACCTTCTCTTGTGGCAAGACCCAATATCTAGTGAGAACAAATTTCTATTTTTTTTTTTATATAGGAACCTGTGGCATAACTGTATGCAGAGTTTTAGAGCAATCTGACAAAAAAATAACACTCTCCAATAGAAATGTCACTGAGTGTATGACCTCAGATTAACAACAGCACACAATGGCATTTCTTTACTTATTCAACAATAATAAAGTCAAGATGGAAAACCATGTGTGGAAAACTGAGTACAGTACATGGATCAATAACTCGTGAAAGCTCCTTTAGCAGTCATTTTTAAGTACCGTATACACTCGAGTATAAGCCGACCTGAATATAAGCGGAGGCCTCTAATTTTACCTAAAAAAACTGGGAAAAATTATAGACTCGAGTATAAGCCTGGGGGTGGGGAATGCAGAAGCTACTGGAAAATTTCAGAAATTAAAATGGTCGGAGTTTTTGGATGCAGTAGTTGCTGGGGAAGGGGAGGGGGTATTTTAGTTGTCTGTCTGCCCCTTCCTTGAGCTTGAGAACTGGGTTTTTCCCCCCCACTTGGAATTCAGCCTGGCTGAATATAGCGTATCTGCAGTGCTCCTATTAACCCCTTCCTGATGGAATCAGAGCACGGCAGATCCCCTATATTCAGCCTGGCTGTAGTCAGGCTGAATTCCAAGTTGGGGAAAAAAAAACAGTCTCAGGGAAGGGGCAATTAGACTTTTTTTTCCCCCGCTACGGCGTTTACCATACAGGAAAAATATTTTTATAGATTTGTAGAATGGGCGTTTTCGGACACAGGGATACCTAAAGTGTATGTGTTTCACAGTATTAACAGTATTAGTTATTAAATATATGTGTTCTAGGAAACGGGGGAGGATTTGAATTTTTAATACTTTATTTTTTACTTTTTTACTTTTTTTTACATTTTTTTTTTGCATTTATTAGACCCCCTAGGGGTCTTTAACCCCAGGGGGTCTGATCACTAATGCAATGCATTACAATGCTAATGCATTGCAATACATTGCAAAAATCATCATTTCTTTTGTAGGCTGCATAGAGCAGCCTGTAAAAGAAATGCACTGCAGGCCGGGGAGACTTTACAGAAGCGCTGACGGGAATCCCCGGTAGGAGCGCTGAGGGGCGGACCTGAATGAGAACCTCGGCCGGCCGGACAAGAAGGGGAACTGCAGCCGACCGCCGGCAGAACCGCTGAGGGGAATCCCCGGCAGGAGCGCTGAGGGGATTCCCCGACTGCAGTTCCTCTTCAGGTCCGGTGGCCGAGGTCTTCCTTCAGGTCCGGCCTCAGCACTCCTGCCGGTGGCAGGGGATCTCCCTCAGCGCTTCAGGGCCGCCCTCGAGAGAGTGGTCGTGCCCTCTCCCTCCTCTCTCCAGGGGCATGGCGGTGCCTGCCGCTTCCCTGCAGCGGTTCCCCTCGGAGGCTTCCAGCACTACCCATGGAGGACATCTCCGCTGTAACTCTTATAACAGAGATGTTGGAGGTCATGAGCTCCGCTGTAACAGCGGAGGTGCCGGTTGCCATGGTGACCACTTTGGAGTAGAGCGGCGCCATTATAGCTACAGACCCGGCATCCAGGCACCGGGGCGGGTGCTGGGCTGCAGCATCGTCACGCTGCTGTTCATTTCAAACTGCAGAAGTACTTACGGTTCTTCTGCTAGCAGGGCTGGAATGCGACACACGCCGGGTGCGGGCCTGAGGTAACGTGGCCACGTCACCCCACCTGTGATAGAGCAGTGGTAGAGGGGCGGGGTCTGTGTTCCGGCCCTGCTAGCAGAAGTACCATAAGTACTTCTGCAGTTTGAAATGAACAGCATCGCCACCGCCACGCTGCGACCCTGCACCCGCCCCGGTGTCTGTATGCCAGGTCCGGATGCTGGTTCTGTAACTATGATATTGCCGTAATGACCCGAGTATAAGCCGAGGTGGATTTTTCAGCACAAATACTGTGCTGAAAAACTCAGCTTATACTTGAGTATATACGGTAACCATTTTATGACTTAATCAGTTTTTCACATCATTCTGGAGGAATCCTGAATCACTCTTCATTTCAATGTTGCTTCAGTTCATTAAGGTTTGTGAGCATACGTTTACGCACAGTTGTCTTAAGGTCCCATCACAGCATTTCAATTGGATTGAGGTCTGAACTTTCACTGGGTTATTGCTAAACCTTGTTTATTTTCATTTTTTCAACCATTGTGTTGAACATTTGCAGGTGTGCTTGGAGCCATTGTCCTGTTGCATGACTGAGTTTTAGCAAAGCTTCAGCTGTTGTATAGATGGCGTTACATTTGACTCTAGAATACTTTGCTATACAGATTGAGCATGTCATAGTCGAAGCATTGACTGGAGGTTTTTTGACTGCAATACAAGCCCGACTCATCACCTCTCCACTGTGCATGACAGTTATTAGGTAACTGAAAGGTATTTGTGCTCATATGTTCTGTCTGCATTTCACCAAAGGTAGCTTTGTGCCTTATGGCCAAACCTCTCCACTCTCCCATCTGTCCAAACTACATTGCTTAGGTTTGTTCTGATGTAAATTTTCAAGCTTAAACTGTAGTTACATGTTCCTTTTAGAAAAAATAGGCTTTCTTCTACAACCCTCTCAAACAATCCATACTTGTGCAATCTTTTTCTAATTGTACTGTCATAAACTTGGCCATTTAACATGATATCTTATGGTGGTTGAATCTTAGATGTAGCTTCTTTTTTTCTTCTTCTCAATTTCTCTGCACATTGCCCAGTCTGACATTATGGTGAATTTGCAAGAATATAAACCATTGGGGAGATTGTAAACTATGTTGAATGCTTTCCACTTGTGAATAATTTTTCTCACTGTACAACACACTTCAAATTGTTTGGAACTAGCTTTATAATTCTTTACAGATTGATAGGAAGCAACAATTTCCTCTAAGATCATTGCTGATACCTTTCCTCTTTGGTATTGTGTTTACACAAGCTGAATATTCCAGATCAGAAAACTGCCAAAATATACACTTCTATAGAGGTGGTCGCACTTGCTGATAACCATTCAGTCAATTGAATCTACCTAATTTTAAGATCTTCTAAAGACCAATTGTTTTTTTTATTATGTCCTGATATTTAATACTATAGAATTCAAAAAGGGTGGATTTCTTCTCATCACATTATACAGTATATATATATACTGTATATAATTGATAACATTACTTAAATAAATAGTGAATTTTTATTCATAAAATTTTGACGATTTTTGTGCAGAAATATATTTTGACATAAATATGTGCACTTTTTGCTATGTGCAGAAATGTCTAAATTGACTTACAATACCATTACATAAGTGCTATACTTGAGAGTTACTTTGAAGTATCTTGTTTTTTTCTTAGTAAAATCTGTCAGTATTCCTAACAAGATATTGATTCTGCAGACTACAATTTATTTTAAGTCAGGTCACCATATTACATTAATGTTAATAATCCTCCTTCTGCTATGAAGCCTATTTATTGAGACTGTGAAGGGCTGCTGTTATCCCTAGGATTATTTCCTACATTTGGCCTTGCCTTGCACTCAACTGCTTGTCTTCTTTGAAACATAAGTCAGGTCTTGACCTTTTGCTTTCTGCTACGAGATCTATATTCTCTGCCCACGGCATTCAAGAGAAATCTTACAGTGTTTTGCCAGCAGTTTTCATTAAAAAAATAAAATAAAAAAAAACCACATGGAACATATCAAACATATAAATTTATAAAGCTTATGTCAACTCAGAGAGCAAAGGAGCAAATGGAGTGAAGAATAAACCCAATGATCATTTTAGGGCTATCATAGTATGTTTGCCTGTAACAATATCATGTTGCATGTTGCAGAAACACTGATATCCAACAATGGCAAAAACATATAGTACACAGAAAGGGGAAACAACACAATGTTACATAAGGGAATGCTGAGACTGTACCGATATAATCATCCTAAACGTCCCCAACTGTATAAAGTTATATATAGTGGAGGAAATGCTGTCAATAGATATCAGGGTAAGTTATAAATACATAAAGCCATACACGATACAAACATAAACCATAGGAATGAAAGACACAAGGAGAAAGATGTATACAAACCAGCCACACCATGCCACAAACTATTGTCTATACAACAACCCAATAAAACTACTTTTTGGAGTTAAATACTATTTTAAGTAGATATAATAAAAGATTCTTTCCCCTTTAAGAAATATAGGCTAGAATATTTTCTACCATTCCCTGACAAAACCATAAATTCTTCTAGTTTGAAGAAAATAAAACAAGTCAGACTGAGTCACAGCTCAACCATTGTGTTCATGAGAATGAATACTGAGCAAGATGAACTGTCATCCATACTCAATTAAACTGTTATGATAGGTCCAGCCAATAAAATCTCATGGAGGGAAACAGATTGGTAGGCTCAAATTCAGGACATAAATAAAAATGTTGAAATACTCCAATAACTGATGCGATCCCTCACAGAGGCTGGCATACATCGCCACCTAATTAATCTATGCCTTCAAAGTGACAAAAGCCATTGCTGTGCCTTAGACTATGGCCTCCTGAGGGACTGTGAGATGTCTCACTCAAGGGCTTTAGAAATGAGTGTCACTGAACTAGCAATACTTTACTGAGTTTTCAAGGACAAGATATTCTCTAAGATTAAATAATATTCTCTCTTTGTCAGTGAAGATCTGTGTTAAAACAGGCATCAGTAAATTCGGACCTTCCTTAGATCCCCATCTTCAGGACAATAACTACAAAATGCCTCTGATATCTGGGATAATAAATGATCTTTGATTTATGTGGCCTGTGGGTGAAATATGTTTAAATGGCCAGTGCTTAACTGTTTTCATCTACAAATCAGGATTGCTGCTAGTTCACACACTAGGGAAAGAGACTTCTTTTGTTCTGTTCGGTAAAATAAAAACCTATGCTAAAATTAACCAAAACCCCACATCAATTATCATAAATTGTAAATAGAATCACTAATTTAAGATATGTTCTGAAAAAAATATTTGCCGATTGTAACTGTAAGGCCTTATTCACATGATGTTTTTGACAAATCTAATGGTTTTTAAAAGGATTCTATCACTTCCGGTTCCTCGTGGAGGAGGTCTGGAACTTCCGCTTGAGTCTGCGGGGATTCGGTCTCCCTCTAGTGTCGGGACCAGTGTTTCCAGAGTCAGGGGTGTCAGCAGCAGGCTATTTAGGCCTCATTCTGGCTCCGGACCTCTGCTGGTTATTCGTCTCATGGGAATCAGCTCCCTCCTGCGTTTTTTTTCCTGCCTCTTATCCCCAAACTTCCTGATTGCCTCCTGTGTGTATGACCTGGCTTGCTTTACAGATGACCTCCTCTTGATCTCCAACTTGGCATCCTCCTGACCTCCTGTGCATGACCTTTGGCTTTCCCTGACCACTCCTGTCTGACTTCGGTTTGGCTACTCCACAACCTCCTGTGTATGACTCCGTGCTCCTGACTACACTTCTGCTTCTCCCTCCTGCTACCATGTTACCTCCTGTGTACTAACTCGGCATGATTGACTACATTTTGGTGATTCCTGGAACCTGCATTGACCTCTGGATTACCGACTTGACCTGTACGACTTCCCTACAGTGTTTTAGCTACCGCCTGGCAAATCTCAGACTCATGTTTCTCTGAAAATCTGATTATTTTGTGCTACACATTTAAAGGTATGTTGATCCAAGAGGAAAGTTAGGCAAATACACATCCTTAAATTAGGCACAAGTGGTCCCCAACAAACATCCCAAGAGCCACATATGTTCCTTTATTTTCATAATGCAGTGCACCCTCCATAGAAAAGAGGGAAATTAGGCATCAGCACTCCTGTATGTTGACTGACTTGCTCAGAAGTCCTGCCCTGTTATTTCCATCTCCATGTACTACTGCATGGGTAGGAACAATGGAGGTTGTGAGGGTAAGACCCCATTTGATGAAACATTAATGTTCATCAATTTTAAAGTCCTGGAAAAACCACTTGATAAACTGCATGTTCTTTGTATGTTGTTGTCCATTTAGTGTTACATAATTTTTGCAATAAACCGTAAGGTCAGTATGTAGCGTAAATGCTACAATTTCACCATTTTACAGTACCTGCAAAGTAGATGGTATCCAATCCAAACATTGCAGAAAAATATCTTCAGGGGATATATTGTGGTTTCAAAAACTGTCGCGTTTTTTAAAATTGCAACATGTCAACTTCGAGCACTGCTCGCACGAATTATGCGGTCATGAAAGTAGATCACCATCCACTTTTCTGTCTGCATGTTCCATGCGGACACCGCACGGAGAGCACACGGACCCCATTAAAGTCTATGGAGTTTGTGTGCTTTCACTGCACACTGCTTGCCAGTGCGTTTGGTATTCTGTTTGGGGGGCTCCTCATGCAGACTTCCCAAACGAATTACCAAACGCAGATGTGAACAAGGGATAAATTGGTTCTAAATCTTTTCACAGTACCTCATAGTATACCTTGTGGGCTTGTGTTTTAGCTTGCCTGGGCTTTGGTCTCAGCTGTAGATTCCCAGGCAAAGCACTTTCCTCTCATTTGCATATGAATAAAACAGTGATTTACATGAAATGGGACTCCAGAACTGGGGCATATTTGGAAATTGTAGAATCACTTCTACAAGGTACTATGAGTAAGTTCATAACCAATGTACTTCTGACAGACTCCATTTAATGTATAATGTGATCTACAGTCTAAGACATGACTATACTATGTGGTTACTGTTAGAACCCAAATACAAGGAACTAATGATGTCTCATGCAATAATTAGTCTGTAGAGTTTGCTTTCAATCCCACACCAAGCATTATTCCTAGCTAAATGCAATGCATTAAAACATACAAACAAACATAATCATTACTAAATAAATCATTTGCAAGAAACATTTTGCAAACAAGCTTCAGGTCAAGAAACTCTCATTATCTCTTGAAACTCTCAAATGTGTTGTGTAAGTAAAAGATTTGTACAAACCTTCTGCATATGATTTCATGTGACCAATTGAACAATATCTAACGCTGGAAGATGAAGCCCAGCAAGTAGACATATTGAGACCAGTGACAACTATACAGCTTCTTCTAACAACTTTTTTCTTGTAGATGAGGTCTCACACTGAATGTAAATTAGACTGTATTAATACAGAATTTTTAGTATATTAATGCATTCCGTAGATAATATGTACAATTAATAAAATGTAAAACTAAATAGCTATAAAGGACAAATGCCCTTAAGGAGAAACCATCTTTTCACAGTTGTAGGCTATCCATGGTAAGTGGCCTGAGCTACTGGTAGTGGTACAGATAAACATCTCTGCACTACAACTACGTAGGTTCTTACTCTTATCTATGTATATGTCTCTCTAGAAGCTTACAGTTGACCATTACTTCAATAAATAATGCTAAAATTAATGATTATGAAGAAAACTTAGTATAGAAGAATATGCAAGAATGCCTAGCGCAATTCAGTACTATATTTAACAAGAGTGTGAACAGACATGATCAAATGAAAATGGGATAAAATAACTGGGAATAAGTTATTGTCATTGGCGTAAACTGTTCCAGAGCACAAAGTTAAAGAAGACCTCTTGGTTATTTATTTTTAAAGGGGCAATCTAGTGATTTTTTTATGTTGTATCAAAGACCATTCCCTTAAAAGTAAAAACTGTCTACTCAAAGTGTCTTTCCTTATCACGCCCTTTACCTTCTTCAATAAGTCACATGATCACCTCTTTCTAGCATGGGTTGCTGTGTAAACAAGAGTTCTTTCTCTGCAGATACTATTGAAAGTTATCACATGATCTCAGATTTATCAAATTTCTGACTCTACAGGGTTCTCCTGTCCTAGGTTTTCTGTCATAACGTCTCATTGCTCCTCCTCTGACTCTCACGTTATTTGCTCCTAATAGCCCCCCTCTCTCACATATTGCACACAGTCCCCCCATCTCTCACATTGAACTCAACATAACTCCATTACATTTCCCAGTGTCATCAGAAGCAGATTATACAGTTTGAAGGACCTGTGGTTACATCTTCCTCATAGTCTAAGGTCTTGGTAGGTATATAGAATCCTCAGCTCTACAGTGTTTTCCTGAAGCAGGCACTAAAGTTGGGTGATAGCCTCAGCAATAACAGATATTTTACAACATAAAATGCTATGTTTCTGCAACATATGGCCTAAGCCTAACGGTAAAACACTAGCACTGCCTGTGTTCATCTAAAAAAATTTCCATTTCTTAATGTGTGTTTTTTTGGTTAACCAAAATATATTTATACAAACTGCTGCAATTGTAAAAGCAAAACACTGACACCAGCCTGGTCTAGTCTCATCTGGCTAATGCCCCCGAATAGAGCTGCCACTGTCTCTCTCTGTATAATGTTCCATTTACTGTACTGCTGATGCTGCCTGCTACCCCTAAACAACTGGACATCTTTTGCAGTGTAGTCCATCACATGCTGAACTGTTACTTATGTTGCCACAGCTCCCATAACTGCAACCTCTCCACCAGACGTGTCATGTAGCCTGCTCCATTATGGTAACCTATACTGCCATCCACTCATGCGGCCACAACTAGCACTACCACCACTAAGCCAATCATGTCCTATGGCCTGGTCTATCATATTAATCCATACTGAGCTGCCACAGCTACCACTGCCACCACTTTGCCCGTCATTTCCTGTGGCCTGTTCTATCATATTAATCCATATTGAACTGTTTCTCACTTATGTTGCCACAGCTGCCACCACTGCCACCAGATGTCCTAGAGCCTGGTTACTATATTTCACTATAACACACTGTTTGGTGCCACATTGTTGGCCTCAAAAAGTTTGCATTACAAAGTTTGCAAAGTTGCATTGAAAAAAACCTATGCCATTGCATCTTGCAATACTAATGCTATTTTGATTTGACATCTGTTCTCATAAAGGGATCATTTTGATGACTTTTTGCTTTGGAAAGCCACTTCTTCTTTATTACTTTTCAACTAGGCTCATAGCCAAAAATTTGTCTCTCAAATAACAAGCCTGTGGAGCTTACAAGTCTTACAACTTTTGGCCATGACTGTGCTTATAACATAGAAAAATATTAATTGGGACCAAATGACCATTCAACATTTTAAAATATAGATGGAAAATAAAGTTCCCTGAAAACGCATGTAAACATACAGGGGAGAATTTATTAAGACTGGATTTTTCTTTGCCAGTCCTAGTTCCTCTACAGAGGAAAGAAACATCTAATTTAAGAGGCTTTGACCATGCACCACAATTGAAATCTGTTAGTCAGAGACTGGCATAGATTTCTGGTATAACTCACACCAGTTTTCTGAGTTAGTGTGAATTATAGTAAATTTGTTGGGCTGTGGTGTCCATACTCTGGCCTGCCTTGGTCTCTGCCCCACTCTACCTACTTTAATGAAAAGAGGCTAGTGGTGTACATAACCAACCATGTGGCACATCTTTGGCACAAAAATATCAAAGATGCACCACATACGCCAAAGATACGCTACAATTACACCCATCTACACCAGAAAACTGGCAAAGATAGGTTAGTAAATTCCTCCCATAGACTGTTAGGAGCCTGATGCAACAAATAACTCAGTAAGTCCTGGGCAACTAGAATCCCCAAGTCCTGAGGCAAAAGCAGTCCTGGGTGTGTCCCACTCTCCTAACCGGAATGGAACCAGACCCCGGAGTTCTTCACCAGAGTTCCTGATGGTGGAGTTGGACTTGGTTAAAGTCCGAGGCCCGGATATGTAACTGCCAAGAGAGCAATGCACACCCAGTGAACCCCAAGAAGGAGGACACAGAAGGACACAGACACTAACCTTAGAGTGAAATACAAGAGAGTGGGAAGGAATGGAGTAGCAGATGAGCAGGAGGGCAATCCAGGGAATACATGCAGATATCCGAGGAACAATTCCGTGGTCAAGCAAGCTGGGTCGATAACTGGAGATCACATGGTAGCAGAAGGCAAAGGCAGAAGTATAGCCAGGGAAGCTGGGTCATACACAGGAGGTCAATGAAGTAGCCAAATCAGGATCCAAAAGGCCTGCTGCTGCCCCCCTGAACCCGGAAGTGTCGGTCCCGGCACTAGAGTAAAATGCCGGGACTAGCTGTGCCATTCTGGCACCAGACACAGAGCGGGTTGGGAGCCTCCACGCAGCACAGCAGATGCCCGGGCCCCTCCTAACATAGACTTTATACAGATGCGCATTGTATGGCTTGAAATCTATGATGGTGGCAGGGTGTCTCAATGCATATTCACCCATAATTTTTGTACTTATAAATTTGATCATGTTAATACAATGTAATAGAATCTTTGCAATTTCATCTAGACAAATGCTCCAGAAACTCATACAATGGCTGTATGTGTAAATTTCCAATGTCCGACAATTGAGCACACAGTTTGCATGAACACATATTAAATATGAGGGACAATTACTTTTAAGTACAGAGCATTGCTTAAATTTTTTATCACCATTCAAAGACTGCTGGAGGATGTTAAATAATTGGGAAGATGAGTCAACTCTTGGAATCCATAAATCATTAGAAGAAAAAGATCTTAAAGAGACTAGAAGAGACCCACACAGACCTATATTTAAACACACAACTACTTAAATAAAGTGACAGTGGTTGATTTCTATTGTCATTTGCTTAAAATGTTGAATATGTATGTTTCTATGGTACAAATATTGTATCCGTAGTGATGCAGGTAAGGAGAGTAGCTGAAAACGTAAATGGATGTTAATACTGCTATAGGGAGTGAAATGAAAATATTCACTAGAAAATAAAGGAAAATATGTCCTAAACAGAATTAATTTTATATCATATATTTTTGAGCGTTATTAGCGTGTTATATTTTCAAGTATTGTCATTCTATATATACTGTTGCATTCTATACAGTGCTGTGCTAGAGAGATACAGAACTCAATATAATGCCTAGTCTGCTATGGGTGTAGTACTTAGGGTGGTCATGCACTTTAAATTAACACTGATTTTGCCAGGGCCAGCCAAAAATCTACTGAGTATGAGGACGCTGCAATTCTCCTCTAGGAGCATGTAAAAGAGGTGATTGGTTCTTATGGAGTGCCCCTTTTAAATAATTGGTAATGGAATGGTTCCCATTTAGGGAAGATGCAAGACTGACACAGATGTAAACTATAGAACTTTAATCACAAGGAGGCATTGAGCTCAGTGGTTACAAAGGTCACAAATGTAACCTTCACATCAGTACACCATCTAGAGGATGTGACCTTGGGGAAACCGTGAGGTGCATTATGATGACAGCAAAAGGGGTCGGGGCAATGGGTGCGTACATTCTGATGTGGCCACCGTCTAGTAGCAAGCAGACTGGCTGCATCACATTAAGGCATCCAGAATGTTAATAAGCCGGAAGACTGGCTTAAAGGGAGTCTATCATTGGCGATTTCGTTTTTTAAGTAAACACACGTAGGAATACCCTTTAGAAAGGCTAATCTTGTCCTACGTCTCTTTCTCTCCTCCTTGCAGCTCTTTTTTTTTTTTTTTTTGGTTTTAGGTTATTGCAAATATGTAAATGAATCTCAGGGAGCACCACAGCATCATACCATTGATGCCATCTCCTGTGATGCATCTTCCTTTATGCAGATTAGCTCATCCTTTTCACTGCCTAGCAGCCACCTCTGTCTTCAGTGGGATCCAAATCCCGTGCATGTATGTGTACGCTGTATGTGTGGCCACTTTGGGTTTGGGCCGTGCATACAGCACATGCTCTACTGGCCATCCTTATTATATTCCTACAGGAATAAACAGCGCATGCGCGGGATTTGGATCCCACTGAAGAGAGGTAATACTAGAATAGCATTCCTAAAGGTTATTCCAATGAGTGTTTACTTAAAAAATGAAATCCCCAGTGATAGACACCATTTAAAAACCAGTGTTACTCATTTTCCTGGGCTCCAACATGTCTCCATACTGTCTTTGGGCCACTGTAGTGATGTCACAGACATTACTTGGGTCAAGCCATCTGTCCCACCCTTGGTACAAGACCACTCTTTTTCAAGGTGGTAAAATCGTTTATTAAAGTTATCTTTTATATATTATTTATATATTAAAGGTTACATTTTAAGAGATCCATTTTTTAAAGAATTATTTTATCCAATTGTGATACAGTTTTAGTTTCAAAAAATTGAGACAATTGTTTGTCACTTGCGGCACTTTGCCAACATCTGCAACTTTGCTTATACTTGCGGCACAATGCTGATACTTGCACCTCTCTCTAGTCTGCAACTGACTATCACAGGAGCTCAGTTGTAACTCAGCAACTCAGTCTCTACTTGCATTGGTCACAACCCCTTTCCAATGATCACCTCTCGGCAATAACTTGATCTGGTCACAACAGTTCTTTGCAATGTTGCATACTTATATATATGTGCATTTTAAAATGGCTACATTTTGCAACATGTATACATTTTTTGTACTATTCACAGTCTAGTTTTCCTAACAGAAATAGTCATTGTAATCCTGTTAGACCTTATGCAGATGTCAGAGCCCCAACAGAGACTTCACTACTTCCTACGAAGAAGCCATGAGACTCTATGTGTACAGTATGGTGATATTCTTTCCTCAAATCTATCTTCCCAAGGTATATACAGGTAATTTACCATAATTATTAATATAGCCTCATGTTATGTAATACCCTCATATCCATTTGTGTGAAACCATAGACTGAGACACCAGCCCTAAATTTATACAGTAAAGTATACTATCAAATAATTGGGGTTGGATCAATTAGTCAACAAGCTTAATAAAAACAATTTTAAAAATGTTATTTTCTTAACCAATATTGGATTGTGATCTATTGGTCTAATATGCAACTGGTACGCTGAAAACAGGATATAAAGCATAAATCATGGTTAATACATTAACATCAGGGCTCAGTGTATGTTCACATTTCTGAGAAATGCAGTTGTGTCTGCCCTTACTAAATTACCTGAATATCTCACAATGTAGTACTCAAATAGTTAAGTGTTTCATCTGTAGCAAATGGAATGAAAACAAATGCATGACAACTATCCAGACGGCTTTAAAATGTCTAATACTAAGAAAAACACAGGTTTTCCTCTCCTTTTTCCTTTTCAAGTATAATAACTTAGTTTATGAATATGAATGCTTTTCTCCAATGGAATCCCTTGGCTCCTCTCTGAACATTTCATCTTGTCCTACAACACATGATAAAGCATTTTGCTTGGCATAATGTCACAATGGCACTACTGTGCACAACAATTTGAGCCTGAATGCTGTACAAATGAGGAATTCTTAAAAGTCAATTCCACCTAGATATAAAGAGCTAATGCAGGAGATGGAAAAGTAAGATTAAGAAAGATTTATTATTAACATAGCTACAAAACAATACTCTTCAGATAACAATATGGAATAAAACAGAGTAGTGGATATTTAAATGTTAAGGATTACCTAGGAAAAAACTGAGTTGTTTGAAATAAATCAAATGTGTTTTGATCTAAAACTCGGATTTATAATAAAGTAAGTTGTATTGACTTTCGTGGGGCCTATGGTGTTTCTACATAAGATAGGTGAACGGTGCATAATGCTCTGTGTATAACATCTACAATATTTACTAAACCCCTCCACTGTGAAGACAGGAGCACATGAAGTAGAAATCTTTTTCACATCCGTGAGAGTAGTTTTTCTACGTCCAATACGTCTGAGGTTTTCTCAAAGCAAATGGTGAACAATTTACATATAAAAATAATTGTTTTAAATTCATCTCATTCATTATCAGTTTTTTAGCCCATTGTGACTGAAACACTCCACCATTTGGAATACTTCACTCAGAAAGTGGATAGTTTGCCATTTTTTTTTTCTTGAAAAAAGTAGACTTGTTCATGACACAGGAATTTCTTATGACATTTCAGGAGTTTTCAAGGTAAAAAACAGGGAAATATTGTTTTCCTATTTCCTTTTGACATGTCATGGCTGAATGTCTTCCACAATTGGGGGAATTTATTTAAATTTAGAGATGAGCGAACACTAAAATGTTCGAGGTTCGAAATTCGATTCGAACAGCCGCTCACTGTTCGAGTGTTCGAATGGGTTTCGAACCCCATTATAGTCTATGGGGAACATAAACTCGTTAAGGGGGAAACCCAAATTCGTGTCTGGAGGGTCACCAAGTCCACTATGACACCCCAGGAAATGATACCAACACCCTGGAATGACACTGGGACAGCAGGGGAAGCATGTCTGGGGGCATAAAAGTCACTTTATTTCATGGAAATCCCTGTCAGTTTGCGATTTTCGCAAGCTAACTTTTCCCCATAGAAATGCATTGGCCAGTGCTGATTGGCCAGAGTACGGAACTCGACCAATCAGCGCTGGCTCTGCTGGAGGAGGCGGAGTCTAAGATCGCTCCACACCAGTCTCCATTCAGGTCCGACCTTAGACTCCGCCTCCTCCGGCAGAGCCAGCGCTGATTGGCCGAAGGCTGGCCAATGCATTCCTATGCGAATGCAGACTTAGCAGTGCTGAGTCAGTTTTGCTCAACTACACATCTGATGCACACTCGGCACTGCTACATCAGATGTAGCAATCTGATGTAGCAGAGCCGAGGGTGCACTAGAACCCCTGTGCAAACTCAGTTCACGCTAATAGAATGCATTGGCCAGCGCTGATTGGCCAATGCATTCTATTAGCCCGATGAAGTAGAGCTGAATGTGTGTGCTAAGCACACTCATTCAGCACTGCTTCATCACGCCAATACAATGCATTAGCCAGTGCTGATTGGCCAGAGTACGGAATTCGGCCAATCAGCGCTGGCCAATGCATTCTATTAGCCCGATGAAGTAGAGCTGAATGTGTGTGCTAAGCACACACATTCAGCACTGCTTCTTCACGCCAATACAATGCATTAGCCAGTGCTGATTGGCCAGAGTACGGAATTCGGCCAATCAGCGCTGGCTCTGCTGGAGGAGGCGGAGTCTAAGGTCGGACCTGAATGGAGACTGGTGTGGAGCGATCTTAGACTCCGCCTCCTCCAGCAGAGCCAGCGCTGATTGGCCGAATTCCGTACTCTGGCCAATCAGCACTGGCTAATGCATTGTATTGGCGTGATGAAGCAGTGCTGAATGTGTGTTCTTAGCACACACATTCAGCTCTACTTCATCGGGCTAATAGAATGCATTGGCCAGCGCTGATTGGCCGAATTCCGTACTCTGGCCAATCAGTGCTGGCCAATGCATTCTATTAGCTTGATGAAGCAGAGTGTGCACAAGGGTTCAAGCGCACCCTCGGCTCTGATGTAGCAGAGCCGAGGCTGCACAAGGGTTCAAGCGCACCCTCGGCTCTGATGTAGGAGAGCCGAGGGTGCACTTGAACCCTTGAGCACCCTCAGCTCTGCTACATCAGAGCCGAGGGTGCGCTTGAACCCTTGTGCACACTCTGCTTCATCAAGCTAATAGAATGCATTGGCCAGCGCTGATTGGCCAATGTATTCTATTAGCCTGATGAAGTAGAGCTGAATGTGTGTGCTAAGCACACACATTCAGCTCTACTTCATCGGGCTAATAGAATGCATTGGCCAGCGCTGATTGGCCAGAGTACGGAACTCGACCAATCAGCGCTGGCTCTGCTGGAGGAGGCGGAGTCTAAGATCGCTCCACACCAGTCTCCATTCAGGTCCGACCTTAGACTCCGCCTCCTCCAGCAGAGCCAGCGCTGATTGGCCGAATTCCGTACTCTGGCCAATCAGCACTGGCTAATGCATTGTATTGGCGTGATGAAGCAGTGCTGAATGTGTGTGCTTAGCACACACATTCAGCTCTACTTCATCGGGCTAATAGAATGCATTGGCCAATCAGCGCTGGCCAATGCATTCTATTAGCGTGAACTGAGTTTGCACAGGGGTTCTAGTGCACCCTCGGCTCTGCTACATCAGATTGCTACATCTGATGTAGCAGTGCCGAGTGTGCATCAGATGTGTAGTTGAGCAAAACTGACTCAGCACTGCTAAGTCTCTGCATTCGCATAGGAATGCATTGGCCAGCCTTCGGCCAATCAGCGCTGGCTCTGCCGGAGGAGGCGGAGTCTAAGGTCGGACCTGAATGGAGACTGGTGTGGAGCGATCTTAGACTCCGCCTCCTCCAGCAGAGCCAGCGCTGATTGGTCGAGTTCCGTACTCTGGCCAATCAGCGCTGGCCAATGCATTCTATTAGCCCGATGAAGTAGAGCTGAATGTGTGTGCTTAGCACACACATCTCCTACATCAGAGCCGAGGGTGCGCTTGAACCCTTGTGCAGCCTCAGCTCTGCTACATCAGAGCCGAGGGTGCGCTTGAACCCTTGTGCACACTCTGCTTCATCAAGCTAATAGAATGCATTGGCCAGCACTGATTGGCCAGAGTACGGAATTCGGCCAATCAGCGCTGGCCAATGCATCCCTATGGGAAAAAGTTTATCTCACAAAAATCACAATTACACACCCGATAGAGCCCCAAAAAGTTATTTTTAATAACATTCCCCCCTAAATAAAGGTTATCCCTAGCTATCCCTGCCTGTACAGCTATCCCTGTCTCATAGTCACAAAGTTCACATTCTCATATGACCCGGATTTGAAATCCACTATTCGTCTAAAATGGAGGTCACCTGATTTCGGCAGCCAATGACTTTTTCCAATTTTTTTCAATGCCCCCGGTGTCGTAGTTCCTGTCCCACCTCCCCTGCGCTGTTATTGGTGCAAAAAAGGCGCCAGGGAAGGTGGGAGGGGAATCGAATTTTGGCGCACTTTACCACGTGGTGTTCGATTCGATTCGAACATGGCGAACACCCTGATATCCGATCGAACATGTGTTCGATAGAACACTGTTTGCTCATCTCTATTTAAATTCTGTCCTTATTTGCACCAAAAGACTAGTGTGCATATTGTGTATGGTATTAGGCTAAGGCCCCATATTGCGGAAACACAGCTTTTTTTGTTGGAGATTTTGTTGCATTTTTTTGAGCCAAAGCAAAGAATGGCTATGGAATAAATGGGGAATGTATACTTCTTCCTTTTGCTCAATGCACTCCTGACTTTGGCTAAAAAAAACCGCAGCAAAATCTGCAACAAAAAAAGCTGAGTTTCCGCAACATGGGGCTTTAGCCTTAGGCTCGTTTTCTTGCTCTGCCCAACAAGGGGCATGGTTTAACAGGGACAATATATGGCTTTTGAAAAGGGGTGCAGCTTAACTGAATCAAAATTTTGACTTCAGGCTGCTCCATGCCATATTTTGCAATGCATTAAGTTTGCAATGCACTGCACAAGTGATCAGAGACCATGAGGTTCAAGCTCACTAGGAGTCTAATAAATACAGTGAAAAATATTTTTTTTTAAAAAATCTAAATTTTAATCAGCTTGAAAAAGGGGATCAATATTGGTTATTACTATATAATCTCAACATTACTAAATAATATTAATTCCTTTTATATTTAGTTTTTCCTTGTATTAACAATGATCTCTATTAGAGATGAGCGAACAGTAAAATGTCTGAGGTTCGATATTCATTTCGAGTAGCCCCTCAATATTTGACTAATCGAATCGAATATCGAACCCTATTATAGTCTATGGGGGGAAAATGCTCGTTTCAGGGGTAGGCAACGTTTGATCAAATTATACTTACCAAGTCCATGAGTGAGGGTCGGGCTGGATCCTCCGAGAAGTCTTCTCCTTGCAGCGTCCCCGCGGTGTCTTCCAGCTCTTCCGGCTCTTCATTCACTCTGCCAGGCATCGGGCCTGGGCTGAGCCCCACTGCGCATGCCTGCACTACAAGCGGACATGCGCAGTCGGCTCTGCCCAGGCCCAATGCCTGGCAGAGTGAATGAAGAGCCGGAAGAGCCGGAAGATGCCGCGGGGAAGCTGCACGGAGAAGACTTGTAAAGGTAGGAGAAGAACCAGCATTGATTGGTCGACTGTATAGCATTGGCCGACCAACCAATGCTGGTTTTGCATCAAACTTTTACATTCGAACAGCGAGTGGTACTCGATCGAGTATGAGTATTTCGAATACCATAGTATTCGATCGAATACCTACTCGATCGAGTACTACTCACTCATCTCTAATCTCTATTACTGTCAACGATATAACAATGTATGCTCAGTGTAGGATAATAAAATATGTTTATTAACTAACACTAATACACTAAATGTTAAGTATAAAATAGCATAAAGTAAACTAGAATTTACAATACAATTTCCAGACTATGCATACTTCTATGTATGAAGCAAACAACAGTAAATACAACCCACTTACAATTATATGGATCTTGTACGTATACACACACAATTCCTTGATCCACCTAATAATTAACTATTAGAGATGAGCGAACACTAAAATGTTCGAGGTTCGAAATTCGATTCGAACAGCCGCTCAATGTTCGTGTGTTCGAACGGGTTTCGAACCCCATTATAGTCTATGGGGAACAGATACTCGTTAAGGGGGAAACCCAAATCCGTGTCTGGAGGGTCACCAAGTCCACTATGACACCCCAGGAAATGATGCCAACACCTCTGGAATGACACTGGGACAGCAGGGGAAGCATGTCTGGGGGCATCTAACACACCAAAGACCCTCTATTACCCCAACATCACAGCCTAACAACTACACACTTTACACACTCAATACCACCTCTCTGACAGTAGGAAAACACCTTGAAACATGTGTATTTGGCACTTGCAGTGAGGAGAGCTTGTCACCAGCAGTGAATTTGGCCCTTGTAGTAAGTTGAGGTTGGCACCAACATTTGTTTTGAAAATCAGGGTGGATTGAGCCTCTAACCAGCAGAGTTTGGGCAAATTCATGGTGGAGGGAGCCTCTAAACACCCCAGTTTGGGCAAATTCATGGTGGAGGGAGCCTCTAAAAACCCCAGTTTGGACCAATTCATGGTGGAGGGAGCCTCTAACCAGCCCAGTTTGGGCAAATTCATGGTGGAGGGAGCCTCTAAAAAACCCAGTTTGGACCAATTCATGGTGGAGGGAGCCTCTAACCAGCCCAGTTTGGGCAAATTCATGGTGGAGGGAGCCTCTAACCAGCCCAGTTTGGACCAATTAATGGTGGAGGGAGCCTCTAACCAGCCCAGTTTGGACCAATTAATGGTGGAGGGAGCCTCTAACCAGCCCAGTTTGGACCAATTCATGGTGGAGGGAGCCTCTAAACAGCCCAGTTTGGGCAAATTCATGGTGGAGGGAGCCTCTAAAAAACCCAGTTTGGACCAATTCATGGTGGAGGGAGCCTCTAACCAGCCCAGTTTGGACCAATTAATGGTGGAGGGAGCCTCTAACCAGCCCAGTTTGGACCAATTCATGGTGGAGGGAGCCTCTAAACAGCCAAGTTTTGGGAAATTCATGGTGGAGGGAGCCTCTAACCAGCCCAGTTTGGACCAATTCATGGTGGAGGGAGCCTCTAAACAGCCAAGTTTTGGGAAATTCATGGTGGAGGGAGCCTCTAACCAGCCCAGTTTGGACCAATTCATGGTGGAGGGAGCCTCTAAAAAACCCAGTTTGGACCAATTCATGGTGGAGGGAGCCTCTAAACAGCCCAGTTTGGGCAAATTCATGGTGGAGGGAGCCTCTAACCAGCCCAGTTTGGACCAATTAATGGTGGAGGGAGCCTCTAAACAGCCCAGTTTGGGCAAATTCATGGTGGAGGGAGCCTCTAACCAGCCCAGTTTGGACCAATTCATGGTGGAGGGAGCCTCTAACCAGCCCAGTTTGGACCAATTAATGGTGGAGGGAGCCTCTAAAAAACCCAGTTTGGACCAATTCATGGTGGAGGGAGCCTCTAAACAGCCCAGTTTGGGCAAATTCATGGTGGAGGGAGCCTCTAACCAGCCCAGTTTGGACCAATTAATGGTGGAGGGAGCCTCTAAACAGCCCAGTTTGGGCAAATTCATGGTGGAGGGAGCCTCTAACCAGCCCAGTTTGGACCAATTCATGGTGGAGGGAGCCTCTAACCAGCCCAGTTTGGACCAATTAATGGTGGAGGGAGCCTCTAACCAGCCCAGTTTGGACCAATTCATGGTGGAGGGAGCCTCTAAACAGCCCAGTTTGGGCAAATTCATGGTGGAGGGAGCCTCTAAAAAACCCAGTTTGGACCAATTCATGGTGGAGGGAGCCTCTAACCAGCCCAGTTTGGACCAATTAATGGTGGAGGGAGCCTCTAACCAGCCCAGTTTGGACCAATTCATGGTGGAGGGAGCCTCTAACCAGCCCAGTTTGGACCAATTCATGGTGGAGGGAGCCTCTAAACAGCCCAGTTTGGGCAAATTCATGGTGGAGGGAGCCTCTAACCAGCCCAGTTTGGACCAATTAATGGTAGAGGGAGCCTCTAACCAGCCCAGTTTGGACCAATTCATGGTGGAGGGAGCCTCTAAACAGCCAAGTTTTGGGAAATTCATGGTGGAGGGAGCCTCTAACCAGCCCAGTTTGGACCAATTCATGGTGGAGGGAGCCTCTAAACAGCCAAGTTTTGGGAAATTCATGGTGGAGGGAGCCTCTAACCAGCCCAGTTTGGACCAATTCATGGTGGAGGGAGCCTCTAAAAAACCCAGTTTGGACCAATTCATGGTGGAGGGAGCCTCTAAAAAACCCAGTTTGGACCAATTCATGGTGGAGGGAGCCTCTAAACAGCCCAGTTTGGGCAAATTCATGGTGGAGGAAGCCTCTAACCAGCCCAGTTTGGACCAATTAATGGTGGAGGGAGCCTCTAAACAGCCCAGTTTGGGCAAATTCATGGTGGAGGGAGCCTCTAACCAGCCCAGTTTGGACCAATTCATGGTGGAGGGAGCCTCTAACCAGCCCAGTTTGGGCAAATTCATGGTGGAGGGAGCCTCTAAAAAACCCAGCTTGGACCAATTCATGGTGGAGGGAGCCTCTAACCAGCCCAGTTTGGGCAAATTCATGGTGGAGGGAGCCTCTAAAAAACCCAGCTTGGACCAATTCATGGTGGAGGGAGCCTCTAAAAAACCCAGTTTGGACCAATTCATGGTGGAGGGAGCCTCTAACCAGCCCAGTTTGGACCAATTAATGGTGGAGGGAGCCTCTAACCAGCCCAGTTTGGACCAATTCATGGTGGAGGGAGCCTCTAAACAGCCAAGTTTTGGGAAATTCATGGTGGAGGGAGCCTCTAACCAGCCCAGTTTGGACCAATTCATGGTGGAGGGAGCCTCTAAACAGCCAAGTTTTGGGAAATTCATGGTGGAGGGAGCCTCTAACCAGCCCAGTTTGGACCAATTCATGGTGGAGGGAGCCTCTAAAAAACCCAGTTTGGACCAATTCATGGTGGAGGGAGCCTCTAAAAAACCCAGTTTGGACCAATTCATGGTGGAGGGAGCCTCTAAACAGCCCAGTTTGGGCAAATTCATGGTGGAGGGAGCCTCTAACCAGCCCAGTTTGGACCAATTCATGGTGGAGGGAGCCTCTAAAAAACCCAGTTTGGACCAATTCATGGTGGAGGGAGCCTCTAAACAGCCCAGTTTGGGCAAATTCATGGTGGAGGGAGCCTCTAAACAGCCCAGTTTGGGCAAATTCATGGTGGAGGGAGCCTCTAACCAGCAGAGTTGGTGGAAATCAGGGTGGAGGGAGCCTCTAACCAGCAGAGTTGGGGGAAATCAGGGTGGAGGGAGCCTAGTATTAGCAGAATTGTGCAACGCTTATGGTGGATGAGTATGAGGATGCGGAGGAATTGGAGAGGTTGAGTACAGACATGGAGTTTCATGTTGGGGTGCTTTACACAGGTGGGCACAAAAATGACGGCTCTACCCAGTGGTGGTTCATTTTTATCAAAGTGAGCCGGTCGGCACTCTCAGCTGACAGACGGGTGCGCTTGTCAGTGATGATGCCACCGGCTGCACTGAACACCCTCTCAGATAGGACGCTGGCGGCAGGACAGGACAGCACCTCCAAGGCATATAGGGCAAGTTCAAGCCACAGGTCCAACTTCGACACCCAATACGTGTAGGGCGCAGAGGGGTCGGAGAGGACAGGGCTGTGGTCGGAAAGGTATTCCCGCAACATGCGCCTATACTTCTCACGCCTGGTGACACTAGGACCCTCCGTGGCGGCACTTTGGCGAGGGGGTGCCATCAAGGTGTCCCAGACCTTAGACAGTGTGCCCCTCGTTTGTGTGGACCGGTGAGAACTTGGTTGCCTACTGGAGGAACTGCCCTCCCTGCCGCCAACGTCACATGCTGGAAACATCTCCATCATATTCTGCACCAATTGCCTGTGGCAAGCATTGATGCGATTGGCCCTCCCCTCTACCGGAATAAAAGACGAGATGTTGTTTTTATACCGGGGGTCAAGGATAGCAAAGATCCAGTACTGGTTGTCCTCCATGATTTTGACAATACGCTTGTCGGTTGTAAAGCACCCCAACATGAACTCAGCCATGTCTGCCACAGTGTTAGTTGGCATGACTCCTCTGGCCCCACCGGAAAGTTCAATCTCCATTTCCTCCTCATCCTCCATGTCTACCCATCCGCGCTGCAACAATGGGACGATTCGAAGTTGCCCGGAAGCCTCCTGTATCACCATCACATCATCGGACAACTCTTCTTCCTCCTCCTCCTCCTCCTCCTCCTCCATTAAACGCAGTGAAGCGGACAGATGTGTGGACCTACTCTCCAGCTGTGACGGATCGGATGCTATCCCTAACTCCTCTGTGTGATCTGAGTTATCCCTGATGTCAATCAGGGATTCTCTCAGAACACACAAGAGCGGGATTGTAAGGCTCACCATCGCATCCTCAGAGCTCACCCTCCTTGTGGACTCCTCAAAGACCCGTAGGATGTCACAAAGGTCTCTCATCCATGGCCACTCATGGATGTGAAACTGAGGCAGCTGACTTTGTGGCACCCTAGGGTTTTGTAGCTGGTATTCCATCAAAGGTCTCTGCTGCTCAACCACTCTATTCAACATCTGAAACGTTGAGTTCCAGCGTGTGGGGACGTCGCACAAAAGCCGGTGTTGTGGCACATGCAGGCGTTGCTGGAGAGATTTTAAGCTAGCAGCGGCTACTGTCGACTTGCGAAAGTGGGCGCACATGCGCCGCACTTTCACCAGTAGCTCTGGAACATTGGGGTAGCTCTTTAGGAAACGTTGCACCACTAGGTTGAAGACGTGGGCCAGGCATGGAACATGTTGGAGTCCGGCAAGCTCCAGAGCTGCTACCAGGTTCCGGCCGTTATCACAAACGACCATGCCTGGGCCCAGGTGCAGCGGCTCAAACCATATTGCCGTCTCATCGAGGAGGGCATCCCTCACCTCGGAGGCAGTGTGCTGTCTGTCCCCCAAGCTGATCAGCTTCAGCACAGCCTGCTGACGTCTACCAACGCCAGTGCTGCAACGTTTCCAACTCGTAGCTGGGGTCAATCTAACAGCGGAGGAGGAGGCGGTGGCGGAGGAGGAGGCGGTGGCGGAGGAGGAGGCGGTAGAGGAGGAGGAGGAGGGGGGTGTTCTTCTCGTGTCCCTGCCAGGAATGTTAGGCGGGGAGACGAGGTACACCGGGCCAGTTTGGAAAGCAGTCCCAGCCTCAACTACATTCACCCAGTGTGCCGTCAGTGAAATGTAGCGTCCCTGTCCGCATGCACTTGTCCACGCGTCGGTGGTCAAGTGGACCTTTGTGCAAAGCGCGGAACTAAGGGCCCGCCTGATGTTGAGTGACACGTGCTGGTGCAAGGCGGGGACGGCACACCGGGAGAAGTAGTGACGGCTAGGGACGGCATAGCGAGGTGCCGCAGTTGCCATCAGGTCCAGGAAGGCGGGAGTTTCAACAAGCCGGAACGCCAACATCTCCTGGGCCAGCAGTTTAGCGATGTTGGCGTTCAAGGCTTGCGCGTGTGGGTGGTTAGCAGTGTATTTCTGCCGCCGCTCCAATGTCTGAGAGATGGTGGGTTGTTGTAAAGAAACGCCTGATGGTGCCTTTGATGGTGCAGGAGAAGGAGATAAGACAGGACCAGGGGAGGATGAGGTAGAAGTCAACAAAGTGGCGGAGGCAGATGAAGTGGTGTCCTGGCTCGTCCTCTGGAGTGCATCGCCAGCACAGTCAGCAGTGGCAGTGGCAGAGGCAGTGGCAGAGGCAGTGGCAGTGGCGTGAACGGCAGGCGGCCTTTGTCCTGCCGTTGCTGCCTGCCACTGATTCCAGTGCTTGGATTCCAAATGACGGCGCATTGAAGTGGTGGACAGGTTGCTCTTCTCAGAGCCCCTAATCAATTTCGAGAGGCAAATTGTGCAGACAACACTATATCTGTCCTCGGCGCATTCCTTGAAAAAACTCCACACCTTCGAGAAACGTGCCCTCGAGGTGGGAGTTTTTCGGGGCTGGGTACGAACTGGAACATCTTGGGAGATTCCGGGTGTGGCCTGGCTTCGCCTAAGCTGCTGACCTCTGCCTCTGCCTCTAGCTACCCTTTTTGGTGCTGCACCTGCCTCAACATCCACACTACTTTCCCCGCTTGACATCCCCCCTGTCCAGGTCGGGTCAGTGTCCTCATCATCCACCACTTCCTCTTCCAACTCCTGTCTCATCTCCTCCTCCCGCACAATGCGCCGGTCAACTGGATGCCCTGACGGCAACTGCGTCACATCATCGTCGATGAGGGTGGGTTGCTGGTCATCCACCACCAAATCGAACGGAGATGGAGGAGACTCTAGTGTTTGAGCATCTGGACACAGATGCTCCTCTGTTAGGTTCGTGGAATCGTGACGTGGAGAGGCAGGTTGAGGGACAATGAAAGGAGCGGAGAACAGCTCTGGGGAGCAGGGACAGTTTGGGTTATTGTTCTGTAAAGCTTCGGAATTTTGGGAGGAAGGAAGACAAGACTGTTGGGTAATAGGAGGAGAGGAGGCAGAGTCTGACTGGCTGCTGGACAATGTGCTGTAAGCGTTCTCTGACAGCCATTGCAAGACCTGTTCCTGGTTCTCGGGCCTACTAAGGTTTGTACCCTGCAGTTTAGTTAATGTGGCAAGCAACCCTGGCACTGTGGAGTGGCGCAATGCTTGCTGCCCCACAGGAGTAGGCACGGGACGCCCTGTGGCTTCACTGCTACCTTGCTCCCCAGAACCATTCCCCCGACCTCGCCCACGGCCTCGTCCACGTCCCTTTCCAGGAGCCTTGCGCATTTTGAATTCCTAGTTAGAAATTGGCACTGTATACCAGTAGTAAAAATTGTGGGTGCACGTAACCCCAATATATTCTTTGAATTCCCAGTCAGACAATGGCACTGTATACCAGTAGTAAAAATTGTGGGTGCACGTAACCCCAATATATTCTTTGAATTCCCAGTCAGAAACTGGCACTATATGGCAGTAGCAAGAAATGAGGGTATTTGTATTCCCAATATACTCTTTGAATTCCCAGTCAGACAATGGCACTGTATACCAGTAGTAAAAATTGTGGGTGCACGTAACCCCAATATATTCTTTGAATTACCAGTCAGAAACTGGCACTATATGGCAGTAGCAAGAAATGAGGGTATTTATAACCCCAATATATTCTTTGAATTCCCAGTCAGACAATGGCACTGTATACCAGTAGTAAAAATTGTGGGTGCACGTAACCCCAATATATTCTTTGAATTCCCAGTCAGACAATGGCACTGTATACCAGTAGTAAAAATTGTGGGTGCACGTAACCCCAATATATTCTTTGAATTACCAGTCAGAAACTGGCACTATATGGCAGTAGCAAGAAATGAGGGTATTTATAACCCCAATATATTCTTTGAATTCCCAGTCAGACAATGGCACTGTATACCAGTAGTAAAAATTGTGGGTGCACGTAACCCCAATATATTCTTTGAATTACCAGTCAGACACTGGCACTATATGGCAGTAGCAAGAAATGAGGGTATTTGTATTCCCAATATACTCTTTGAATTCCCAGTCAGACAATGGCACTGTATACCAGTAGTAAAAATTGTGGGTGCACGTAACCCCAATATATTCTTTGAATTCCCAGTCAGACAATGGCACTGTATACCAGTAGTAAAAATTGTGGGTGCACGTAACCCCAATATATTCTTTGAATTCCCAGTCAGAAACTGGCACTATATGGCAGTAGCAAGAAATGAGGGTATTTGTATTCCCAATATACTCTTTGAATTCCCAGTCAGACAATGGCACTGTATACCAGTAGTAAAAATTGTGGGTGCACGTAACCCCAATATATTCTTTGAATTCCCAGTCAGAAACTGGCACTATATGGCAGTAGCAAGAAATTAGGGTATTTGTATTCCCAATATACTCTTTGAATTCCCAGTCAGACAATGGCACTGTATACCAGTAGTAAAAATTGTGGGTGCACGTAACCCCAATATATTCTTTGAATTACCAGTCAGAAACTGGCACTATATGGCAGTAGCAAGAAATGAGGGTATTTATAACCCCAATATATTCTTTGAATTCCCAGTCAGACAATGGCACTGTATACCAGTAGTAAAAATTGTGGGTGCACGTAACCCCAATATATTCTTTGAATTACCAGTCAGAAACTGGCACTATATGGCAGTAGCAAGAAATGAGGGTATTTATAACCCCAATATACTCTTTGAATTCCCAGTCAGACAATGGCACTGTATACCAGTAGTAAAAATTGTGGGTGCACGTAACCCCAATATATTCTTTGAATTACCAGTCAGACACTGGCACTATATGGCAGTAGCAAGAAATGAGGGTATTTGTATTCCCAATATACTCTTTGAATTCCCAGTCAGACAATGGCACTGTATACCAGTAGTAAAAATTGTGGGTGCACGTAACCCCAATATATTCTTTGAATTCCCAGTCAGACAATGGCACTGTATACCAGTAGTAAAAATTGTGGGTGCACGTAACCCCAATATATTCTTTGAATTCCCAGTCAGAAACTGGCACTATATGGCAGTAGCAAGAAATGAGGGTATTTGTATTCCCAATATACTCTTTGAATTCCCAGTCAGACAATGGCACTGTATACCAGTAGTAAAAATTGTGGGTGCACGTAACCCCAATATATTCTTTGAATTCCCAGTCAGAAACTGGCACTATATGGCAGTAGCAAGAAATGAGGGTATTTGTATTCCCAATATACTCTTTGAATTCCCAGTCAGACAATGGCACTGTATACCAGTAGTAAAAATTGTGGGTGCACGTAACCCCAATATATTCTTTGAATTACCAGTCAGAAACTGGCACTATATGGCAGTAGCAAGAAATGAGGGTATTTATAACCCCAATATATTCTTTGAATTCCCAGTCAGACAATGGCACTGTATACCAGTAGTAAAAATTGTGGGTGCACGTAACCCCAATATATTCTTTGAATTACCAGTCAGAAACTGGCACTATATGGCAGTAGCAAGAAATGAGGGTATTTGTATTCCCAATATACTCTTTGAATTCCCAGTCAGACAATGGCACTGTATACCAGTAGTAAAAATTGTGGGTGCACGTAACCCCAATATATTCTTTGAATTACCAGTCAGACACTGGCACTATATGGCAGTAGCAAGAAATGAGGGTATTTGTATTCCCAATATACTCTTTGAATTCCCAGTCAGACAATGGCACTGTATACCAGTAGTAAAAATTGTGGGTGCACGTAACCCCAATATATTCTTTGAATTACCAGTCAGACACTGGCACTATATGGCAGTAGCAAGAAATGAGGGTATTTGTATTCCCAATATACTCTTTGAATTCCCAGTCAGACAATGGCACTGTATACCAGTAGTAAAAATTGTGGGTGCACGTAACCCCAATATATTCTTTGAATTCCCAGTCAGACAATGGCACTATATGGCAGTAGCAAGAAATGAGGGTATTTATAACCCCAATATATTCTTTGAATTCCCAGTCAGACAATGGCACTGTATACCAGTAGTAAAAATTGTGGGTGCACGTAACCCCAATATATTCTTTGAATTACCAGTCAGAAACTGGCACTATATGGCAGTAGCAAGAAATGAGGGTATTTATAACCCCAATATATTCTTTGAATTCCCAGTCAGACAATGGCACTGTATACCAGTAGTAAAAATTGTGGGTGCACGTAACCCCAATATAGTCTTTGAATTCCCAGTCAGACACTGGCACTATATGGCAGTAGCAAGAAATGAGGGTATTTGTATTCCCAATATATTCTTTGAATTCCCAGTCAGACAATGGCACTGTATACCAGTAGTAAAAATTGTGGGTGTATATAGCCCCAATTCTATTGCTAGGGGACTTGCAGGGTATTTCTGGGGTGAAGGTGGGGGGGCACACCGTTGGAACGGGTATCGGGGTATATATCGGGTATACGGGAATACACTGACAGTGTATTCCATTCAGGATCCTGGGAAAGCTGGGTTGCGGCGATTGAGCCCGTCAGTGCCACGTTACACTGACAAGCTTCTCCCTGGAATTTAGCTCTTATAAGAGCTGTTGGTTGTCTTCTCCTTCCTATCCTAGCCTGTCCCTGCCTACCCAGAATCTAAGCCCTAGCTAGCTGGACGGAAACCTCCGTCCTCGGTGAATTGCAAGCTCAGAATGACGCGAAGCTGGGCGTCGCTGTTCTTTTAAATTAGAGGTCACATGTTTTCGGCAGCCAATGGGTTTTGCCTACTTTTTTCAACGTCACCGGTGTCGTAGTTCCTGTCCCACCTACCCTGCGCTGTTATTGGAGCAAAAAAGGCGCCAGGGAAGGTGGGAGGGGAATCGAGTAATGGCGCACTTTACCACGCGGTGTTCGATTCGATTCGAACATGCCGAACAGCCTAATATCCGATCGAACATGAGTTCGATAGAACACTGTTCGCTCATCTCTATTAACTATCCCTATACTTAAGTAGACATAAGAAGAGGGAGTAAGATATGACAGTTTGGGGCAGCAGTAATAGGGAAGACAACAGAGGGAACAGGAGAGTAAGATAGGATTAATGAGATGAGGGAGAGAGAGAGAGAAAGGAAAAGAAATGAGATTCAGAAGCGAGAGACAGAGCTAGGTAGGGAAAGGGATATACTAAGCCTACTTGTTCTGATAGTCCATAGTCTGGTCTGGATGTAGAACATCTGGGTGCTGAGGAGATTCTTATCTTCTCTATAACCATTGAACCCTCTTTTTATCCACATTATAGCCATCGACTACAATGTAGCCCATCCTTATTGGTCATAATTGTACATTTCTGATTTAATGTCTTTGTAGATTTCCAGATAAGGAAAGTTGAAATATGTCATCCTTTTATCTTGACATTTATATTTTGGCCAGAAGCACACCCAAGTCTATGTTGTTGTACACAAGAAGTAGTCTTGTGCGTGGTAATGAGCAGTTTACTGTGTATTCCATCACACCTCCCAACAGAACACCTTTGATCTTAAACACAGCATTGTTGTAGGTTATGTGACTCCCGTCCACACCCGTATTCATCCCTCCTGGGTGAGTACAGGAATCTCACAAGAATGTGAGGTGTGATGGGCATAACAGTTCTATTAAGGTGGAGTGAGTTGATATATCCAACTTAATATATTCACAGTTTACACCCTTTGCAGAAATATAAAAAAGTTAGGGATGTCAGAATATGGTTTGCAAATTTTTTTTTTGCAAAGATTTAAATTCTTTTAGGGGTTAAAATGTAAATAAAACTATAATTGGGTATCCTTGGAATCGTACCAAAACATAGAATACAGTTAACATGGCTTTTTGGCTGCAGAGTGAACTCTGTAAAAACAAAGCCTGTAAGAAAGTCACACAAATGAACTTTTTCTCCAATTACACCCAATTCTCAATTTTTTTCCAGTTCCTAGTACATTTACTGAATAATAAATGGTACTATTATAAAGAATAATTTGTCCTGCAAACATTAAGCCCTCATATGGCTCTGTGAACAGAAAAATAAAAAAAGTTATGGGGTTTGGAAGGTGGGGAGTCAAAAAGGAAAATCAAAAATTGCCTGTGGCGGGAAGAGGTAAAATGAATTGAAAACATACAGATTAGGTATCAGTATGTCTGAAAATGCCAGGTCTACAAATTTATAAAAATACAACAGCGTAGCTGTAAACAATTCTAAAGAGTCAAACTGCTGTTTTCTCACTGTTTTTGCTTCCATAAAATTTTGGATAAAAACTTATCAAAGCAATAGACATTCCCCAAAATGTTATTACTAAAAATGAAATTTGGCCCTGCAAAAAACATAGAAATTGAAAAAAGTTATCAGTGTCAGAATATGACAACCACAGATTTTATTTTATTTTTTGCAAAGTTTTGTATATTGTTAATGGGGTTGAAAAGTGAATAAAACTATATAAGTTTGGTATATTTGGTATCCCTGGAATCATATCGACCCATAGAATACAGGTTACCTGACATTTTAGGCTGCACTGTGAATGGTAGGATATTGTGCAAATGTAGTTTTTCTCCAATTCCAACCCATTCTAAATTTCTTCCAGCTTCCTAGTACATAGCATGGAAAATTAAATGGTACCATTACAAACTACAACTTGTCCCGCAAACATTAAGAAAGTTAAAAAAAAGTTATGGTATTCGGAATGTAGGAGTCAAAAACTAATGGGAAGGGGTTAATGTTAGATTTTAATCATGCCTTTTGTTTTATTCAGAACATGCTATGTATGTGTACACATGGGTAATAATACCATTATATGGCGAGTACTCTGCTATAATGTTTCTATGCACCACACTTAAAGTGTAGAAGATTTTGGGCTTAGGTTATCTGTCATGTAAAGAGAAGCAGCAGTAACATGTTTCTGCTGCTTTTCACTCAGCTCCTCCTACATTCTCTGTAGACTTCTATTCATTATTAATAAATATTAAATTATTTCATCTGATCCCTTTGTAAGCTCACAGTCCTTCTCTGGTCTCATATGTTGTGCAAGATGTTTTTTCTTTGATAGGATATATTATAAAGTTTATTATATACCGTATATACTCGAGTTTAAGCCGACCCGAATATAAGCCGGCCCCCCTAATTTTACCACAAAAAACTGGGAAAACTTATTGACTCGAGTATAAGCCTAGGGGGGAAATGCGGCAGCTCCTGGAAAATTTCTAAATTAAAATGGTAGTAGATGCTGAGGAAGGGGAGGGGGTGTTTTGGTTGTCTGTCTGCCACTTCCCTGAGCTTGAGGACTGTTTTTTTTCCCCCCACTTGGAATTCAGCCTGACTGAATATAGCGTAACTGCAGTGCTCCTATTAACCCCTTCCCAACAGAATATGAGCAGTGCAGATACCCTATATTAGCCTGGATGTAGTCAGGCTGAATTCCAAGTGGGGGGGAATCTGAGTCTCGGGGAAGGGGCAGATAGACAATTTTTTTTTCCCGCTACGGCATTTACCATACAGGAAAAATATATTTCTAGATTTGTAGAGCGGGTATTTTTTGGACACAGGGATAACTAACGTGTATGTGTTTCACAGTATTACCAGTATTAGTTTGATATGTGTTCTAGGGAAAGGGGGAGGATTTGAATTTTTTAATACTTTTTATTTACTAATACTAATACTCTACAAAGGGTGCATTCACACGATGTAACGTGCAGCATGATCTGGCACGTATACGGCGTGTCAGAGTTTGCGTGCCGTAAAAGCTCCCATTAATTTCAATGGGAGTTAGGATCATATACGCCGCATTATTTTGCGGCCGCAAAATCACGGCTGCAAGATAATGCAGCATATACGATCCCAACTCCCATTGAAATGAATGGGAGCTTTTACGGCGCACAAACTCTGACCCGTCGTATTCATGCCAGATCATGCTGCATGTTACATCGTGTGAATGCACCCTAATACTTTATTTTTACTTATTTATTTTTTTTACTTTTTTATTTATTTATATTATTTGCATTTATTAGACCCCCTAGGGGTCTTGAATCCCAGGGGGTCTGATCACTAATGCAATGCATTGCAATGCTAATGCATTGCAACACATTGCAAAAATTGTCATTACTTTTGTAGGCTGCGTAGAGCGGACCTGAAGGAGAACTGCAGCTGGCCACCGGCAGGAGCGCTGAGGGGAATCTCCAGCAGAAGCGCTTCTGCCGGTGGCCGGCCGCAGTTCCTATCTAAAGGATCGGACTTCAGAGAGCAGTCGCGCCCACTCCCTCCTCCCTCTAGCAGCATGGTGGCACCTGCCCGGACCCCTCGTACCGAGACATCATAGAGCATCTCTGTTGTAACACTTACAGCGGAGATGTCCTAGCTCCCCATGTCTGCAATCTCTGATTGCAGGCATGATTGCAGGGAGCTCCGACATTACCGCTGTAAAAGTTACAGCGGAGGTGACAGTTGGTATGGTGACCACTCTGAAGCAAAGCGGCGCCATTATAGTTACAGACCTGGCATCCGAACCCGGCATACAGACATTGGGGCGGGTTCCGGGCTGCAGCATCGCCACGCTCATAGCAGGAGTGTAGCGATGTTGTTCATTTCAAACTGCAGAGGTACTTACGGTACTTCTGCTAGCAGACCCAGAATGCAGATACACTCTGGGTGTGGACCTGAGCTTACGTGGTCACCCGGCGTGTGATGGAGTGTGGTGGGGGGGCGGGGTCTGTATTCCGGGCCTGCTAGCAGAAGTACCGTAAGTACTTCTGCAGTTTGAAATGAGCAGCATCGCTACGCTCCTGCTATGAGCGCGGCGATGCTGCGGCCCGGCACCCGTCCCGGTGTCTGTATGCTACGTCCGGATGCCGGGTCTGTAACTATGGTATTGCTGAATTACCATAATGACCCGAGTATAAGCCGAGGCGGACTTTTTCAGCACAAAAACTGTGCTGAAAAACTCGGCCTATACTCGAGTATATACGGTATATTAGCACTAGTTTGCTTCCTGAAATACAATAATTATTTAACCTCTGTACTGTATTTCATATATTCAGCACAATAAAATGTAATGTTGCTTTAACCCCTTCCCGACATCTGCTGTACATAAACAGCGCACAGGACTTTGAACAAGACACACACATAGGAGCTAAGTAGGCACCATAAATGCTAGGTCACCTCTTTTCTACACAGAGGAGACCCAGTGGCATTTAGCTTATTAGATGTATTGGTCAATTGTGTCTGAGGCCTCTAAAGAGTGCTTAAGTATGAACGCTACTATATCATGGAGAAGCAAAAATTGGGAATTTCCTTTTCTAAAGTATCGCTATTTTAGTACCGTGCATACATAAAAACCTTTGTCTCACTTGATAGTTAGGAAATTATATATTTTTTTAATTATATTTTAATTATTTGTATGTTATTTTCTAAAGTCTTCTGTAGGCTATACGGCCTTACATCATTTCCGTTACATTGTGGTCTTCTATATGGCATTTTGACCGCAGTGATAATTTTTTTTCCTGAGTTGCAACATGCTCTAAATATGGGGGTTTGAAGGTGTTTCCCACCAATAAACCTTACATGTTTCAGAAAATTTTACATCTTTGTTTTACTGGTGCCTGCCAATGTACAATATTTCAGCTTTTGATCTCTCTTGGTGCCCCAGGAATATATCAATAAATGGGTAGAATGTGAGGTTAGATGGCAGGTTGCCATCTACCATATAGAATGAGCTAGATTATGATACAATTTTCTTCCGATTTGTAGGCATCCAACATAAAAATCTCTTCATGATTCTGTATGAAATCAGAATGTGATACAGGGCTTATGGTCCTCTATGGCAATCATGTGGATGAGCCTTAATGGATAGGTATGTTCAAATCACTCTTTAGGGCTAAACAGTGATTTTGGACGTGACTTCTGTCATATGACCAAAGTTTGCTGGGTTGCCTGGTGACTCCTTTACTAATATTTGTGAATGGAGAGTCACATTTGTGACCCTGATGGTGCCAGGACCATGAATTTTACTACAAAAAAAAGTCAAACAGCTTCACAATTCACTAACATTAGCGAAGGAATCACAGAACAATTCGGCAATCATGGTTGCGTAACAGGAGTCACAGGCAGGATCGCCATGTAGTCGTAGCCTAAATGTACAGATTAAGCAATTCATTAAAGATAGACTCAGATTAATGTCTGCAAATTAAAATTGGCTCCATTAATCTGAATACAGTTGTTTTGGATGCAAGTGCGTGCTTTTCTAAAAATGTACAGGCGCATAAAGAAAAAAACTTTATAGAATTGTTTGCTTCAATAAAATTCACATTTTAGAAACACAAACATGCACGTAAAAGTAAATGACAGTGTTTTGTAACCTATATTTCTATAGGGCTATACGGAAGATTGGAATTGTTATAGTAATGCTCTAGGCTTCGAAGAACACAACTGGCTTTAAAACATCCTACCCAAAAATGATTGATGTATTGAACTAAACCCACAAGTAACCCCATGAAATCTACTTTGAATAGCAACAAATTCCTAACAATAACTTGCTGGCTTTAGGCAAAGAAATATAATCTCAGAACTTCTAAAGGTCAAGATTTGCTCTCTGGCTGCACGGCTCAAGTGTAAATGCTCTGTAATGCTGCACTGGGTGATTGCTTTCCTCTCCAGACTATGTCAATTTTGTCAAAGTAGCTGCAGATGCATCTCATATTAAGTCAGAATGGTGTCAAGAGCCTCTCTTGAGCACTGACAGATTCACAGAGAAACTGATCCAAAACCCCTGGTCTATTATAGCTTCAGACCCAAAGAGGGAAATTTAAGGATTATGGTTGATTGGAGAATAATGCTACATTATATATGTAATATTTTCTAAGACCTGAGACTTTGGAAATGAATCCTCTAGTGTTCAATATGTCCTTTTTGTCTTGGTCTTCTTAATTAAGGTGGTGCCACCTCAGCGACAGAATCTTTCCCTAAAGCTACTTACAAGCTAAACCATTCATCAAGGCTTTGACCCATTGAAACACAGAACAAGGTACATCTGTCTAATGAACTCATTAAAGATAATCTAAATATGATACAGAAAAGTACCAGAGGGTGTAGGAGGAGAAGAAATAAAATACTATTTCTTATATATTGTAAAATTACTTTTCCTTTCTATTATATCTTGAATTGTACATACTGTATAATTCTAAAACTCTTGCAGGCATTCCTTCCACCCCTCCTATAGTCAGCCCACCTATATAGTTACTAATTAAGAGCCAATTAAACTAAGAAAATGCTTACAGGTATAACATAATAGTGTTTTGTTAATATTATATGTCTTATGATACATAATATAGCTTGCTGGCAGATACAAACGTCATGAAAGATTCTTATGTGTCTTTATCAATAGGAAAAGCAATACTCTATTCACACATGATGCTATCTGAAGAGGCAATAACTTTTACAATTGCTACAATGATTGTGGCAGTGTGTCTGATCATGGTGGACAATGAAAAAGCAAAAATTATCTATTTTTAGGGGTAGCAATAGTTTTCATCTTAAATAAAATATGAAATGAAAATATTTCAGTCACATATTTCGTTATATACATGTTTATTTCTTTTGTGTAAGTTGGATCGGCAAAAAAAAAAAAAAAAAAAAAAACAGAGACAGAGACAAAAAAGGCAAATTGGACATAATTTCACACAAAACTGACCAAAATTGGCCTGGACAAAATTGTTAGCACTTTTTCAAACTTATGGGTAAATAACTTTATTTCAAGCTTGTGATGCTTGTTAAAACTCACCCATGTCAAGTAACAGGTGTGGTCAATAAAAATCACACCTGAAACCAGATAAAAAGGAGAAAAGTTGACTGAATCTTTGCACTGCGTGTAAAGAGAACAGAAAGAGCAGAAGAGAACTGCCTGAGGTCTTAACAGCCAAAGTTGTGGAAAAATATCAACAATCTCAAGGCTACAAGTCCATCTCCAGAGATCGTGATGTTCCTTTGTCCACAGAGTGCATCATCGTCAACAAGTTTACAACCCATGGAACTGTAGCTAATCTAACTAGACATGGAACGGAAGGGAAAAACTGATGAGTGTGCAACCAAAAATTATGTTATGGGTGGTAGTAATTTTGTTTTGTAGAGTTTTTTGTGAAATTATATAATTTTTAGTATCTGCAATAATTTTCCGAGATAAATACTGCATTATCTGTAAAAAAAAAATTCAGGGGTGCCAACACTTACAGCCATGACTGTATATAAATTATATATATTTACAGATCTTACAGAGTTAACCTGAACTTTTGCAAATGGTTAAACTGCTGCAATGTGATATCTTATCACAGAAAACATCAAAAACAATGAAAAGTCATTGTAAGATATTTTTCCAATAACTTTTTTTGTTTGTTTTTTTCGTGGCACAAGGCTAACAATGGAAAGATTTATATTTCATTTAGATGTCAAATAAAATATGAAAAAAAACTTACCATTTGGACCCTAACTGAGGTTGGCCATCGGTGAAATCAGGAAGATTTAAATTTTATTTGCGTTAAAATTTAGGTGAAAACAAACACAAGGGTAATTTGTTCCAAAATACGTCTATTTTGACTAGTAATTGTGTACATCACTAAGTTGTCACTCACTAAATTGAGAACTTGTGGTTTCACCCCAGAAAATACTTCAGCTTTGGTTGGTAACAAATACAACTAAATTTGTGCTCTGTGCCACACTAAATTGTTACACTCACTGAACCCAAGCAATCAGGGTTAGGGTTGAGCCGATCTTGACTTTTCAGGATCGATTTTAAAATCCGATTTCCGATCATTTTTCATTCGAACCCGATCTCGATCCCAATTCCGATCCCAATGCAAGTCAATGGGATTTTTTTTTATTAATCAGAGATCGGATTTTAAAAGCAATCCTATTCACTATACGTCATGGAATCTAACAATTGAACGCTTTAATTGTTAGAATCCACGCTGTGTAGTGAATCACTAAGTAGCCAGAGGATTTTTTTTTAATCCTCTGGCTACTTAGTCCCCCCTGTTGTCCACTTACCTGCAGAGATGGCTGGTCCGGTGCCCGGTGTTCTTCTTCGCCTCACTGCCACTCCACACTGCTCTTCTTGCCTCACTGCCCCCTGCCTCCCAGATTAGGAGAGTGTGGGTGGGTTAGGAGAGTGTGGGCGGTTACTGGGAGGGGAGACGTCACGTCTCCCCGCCCTGTACCCACCCACACTCTCCTAAGCCACAAGCCCCGCCTTCCAAGCTCTTTAAACACTAACCTGGGACGCGGCAGCAGCGAGGTGAAGAAGAGCAGCATGGAGCGGCAGCAAGGCGAAGGAGAAGAACACTGGGCACCGGAGCAGCCATCTTTGCAGTTAAGTAGCTACTAGAGATGTTAGTTTAGTCTCCCATTAGAATGAATGGAGGCAGCCGGCGCGCAGGGGGTTAAGGCTGTGTACCGGCTGCTTCCATTAATTCCTATGGAACTGCAGCGGCGCCTTCACACTGAGTATACACTCCACTCAGAATGAGCGGAGCGTCTACTCAGTGTGAAGGCTAAGCAAAGCATTGTGGGAAATAGTACTGATCCCGATCCCACCTAAAAAGATCATGTTCGGAATTCCGATTGTGAATTCCGAATTGCGAATTCCGGTTTACTAGTTCATCCCAGAGGTATTCAGTGGGGTTAAGGTCAGTAGTTCTACTTCAAACACACCCAGTGATGCCTTTATTTACCTTGCTATGTGCTCTAGGACATAGTCCTGCAGAGACAGAATAAGAACTTTGCCAAACTGTTCCTACAAAGTTGGTACATACATACATTGCTTTGCTTAGTGCATTGAAACATCAAGATTTCCCATCACTGAAAGTAAGAGGTTTAGGTCAACCCGTAAAAAACAATCCCATAATGTTGTCCCTCTTCCACCAAATGATACAGTTGACGCTATGCAGTCAGTACATAAACATTTCTTGACATTTGCCAAACTTAATCTTGTCCATCAGACTGCCAGATGAAGAGGCCTGCTGTCACATCACTAAAAAATTTCCATTGCTTTATTACCCAATGTGCTTTACACAAATCAATAGGTTAAAACATAACAAAAACTATATACGTTTGGTACTGACATGATTGTACTGAACCACATAATATAGGTAACGTTATGGTTATATGATGAACACTATAAAAGTGAAGCCTGTAAGAAAATTTAGCAATCACATTTTTTTCCCAATTCAACTCCATTCTGAATTTTTTTTTCAGCTGCCCAGTACATCATATTAAAATAAGTCCAAATATGGCTCCGAGTAGTAAAATTAAAAAAAAAAATTATAGCTTTTAGAAAGGGGAGAGGAATGAAGAAGCTGATTTTTTTCCAGAATATTTTACTGCCCAATATGTTGTGCCCAGCTTTGTCTACATAGACACAATCTCTAAAAGCTGTTGTACCTGGAATATCCAACTGAAGCATCTCTCTTGTGCTTGGTTTACAGGTGCTTTAGGGTGGGTGCACACCTGCGCCTGATCTACGTTTTGCAGGTTTCCATTTCCTGCCTGAGAAACTGGACAGGAGATGGAAATCGGAAGGCAGTTTTCAAACCCATTCATTTGAATGGGTTTGCAAAGTGTACGCCGGTGAGCGTCTTCTGCTCTCCATGGCGATACCATTTTTTTTTAACCGGACACAAAGTTGGACATGCAGGACTAAAAACATGCAGGACATGTCCGGTTAAAAACAAAACAAAAAAAAAACAGTTTCGCCGTGGAGAGCAGAAAACGAAAATCTGCAAAACAGAGATCGGGCGCTGGTGTGAACCCACCCTTAGCTGACAAATGTTCCTAACATGAGTAATGCTAACCTCCCTTCTAATGATTCCTTTAATCCAGTTCAGTTCAATCTAAAAAAAATCCTAAAAACAAAAACAATTGTGACCATTTTTGTCTTAATTTTTATATATTGTTTGCTTTCAACATAACCAGGGGCATTTTTTTTCTAGTTTTGCAGAATATTTTTTGTTCTTCAATTAAAGAACAGGACACATACATCAAACTGTTATATCAGATTGGGAATTCATTACAATGGTGGAATGATCTATCTAAAATTTGCATTTTCCAGGACATTACCTTTTCAATTAGTGCAATGTATTACAGGAATGGATCTCCCTGATTACAGTGTGATGTAATGATACTGGTCAGGAATAATTTTATAAGATTTAATGTTAAATCTAGGTGGAAGGGCAATAGGGCATCCCAAACATTAAACGTTAGATGTATTTCATGATGTCCCAAGACCTTCAAACACAATCATTATCTGGTTAATATGGGCAAGTTGTCATAGTGCTTGTCTTGGTACCCTCAAAAGTACTTTTATACCTTTGTAAAATGTACTTATAGGAACAGCATGTCTTATTACAGTATTAAGACCCTTTCACACGGAGTAAACGAGCGTGTATTTTGGCAAAATACAAGTGTAAAAAATACATGTGTAAAAATACAGTAAGACTCCCATTGACTTCAATGACATTTTACACGTGTATTTTGACGTGTTTTTTTACACGTGTAAAAAAATGTAATTGAAGTCAATGGCAGTCTTAGGGAGCCTTCACACGGAGTTTACGCTCCGCTCATTCAGACACGTAAACACGTGTCAAACTGACCGCTGTAAAACAGATCCCATAGACTTCAATGTGTGACGGTCTTATGCACGCTACACATTGAAATCAATGGGTTTAGAAGCCACTGTCATGCCACTGTTGTGAAAGAGTAAACTTAAAGGGGTTGGCCACTTTAAGACCAATATTGAGAAACAAATGTTATTGTTTGTAGAATAAAAGAATATACAATTTTCCAATATACTTTTTGTATCAGTTCCTTACGGTTTTCTAGATCTCTGCTTGCTGTCATTCATTCTGTTACTTCTAGTGGATATAAGTCTGACCATGGTCATGTGATTTACGGTCCATGGTCATGTGATGAGCGCACAGGTCCACAGATGATTATCAGGCAGAAGTCTGATTACTCTGCTGTGACTAGCACTTGTGTATACATCACATGACCATGGACCGTAAATCACATGACCATGGTCAGAGTTTTATCCACTAGAGGTAACAGAATGAATGACAGTAGGCCGAGATCTAGAAAACTGTGAGGAATTGATAGAGAAAGTGTATTGGAAAATTGTACAACTTATTATTATACAATTCATAACATTCATCTCTCAATATTGGTGTGAAAGTGGACAACCCCTTTAACTATTCAACTGAAATAGAATTATTTCAGAAGAGAGTCTCTGCTATAGAGCCTGTTATTCTGCTACAAATTTATAATCCAATATGTGGCTTTTATGTTCACAGAAATTCTGCCACCCCTCACTATCATAAAATTTGGTACATGAGTTTTTAATCAAAGCAATTTAAAGCAAACAGAATATACATAAGTAAAACAAATTATTGCACTAAAGTGATGAAAAGAGACGTCAAAACTAATAGCTAAGCTGTTTCACCTCTCTAAGTAAATATTACATTCATATATCTATATATTGATTTCAATTAAGTATTCATTGTTTTTCTCTTGGCCGGAACCTGCACTGTACATTCACATTTTCAATATTTTCCTTTAAGTTCTAAGAAGATTTAATCTTTGTTAAGGATTCTTGTAGTGAATTATAATCCTAAGGACCAATTTGTCCTAAGTGAACCCGCACAGAATCTAACGAGGCTATAAATTCTTCTTTCTTTTAATGGGCAAGGTAGTGAGGTGCCGAGAGAGCTTTGGGAGACAATGAGATGAGACAGACTGTCCATTCTGATGAACTTGATTAAACTAATCAAGCACAGACTTTATAATTACATATAACAGCCTGAGAGCGAAACTCTCATTACCTATGGAGAGGTTCTTCTATATTGCTAGGGAACTATGCCTGGCACACATCAGATGCAATTCATTAAATAGATTGATTTTAATATTAACGGCATAGATAAAGGAATCAGTTGTCATTTACTAGCTAAAAAGCCTATTCATTTTTGTCATATCCAATATGATCTTGGAAATACAATAGGATTTATAGTAGAAATGATTCACACTGTGTCTGTTCCCTTTAATTACTTTAGCTTATTTCAGATCTAGATCACCTGTAGAAACTCCCCCAATGTACGTGGATTGTGACAGAATGCAAAGGAAGTCTATCACCTCCTCTAAACATATTTAATTGCCACCACTGTGTTACAGAACACAATACAGTTATAACCCCCCCCCCCGCACCTTATTATATATGACCATAACTTGTTATATATGCCACTTTCGTACATCTTGAGAAAAACTTTGAAGTCTTATGAAAATTAGACAGTTGTTTCACCAGAGGCGGCATTTCAGCTTCCTGGATCACTAGGCACCTACAACCCTCTGCCTGTGCTACTACATGCAGTCAGAGCTCATCCTCCCACCAGTAAAGCTTCATCCATCCTACTTGACCAAAGTGAAGATATTTGGCCATAATACACACTTTTGAAAAAAACAAACACAGCATATCAGCACAAATACTTGGTGATAATTTGCACTTGTTTTGAAACCATAGGACCTAGGAATACATTATATTTCAGTACATTTCACATAGGCTCCCCATGTGCAATAGTGATAGAAAAAGAGGCTATCCTGCCCCCTGGACCAACCAAATACTGTGATCACTAATGATTACAGCATCTGGGGGCTAAACTGACAGTCTTGATTTTCAGATGTCAGTGGCTAGTCCGGTGTCTGGACTGTGCATTAACTATACGGTCAGCATGATATTATAGTACTGCACAGAGTGGAAAGGGGTTTTAATAAATGGCACACCATACAAGTAAGGTTGCCAATAAAGATGAGCGAACACCATTCGATCGAATAGGTATTCGATCGAATATCAGGCTGTTCGAGGTATTCGTTTCCAATCGAATACCACGCGGCATACGCAGTAAAAATTAGTATCCCCTCCCACCTTCCCTGGGGTGTTTTTGCACCAATAACTGTGCAGGAACTATGACAACGAAGGCATTGAAAATTTTTTTAAAAAAACCCATTGGCTGCCGAAAACATGTGACCTCTGATTTATAAGAACATCGGCTGCCATCTTCGATTCATTTTCCGTCTTTTAGACATAGAGACAGATGTGCTGCTGAGGGCTAGATAGGGATTAGCTTCAGATAGGCAGGGGAAAACTGAAGAAGAACAACAACAGCTCTTTTCAGAGATATATACTGCAGGGAGAGGAGTCGAACTTTCAACGGGGTGTCTCCCCAAATCAGGGATGCGGAGCAATTCAGTCCAGCGATATACTGTACGCTCAACCCAGCTTTACAGGCAGTTTCCCCCCAAACACATAACAGGGAGACAGAGCAATTCAGTCCAGCGATATACGCTCAACCCAGCTTTACAGGCAGTGTCTCCCCAAACACATAACAGGGAGACAGAGCAATTCAGTCCAGTGATATACGCTCAACCCAGCTTTACAAGTAGTTGTCCCCCCAAACACATAACAGGGAGACAGAGCAATTCAGTCCAGCGATATACGCTCAACCCAGCTTTGCAGGCAGTGTGTAACCACAAAACAGGGATACAGAAAAATTCAGTTTTTCAGGCAGGGTGTAACCCCAAAACAGGGATACAGAAAAATTCAGTGATTTTCAGGCAGTGTGTGACCTCAAAACAGGGATACAGAAAAATTCAGTCCAGCTATATACGCTCAACCCAGCTTTTCAGGCAGTGTGTAACCCCAAAACAGGGATACAGAAAAATTCAGTCCAGCTATATATGCTCAACCCAGCTTTACAGGCGGTGTCCCCCCAAACACCTAACAGGGATACAGAGCAATTCAGTCCAGTTATATATACTCAACCCAGCTTTGCAGGCAGTGTCCCCCCAAAACAGGGATACAGAGCAATTAGGTCCAGCTATGTATGCTCAATTCAGATATCCAGAGTGTGTACCTCCAAAACCTAGGGGGGAGACACCGAAATTCAGTCAGGCTATGTACGCTCAATCCAGATATCCAGGGTGTGTACCCCCCAAAATCTAGGTGGTATACACAGAAATTCAGTCAGGCTATGTACGCTCATTCCAGTTTTTCACAGTGTGTACTCCCAAAACCTAGGTGGGAGACACAGAAATTCAGTCAGGCTATGTATGCTGAATCCAATTTTTAAGGGTCTATCCTCCAAAGCTAAGTGGGAGACACATCAATTCAATCAGGCTATATCAGCTCAATCCAATTTTTAAGGGTGTACCCCCTGAAGCTAAGTGGGAGACAGCCGTTCATTCAGTCAGGCCATGTATGGTCAAACCTGTTTTTAATGCTGTACCCCCAAAGCTAAGTGGGAGACAGCCGTTCATTCAGTCAGGCCATGTATGGTCAAACCTGTTTTTAATGCTGTACCCCCCGAAGCTAAGCGGGAGACACAGCAATTCAACCAGGCTATATCAGCTCAATCCAATTTTTAAGGGTGTACCCCCCGAAGCTAAGAGGGAGACAGCCATTCATTCAGTCAGGCCATGTATGGTCAAACCTGTTTTTAATGCTGTACCCCCCCAAAGCTAAGTGGGAGACAGCCGTTCATTCAGTCAGGCCATGTATGGTCAAACCGGTTTTTAATGCTGTACCCCCCAAAGCTAAGTGGGAGAAAGCAGTTTATTCAGTCAGGCCATGTATGGTCAAACCTGTTTTTAATGCTGTACCCCCCGAAGCTAAGTGGGAGACACAGCAATTTAATCAGGCTACATCAGCTCAATCCAATTTTTAAGGGTCTACCCCCAAAGCTAAGTGGGAGACACATCAATTCAATCAGGCTATATCAGCTCAATCCAATTTTTAAGGGTATACCCCCCAAAGCTAAGTGGGAGAAACATCAATTCAATCAGGCTATATCAGCTCAATCCAATTTTTAAGGGTATACCCCCCGAAGCTACGTGGGAGACAGCCGTTCATTCAGTCAGGCCATGTATGGTCAAACCTGTTTTTAATGCTGTACCCACCGAAGCTAAGTGGGAGACACAGCAATTCAATCAGGCTATATAAGCTCAATCCAATTTTTAGGGGTCTACCCCCCCAAAAGCTAAGTGTGATACACAGCAATTCAGTCACGCTATATAAGCTCAATCCAATTTTTGGTCACATTATCACATATGCAAACATGCCTGGGCTCAGGTTCAGCGGGAAAAACTATATTGTCATATCATCCAGGATGGCAACCCTCACCTTGGAGGCAGTGTGCTGTCTGTCCCCCAAGCTGATGAGCTTCAGCACGGCCTGCTGACATCTCCCCACACCAGTGTTACAGCGTTTCCAGGTATTAGCTGGGGTGGAGGTTGCAGCACAGGAGTAGGCTTTCAGAGAACCCCTGCCATGAATTTTGGGCTGGGAGAGGAGATAGGTCACCCCAGTTTGCACCCCGGGCCAAGACTCCACTACATTCACCCGGCCTGTCATGAAAGAGAAGCAGCATCCCTGACCGCAGGCGCTTGTTGATGCATCGGTGGTCAAGTGGACTTTGCAGCAAAGCGCGGAACTCTGGGCCCGACTGATGTTATGGGACATGTGCAGGAGCAAGGCGGAGACAGCACACCAAGAGAAGTAGTAATGGCTAGGCCCAGCATAGGAAGGTGCCCCATCTGCCATCTGGTGATGGAAGACCTGAGTATCCAGAAGCATAAACGCCAACATCTCCAGGGCCAACGGTTTTTAGATGAGGCCGTTGAAGGCTTGGGCATGTGGGTGGCTTGCGCTGTACTTCTGCCTGCAATGAAATGCCTGGGAGATGGGGAGTGTCTGGGAAGAGGCGCATGATGGTGCAGGCAAAAAGGGCGGATGAGGGTGAACTCCCCAAAATGTCAGAGACAGATGTGTAGGTGTCTAGGCTGGTGGTCTGGACTGCAGCACCAGCACTGTAAACAGTAGAAGAGGCAGTGTCTGCAACGCCGGGCGACGATTGTCCTGCGTTTGCTCTCTCCCACTGAGCCCAGGGTTTGCCTTGCAAATGACAGCGCATGCAAAAGGTGGTAAGGTTGCTCTTTTCAGAGCCCCTACTCAGTTTAGACTTGCAAAGTGTGCAAACCACACTAAATTTGTCATGTAACTGACATGTAAATGATGGGTCTATCCATTGGATGTTCATTTTGATGAAAGTCAGCCAGTCAGCACTGTCAGCTGACAGTCGGCTGTGCTTATCCGTGATGATGCCATCGGCTGTGCTGAAGACACTTTCTAATAGCACGCTGGCATCAGGGAAGGAAAGGACCTCCAAGGCGTATAGCGCAAGTTCCAGCCACAATTCCAACTTGGAGACCCAATAAGTGTAGGGCGCAGAGGGATCGGAGAGGACAGGGCTGGGGTTGGCCAGGTACTCCCGCAACATGCGCCTATACTTGTCCCTCCTGGTAACACTAGACCCCTCAGTGGCAGTAATTTGGCCAGGGGGTGCCATTAACGTGTCCCAGACCTTGGAGAGTGTGCCCCTGGTGGGTGTGGACCGGATAGCAGTTGTTAGTCTGTTGGAGGAATAAGTCTGCCAACATGGGCGAGTTTTGCGCGAGTGGCTAGCACATGGAAAATCTTTGGCCTTGCTTCCTGTGGACATGCCTCTGCCTCTAGCCACTTTTTTTGCTGCTGCGATTGCATCCACATCTACACTGCTTTCCCCCTTAGACATACCCCTGTCCATGCCTCTGCCTCTAGCCACCTTTTTTCCTGCTTAGCTTGCCTCCACATCTACACTGCTTTGCCGCTAGACATCACCCCTGTCCATGTCGGGTCGGTGGCCTCGTCGTCCACCAACTCCTCTTCAAATTGCTCACTCTCCTCTTACTGCAAACTGCACATAACCACAGCTTGCCCTGATGGCAACTGTGTCTCGTCATCATCACTGAGGCCCAGAAACGCCGGTTGCGGGTCCACAACCACAAAATTGGTAGGAAATGGCGGATGCTCCAGTATTTGGTCATCAGGACACACAAAGTCGTCTGGTAGCTCCTGCGATTCGGGAAGTGGTTCAACAGAGGGAAAGACAGTAAAAGGACCCAAAAATATATCCTGGGAGGGGGCAAGGATGGGATGACTCTGTTGGGAAGATTGGCCATGTTAGGAGGAAGGAGGGGCAGACTCTTGGGTGTGAACACGACTTCAGGTAGTGGCTGACTGGCTCGTGGAAAAGCAGCTGGAAGCATTATCCTCTAGCCACTGTAACACCTGTTCCTGGTGCTCTGGCCTGGTCTGCGTAGTACCCTGCACCCTGCTTAACGCAGCTGTCATATCAGGTATTATGATGAGCCCATGCTAATGTTTCTTGTCCAGTGGAAAGGATGGGATAGGATTTCACATAAGTCTGCCACCCATGGGAACTCATGGTACATAAACTGATGGAGATATTGGGCGGGGAGACAAGGCAGGCTGCCACAGTTTGCGACCCGATCCCAACCTCAACTACATTTAGTCAGTGTGCCATGATTGAGATGTAGCGTCCCTGGCCGCATGCACTTGTCCACGCGTTAGTGGTCAAGTGGAACTTTGTGGAAAGCGCAGAACTTAGGGCCGGCCTGATGTTATGGGAAACGTGCTGGTGCAAGGTTCAACTTACCCTAAGGGCCAAAAACACCGCTGGTGAATTTTGTTCAGTTCCAAAGAACTCTGTGTTTAGATTTGGCTCAGTTGCAGCTCCAGAACATGCCTTTGAAGGCAAGGTTTCCTTTAGTGGCTCCATCTCAGCAGGATGATGATGGTGAAGCTAGGTTAAACCTGGTGTCGGAAGGGAACGCCCCCTCCCTCTGCTCACAGTGCTCGTCCATAGACGAATATTATCAGGAGGGGAGGGGGCGTTCCTCCCCGCTCACACTGTACAGCGCTATAGGAGCTGCTGTGGAGAAGGACGTACCTGACAAACTGTCAGAAATGCCCTTCTGACTGTAAAGCGCTAAAGTATCCCAGGGCACAGATCGGGAAAGCCAATAGTGCGCTGAATTCAGCGCACTGTCAGCTTTCCAGCAGTATATGGAATTGCTTGTGCCCAGTCTGATGAAAAGTCCTCTTTAAGGGTCATAAAAGTGAATTTTTGAAGGTCTTACCACATCACACACACACACACACATCCACAATGACAGTTAAAGGTGGGTACTGTTGGATTTCCCATTGCCTAATCCATCTGTGGTTGTCATGGGCAACGTGATTTAAAGGGGTGCTTGGTAATGTTTCTTTAACTTAAAATTTGGGTTTCTGTCCATCCAATTGGGAAGGAAAGAAGGTTTCTAGGTATTTTCCCTCTTTCATAGAGGTTTTTTTGACTGTGGAAAGTGTGTAGTTGATAGGCTGTGATGGTGGGGTAAAACTGTGAGTTGGGCTTGTTAGATGCCCCCAGGCATGCTTCCCCTGCTGTCCCAGTTGCATTCCAGAGGTGTTGGCATCATTTCATGAGGTGTCATAGTGGACTTGGTGACCCTCCTGAGTCGAATTGTGGGTTCCCCTGAAACAAAGCATTTTTCCCCATAGACTATAATGGGGTTTGATATTCGTTCGAATAGTCGAATATTGAGCGGCTATTCGAAACGAGTAATGGATATCAAATATTTTACTGTTCGCTCACCTCTAGTTGCCAACAATACAGAAGTGTTTCTTTACTATAAGAGCAACAAAAACTATTTGCCAAAGAAATCTCTCAATGGTTGATTCCCTAAAATAGTTCAAAAAGAGCCTGGATTCCATTCTTAAAGGGGTTGTCCCATCACAAGGATCCTATCTATACTGCTGGTTAATGTGGATGTAAGACTTTTCCTAAATACACTGCTTCAGCAAAACAGCTTTGATTGTCCACTATCTTACTTTATTCAATTTTTTGTGGCCACAGCCCTGACTTAGCTGCTCCTGAGTCAAATGATGTATCTGCTGCTCTCAGGGGGGAGGGAGGAGGGGCTAAGTGCAGGGAGCGAGCCTGTGTATCTAGCTAATCCTGTGTCTACACCATGTGACCTAGGTTCTTGTTAGCAGATAGGGGAGAGGAGCTGCTTTCATTTCTTCTGTTCTCCCAGTTATCAGGCTAGCTAATTCAGCTGTGTTCATTATGGCAGAGACAGGCAGTCTCTGTATGTAACACAGAATGGAGTTGCTGCTGCCTGTACTTCATAGTCCAATGTGGGTGGGCGGAGCTACACGTGAATTTGGGGGCGGAGCTAATTGGCAGGTTGCCTGTGAAACCCCGCCCACCAAATGATGCAAGAAACCAGGAAGAAAGAAGATTTTACAAGAGTGAAGACTGCTGAGTATGTGAGGTGGGAATACCCCTTTAAGTGTAACAGTGTTACACCTTATTCACACACATGTCTGTATTTTACATATGTATATATTTTTTTGTACATGGCATATGTATTTACTCTGTTCAACATACTAATTGAAGCAACAGATCCATGAAATAAATGGCAGTATGTTCATCACATCAATGAAAGTCTATGGGTCTGCAAACAAAAATGGATGAGATCCTTGAGTCAACCATTTTTCAAAACCCATTGTGAGGAAGGTATCTCAGTAGAAGCAGTGGTGCGGACCCAACCAGTCAGAAGGAGGGACAATCTTGCAGCAAAGCAGTTTATTTAAGAAAAACGGCAAAATAAATAAATCTTTATACCAAGCACAAACATGAGCAAAATGAAATACAGCCTTAACTTTAGGCAATATAACATCAAGCAAAATCCTACTCAGCTGAGCACTAACTAAACAGAAAATACTAACTGTACTTGTGGTTTATTTCCAGCCATACAAATCAACAAAAAAGACACTGTACCATACACAAGGTTCTCAGTGTCAGGAAGACCCAGTAACTTCCTCTCCTCCCGGGATCTGCCCTGAAGTGCAGGCTCTGCAACCTTTTATGGCCCAGTAATGAGCCTCAGGACCCACACCCAGGCTGAAACCTAATCCAGACCCGTACTGGACCACACATAAGTCAGGAATCTGGGGATGATATAGTGGAGCTCCAGAACTTTGCCTTTCACCTTCTCACACCATACACATAGAAATGTAGAAATGTAAAGGATCTGTATAAAAGAAAAAAAAAAGATTAGCTTAATGGATCAACCATGGGCAGCACTCCACACGAGTGTAACATCTCTGCCTGTTCAGGCCACTGCGCCACCCTCTGCTCGCATGCAGCGGTGCAGGAGGCATGTGCAGTTTAGTTCCTTGCTTAGAGTTTTTGTTTGCACTGTGTGAACACAGTTCTAGTTCTGTAATTGAATTTGCATCACACCCGTCTTCTGCCCTTGTCTGCCTCAGTCCACGAAGTAGTTAAATTTGGTCTTCCCTTTTGATTGACAGCCTGCCTTCCTGTCAGGTCCAGGGCGGGTTCATCCTCCCCTATTTAGCCTTGGCTCACATTCACACTGGTGCCTGTTATTGCCTCATGCTTGCTGGCTTCTCTTGCTGTTAATTTACTTGTATTCTTAATCCTGACCTTGGCTTTTCCTATTGACTATTCTTTTGGACTTCGATTTGGCACTGCATTACTTGACTGTTACTGAACCCTGGCTAGCTGACCTCCCTTTGTTGTTGTTTGTCTTGTCTGCGTTTTGTGTGTCACATACAGTCCTATGAAAAAGTTTGGGCACCCCTATTAATCTTAATCATTTTTAGTTCTAAATATTTTGGTGTTTGCAGCAGCCATTTCAGTTTGATACATCTAATAACTGATGGACACAGTAATATTTCAGGATTGAAATGAAGTTTATTGTATTAACAGAAAATGTGCAATATGCATTAAACCAAAATTTGACCGGTGCAAAAGTATGGGCACCTCAATAGAAAAGTGACATTACTATTTAGTAGATCCTCCTTTTGCAAAGATAACAGCCTCTAGTCGCTTCCTGTAGCTTTTAATCAGTTCCTGGATCCCGGATAAAGGTATTTTGGACCATTCCTCTTTACAAAACAATTCAAGTTCAGTTAAGTTTGATGGTCGCAGCAGGTTTGCATGGACAGCCCGCTCTCAAATGAGCTGAAAACAAAGATTGTTCAACATAGTTGTTCAGGGGAAGGATACAAAAAGTTGTCTCAGAGATTTAACCTGTCAGTTTCCACTGTGAGGAACATAGTAAGGAAATGGAAGACCACATGGACAGTTCTTGTTAAGCCCAGAAGTGGCAGGCCAAGAAAAATATCAGAAAGGCAGATTAGAATGGTGAGAACAGTCAAGGACAATCCACAGACCACCTCCAAAGAGCTGCAGCATCATCTTGCTGCAGATGGTGTCACTGTGCATCGGTCAACAATACAGCGCACTTTGCACAAGGAGAAGCTGTATGGGAGAGTGATGAGAAAGAAGCCGTTTCTGCAAGCACGCCACAAACTGAGTCGTCTGAGGTATGCAAAAGCACATTTGGACAAGCCAGCTTCATTTTGGAAGAAGGTCTTGTGGACTGATGAAACAAAGATTGAGTTGTTTGGTCATACAAAAAGGCGTTATGCATGGCGTCCAGAAAAACAGCATTCCAAGAAAAACACTTGCTACCCACTGTAAAATTTGGTGGAGGTTCCATCATACTTTGGGGCTGTGTGGCCAATGCCGGCACCGGGAATCTTGTTAAAGTTGAGGGTCGCATGGATTCCACTCAGTATCAGCAGATTCTTGAGAATAATGTTCAAGAATCAGTGACAAAGTTGAAGTTACGCCGGGGATGGATATTTCAGCAAGACAATGATCCAAAACACCGCTCCAAATCGACTCAGGCATTCATGCAGAGGAACAATTATAATGTTCTGGAATGGCCATCCCAGTCCCCAGACCTGAATATCATTGAACATCTGTGGGATGATTTGAAGCGGGCTGTCCATGCTCGGCGACCATCAAACTTAACTGAACTTGAATTGTTTTGTAAAGAGGAATGGTCCAAAATACCTTCATCCAGGATCCAGGAACTGATTAAAAGCTACAGGAAGCGACTAGAGGCTGTTATCTTTGCAAAAGGAGGATCTACTAAATATTAATGTCACTTTTCTGTTGAGGTGCCCATACTTTTGCACCGGTCAAATTTTGCTTTAATGCATATTGCACATTTTCTGTTAGTACAATAAACCTCATTTCAATCCTGAAATATTACTGTGTCCATCAGTTATTAGATATATCAAACTGAAATGGCTGTTGCAAACACCAAAATATTTAGAACTAAAAATGATTAAGATTAATAGGGGTGCCCAAACTTTTTCATAAGACTGTATATAGGAAGGAATCGTCTCCAAGTTGCTGCCTATTATGTAGGATAGGGCCTGGCAAGAGGAAGGGACAGTGGGGAGCTTCAGCTTAGGGCTCACTGTCTCTTGTTCCTCTTCCTCCAGGGTTCTCCAACAGGTACTGTGGAATTGTCATCTAAGCAATTCCCTAACAACGGGGTCACATATCTGCAAAATGTGGACATATAAGAAAAGAGGTGTATGTATATTTCAAAAAAGAAAGTCCTACAAAGAAGAAGGGAAGATGGAAATGTGCTGGAAATGGTTGAGGAAGATGTGCTTGATACTGTGATTTTTCACTCTGGTTTGTAGAATTCCACAGCTGGAAAAAGGAAATTGCTAGAAAAAAGTGAAGTAAAGGAGAGAATGTGACAGAATTTTTCATCAGATTAATATAGTTAATTCTGGTCAGACTGTGTTTAACACAAACTACATCATAATTCTTTTCGACAATCTGCCGATGATATATATGATTTGCATCTTCATAAGAGTAGTTTTTTCTTAGGCATAACATAAAAGCTTGCCAATTAACTGTACTGACTAAATTAGATCTTTGACAGAACTCTCCTTATTAATACACTTGATAATTATGATCTCCATATTAATAATGTAAAAGACATTTTAGAGCAGATCCTAACGTCTGGGATGACACCCCATTGTACATAAGATGGCAGACTTCTTATAACAGACTAAATAAACAGCTACAGTATGGGACGTTCTCTGCATACAAAACTATGATTTTCTTCCCTATATGTTGTCATTATTGTAAATGTCACATTAATTCTTTACATTAATTAAAAATCAACTTATTAGAATTCATCTTATATGCTTACTATGATTCTAACCAAATTACAATTGCATTGTATTGTTTCATTGATTTTTAAAATACGTAAAACTTTTCTATATCTTTTACACACAGTAGCATTTAAAAAAAAGACCAAAAAAACAAAACAAGAAAAAGCAGAGAGTAAATGTTATTTCATAGTAGAAAAAATAAAAGAATAAAAAACATTGAAAGATGAATGTATGACTTGTAGAGAAAATAACCACATATTGTGGCCTCTCCCAATAGAAGGAATAATACCCACTTACTTACTAGCTACCCAACCTCTCTCCAACTGTAATGGAATAAGCTTTGTCATTCCTCACTATTTTGTGATCCATCTGGCTAGTCATTTGTTTAGGGTAAGTTCACACAGGGTTTTTTGGTCAGGATTTTGAGTATTCGCCTGTATTCGCCTCAAAATCCTCAAAATTCCTTCGCCTCAAAATCCTGACAAAAAGACGGCTCCCATTGAAATCAATGGGAGCTGGTCAGGTCTTTTTTCCAGGTGCCGTTTGTTCTGGATCCTGGAAAAAAGAACGTACATTCTTATTCATTGGTCTGAAGACAGTCCCTCCTCCCGACTAGGCCCATTCATTGGGTCTAATCTGGAGCAGAGTGCGCGACTGGATGCCGGTGGAGTTCCGCTATCCTGTACCAGTAGTATACTGCAAATTATCAAGTATAGTTGTGGGGCCTGTCATAGAGTTTTCCTTAGGGCACAGTAGCTTTTAGTAATAGCTCTGTAGTAGCTCTTGTGAGTAATATAGCAGTGATTTGATATTTCAAATATATATGCATAAAGAGGGAGATTTTATTTTTTCTTCTTACTGAATGCAAATAATTCAGGACAATTTGGTATTACAGCTTACATATGGCAATATTCTGTTAGTAAAATTCCAAACTAGGGACTTGAGAACTTGAAATCTTTCAGGCATTGCAAAAAGAAATGAAACGTGGCAGACACAAGGTTCATTCAACATGAATGTTAGGGAATCTTAATTATTATTCCTTTTTCA